>NC_136424.1:94610000-95810000 GCF_052625555.1 Lactuca saligna | reverse complement strand
TATATATATATATATATATATAAAATTCGTTTCAATTTATTATTATCATTATTATTATTGTTTTTTATAATTTTAGATAATAATAATTAGCTTTTGTAATATAAAAAAAAAAATTCTTGAATGAAAGGAGGAGAAGATCCAATTCATTTTTTAGCACATATATTATTTTAAAACAAATTAATATAAATTGTCTATGATTCACATTAAGGCTCTCTAATATCTAAAAAGATGATAATACCCTCACAGGTTCAATCTTGCATTTATATATTATCTTAAAACAAATTAATATAAATTATCTCTATGGTTTACCAAATGTTAAAAATTCACTCTCTCTAATATCTAAAATGATGATAATATCTTCACAAATTTAGTTCCTAAAAACTAAAAATAGACAACATCAATAAAAAAAACAGGACCATCAATGAAATTTTTGCAAACCACATAGACTATCTACATCATAAAATAATAATAATAATAATAAATAAAGATAAATTTTGTGACCTCTAATAACAACCAGAACCATTTTTATAGTTTTTTTATTATATTTATTTGTAGCGTAACCTAAATCTTCATTTTGTTTTATTGTTTTTTAAGGTACAGAGTTTGTGAAAACTTGTTAAAACCATCTCCAACCCTTAATATTATTTTTTTACATTATATTTATAATTACAAATTATAATGTAAAAGATAGTATATACATTAATGTCTTCAAATCTATTGCACTATATTTAATATTCTAAATATATTATTCTTTATTCAAAATTATTTTTAGTGTTACATTAAAATCCAACACTAAATATAATGTAAATGGTTAAAACATTATAATGTAATTTATAATATAAAAATGGCTTTTTAATGTAGTTAGTGTAACGATCCAATATTCAAGGCCAAAAATTTCATTTTTGGTTTAACATATTTAACAAACTTTTTACCAAAATATTGTTAATAAAACATCCAATACAAAATCATAATGTTGTATTTCAAACCATAACATCATAATTTTGAAAATCATAGTACAATCCTAAAACTTCTTGCGGAAGATGTGAGTGTGTGTGATGCGCTGCTACACTGTCGGCTCTTTCCCCTTCGACAAAGAGCTACCTGAAACCAAAACCAAAACTGTAAGCACAAAGCTTAGTGAGCTCCCCCATCATACCGCATACCACACAATACCGTCGGTATCTTTCAACCGGTAACCTTCATCGGTATCTTTCAACCGGTAACCTTCATCGACATCTTTCAACCGGTAACCATCATCGGTATCTTTCAACCGGTAATCAGCATCGGTATCTTTCAACCGATAACTGGGGACTATTTCACCCCTTACTACTAACATGCAATCAACAAATATAAGCATATAGTCAGGCATATCCGGGTACTGACCTACCCTTGGGTCCTATGGACCACTGTTAGGGAAACTAATCCCTACTAAACACATAACATATAATCTATATAAATCACATAACCAGACCAAGATAATTATCACAAAGACCATTATATTGTAATTACCCCTTTTTGGTGGGTCGGCATTGTGGCCTTAGACCCACCCATACTGGAAGGTAACTCACCTCAATGTCGTGCAGTGTCTGAAATATCTTCGGCGCACAAGTCGACTCCCTACAACTCCTCGATCCATACACGACAACCTCCAAGTCAACACAAATCATATACAACCCTAAACAGGGTCAGTCCAAGTTCAGTCAAAGTCAACACTAGTCAAAGTCAACATTTAGTTGACCTGACTCGTCGAGTTGGCCTACCAACTACTCGAGTCCATGCTTCACTAAACCCACACAAAACCCCGACTCCACTCTTTAAATCTAGCGAAACTCGACGGGTTCCTCTTCAGACATCACATCGGGACCATATTCATTCGACTCGCCGAGTTCCTTTTTGAACGTGTCGAGTTCATCTTCAACTTAAGAACTTGTCCGGTCTATGACTCGCCGAGTTATATGAACAACTCGTCGAGTCCATCTTCAAAGATTAGGAGATTGCTATGGACTCGCTGAGTTTGCTCATACCGCTCGCCGAGTCCCTAGGCTTCCAGGTCCCTTTTCACGTCTAAACCCACAAGGGACTTCCTTCATATCATTTACCCATTAACAGGAAGGGTATGGTGCACAATGGTCACTGACTCGTCGAGTGCCAAGAACAACTCGCCGAGTCCAAGCTTGACCAACTCCATACAGTCAATTTAAATGAGGTCTAACACACCAAAACCATAGATTTGGCCTCCTAATGTCCATTTTATACGTAAAGTTCCAAACTTGATGCACATGCATGGGGTTTTAGCTCAAAAATCCATATAAAGTGTCTTACAATGTGCATGGGGCTCTCATGACCCTAAAGTTGGCACCTTTATGCCATGAGACCCCTCTTAAGGCCCAAATCTGAAGCTAAAGTCCACATAACACTCCTTAAATCCGAAAATGGCTTGAAAAGCCCTAAATGCACCCAAGATCCACATACTAAAGATGAACAACCAAATGAAAGACCAAGGCATGAGCATTTTACCTTGATTAAGCTGAAAATAAACTGAGATTTCTTGATCAACAAGCCCCAAGTCGAATACTCAAGCTCCTCTTCTTCCTATCAAGCTTTACAAGTAAAAAATAAAAGCACCAAAATGGCCTTAACACACACATATACGAATAGGGTTTCGATATGCAGCTCTAGGGGAGTGTTAGGGACAAGGGAGGCCGAGTTAATGTGTTTATATAGGGTGCAAACCATCATATTAGGGTTTTTATCCAAACAACATGGACTCGCCGAGTCAGCCACTTGACTCCTGGGTCCAATTCACTTATACTCGACGAGTTGGGCCACCAACTCGCCGAGTCCCATGCCAAAATGCCAAAATGCTTAATTTAAATTACGTACCAAGAACCAGGTGTTACAAATCTCCCCCACTTAATTTAGACTTCGTCCTCGAAGTCTGCTGCTCGATCCTGAAACAGCTCAGGATAATACTCCATCGTCTCGCCCTCCCACTCCCAAGTCCACTCCGAGCCCTTACGGTGCTGCCAATGAACCTTTACCAGCTCCACTCTCTAGTTCCTCAAATCCTTTGACTTCCTGTCCAGGATCGCCACTGGCCGCTCGATGTAGTTCAGGCTATCATCAACCTGAATGTCCTCTAAAGGTACTACTGCCGAATCGTCCACCAAACGTTTCCGCAACTGAGAAACATGAAAGGTGTTATGAATCTGATTGAGTTCGGCTGGAAGATCCAGTCTATATGCCACCTTGCCCACACGGGCTACAACTCTGAAAGGCCCAAGTTACCTAGGGCCCAACTTGCTCCGCTTCCATAATCGAATGACACCCTTCCAAGGTGACACCTTCAGGAGGACCATATCCCCGACCTGGAATTCCAAGTTAGATCGGCACTTGTTGGCATAACTTTTTTGCCGACTCTGAGCAGTATGAAGCCTGCTCCGGACCTGCTGAATCCTCTCTGTAGTCTTGAGTACCACTTCGGTACTCCCCATAACCCTCTGAACAACCTCACCCCAACATATCGGGGTCCTGCACTCCCTCCAGTACAACATCTCGAAGGGAGGACGGTCAATACTCGTATGATAGTTGTTGTTGTATGAGAACTCAGCCAAAGGAAGGTAAGTATCCCAATTACCTTCGAAGTCTAAGACACACGCCCGCAACATATCCTCCAAAGTCCGGATGGTCCGCTCACTCTGTCCATCTGTTTGCGGGTGAAAAGTGGTGCTAAAATGCAGACGAGTTCCCAGCTCGTGATGGAACTTCTTCCAGAACCTGGAAGTAAACCAAACGTCTCTATCCGAAATCACCGATACTGGCACCCCGTTCCACGCCACCACCTCCCTGATATAAATGTCGGCCAACTTCTCGGCTGAAATACCTTCCTGAATCAAGATAAAATGGGCGCTCTTGGTCAATCGGTCGACGATGACCCAGATCGAATCCACTCCACGCGCGGTTCTGGGAAGCTTTGTGATAAAATCCATCGTGATGTCTTCCCATTTCCACAACGGAATGTCCAACGACTGCATCTTGCCGTGAGGTCTCTGATGCTCGACCTTTACCTTCCTGTAGGTTAAGCACCGCTCTACGTACCAAGCCACATCCCGCTTCATGCAGGGCCACCAATAGTCCAGACGAAGATCCTTATACATCTTCGTCACCCTGGGATGAATGGAGAATCGAGATTTGTGTGCCTCCTCCATCAATACCTGGCGCACACCCCCATGATACGGGACCCACACCTTACGGTGCAAAGTCAATATTCCCTGACTGTCATAGTCAAAGGAGGAAACCTGACCCACAATCCACTCACTCTTCCGATGTTCCTCCTTCATGGCCTCCTGATGGGCCTCCTGAATCCGCTCCAACAGTGGAGTGACCACTGTCATCCTCAGACACATATCCCTGATCGGTGCTGCCTTGCGTGTAAGCGTGTCGGCCATCACATTGGCCTTCCTCAGGTGATAAAGGATCTCGCAATCTTAATCCTTTACCACATCAAGCCGCCGACGCTGCCTCATGTTCAGATTTGGCTGGTCCATGAGATACCTCAGGCTCTTGTGGTACGTGTAAATCGTACAACGAACCCCATAGAGATAATGACGCCAAATCTTTAGGGCGAACACGACAGTCCCCACCTCCAAATCATGCATCGGGTAATTCGCCTCATGAGGCTTCAGCTGCCTCGACACGTAGGCGATGACGTGCCCTCTCTGCATCAGAACTGCGCCCAAACCTGAGATGGACGCATCACAATATACCACAAAACCCTCCATGCCCTCTGGCAGGGCTAAGATTGGCGCCTCGCACAATCTCTGTCTCAGAGTTTCGATTGGGCCTGCTGCTCAGGCCCCAACGAAAGACCACGACTTTCCTCGTTATCCTGGTCAGGGGTACGACTATCTTGGAGAAATCCTACATGAATCTCTGATAGTAGCCGGCTAATCCTTGGAAACTCCAAATCTCAGATGGAGACTTCGGAACTTCCCATCTCATTACGGCCTCTACTTTGGACGGGTCCACTGAAATCCCATCCTTGTTGACGAGGTGCCCAAGGAATTGCACCTCACGCAACCAGAACTTACACTTGGAGAACATAACATACAAGTTCTCCCTCCTCAAAGTCTCCAGAACCTCCCACGGATGCTCCTCGTGCTCCTACTGCATCTTGGGGTAAACCAAGATGTCATCAATAAACACTATCATAGACTGGTCTGACATCGGTCTACGCACGCGGTTCATGAGATCCATGAACGCGGAAGGAGCATTAGTAAGCCCAAAAGGCATCACCACGAACTCATAGTGTCCATAGCGTGTCCGGAACGCCGTCTTCTGTACATCCTCCTCTCTGACCCTCATCTGATGATATCATGAGTGCAGATCAATCTTGGAGAACCAAGATGCTCCTGCAACTGGTCAAAGAGGTCATCAATCATCGGGAGTGGGTAACGGTTCTTCATCGTTACCTTATTCAGCTCCCGGTAATCTTTACACATCCGATGCGACCCATCCTTCTTCTTCAAGAACAAAATCGGGGCTCCCCAGGGAGACCTACTCGGTCTAATGAATCCTTGTCTAACAGCTCATGCAGCTGTATAAACAACTCCTGCATCTCAGGAGGAGCCAGCCGATACGGTGCCTTGGCTATCAAAGTCGCACCTGGGACTAGGTTGATCCTGAATTCCACCTGCTTCTCTGGAGGTATCCCAGGCAACTCCTCGGGGAATACGTCCGTAAAGTCACGCACCACAGGCACTGTTGGATATAGTGTCTAAGTCCATAACTTTATTTGGTATGAACTTGACCCGACCCAGCATGGTCCATTTGGGTTGCATGGCTTTGCAATACTTGGATAGACTAAATGAGAGAATAAGGTACTTATGATTATTAATATATTATAAGTTCTAATATATTAATAATAGTATTATTTAATTAGTATTTGATCAAGTATTAATCTAGTATTAATTTGGTGATCAAAGTGAAACTAATTAAATATGCAAGGGTTGATTATGACAATCATAAATTCTTTTATGGTGGATTAATGATCCCTGGTTTATGGGTTATGGATGTAACCATTTGGAGCTCCATGGATAGTCCATTGGAGTTACAAACCCATGGGTCATGAGAAATGAAGAGTCATGATAATTATGGGTCTTCTTAATGAAACCCTAATTGTGACACCACTATAAAAGGAACCCTTTGGCTAGTAAAATCGGACCTAAGAGGTTACTAGAGAGGGAATAACCGATTTTGAGTGCTACAAGTATTCTCTCAAGTTATTCCAAGTTTTGTGGTGTTGTGTGAAGCATTTGAGGCACAACATTTGGGGTGCTAGGCTCACAAAGTCTTGAAGGAATCCAAGCAACAACAAGGTATGTATTTCTACTAGTTTTATGTTTTATGTAATCCCCATGCTATACTAGTTAGGAAATAACCTTGAAAAAGAAATTTGCATGTATATAGAGAAAACATAGATTCAAGGTTATTAGGGTTGCATGTACACTTAGGAAGTGTTAGAATGCTTAAAACCCATCAGTGGTATCAGAGACTAGGATTGTTTTCTGTATACTTGATGCAAAACTGCTTGAAAAACGAAAATTCTGCATTCTGACAACTGTACTCGCCGAGTCCATGGGGAGGACTCATCGAGTCCATGAACAAATTCATCCTACTCGCCGAGTAGGATCGAGCTGGGCAGATTTTTCAAGTTTTTGTTGCTAGAAATGGATTAGAATCATTATCCCAATCTGTTTTGGACTTGTAAAATCTATTTTTGAAAATGATAATGATTATGTTAATCCATTTTACATGACTTTTAACAATTTCAAAGTATTATATATGTTTATATGATTTCTTGAAATTGCTTGACATGAATTTGTGTTCTAATGAGTTTTAGAAGATCATAGGAATTATGTGTAACCACCATGTGTGTTTAATTCTTGATCTTAATTGTATTGATGGTGTCCATAACTTGTCCTCAAGTTATGGATAACCGAAGGTCACTTCTTTAATTTGTGTTTAAAGAACTAAAGAGGTTTCATAAAATGAAGAGTCTTCATTTTTATGAACCAATAAAACTCATAAGTTACAAAATTGAAGAGACTTAGAATAGTTTCAATTCTTGCCCTCAAGATTTGGAATTTGAAAAGTCTTACACTTTAATTCTAAATTGTACCTTAGATTTTTAAAAGGTTTAAAAATCAACCCTTATACTATTATTATAATTTTATTATATAGATATGTATAAGAATATGTCGTTCTTACCGTTAGTAGGCCTCATTCACGAAGCCGGTCTATAAGGGGGTATAAGGTTGTTGCCTATAAAATGGTGACTTAATGGGTGTCCACTCTCACCCACCGCTTCCTTGATCGGTGGAGGGTCGTTAGCCGAACGGGTAGGATACGACTTTAAATTCTCATTAAAAGTATAATGAATTATAAAGTAACTATACATTATAAATTCCCAATCTTAGTTACTTTAGGAAAATGTGAAATTGGTGCTAGCCCATAAAATTACACTTTGTACCTTACCAAGTCGTTAGTGGAGCATGCGTGGTTAACCGACACATTAACATGGACTAGTAAGAGTGGAAAAGGGTAACTTGACTTTATTATAGATCGGTGGAGCGTGTGTGGTTAACCAGCACATCGATTAGGTAATATTGTTAAGGGTACCAAGTCAATTTGTATGGTTATTCACACCTTGTTTGTGATCCTCGGCATCCCAGTCACAAACTTGAGAGGGCACATTCGAGATTCAAACATGCCATTGAAAAGTTCAATGTATCTCAAAAGATCTAGGAGTTCTAAAAACCAATAAAACCTAATAATAAAATATTTCGTTTTATGGTGGAAATTGGTAAATCGTCATTTACCTACCTTCAAATATTTTATAGTGTGGATTACGGCATCCCTCTTCCACCTATAAATAGTTTGTTGGATCCTAGCCTTAATATCTCATTTGGGTGACTTATTAAGGACTTTTAATCTAATGAAACTTATCTTCCTTCTATTCCAGATGTCTTCCAATAACGCTGCTGGCTCAAACCCTTCAGGCTCCTTTTCCCTAATGAACTTGTGTGGTAAGGTCATCTTTGATGGATCCAACTTCAATGAGTGGATCAGAAACATCAGGATGATTACCCGTTATGAGGACAAAGAATATGTCCTTGATAGGGAGCTTAAGGTTGTTAATGAAGCCACTGCTACTCTAGAAGAGCTTGCGGAGTTCATTGCACATGAGAAGGATGCCACCAAGGTGTCCTGCATCATGATGGCCACAATGACTCCGGAACTCCAAAAATCTTATGAAGATTTCTACCCCTACGAGATGCACCTAGATCTGATGGAAAGGTACCATCAGAGCGCACGTCTAGAGAGGTATGAAATCATTTCCTCCATGATAACCGCAGGGATGAAGGATGGTGAACCCATCACCAATCACTTGCAGAAGATGCAGAGGTTCGTAGACCGGTTGCTAAAGCTCAATGTTGACTTCCCTGAGGAATTGGCGATTGACATCATTCTCCATTCCTTACCTTCAAGTTATGATCAGTTTCGTATGACTTATCATATGAATAAGGAGGAAGTCACACTTAGCAAACTTCAAGGACTCTTAAGGACAGCTGAAAATGGCCTTAAGGGTAAAGCGGTTGTTACTTCTACTCCTTTAACAGCCCATGTTCTTGCAATTGGGCAAGGGAAGAGTAAGAAGAGGAAAAGCCCTTCAAAGGGTACCAAGGGTAAGACTCTTGATGGTTCCTCTTCAAGTGGGACAAAGAAAGGTCCCATTACTCCTTCTTCGAACCCAAAGGAAGCATAGTGCTTCTATTGCCAAGATAAGTGACACTTCAAGCGAAGTTGCACCAAATATCTGCAAGATGTAAAGGATGGGAAGGTTAAACCCACCCAAGCAGGTATTTACACAATATTTTCTAACAACTCATCTAATGCTAATTCTTGGGTGCTTGATACAGGATGTGGTATTCACATTTGTACTGATTTGCAGGCACTAAGAAGAAGTGAGCATGTGGAGCATGGGAAGATAAACTTAGTCATGGGCAACAGGAAAGCATCACCTGTTACCAAGATAGGAGTTTATTCTTTATTGCTTGATAATGGGTTAATGTTAGATTTGAATAAGTGTTGTTACTCGCCCGAAATGGCGAGAAATATTATTTCCTTTCATGGCTTGTACAAACAAGGTTTTACATTTTCATTTGATAATAAAATGGTGCTATTAATGTTTATTACAATGATGTATTTTACTTTAAAGCAATACCTTGTGATGGTGTATATGAAGCCGTGAATGTTGTAGACAATCTAGGAAATAATGTGTTGTATATTGATTCTACCGATAGCTTGGATAAAGCATCTTTGTGGCATTGTCTTCTTGGACATGTTAGCAAGAAGCGCATAGGCCAACTCCAAAAGGCTGGAGTCTTGGAATCGTTTGACCTCAAGTCAGATGATAGTTGCGAGTCTTGTTTACTTGGAAAAATGACAAAGTCACCCTTCACAGGTACTTGTGATAGGGGTGAAGGTTTGTTGGACCTGGTACACACGGATGTGTATGGGCCCTTCAGAGTTGCTACAAGAGATGCTAATCGTTATTATGTGACTTTTACTGATGATTACAGTAGATATGGATATATTTACTTAATCAAGCATAAGTCAGAAACCTTTGAAAAGTTCAAAGAGTTTAAGCAGGAAGTTGAGAATCAATTGGGCAGGAACATCAAGATGCTTCGATCAGATCGGGGAGGAGAGTATCTTAGCATTGAGTTCCTTGACTATCTTAAGGAATGTGGGATTGTCTCACAATTGACACCTCCTAGGACACCACAATTAAATGGTGTGGCTGAGAGGCGCAATCGAACCCTGCTAGATATGGTTCGTTCCATGATGAGTCGAGCTTCGTTACCAATCTCTTTCTGGGGGTATGCCTTAGAGACTGCCACCCATATCCTTAATCTAGTCCCTACTAAAAAGGTTGCCAAAACACCTCACGAGATGTGGACTGGGAAAGTGCCCAATTTGGACCACATCAAGATTTGGGGTTGTGAAGCTTTTGTGAGGCGTGAGACTCATGATAAGCTTGAGCCCCGAAGCGAGAGGTGTATTTTCATCGGCTACCCACAGAGATCCTTTGGTTACCTCTTCTACAGACCCAGTGATAATGTGGTCTTTGTAGCAAGAAGAGGAGTCTTTCGTGAGAGAGAATTAATAAGCCAAGGGGATAGTGGGAGGCAAATTGACCTTGAAGAGCTTCAAGAGTCAAGTGGTGAAGGGACCTCAAATACTGTTAGTCAACCTGAGGAGGAAACTCTTGTTGAGCCGATAGACGAGTCTGTACCTCCAAGACATTCCACTAGGGTGAGGAACACACCTGAATTTTATTATGGTTATCACATCACCACTGAAGGTGATACATTTATCAGTGATAGTACACTGATAGATTTGGATGAACCTAATAATTATAAGGAAGCCATGGCAGGCCCTGAGTCTACGAAATGGAAGGAGGCTATGGACAGCGAGATTCAGTCCATGTATGACAATCAAGTTTGGAACTTGGTTGACAATGCACCAGGTCGTAAGACAGTTGGGTGCAAATGGATCTTCAAGAAGAAAACCGACATGGATGGGAAAGTACACACTTATAAAGCGTGACTGGTTGCGAAGGGCTTTACTCAAACTCCGGGAGTTGACTA
The DNA here is from genome assembly GCF_052625555.1 of Lactuca saligna. Lineage (NCBI taxonomy): Eukaryota > Viridiplantae > Streptophyta > Magnoliopsida > Asterales > Asteraceae > Lactuca > Lactuca saligna. The sequence goes on along the minus strand of NC_136424.1, from coordinate 95,799,285 downwards.
TGATGAGACCTTATCACCAGTGACCAAGATTAAGTCTATTAGAGTGCTGTTAGCCATAGCTGCATTTCATGACTATGAGATATGGAAAATGGATGTCAAAACTGCTTTCCTTAATGGAAAGTTGGCTGAGGATGTTTACATGGATCAGCCAGAGGGTTTTGTCAATCTAAAGTACCCTAATAGAGTGTGTAAGCTTGAAAAATCCATTTATGGATTGAAACAAGCATCTCGCAGGTGGAATCTTTGCTTTGATGAGAAAGTCAAAGAGTTTGGCTTTTTCTAGAAGTGAGGATGAGTCTTGTGTATATGTCAGGGCTAGTGGGAGCATAGTTAGCTTCTTGGTGTTGTATGTGGATGACATACTTCTCATAGGAAATGACATCCCAACTTTGCAGGAGGTTAAGGCCTGGCTTGGGAAGTGTTTTGCTATGAAGGACCTTAGGGAAGCTGCTTGTATCCTAGGGATAAGGATATTGAGAGATAGGAGTAAGATACTAATTGGACTTAGTCAAAGTACTTATGTGGATAAGGTACTGAAGAGGTTCAGTATGCAAGATTCCAAGAAAGAAGAGTTACCAATACAGAGTAATGCCAAGCTAAGTAAGACTCAGAGTCCGAGTACAGAGGCTGAGATAGCTGAAATGAGTCAGATACCATATGCTTCCGCTGTGGGCTCGATCATGTATGCTATAACTTGTACTCGCCCTGATGTGGCCTTTGCTTTGAGCATGGTCAGTAGATATCAAGGGAACCCTGGCAAGGCACACTGGACAGCGGTAAAGAACATTCTCAAGTATTTGCGGAGGACTAAGGACTGGGTCCTTACCCTCGGAGGCAGTGATGACTTGAGAGTGGAAGGATATAGTGATGCTAGCTTTCAAACTGATAGGGATAATTTTCGCTCTCAGTCAGGCTGGGTCTTTATCCTAAATGGAGGAGCCATTACTTGGAAAAGTTCCAAGCAGGAGACAGTAGCTGATTCGACTTGTGAATCAGAGTACATAGCAGCAAGCGAGGCAGCAAAAGAGGCGATATGGCTAAAGAACTTCATCGGAGACCTTGGAGTTGTACCAGCTATAAAGGAGCCGATGGAAATTTTTTGTGACAGTGAAAGTGTGGTTGCTTTGGCGAAGGAATCGAGAGATCACGGAAGATCTAGGCACATTGACAGAAAATACCATTTCATCAGACATAGAATAGAAGAAGGACTCCTCGTGGCAAAGAGGGTATCATCAAATGAGAACCCGGCAGATCCCCTCACGAAGGGACTGAGCAGGGTTAAGCATTTACAGCATGCAAGGCGCATTGGGCTGAAGGATGATATTAGTTTCGATAATTAGATTCCTGAAACTTGTAAAATGTAATTGACATTTGATGATAAATAAAAGTTGTTATTTATTTATGAGTAAGGTGTTACTATCTTATGTTGATTGTTTACTATGTTTCAATTTTGCATGTTTTTACTTCCAGAATAATTATGTTATGGTATATATCATATTATTCAAACCATCCACAGTCAGTCAAACTTTGGAAGTAAGTATTGATTTAAGACTGTCATGAATTTGGCTTGTACGATTTGTCTAAAGTGCTTTGGGCAATGCAATGGTTGCTACAACATTCATGAGTACTCATAAGGGCTGAGTATTGGATTCAACCCACGCTCACTTGCATCACTTCATGGAATTTATCTCGAGTGATCGTGAGACGGTAATATCATATAAATCTTCAAACCTAGAGATATGAGTTGTTGACTATGAGTTGGTTATTCATTGATTGTACGAAAACGCATTGGTAACTCGATGTTATAAAACGTGCCTTTGTGAGTAATTCAACAAGTAGTTAGTACAAGCATATCAGTCGAAGTTTATCTGTTCCTTCTAGAAATAGAAGCAATATCTGGGCCCCTTGATGATTTGGTTTTGACCCATGTACCGGGCCCGGTCAGAACCTAATTGATGTGTTCAATTTAGTTCTATGTCGAAACAAATTGGAGATCGAGAAATAAATGTTGGACAATAAGTAAGACCATGTTCCATGTGTTTGTCCGGCTGATATCATGAGAGCAGAGGAGTATATGATCACTTATCTTAAATGGCGTATCATCATCATCTCAGTTTCGAGAGACTTTGAAAGAGCTACGATTTCTAGTCAGGTTTTGAAGTCATATTTGCAAATATAGTTATTAGACTTATCCAAGTGGGAGACTGTTGGATATAGTGTCTAAGTCCATAACTTTATTTGGTATGAACTTGACCCGACCCGGCATGGTCCATTTGGGTTGCATGGCTTTGCAATACTTGGATAGACTAAATGAGAGAATAAGGTACTTATGATTATTAATATATTATAAGTTCTAATATATTAATAATAGTATTATTTAATTAGTATTTGATCAAGTATTAATCTAGTCTTAATTTGGTGATCAAAGTGAAACTAATTAAATATGCAAGGGTTGATTATGACAATCATAAATTCTTTTATGGTGGATTAATGATCCATGGTTTATGGGTTATGGATGTAACCATTTGGAGCTCCATGGATAGTCCATTGGAGTTACAAACCCATGGGTCATGAGAAATGAAGAGTCATGATAATTATGGGTCTTCTTAATGAAACCCTAATTGTGACACCACTATAAAAGGAACCCTTTGGCTAGTAAAATCGGACCTAAGAGGTTACTAGAGAGGGCATAACCGATTTTGAGTGCTACAAGTATTCTCTCAAGTTATTCCAAGTTTTGTGGTGTTGTGTGAAGCATTTGAGGCACAACATTTGGGGTGCTAGACTCACAAAGTCTTGAAGGAATCCAAGCAACAACAAGGTATGTATTTCTACTAGTTTTATGTTTTATGTAATCCCCATGCTATGCTAGTTAGGAAATAACCTTGAAAAAGAAATTTGCATGTATATAGAGAAAACATAGATTCAAGGTTATTAGGGTTGCATGTACACTTAGGAAGTGTTAGAATGCTCAAAACCCATCAGGCACATCATCCACCGTCACCTTACCCGCCTCCCGGGTGTCCATAACATAGGTGACATATCCTACGCAACCTTGTTGAAGGTAACGCCTAGCCATCACTGCTAAACATACCGTTGGTCCTTACTGTGGCCTCTCGCCCTAAACTACCAACTCTCCCCCACTTGGAGTCCTGATCCGAACCAACTGTTGTGCGCAATCTATCACTGACCCATTGGGGCTCAACCAATCCATGCCTATAATCACCTTGTTCCCCCTCAACGAAATAGGAACCAGGTCCACCAGGTAACGCTCCTCGAACAGCCTCAAAACACAGTCTCGATAGACCTCTGATGCTCGCACCGACCGATCGTTTGCAATCTCGACCTCTAGAGGGCAATCCAACATGCTCAAAGACTCCGGAAACTTCTTGCTAAGCGCAAGATAGACAAAAGATCGGGTGGCACCCGAATCAAACAACACCTGAACTCGGATTCCGTTCACATGGAACGATCCTAAACATGGCACATGATATATCAAAATCATAGCAACATAATAAAAAGCATAAGGATAAGAAGTCATACCCGTAACCACATTGGGTGCAGCGCGTGCCTCCTCAGCGGTCAGATGAAATGCTTGGCTCCGAACCACTGGAGCCTCCAACTTGGCCTAACGGCCATCCACAACCCATGCTGTCGTTTGAATCGGCGCCACAACCGGCGTCGTTGCCGTTGCGGCTGTCGATCTAGGGCAATTGGCCTTTTTATGGCCCTTCTAATTGCATTGAAAGCAAATCAGATTTGACATCTGCATCGCCAGAGTAGGGGCAGTACAATCCCTGCCAAAATACCCAACCTTGCCGCACTTATAACAGCCTGAGCCCGACCCAGTGCGACAAGCTCCCTCATGTAACCGACTGCATTTTCCACAATGGTCCCGCCCAAACTGTCCTTTCAGCCTACCATCGGATCCCTTGGGCTTCTTACCCAAAGCCCCCGCCATCTGCCCCTCCACTGCCTTCCTCTTCCAGATGTGCTCCAGATCAATCTCCCTCTCCCAAGCCCTGACAATCATGGAATCCAGGGTAAGGCAAGCTGAAAAACTGACATGCTCCCGGATGTCATCTCGTAGCATGTCATGGTAGCAGGTCCTCTTCATGTCCTCATCACCCGCATACTGGGGCACCAACAAAGCCCTCTCCCGGAACTTGGCGGTGATATCCACCACAGTCTCCGTAGTCTGTCTCATATCCAAGAACTCCCTGGCCAGCTGCTGAAGCTCCACAGCTGGCGCAAATGCTGCTCTAAACCGGGTCACGAAATCCGACCATGTCATAGCCTCAACAACCGAGGCTCCCAGAGAGTCGCCAACTAACTCCCACCAGTCCCTAGCCCGGTACCTTAAACACCCTGCTGCAAATCGTACCTTCGACCCCTCGAGGTAGAAGTTGGTCAGCTGTGCAGACTTAATGTCCGCAATCCATCGTCTGGCAACAATGGGGTCCTTCCCCCCGTGGAAATCAGTCGCACCACTCCCTTTGAATTCCTTAAAGGACAGTGTGTGTGGTCCTGACTGGCTAGCCGCCATGTCACTCTGGAACGCCCTCCTCCATTAGCTCAATGATCCCCTCCTTGATCGACCCGAAGATAACCGGCATCGCATCAAGGATACCCCTCGTGATCTCGGACGCAATGAACTCACGCAATCCATTATCCACATGCTCAGATCCTGCTCCCGATCATGATCCTGACCCGGATACTGAACCTCCAGCTCCATGTCGTGTGACCACCATTCTGAAAAATAAACATACAAATGTCAGGGTCACGTATACTTTCCAAGTTTCCCAGTTCCATTTAGGCACTCCTAGTTCGAGTACGGATCCTATGCTTTCAGTAGTACGGGCCCATACTACCTTCCACATCTATCCGTACTTTCCCCAATAATTGCTTCGACTTCACCTAGTACCTTTTTCGGGTACACTTTTCATTGACCATATTCTAGGCTTCCTTAGGGCACTCCCTGACCTAGTCTCCACCATCAGCTGCACTAGGAGTCCCCACCATCTCCCCCTAACTAGCTTGCGCATATTGTTACATATCCGCTCCTTAGTTAGTTGAAGTTGGTCAGAACTCCCATAGCACAAAGAAAGCAACATTCATGCATTGAGTAACCAAACCAGGCATAACCTACACATGTCACCCTACTACAGACTAAACAATCCTAGCATACAGTTCATACAACAGGCACATAAAGCATCCTTCCTATATTCTTAGCCCTAACTAGCATGCAATTCTCAGAATCAGATATCAGGCACACAAGGCATCCTCATAGATCCTTAGCCCTATTATAGCATGCAGTTTTACGAATCAAAACCATATAACATAACATAACATGTATAGGTATCTTGGGGAAAACTTAATTGAGCCCGACCGTTCGAACGCATCACATACTTCATCTTTCTTAAAATTTCTCAGTTTAGACTTTATAAAACCATTTTTCCTTGAAAGATCTTTTAGTCCCTCGGTTTGAGTCCAAACACCCCCGAGGGTGTGTCCGAATCCCTCAAACTAGGGCATTGATACCAACTTGTAACGACCCAATTTTCAAGGCCAAAAATTTCATTTTTGGTTTAACATATTTAACAAAATTTTTACCAAAATATTGTTAATAAAACATCCAATACAAAATCATAATGTTGTATTTCAAACCATAACATCATAATTTTGAAAATCAGAGTACAATCCTAAAACTTCTTGCGGAAGATGTGAGTGTGTGTGATACGCTGCTACACCGCCGGCTCTTTCCCCTTCGACGAAGAGGTACCTGAAACCAAAACTAAAACTGTAAGCACAAAGCTTAGTGAGTTCCCCCATCATACCGCATACCACACAATATCGTCGGTATCTTTCAACCGGTAACCTTCATCAGTATCTTTCAACCGGTAACCTTCATCGGTATCTTTCAACCGGTAACCATCATCGGTATCTTTCAACCGGTAATCAACATCGGTATCTTTCAACCAGTAACTGGGGACTATTTCACCCCTACTACTAACATGCAATCAACAGATATAAGCATACAGTCAGGCATATCGGGGTACTGACCTACCCTTGGGTCCTATGGACCACTGTTAGGGAAACTAATCCCTACTAAATAGATAACATATAATCTAGATAAATCACATAACCAGACCAATATAATTATCACAAAGACCGATATCTTGTAATTACCCCTTTTTGGTGGGCCGACATTGTGGCCTTAGACCCACCCATACTGGAAGGTAACTCACCTCAATGTCGTGCAGTGTCTGAAATATCTTCGGCGCACAAGTCGACTCCCTACGACTCCTCGATCACTACACGACAACCTCCAAGTCAACACAAATCATATACAACCCTAAACAGGGTCAGTCCAAGTTCAGTCAAAGTCAACATTTAGTTGACCTGACTCGTCGAGTTGGCCTACCAACTCGTCGAGTCCATGCTTCATTAAACCCACACAAAACCTCGGCTCCACTCGTCGAATCTAGCGAAACTCGACGGGTTCCTCTTCAGTCATCACATCGGGACCATATTCATTCGACTCACCGAGTTCCTTTTTGAACTCGTCGAGTTCATCTTCAACTTAAGAACTTGTCCGGTCTATGACTCGCCGAGTTATATGAACAACTCGTTGAGTCCATCTTCAAAGATTGGGAGATTGCTATGGACTCGCCGAGTTTGCTCATACCACTTGCCGAGTCCCAAGGCTTCCAGGTCCCTTTTCACGTCTAAACCCACAAGGGACTTCCTTCCTATCATTTACCCATTCATAGGAAGGGTTTGGTGCACAATGGTCACCGACTCGTCGAGTGCCAAGAACAACTCGACGAGTCCAAGGTTGACCAACTCCATACAGTCGATTTAAATGAGGTCTAACACACCAAAACCATAGATCTGGCCTCCTAATGCCCATTTTATACGTAAAGTTCCAAACTTGATGCACATGCATGGGGCTTTTAGCTCAAAAATCCATATAAAGTGTCTTACAATGTGCATGGGGCTCTCATGGCCCTAAAGTTGGCACCTTTATGCTATGCAACCCCTCTTAAGGCCCAGATCTGAAGCTAAAGTCCACATAACACTCCTTAAATGTGAAAATGGCTTGAAAAGCCCTAAATGCACCAAAGTCAACAAAAGCACCAAAATGGCCTTAACACACACATTTACGACTAGGGTTTCGATATGCAGCTCTAGGGGAGTGTTAGGGACAAGGGAGGCCGAGTTAATGTGTTTATATAGGGTGCAAACCCTCATATTAGGGTTTTTGTCCAGACAACACAAACTCACTAAGTCCGACTTCTGACTTGCCGAGTCAGCCACTTGACTCCCGGGTCCAATTCGCTTCTACTCGACGAGTTGGGCCACCAACTCGCCGAGTCCCAGGCCAAAATGCAAAAATGTTTAATTTAAATTACGTACCAGGAACCAGGTGTTACAGTTAGGTATAATGTAGGGTTAACACATTATAAGACCATCCGATATGGATAGCACGGTGGCCATCGTGGTTGAGCTAGACCATGACCACGGCCGTGCACACCATCTCAGCCGGTCGTGCTCGTTGTTGTCCGTGTGCCCGGCGACAAATGAAACGGCCAATGAAATTGAATTTGCTTGTTTTGACCTTTGAACGGTCAATTTGTTAAGTTCATTTTTAATTAATTTTTTTTTCAAAATCTTAATACCAATATAAATTTAATAAAATCCTCACATTTCATGAAATTTTACTCTCATTTTAACAAAAAAACACATTGAGGATTTTAAATTGTTAAAATTTTTTGACTTGGATGATGACATGGAATTCATCTCGACCTTATTCAATGTTGTGCAACACATTCATGGTGAAGAAAGTTCGAATGTTGCTCGTACAAGGGGGTTCGTCAATCGTGATCGTCAAGCGGCACACGACTTTGAGATAAGGGTAGAATTAAACGAATGGTCCTATAATATATTATAATGCATAATATAATCATTGAAGATCAAGATCGTGCGATTTGCACGTACGATCTGGACGACGTCATCCTGCTTGAAGAGTTTATACCTAGAACGAATGAATTTTTATCACGAGTTGTTGAAATTCATAACAGCGAAAAGTGTTTTAAATTTCGAGAAGATGTCGCGAATCATTTGTACCAACTCAACATAAACGAAGATTAGGTATTTTTTTTTACTTATGTTTGTTTGTTTGTTTTGTTTTGTTTTTTTAATTGGGTTATTTAAGTTAATGTAATGTTTTTTTATTCTAGGTTAATCAAGTAATGTAGTTTGAAGTTGTATTTTTATTTTTAATGTTTTATTTTTTTTATTTTTTTATTTTAATTAATGTAATTTGGTATTTTAAATTAATGAAAAATAGTATTTTTTTTTTTAATTATATGATTTTTTATGTATTTTTGATTTAGATTTATTAAAAAAAATGAGAATTTCATATATACCCTTCTTAAACATCAAAATATCATATTTACCCAACTTAATTTCTAAATATCATATTTACCCTTCATAAAATTTATAAATATCATATTTACCCTTCATAAAATTTCAAAATATCATATATGTTCTTTTTAAACATCAAAATATCATATATATGCCCTTCTTAAATTTCAAAATATTGTATATGCATTTTTGAAACATCAAAATATCAATGGTAATATCAAAAATATCCACCATATACAACATAATAATAATCAACAACAACAAAAACTAAACAATCAAAATATACATTCCATAGAAAGGGTTGAATATAAATCTTTTTTCTGTCAATAAGCCGACATTCCAACAATTTAGAAGTTCACATTGCATTATCATAGACATAAGGATAATACAATTAAATTTATTAATTATTATAATAATTCTAAGGTATAAAAAATGATTATAAAATATTAAAAACATTATAAAAAAGGATTTGGGCAAATATGATATTTTGAAGGTTTATGAAGGGTAAATATGATATTGAGAAATTAAACTGAACAAATATGATATTTTGAAGTTTAAGAGGGACATATATGAAATTCTCCCAAAAAAAAGGATGGAGTGATTCGTTTAGTGGTAGGTATCCCATGATTAGTTGTAGAGAATGTAGTGATGATGTGACACCCACCACTATAATGGTTAGTGGTGAGTATAACGAATGACCTAATCTATTATAATAAATGAAGATTTTTTTTACCACATATCACACTCTCATTCACTTTGCCAAATATCATTTTGTTGTTATTTTGAATTAGTTTCTTTTTCACATGTCATTTTATGACTTTTCCTATTTTAATAAATTCCACATAATATTTTAATGTAATAATTACAATAAATGTAGTACTAAATGAATATCAATTTTATTAACGAACTTACATTTTATTTCAAAATTCTAAAATTAAAGCTCATTAGTTTATTTTGTTTATTTATTTAAATTTAATTGGTACAAAAATCAATTTTAATAATTCATTATTTTTCTTATTTTTTTATAAATCTAAAGTTTATATATATATATATATATATATATATATATATATATATATATATATATATATATATATATATATATATATATATATATATATAATGTGATTGGATTTTAGACCTAGTAAAAAAGATAAAAATTGCTTTTTAATATAGGGTTGAGATACCCTAAGATTAGATGTTTAGCTAGTTTAATAATGTCAACCCAAACATTCCGTAAGTCCGGTCATTTTTGCTTGGGTCCTTAGGGCTCTGGTTGTATCTTTGTATACAAATTGTAATATAAGACGAGTTAAAAAATCAAACACTAATACATCTTAACCTTTTTCGGCCAAAAGGCTAAAATGCCTATATTTATTATGCTTTGCATTCTATTTTCTGCTATTGCGGGGATAACATGGGATCCAAAGAAGTTAAAGTCAATTGAATAAAAAGGAAGATCGGAAGAGATTTGTGATTTCAAGGACATTTTTTATGTATATCCCATTTGATTAAATCAACTTCAATTTGTTATGCTACTGGCTCCTCTCAGGCAATAGTTTGTCCATTTTAGGTTCCTAACGTATTTTTTGTGTGTATTACATCATTAAGGTTATTATAACCGTTTACAAATAGTCCTTTTAACAGGAAGAAGCTGGTAAAAAGATTATTTATAAACGATTATAACAACCTTAATGGTGTAATATACACAAAAAATACGTTGGGGGACCTAATATGGACAAACGGGAAACGTTATTACCCTCCTAAGTCATTATCCCATGAAACTATAAACCACTATAATAAATTTTTACTTTTTAAATAAGAAACTTATAGGTCTTGGGGTTGGTAGTTTGGATGTTTTTAACCTCGGTCTTCTTTATAAATGGAAGTGGCGGTTTCTTAATGACAATGGAGCTCTTCGGTTAAAATTGTCAAATTTTGTCATGGGGAAGGTGGTGGTTTTTCGGACGATTCGAGAATAGGAATTGGAGGGGGTGTTTGGCAAAAGATTGTAGGATTTATTAATCACCTCCATAAGAATGGTTGTATTCCTTCTAATTACATGTAGAGAGTGGTGGGGGATGAGACTCAAACGAGGTTCTAGAAGGATGTTTGGTGCTTGGATATTCCTCTTAAGGAGCGGTTCGGGAGGCTCTTTGCTTTGGCCTTTAATCAAGATGCTCGAGTAACACCAAACATCCTTCTAGAACCTCGTTTGAGTCTCATCTCCCACCACTCTATACATGTAATTAGAAGCAATACAACCATTCTCATGGAGGTGATTAATGGATCCTACAATCTTTTGCCAAACACCCCCTCCAATTCCTATTCTCGAATCGTCCGAAAGACCACCACCTCCCCTATGATAAAATTTGACAATTTTAACCCGAAGAGCTCCATTGTCATTAAGAAACCGTCACTTCCATTTATAAAGAAGACCGAGGTTAAAAACATCCAAACTACTAACCCCAAGGTCTATAAGTTTCTTATTTAAAAAGTAAAAATTTATTATAGGGGTTTATAGTTTCATGGGATAATGACATAGGAGGGTAATAACGTTTCTCGTTTGTCCATATTAGGTCCCTAACATATTTTTTATGTATATTACACCATTAAGGTTGTTATAACCGTTTATAAATAATCCTTTTACCGACTTCTTCCTGTTAAAAGGATAATTTGTAAACGGTTATAATAACCTTAATGGTGTAATACGCACAAAAAATACGTTAGAGACCTAAAATGGACAAACAGGAAACGTTATTACCCTCCTAAATCATTATCCCTAGAATAAAAGATATATGGTTCCTAAATTAAGAGAAGCCCATAAAAAAATCAACAACACTTTTTGGGTCGGATCGGATCGTGTACCTTAAAAAAACTGAACCGGTTCAATCAGTTAAAAACGATCAAGTGTCACCGATTAAAAATTTTAAAAACCGATTGAACTATAACTGAAAAACCAGTACGGTTTAACGAAAAACTAGTTGATTATTAGTCCATTGATAACATGTCGAAATAAGAGTGAGAGTCTTTGGCATGTTGACTTCTTTTTATGGGAGCAACTTATTTATTTATTAATATTTTGAGAGTGTATATTAAGAGTGGTTAAGTTTTTATTATTAATCTTAGAGAAAATGACAAAAATAGTCATTTATACTAATGACATTACAAAAATAGCCAAAAAAAATCAAAATTACAAAATTAGCCAACGATTTCACAGATGAAGATGCCCCATCTGCGAAATGAGCATCTCATCTGCGAATGTACAAGCACCTAAAGCACAACTGTGCTTTAGGTGCTTGTACATTCGCAGGTGCTTTTATTTTATTTTTTAAAATTTTTTTTTCTGTATATATAGGGGTAAAATCGCAGATGGAATAGGTCCATCTGCGATTTACTCTCACTCTATCTGCGAAATTGTGGTTTTTTTTTTGTATTTTTTTTTAGTTTGACTATGAAATGAATTGGTTTGACTACGAAATCATGTTGCTATATAAAAAGTTTTGTAGATTGTTTTACTTTCTCAGTCAAACCAATTCATTTCATTGTCAAACTAAAAAAAAAAAAAAAAAAAAAACCACAATTTTGCAGATAGAGTGAGAGTAAATCGCAGATGGACCTATTTCATCTGCGATTTTACCCCTATATATAGAGAAAAAAAATTAAAAAAAAATAAAATAAAAGCACATGCGAATGTACAAGCACCTAAAGCACAGCTGTGCTTTAGGTGCTTGTGCATTCGCAGATGAGATGCTCATTTCGCAGATGGGGCATTTTCATTCTGTGAAATCGTTGGCTAATTATGTAATTTCGATTTTTTTTGGCTATTTTTGTAATGTCATTAGTGTAAATGATTATTTTTGTTATTTTCTCTTAATCTTATAATTTAAAATAACAAATTGCCCATAATAACTTACATTTTTCTCTTTTTAAAATGTTTTTAATTTTTTTTCTTCTAAAAAACAAACTCAAGGTAGGTCTTTTATTTTTTTTATTTTTTCTAAGATAAATCCTATTTTTTCTACTATATACATTCTAATGAAATTGAACATTCTAATGAAATTGAGACCTTAGGTAGTTCATATGAACTAGCTAAGCCCTTGGTGGATATGCGATACCCAACAATATGAAAAAGAATATTTTAAAAATCTAAATCGTTTAGAGATATTCACTAAAAGGGGTTAAAATGTTTTCGGATTTGATTTTTTTATCTTATTATAACCCTTAGGGCCAAACAAAAATTTCATTAAAGGCTTAACGTGTAATAACTTCAAATCCTATTAGGCAATTTAATTGACATTAAAACATGTTAAACTAGATAAACATCATATAATCATATAAACTGCGTTTGTCATGTAATGATATTGTACTATAGAAAAGAAAAATGACTTTTAAAAAACAAAACATATAATAACCATTTACTTTATATAATAGTTATTAAATATAACTATAAGCTCATCCGGTATGGTAGGGAAAATGATGCTTAGGAGCTAACATGACATACCAACTAGGGGTGACAGTTGTTGACACGGTACGGTAAAAATACACGACACGAAACGAAATTGGGACGAAGCTGAAATTCGAATTCATGTTCGTGTTGAGTGTAATAAACACGATGTCGTGTCATGTCTTATTCGTGTTTAAAATTCGACACGAAATTGACATGATTAACATTTATTTGTCGTGTTTTTCGTGTTATGTATGATTAAATATTAATTAAATAAACTAATTTTGTATTATGTTATCTTTGTCGTATCGTGTCGTGTTTTACGTTTTTAAATCGGTTTGTTTTCGTGTCAGTTAAAAAAACACGACATCGTGTTATGTCGTGTTCGTGTTACATAAAACATTGTTGTGCCGTGTCGTGTTAGACAAAAACACGACACGATGGCCCGATTTGTCACCCCTAATGCCAACCTATGCGTAAACGTTGCCCCAGGTGCGCGTAGGTGGCTTGTAGCGTAGTCTCTTCCAATGACAAAGAGAGAAAATTGGATATGGAGAGAGAAACTGTAACAACCGGTTATTTCAAGTTAATAAAAGTCAAATATAAGTCAAAGAATAAAATAATGTAATATACCCCACTTTATGTGTTTTGGGTTTTAGGAATCAAAATCCCACCCAAACCGAAAACACCTTTGATCCATTTGAGGACCGAAATCCTTCCCCACCGAGAACCTTCGGACCACAAACGCCTACCGAGAACTCCCTTTGATCGAAGACCTCTAGATCGAGAACCCTTGGTTCTCGGTTGGACCTTTTGACCAAAATCCTAGCTCTCAGTTTGGAGGATAAGCCGAGAACATCAACTTTAGGCGCTGGCACACTGATCTAGATGATAAATTATACATTTCAAGGTAAGTGTCACATCAAATTATCCCAATATATAAATACACAACCGAAAACTCTCCCCATTTCTCTCATTTACGCCCCCCCCCCCCCCATTTTACTCTCAAAGTTCTTATGGTCTTCAAGCAAAGTTCCTATCTTCATACAATATGCAAGTGTACCCAAGAATTGATGGGTTTGAGCCATAAGAACTTTCCTATGTGCACATGCAAAGCCTAATGCTTGGATCTAGGTTTCTCTAATTGAACATGCAATGTATCCAAGACTTTCATTCATAGATTTAGTGTAAACAAACAATTCATAACATATGAAATCAGATCTGGAAGAATACCTTGAGTTGCTTGCTTGAAACTTCTTGTTCTTGGAGCTTAGAGTCACAACTGTCACTCCTTTAATGGCTTACAAACACCTACTAGCAAGAGGATGATTTGAGAGAGGGAGAGAGGTGAGAAATCGGCCCTAGGGTTTCCTCAATCATAGAGTGGCCGATTTCCCTCACCCAAGGGATCTATATATACTATGAGCTCCTAAGGTTTCGCCCTAAACCCTAATTGGATAACTTAGCCTCAAAGCAATCCAAAGATCCTTCTAGATGATAAACTTGGACGATTTAAAGATATCCTTATCTTACAAATCGTCCCCCTTATTATCTATGAGGATTCATAGCCCAAAACACAACTATCACACATTTGACAGTTTATGCCCCTTTATTCAATTAATCTCTTTAAGTCACCAAATTAATTCCTAATTAATTTATGACTTATATCAATCAAATAATATTATTATTCCTTTAACATATTATTCTTATAATACTTTAATAATAATATCTCTTCTCTCTATATAAATCACCCTGTCAAGTTGCTATGGTGAAGGCAACCCAAAAGGACCATGCACAACCGGGTCAAGTACTTACCAAATATAGTTACAGCCTTAGACACTAATCCAACAGTCTCCCGCTTGGATAAATCTAGTAACTATAAATGTAAAAACAATCCGATTAGCAATCATAGCTCTCAAAGACGCTGTCAACTCTGATCTTATCAGTATCCTGTCCTTTAGATAAAGGATCGTACATTCCTCTATTTTGATATCGTGTAGACAATCTCATGAAACATTGTCATACTTATTGTCTAGAAATTAGTTTCTCGATCTCAGATTTACTTGACATAGAACTTAATTGAACACATCAATTCAGTCCTGACCGTGCCCGACACATAAGTCAAATCAAATCACCGAGCGATCGTGATATCGCTTTTACCCTCTTAGGATAAAAGTAACAGATAAACTTCGACTTATATGCATTTACTTATTCACTAATCAACTATACACAACAAAGCATTTTATGACATCAATTTACTGATGCGGTTTCGCATTATCAATACACAACCAATTAGTAAACAATAAACCATATATCTTGGTTTCAAGACCATATGATATTATCGTCTTGCGATCACTTGCGGTACATTCTATTTAGTGATTCTAGCAAGCGCGGGTTTATTCCAATGCTCAATACTTGTTCGTAAGCACTCATGAACGTCGTAGCAAGCCTTTGCTATGTCTAATACCATTTAGACAATCTACACACCAGTTCATGACAATCTTCATTCATACCTACTTCCAGCAAATGAACGATTGTGGATTGTTTGAATAATTCGATTATTCTTAATAAACTCAATTATTCTAGAAGTCAAAACATGCAAAGTGAAACAATAGTTAAACAATTAACATAAGACAAAACTTTTAAATAATACTCCTTTATTTAAACATAAAATGTCAACTACATTTATCTATTACAAGTTTCCAAACTATCTAATCTAAACTAATATCATCCTTCAGCCTAATGCTCCTAGCGTGCTGCAAGTGCTTAACCCTACTCAGTCCCTTCGTAAGCGGATTTGTTGGGTTATCTTCTGATGATATCCTCTTAACCAAGAGGTGTCCTTCTACTCGATGTCTAATAAAGTGATGCTTCCTGTCGATATGCTGGGATCTACCATGATCCCTCGGTTCCTTGGTCAAGGCAACCGCTCCTTCATTATCAAAGAAAATTTCCATAGGCGCCTTTATGGCGGACACAACTCCAAGGTCACTAATTAAGTTCTTTAACCATATCACCTCCTTTGACGCTTCGCTCGCTGCAATGTACTCTGATTTGCACGTTGAATCAGCTACAGTTTCCTGCTTGGAACTTTTCCAAGTCACTGCTCTTCCATTAAGGGTAAAAACCCAGCCCGACTGCGAATGGTAGTTGTCTCTGTCGGTCTGGAAGGTGGCGTCACTATACCCTCGCACCTGTAATTCATCACTCCCTCCAAGGACTAAAACCCATTCCTTGGTCCTCCGAAGGTACTTAAGGATATTCTTGACCGCAATCCAATGAGCTCTGCCAGGGTTCCCTTGATATCTACTGACCATGCTCAAAGCAAATGCCATATCAGGGCGAGTACAAGTCATAGCATACATGATCGAGCTAACTGCGGAAGCGTAAGGTACTCGGCTTATCTTAGCTATCCCGACTTTGGTACTCGGACTTTGAGTCTTACTCAACTTGGCATTACTTTGTATCGGTAGTTCTCCCTTCTTCGAGTTTTCCATACTAAAACGTTTTAGTACCTTATCTAAGTAAGTATTCTGACTAAGTCCTATTAGTCTCTTACTTCGTTCTCTCACTATCCTTATTCCCAAAATATAGGAAGCCTCTCCGAGGTCCTTCATAGCGAAACACTTACCGAGCCAGGACTTAACTTCCTGCAGAGTCGGAATGTCGTTTCCCATGAGTAGTATGTCATCGGCATACAAAACGAGGAAGATAACTATACTTCCACTCCCCTGACATATACACACGATTCATATTCGCTTCGTACAAATCCAAACTCTTTGACTTTCTCATCAAAGAGAAGATTCCATCTGCGAGATGCTTGCTTAAGTCCATAAATGGACTTCTCAAGCTTGCACACTCTATTGGGATGCTTGGCATCGACAAAACCCTTTGACTGAGCCATGTAAACATCCTCAACCAACTTCCCATTAAGGAAAGCAGTCTTGACATCCATTTGCCATATCTCATAATCATGAAATGCAGCAATGGCTAACGTCACCCTTATAGACTTTATTTTCGCAACTCGTGAGAAGGTCTCGTCATAGTCAACTCCAGGAGTTTGAGTAAAGCCCTTCGTGACCAATCGCGCCTTAGAAGTGTGTACATTCCCATCCACGTCGGTCTTCTTCTTGAAGATCCACTTGCACCCAACCGTCTTACGTCCAGGCACATTATCAACCCAATTCCAAACTTGGTTGTCATACATGGACTGAATCTCGCTGTCCATCGCCTTTTTCCATTTCGCAGACTCTGGGCCTGCCATGGCTTCCTTATAGCTATTAGGTTCATCTACATTTATTAGTGTACCATCACTAATATACGTGTCCCCTTCAGTAGTAATATGAAAACCATAAAACTGGGGTTGAACTCTAACTCTTTCGGAATGTCTAAGAGGTAAGGATTCGTCAATTGGTTCAACCGGAGTTTCCTCCTCGGGTTGAGCGCCAACGGTCGAGGTTCCTTCATCACTCGACTCTTGAATCTCATCAAGATAGATTTGCCTCCCACTTTCTTCTTGGCTTATGAGTTCTCGTTCTCGAAAAACTCCTCTTCTCGTAACGAAGACAACATTGTCATTCGGTCTATAAAAGAGATATCAAAAGGATTTCTGCGGGTAGCCGATGAAAATACATTGCTCACTACGAAGTTCGAGCTTGTCGTGAGTCTCTCATCTTACGAAAACCTCACAACCCTAAACCTTGATATGTGCCAACGAGGGAGCTTTCCTTGTCCATATTTCGTGAAATGTTTTGGCAACCTTCTTTGTAGGGACTCGGTTAAGGATATGGGCGACAGTCTCTAAGGCATACCCCCAGAATGAGATATGTAGTGAAGCACGACTCATCATAGAACGGACCATATCTAACAGGGTTTGATTATGCTTTTTTTCCACACCATTAAACTGCGGTGTCCTAGGTGGCGTCAATTGCGAAACTATTCTGCATTCCTTGAGATAGTTGTGGAATTCAAGACTTAGGTACTCTCCTCCTCGATCGGATTGAAGCATCTTGATTTTCCTGCCCAATTGATTCTCCACTTCATGCTTGAACTCTTTGAACTTTTCAAACGTTTCTGACTTGTGCTTGATTAAGTAAATATACGCATATCTACTATAATCATCGGTGAAAGTCACGTAGAAGCGGTTCCCATCCTTTGTGGTGGATCTAAAGGGCCCACGCACGTCGGTGTGTATGAGATCCAATAAACCATCACCCCTCTCACAAGTTCCAGTGAAGGGTGACTTGGTCATCTTTCCAAGTAAACAAGATTCGCACATGTCATCTTCCTTAAGGTCGAATGACTCCAACACTCCATTCTTTTCGAGTTGGGCTATACGCTTCTTGTTGACATGTCCAACACGACAATGCCACAAACATGCTTTATCCATACAATTGGAAGAATCCATACACAACACATCATTTCTTAGGTTATCTACAACCATAATAGTTTCATAAATTCCATTACAAGGCATTGCTTCAAAGTATAAAACACCAGTTAGATAAGCGTAAATAGAACCATTCTCATTGTTAAACGAATACCTAAATCCTTGTCTAAACAAACCATGAAACAAAATAATGTTTCTTGCCATATCTGGCGAGTAGCAACAATTATTTAAATCTAAACCTAATCCATTATTAAGCACTAGATAATACATCCAATCTTGGTGACAGGCGACGATCTTCTGTTTCACATGATTAGATTTATTCTTTCATGCTCCACATCCCTATTTCTTCTTAGTCCCTGCAAATCAGAACAAATGTGGTAACCACATCCAGTATTTAGAACCCAAGAAATAACATGAGATGAATCATTAGATTTAATTGTGTAAATACCTGCGAAAGACGACTTGATCTTTCCATCTTTGATGGCATGCAGATATTACGGGCAACTTCTCTTCCAATGCCCTATTTTGTGGCAATGGTTGCACTCTGCCTCCTTTGGGTTAGAGTTGGGCTTATCAGGGCAATCCTTGGTCGCACTGGAAGAGGAACCATCTTGGGACTTTCCCTTGTGGTGTCTCTTTGACGGATCCCTCCTCATCTTCCCCCTTCTTTGCCCAATAGCGAAAACAGGAGCAGCGGGTGGTGCGGGAGTCGGTGCAACAGACTTCTCCTTGAGGTTGCTCTCAGCAGTCCTTGGAGTTTGCTTAGGGTGACCTCTTCCTTTTTCATGTGTTAGGTCATCCTAAATTGGTTGTAGCATGAGGGAAAGGAGTGAAGAACAATGTCGATGGCCAAATCCTCCCCAAATTTAACATTTAACTTGCGAAGACGATCAACATATCTTTGCATCTTTTGCAAATTCACGGTTAACGAATCTCTACTTCCCATCTTAACGCTGATCATGTTCGTAATGATCACATAGCGCTCTTGCCTCGCGCTTTGGTGGTACCTCTCCATTAAGTCTTGATGCATTTCATAGGGATACATGTCCTCATAGGACTTTTGGAATTCTTGGTTCATTGCGGCTATCATGATGCAATGACTTTCGTTGCATCACGTTCGTGGGTCTCAAAGACAACCATTTCTTTGGGAGTAGCGATTTCTGGGTTGACCTTCTTGAGCTTTTCATCGAGGACATACTATTTGTCCTCGTAGCATGCAATCGTGCGGATGTATCTTATCCATTCGCTAAAGTTCGATCCATCGAAAGTCACTTTTTGACAAAGACTCATTAGCATGAATGAGTTAGCAGCAACATTGTTCGCATTCGACATCTACAAATAGAAAGGACAAAGTTTGATTAGAATTGGATCCCTAGATAAACACCCAAAATGAAAATTTAGGGCTAGGACCCAACAACATTATTTACATATTAGAAAAGGGATGTCGTAATCCAACATGCAAATAATTTGGAGGTAAGTGAATGACGATTCACTAATTCTTCACCATGAAAAACATAACCTTAAGTTTTAACTGTATTGATAATTCCTAGGGTTTTCTTGGAGATTTATTGAACTTTTCAATGGCATGTTTAAATCTCGATACGCCCCTCTCGTTTGTGATTGGGATGCCGAGGATCATAAAGTGGGTGTGAATAACCATACAAATATACACGGTGCCTTCGTTGTTACAATCACCTACTCGATGTGCCGGTAAACCATACACGCTCCATCGAACTATGACAAACAATGAATCACCATTTACCACCTTTGCTTAGAATCAATTAGTGTGCCGGTAAACCACACACGCTCCACTAACTTCTTAGCACGGGTGCAAAGTGTAATTTTATGGGATTGCATCAATTCACTTTTGCCTAAAGTAACTAGGATTGGGAATTTGAAAAACATGTAGTTACTTAATATTTTAACATTATACTTTTAATGAGGAGAGAGTTTCCCTATCCTACCTGTTCGGATAACGACCCTCCACCAGTTAAGCAAGCGGTGGGTGTGAGTGTACACCCATTAAGCGCCATTTTATAGGCAGCAACCTTATACCCACCTTATAGACCGGCTTCGTGAATGAGGCCTACTAACGGTAAGACTAGCATTTTAATTATACATATATATTCATTAAGCTTGTAATAATATAATAGTATAAGGTTGAATTTTAAACTTGTAAAACTCTAGGGGTTGAAATTTAAATTCTTCAAAATTAAATTTTTAATCACAAAATTCAAATTTCAAAACTTGAGGACAAATTTTGAACTTTTCAAAACTAAAGGGATCAAATAACAAATAAATTTAAATCAAACAATTAATCTCATAATTATCTGTATTTGATTTATGGGAAATCTCCAGAAAAGTTCCAATATTTTACCCTACTTTACGAAAAAGTCCCAAACTAAAATTGGTTTATGAAAAAGTCCCCAAAACCGGTAAAAATGACGATTTGGCCCTATTTTCCCTGTTTACCGGTTTCATTACTTACCTGGAAACATTAAAGTCCCATTATTTTATCATAATTTTCATTAAAGTCCTATTATTTTACTATAATTTGGGACTTATTCGTAAATTATGGTAAAATAATGGGACTTTATTAAAACGGGTTAAGTAATGAAACTAGTAAACCGGGAAAATAGGGCCAAATCATCATTTTTACCGGTAATTAGGACTTTTTCATAAACAAATTTTAGTTTGGGACTTTTTCGTAAATTAGGGTAAAATATTGGGACTTTTCTGGAGATTTCCCTTGATTTATTTAATATTACTTGCAAGATAATTATCCAATTTAATCCAAATAATCAATCATTATTATATAAGGAAAATATTATTCATTCAAATGGTAATTATCTTTTGTTTTGTCAAGAATATACTCATATATATCATAAAATTCGGATATTGATGACCCAAAACAGTTAAGGCAAGTTTTCCAAGTAAAACAGCAAGAAATCCCGAGATAAGCTCTATGTGACCCTTGAACTCGCCGAGTACCACAATGGACTCTCCGAGTTGGTGCTACTCGCCGAGTCCACTATGGAACTCGCCGAGTTCACCAGTCAGATCCACAAAAAAACGAATTTTCAAGCAACAAACAATCAACCAATGCATCAATTCAATAGAAACCAATCAAGGCTCTGATACCACTGATGGGTTTGAGCCATAAGAACTTTCCTATGTGCACATGCAAACCCTAATGCTTGGATCTAGGTTTCTCTAATTGAACATGCAATGTATCCAAGATTTTCATTCATAGATTTAGTGTAAACAAACAATTCATAACATATGAAATCAGATCTGGAAGAATACCTTGAGTTGCTTGCTTGAAACTTCTTGTTCTTGGAGCTTAGAGTCACAACTGTCACTCCTTTAATGGCTTACAAACACTTACTAGCAAGAGGATGATTTGAGAGAGGGAGAGAGGTGAAAAATCGGCCCTAGGGTTTCCTCAATCATAGAGTGGCCGATTTCCCTCACCCAAGGGATCTATATATACTATGAGCTCCTAGGGTTTCACCATAAACCCTAACTGGATAACTTAGCCTCAAAGCAATCCAAAGATCCTTCTAGATGATAACCTTGGACGATTTTAAGATATCCTTATCTTACAAATCATCCCCCATTATTATCTATGAGGATTCATAGCCCAAAACACAACTATTACATATTTGACAGTTTATACCCCTTTATTCAATTAATCTCTTTAAGTCACCAAATTAATTCCTAATTAATTTATGACTTATATCAATCAAATAATATTATTATTCCTTTAACATATTATTATTATAATACTTTAATAATAATATGTCTTCTCTCTATATAAATCACCCTGTCAAGTTGCTATGGTGAAGGCAACCCAAAAGGACCATGCACAACCGGGTCAAGTACTTACCAAATATAGTTACAACCTTAGACACTAATCCAACAAGAACATCTTCAAAAAAATTCCCTGGAAAAGCAAGTCCATCAATTAATTCTTAGGAATTAATTGGTAAGTTTTCCTTTTTAATCTAGTGTTTTAGTTACACTCTCATATGGCTTTTTGTGAAGCACTATCTTCACCGTACTTACTAGAGTATACACTAAAATCCTGTATTATAAGCATAATCTCTCGTAAGAGCGTGTGACACTTGTGTATAGATCTATATGGGACTGATAACCCCGCACCTAAACTGTTAGCTATCAGTTAGACCGACAGGTCTGAGGTGACAAATGTTATACCATTCCGACACCTGAAGAACATCATATAGGTTACTTGTCACTAGTTGCTAGCATGGTTATAAAACTAACAAAAGGGTATTAAAAATACATTTTGTTTACATGCTTATCTTCAAATGGTTTTATTTAGATAAAACTACGCTACACTACTTTCCAATACAATACCTTTTACATTTTTGGTAACATGCATTCAAAGGATTTTACACATATACACTACAGTACACTATATATACAGTACGATACAATATACATATTGGGAAAATCATACATCTAAATAGTTTTATTTGATGACAAAACTACATTATACTGTTTCCAAGTACAACGATATTCATACATTTTTGGTCTTAGGGTATTTAAGACTACATTACATATAAAAGAAAATATTGGATTTTCTGGCATTTCACTCATACATTTTACAAGGAAGAATAACAGATTTTCTTACAAACGCTTATGAACTCACCAACTTTAACGTTGATACTCTTTTCAAAACCACTTGTATATTCTTAGGGAATCACTAAGATAGGTAAACGCAGGCTTTTGAAGACGAGATGCTATGACGTCATTCAAGTCTTATATCATCATATTGTAATTGATTTTTTAAACATGTAATACATTCAAACCATGCGACTTTATCAATTACATTTATGATGGTTGTGTTTTCTTTGATCTCTATTATACAATTGCTATGATATTGTACATGACATCATCCGTCACTGGACGTTTCCGCTGTTTACTCGGTTCGGGGGTGTGACAGAAACTAATAGTCGTATATTCGACCATTTAATCAACTTTATAAAAAATTATTAAACTTTTAAGTTTAAATAACATCTTACATCTTTTTACCTATATATAATACACATTTTACCTTCATTTTACACTTCTAAAACACAAAATTTCTTCAACTTTTTTTTTTTTTTTTTTTTAAATGTTTTCTTCAAAAATGGACCCAAACCAAAATACTTCATCCACTACAAACACCCTAACCACCCAAAACACTCCAAATGATTATTAAACATATATGCAATTGTTGAATTCTCCAACCCAAAAACAACTCTTATTCACTAACCTTTCATACAACCCATAATTCTTCCAACAACAACGACCACAACAACAATTCATTCAATCCCAATTCACTTAATCCCAATTCGAAGGTTTTCAACAACCTTCTCAACAATTTCAACTACAACAATTCCAAACACAATCATCTATGTCCCATTATCTCAATCTCAAACTGTAAACCTCGACAACGACGACGAACAAGTCCAAGAAACACCACAACCATCTCAAAGAAGGCAACGAAAAGCAAAAAGAGGGAAAAATAGTGGCTTGGAACGAAAATGAGGAGGAAGCTTCAGCGAAAAATTGGATTTTCATATTGTATGACTTGAGAAGAGGCAATGCACAATCCAAAAAAAGTTTTTGGAATCGTGTTTTGGATCATTTTCACGTGCTACTTGGAAGGCAAACGGATCGGAAGTCCAACTTCATCGACCACCAGGAAGGGACAATGCAAAACATGCGACGTCTTCAAGCGTAAAAAGAATCACAACTAACGATGACGGGCTTATGGAATCCATAAAGAAAACTCAAAGTTTTCTAAAAAAATATACCAATCAACGAAGAAATTTCGTCACAAAAAAATCACTCTTACCGATCTTCAAATCATAAATAAAAAATCTCAACCAGATCTCAACCCAAAAAAATCCAACAATACTAATATTTTATTTTATTTTAATGTTTTTTTAAGTATTTTAGGATTAAAATTTGTGTTTTTTAAAATTAATGTAATGTGATTTTAATTTAATGTGTGTTTTTATTTGAAGTATTTGTTTAGTTGAATCTAATAATGACAAAAAAAATGTTGCAGACATTTTGAAGGATTAATGGTTTGATAATGGGTTTTGTAAGATTATGACATAACTTTTTGAATGGATCAGATGTTTTAGAATGGATTGGATGTGATTATACCCTTAGCCTAACATATATTAGTGTATTTTACAACATTTTGATAACACGTAGGGTTGTTCACTATTTGGTTAAAACCGAATTGTCCAATTGAAATTTTGGATTGGACTATTTGGTTTGGATATTCGGATTTTTGGATTGATTTTAATCCAAACAAAATTATTATTTTGGATTGGTTTTGGTATATAAAATAAGAAACGAATAGTCCCAAAAAACCGAATAACAACTTATTATATTTATGATGGTTGTGTTTTGATCATATTGTAATTCATTTTTGAAACATGTAATACATACAAACCATGTAACTTTATCAATTATATTTATGATGGTTGTGTTTGCTTCGAAATCTATTACACAATTGCTATGATACTGTACATGACGTCATCTGCCCCCGTACGTTTCCACCGTTTACTCGGTTCGGGGGTGTGGCAGATTGGTATCAGAACATTGTTTATAGTGAACTAAGCATATCAAACCACATAAGATATACTACTATAAAAACAATGGGGACTAAAACACTCTGACCAAGAAGTATACTTTTTAAATTTAATAATAATTTTATAAAAGTATACATGCATATATACTAGAAATAGTATCATGGTAAGAACAACGTAAAAGTATTTAGATAAGTTGGACACTGCAGTTAAGCCTGGATAGTTATTTAATCATATATGGGATAAATATAGTCTGATCAACTATATTTATTCAAGATACGACCAACATGTGTTTGGGAATGATTGTGGTGAACGACAAGTTTAAAACTTACTAACACTCCATACAAGGAAACTCTAGAACCAAACATAAAGTTTAAAATTTTATAGGAGTATTGTATGATACTATGAAACTATATAATTAGGCTCTTTTATGTGTCTTTCATACTGTTATTCTTGTAAAGTTGCAATAAACAAGCCTGTAATTAAGATGTCTAGTTCAATAACATCTTTAAACCTTATGGCAGAAAAATGCCACCAAAGAAGTCAAACCGGAACAAAAACAACACCCCAACAACTCCACCACCGCCACAGATGGATACTACCATCTTCTAAGTTGTGGTAACAGCCGCTGTGGCAGACGCCATGGCGTAAATCAACATGAATAGCGCAAGTGGGACAGGAAGTGGTACAAGCAATACTAACCAGGGAAATAGTCATGGGCACCCAAGGGAATGCTCCTACAAAGACTTCACTAATTGTAAACCAAAGTCTTTTGATGGAACCGGGGGTGTCATTACGTTAACAAGGTGGTTTAAGAAAACAGAGTCGGTGTTTGAAATTTATGCATGCCCAAAGTGAAGCAAAGTCAAATTTGCAGCTTGCACTTTCGATGACAGAGTTCTATCCTGGTGGAATGGTTATGTTAAATCGTTGACCCTCCCAGTGGCCAATGCCTTGAGCTGGGAAGACTTGAAAGTTTTGATGTTAGCATAATATTGCCCAGGGGTCGAGGTACAAAAGTTAGAGAAAGAGCTCTGGAACCTTACTATGAAAGACTCTTGACATTATAGCCTATACTGCAAGATTTAGTGACCTGGTTGTATTATGTCCCGGAATGTCTGACATCCCCAAAATCTCGGGCAGAAAAGAGCAGTTACATTTATGCTTTTTAAACATTTTCAGAGTAAATCATTTTGATTTTAAAAGAGATGCGGAATTTGTTCCCAAAAACAAAACATGATAAAATAGATTTTTATCAAAACATTTCATAAAGAAATATAATTTCATTTCATAATCAATAATCGGGATGTCATGTTCCGATACAGACCATAAAGCATAAACGATAACATTACAAGTCATTCAACAAATATATACATATACAGACTTGTAAGCAAAACAACTTGATGATTCATCCATCTTATGCCCTTGCGCCACTTCTTATAATACAAATAAACTGAGTGGGTCAGGCTTGGGGGCCTGGTGAGCATATAGGGTTTTCAACCCACAATAAATAATTATATTTAATTTCAACAATCAATGATAAACCCGATTACCCATTCCCGTTATCCTCACTTTACGTCCCTTAAAACAACATCTATTATAAGGAATCTAATTTAGGATTTTTATCGGGACGGACATTACTGCAGAGGGTCTTCCTCAACAATAAGGGTCCTAAAGGCAACCATGTGGGGGATAGAGTACACCGGTGAACACATCGTTCACAACACCTATAGGTTATGAGCCTGCTAGCGTTCCACAAGACTGTCTAGAATAGTCCGTGGTCGTCATCCATACTCTGCTGAATGACTAGAATAACACCAACAACGAGGCCTCTCATCAATTTATTTCATTGCACGCCAACTGTCTACCCATGTTCTACCCAACATATTTGTAGATAAAAATATACTTGTTTTATACATAATTTTTAAAAGAAAAACTGTATAGCATGCTCTTTCAATACTCCATCCAAATAGCAAGTAATACGTAAACACATAACAAGAAATTTCAAGGAGAGTCATATAAGTCTATGTGTTAGAAGGTAATAATAATACCCTCACACAACCCGTATTCTTAAATACATTCAACGATTACTTGTATAATATCGTGTATTGAAAGGGACTATACACTCACTTGATCAGAAGATGATCGGACAACACTACGACTTGCATAAGTAGTATTCTTCGGTAGATCTGGAAGATCTTCACAAAAATCGGGCTCCTCGCGGGCAGGGCTTCGGCTTGGAAATCTCACTTCTCGAGATCCTCGGGGCTTCGGGATATGATTGGCATGCAAAACGATGCAAAACTTAGAGAGAAAGGAAGAAAAATCGCAAGGAAAATGGCTGATCTCGAGTTCTATTTATAGGCTGCTGGGTCTGGGATTACGCTGGGCGTAATTTGGTTACGTTGGGCGTACTTCGACGTCACTGCATGCATCATTTGGTGGCACTCGAGTATTGGTCAGACAACTTTCACTCCTCTGAGTACGCTGGGCGTACTCAAATTACGCTCGACGTAATTTGACTCGTCAAACTTCTAAATTGCGTAACTTTCGCATACGAGCTCCATTTTTGACGTTCTTTATATCCACGCGTAGGTCAGAACATACTCTACAACTTTCATTTATACTCCATCGTCCAGTTTTGATTTATTTTTTATTATTTATTTTTAGTAGGTCGGGACAGAAAAACTTCGTTAGAAATTCATAACTTCTTTGTCTGATGTCCGTTTTCGTCTGTCTTTTTACCAATGCACTACTATCAACGAGATCTTTGATTCTCGTTTAGAAAGTTTCGGCTAAAACTCGCTCGATCTTAATTCGAACTTTTGGGTTGTCTACTGCTAAGTTGAAACTTCGAAAAATCATAACTTCGTCATACGAAGTCAGATTTAGGCGTTCTTTTTATGCACGCTCTTGGTTCAACATTATCTACGTCTTTCGTGTTGATCA
Source organism: Lactuca saligna (assembly GCF_052625555.1). Lineage (NCBI taxonomy): Eukaryota > Viridiplantae > Streptophyta > Magnoliopsida > Asterales > Asteraceae > Lactuca > Lactuca saligna. The sequence continues at coordinate 95,771,459 of NC_136424.1, read as the reverse complement.
CTAAGGCTAAATATCACTCCTTCGTAAATTCACTATTTACGTCACGCTGTGCCAGACCGGTTTTGTCGCGAAACTTCGACAGGTCATAACTTCTTCGTTATAACTCGGATTTCGGCATTCATTATATCTCTGAAATCCTTGTTTCAACCACTACATCTTCATGCAAAGATATCGGGCATATCTCACACTTTAATTTTGACGCTTATTTTATTCTTAATTCATTAAATTATAATAATTTAGAAAATAAACACATAATTCGCATATAATACATTCTTATCACTTCAAATTAGGTTACAAAAGGTTAACCTAGATTATTATATTGCTAAAAATGGCAAGCCTACAAATACGGGCGTTACAGAATGGTCACCCCGGAAAGTAAGAAAGTGGAACGATACATCTAGGGACTCTCACTCCAGATTCAAGGAGATGTGATTGCTGCCAACCCGTCTACATTTGACAGTGCCAAACGCCTGACACAAACATTTGAGGATCATGGAGTCCGCTAGGGCTTTATGATAGCCATTCCTAAACAACCCAAAGCAAATGACAAAAAAAGAAGTTTTGGAATAAGAGGAAGGGTCAGTCATTACAAGAGCCTGCAAAGAAGCAACAAACAGTTGCAATCCATTCTGCTATTGTTCCTGACACTCCAGCACCCACCAAACCATATGCTGACACTCTCCTAAAGTGCAATAAATGCAACTTTCATGACCACGATGCTTGTCGAGAATTGTACTGTAATAATTGCAACGGGAAAGGGCACACTGCCCGTTTCTCTAAGGCACCGACACAACAAACCGCCCAAGCCACTAATTCCGGAGTGGGCCAGGCTTGATACGAATGTGGTGAAACAGGGCATTTCAAGAGGGACTACCCAAATGCGAGGAATATCAGAGGTATGGGAAGATTGTTAACAATGGGACATGAGGAGGCCATGAATGATCCTACTATGGTTACCAGTACGTTCCTCCTCAATAACTCATATGTATGCATACTTTTCGATAGTGGTGCGGAGAAAAGTTTCATGAGCCACAATTTTAAACACTTACTTAAAAAAAAATCCTCAATCACTAAAAGACACATTTACCATATAAATGGAAAACGGTAAGGCAGAAAACACTAACGATATATACATAGGATGTACCCTTACTCTAAACAACTACTCTTTCCAAATCGACCTGATGTTGGTCACAATAAAATGTTTTGACGCCATCATTGGCATGGATTGGTTAAGTCCCCACCATGCCGATATCCTATGTTACGAAAAATCCATTCGCCTAAATTTGCCCAATCATGAAACCCTCATCATTTATGGCGACAAACCCAACACAAACCTTCAAATCATTTCTTGTGTCAAAGCTCAAATGTATATTCACAAAGAATACTATGCCTTCTTAGCTCACGTGGTGGTTAAGAAGCAAAAGGTGAAAGACATCAAAGATATTCCTGAAGTCTATAACTTTCCTGATATATTTCTCGAAGATCTCCCGGGAGTAGTATCCGAACGCGAAGTCGAATTCATAATCGACTTGATTCTCGGAGCTACCCCGTAGCTAAATGCCCATACCGTTTAGCATCGATAGAAATACAGGAATTGTCCAGCCAATTGAACAAACTATTTAGCAAAGGGTTTATAAGACCAAGATTCTCACCTTAGGGAGCACTAGTTTTGTTCGTGAAGAAGAAGGTTGGATCATTTCGCATGTGCATAGACTATTGGGAACTAAATAAACCCACAATCAAAAACCGCTATCCTTTACCTAGAATCGATGATTTGTTCCACCAACTTCAAGGAACAAGCTATTTTCAAAGATCGACCTAAGATCTGGGTACCACCAATTACGAGTCTAAGAGGAAGATATTGCAAATACTACATTTAAAACGCGCTACAGTCACTACGAGTTTGTAGTGATGCCCTTCGGATTGACAAATGCACCTGCATTGTTCATGGACTTGATGAATCGAGTGTGTTGATCTTACTTAGATAGATTTGTGATAGTATTCATCGATGACATACTAGTCTACTCATGAAGTAAGGAAGAACATAGTCAACACCTATGACAGGTTTTGGAGACTTTAAGGTCGGAGAAGTTGTATGTGAAATTCTCGAAGTGTGAATTTTGGATTCGAAAGGTGGACTTCCTAGGTCACGTGGTTAGCGAGGAAGGAATACACATAGATCCCACCAAAATCAAGGAAATTGAAAAATGGGCGACCCCAAGAATGCTAACAGAAATTTATCAATTTCTAGGCCTTACTGGCTATTACAGGATGTTCATTCAAAACTTCTCCAAGATCGCAAAACCACGTACCACCTTGACTCAGAAGGGTGTAACCTTCAACTGGGAAGAGAAACAAGAAACTGCTTTTCAGACACTAAAGCAAGCTTAGGGATGTCAAAAAGTCCTGTAGGACCCCCGTCCCGTTTGGGGGATTTAAAAAAAAATCGAGGGCGAGGGCAATGTTAACCCCCGTTTTAATTTTGGGGGCGGGGCGGGGTAGGCAATCCCGTCCCGAAAAGCCCATGGGGACTCCGTTAAAAAATTACACATATATTTTCATATAATAATTATATAAATATAATAAACAATAACATGATTTTGAGCTTCGAAAAGTCATAAAAAAACATGTTTTTAAGTTGTTAATAATATATTTAATATGCCATAACTTTTTTTTTAACATGTAAAGTTATGCTATATAGGGGATTCGGGGGCAGGGGAACGGGGGAGGGGGTGGGGGTAATAAAGGGGATTCGGGGACGGGGGCAGGGGTAGGAAGGCTGAGCATTGCGGGGGTAGGGGCGGAGGTGGAGGCAGGTGATGCACTCCCGTCCCGTTTGCCCCCGTTGACATCCCTAAGCAAGCTCCATGCAGAGCACCGATCTTGTCCCTCCCAGAAAGGATGGAAGATTTTGTAGTTAACTGCGATGCATCCAAGCAGGGGCTAGGTTGTGTTATTATGCAAAGAGGAAAGGTCATTTCCTATGCCTCGAGATAGCTTAAGAACCACGAGGTCAACTATACCACACACGAACTCGAACTGGGGGGAGTAATATTTTCTATGAAGATCTGAAGATACTATCTTTATGGTACGAAGTGCACAATCTTTGTAACACCCATAAAAATCACGTGAAATTTGAACTTAAATAAAATATTTCATAACCATTAAATTATTGCAACTTGTTTTCAAAATGTCTAATATCAAAGTTTTCCCAGAAACATTAACAAAATATGAGGAGCTGTACGATCACGTATTTGCCTTACCGCGATCCCCTGATGTAACTGAAATAATTAAAATGGAACTGTAAGACCGAAAGCTTAGTGAGTTCCCCCAAAATACTGATACACTGCACATAACACATATACAAATAACAGCATGTATTGGGTCCACAACATTATGATGGGTTTTGAACAAAAGAACATCGTATGTGCTCATGCATACCCTAAAGCTTGGATCTAGGTTTTTCTATTGTAAATGCAATTCATCCAAGACTTACAAACCCTAATCTAGCATATGCATATCGAAATTATCACATAAGAGCAGATCTAGAGGATTACGTCTTCTAGAATGGCTTGAATCTTCTTGTTTTGGAGCTTTGAGGCACAAGTGTCGCTCCTCTAATGGCTTACAAACACCACAAGCAAAAGGATGACTAAAGAGAAGGAGGAGAAGAACCAAAACCGTCTGAGGGTTCTTCCAAAAGAGTTCCACACATTTTTGGGGCCATAGGGGTCTTTATATAGTGAGGCAATTAGGGTTATCAACTAGGAAACCCTAATTTAACTGCTTAGGCCCTAAGCACCCCATGGACTCCCTTTAGAACAACCTTTGGACGAATTCCTTTTGAGCTTCCCACAAAATTCGTCCAAGCTGTGTTCCAAGGTGATCCATAACCCAATTGCAACTATCTTATAATTACAATTCCAGTCCCCTAAGTTTAATTAATGTCTTTTAGTCACAAAACTAAATCTTAATTAATTCTTGACTAATATTAATTAAACAATATGATTTCTCCTTTAATATATTATTCATATAATATATTGATAAATCATAATTAATACTCTTTCTCCATAAGTCATCTTATCAAGTTGCTTTGGTGAAGACAACCCAAAAGGACCATGCATAACCGGGTCAAGTACATACCAAATATAGTTACGGGCTTAGACACTAATCCAACACTTTACAGACTGGATTACCCCTGGGCCTACAATATGAGGCTAGATTACGTTCTAGGCCCACATCTCATATCTGGTTTGCCACCAAGCCCACAGTACGAGTATTCCTCAACTCGTATCTGGAATGCTCCATCGACTGGATTACCCTTGGGCCCACAATGTGAGTTTAGATTGCCTTCTGGGCCCATAGGTCACATTTGGATTGCCATTGAGCCCACAATACGAGTCTCCCTTAGCTCGTATCTGGAATGCTCCCAGGTTTGTTGGTTACCTCACGAAGCAGTATCACCTCAACCCATCCCACATAACATATCAACATATAACATAACTACGGAGCATGTAGATAATCATATAACATCACAGGTAATCCTACAGATCTACCTAACTGGCATAACCACTAGCTTGCAACACTAACTCTTACTCAACATCTAACACTGCTAGGATAACATATCCAATGGGCCGACCTTGGTGCCTTAGACCCCTTAGTACAATGAGGATAAATCACCTCGCTAGAAGTGCTGAAATACTGTAACTCTCTGACTTTTGTCCCACCGAGAATCACGAACTGTCAGATAATAAAAATACTAGGTTAATACCCAAAATTACTCCCTTGACTAAGTGTCCACATAACTCATTAAGTCCATTCCCTTTTGTTGGGCCAAAGCCCAACACCAAATCCTATACTTGAAAGTCCATGCTCATAAGTCCACTATTGGCCCAATTTACTAAATTGGGCCTAACCCCATGATCCCCTATCACAACCTGGCCCAAAATATATTATTTACAGAGTCCAGCAAGGCCCAAACCCAAATAGTCCATAAACAGCCAAAAACCCGAAGGCCAATTGCCAAATGCCCAAAAGAGGACGTACGCGGGGCGTACTCATCAGGTGTTGACCACCATCAGGGTGGTTGATCCAGTACACTGGGCGTACTGGGTTTACTATGGGCGTACGTGGGTTTTCACCAAAACCCTAATAAGCACTTCATAACTTAAGCACTTAAGCCCAAATTCTAGATCCATCGACCAACTGTTCCATAGGACTATAAAGTCTCAGACTTTACCACTTTGGATGTCCAGAAAGCTCTTAACATATGGTCTTAATCCATTAAGACTTTCCTACTTCATGCATGAGACCAATATAGCTATTGGGACACCATTTTTATCACTTAGGGCCTCTTTTAAGGTCGGAAAGCACAACTCATTTCGTCCAAATCATAACATGCACCATTTTGGGATTTTTAGGACAAGAATGCTTCCATAAAGCTAAACTAACTAGATCTATATCATACAAGTATAAAGTTCCAATATTTTTACCTTCTGGAGCTTCTAGGGCACAAACCAACTTCAGATCTACAAGCTTGATCTCCTTCTCCAACTCCTTAATGCAACACCTTCTTCTCAAAACACTCAAGGAACACTCAAAACATTCAAACACTCCAGGAAATGGCTAGGGTTTGGGGAAAACGTCTCTAAGTAGTGGAGGCTGGGGTAAGGGAGGGTCTTGTGCTCATAATGTTGCTTATATAGTCGCCAAACCCTAAATATTAAGGTTTCCTTCTTCCATGAGTACACCCAGCGTACACAAGTGTACGCCCAACGTACTAGGGTGCACCTAGTACGCTCAGCGTACGCTTATGTAAGCGCAGCGTACTCCTCCTGATCCTAAAATTACAATTTAGCCCTTAGACTTTTCATGGCTTCACCCTTCTATCCCTAGGGACTATAAATGAAAAATCTTAGGATGATACAATCTTCACGGGTCATAAAAGTCTCCAGCACATCTTCGATCAAAAGGAACTCAACATGAGGAGACTACGATGGGTAGAGCTACTAAATAATTACGAATGCGAAATTCGCTATCATTCAGGCAAAGCCAATGTAATAGCAGATGCCATTAGTCGAAAGGAGTACTCGGGCCGCCAAGTGAAGTCATTAACCATGACCATCGATTCACACATGTCCATGTAGATCAGAGACAACTGGAAGCCTTGAACCCCGAAAAATGTGGCAGGAGAAGCCTTAATAGGAATGGATAAAAACCTTGAAGTCAAGGATAACGGAGCTCACTATCTCATGGATCAAATTTGGGTACCGAGATTCGACTGATTCAGAGACATTGTCATGAATGAAGCTCACAAGACTAGGTACTTTGTTCATCTCGGTTCATATAAGATGTACTAGACCTTAAGAAACTTTATTGGTGGCCAAACATGAAAGAAGAAAATCACTACCTATATAGGCAAGTGTCTGACTTGCGCCAAGGTCAAGGTAGAATACCAGAAGCCTTCGGGTTTACTAAAACAACCAGAGATACCCGAATGGAAGTAGGAGCGGATAACCATGGATTTAATAACTAAGTTACCGAAGACAACTGGTGGTATTGACACCATTTGGGTAATTGTCGATAGGTTAACCAAATCCGTGCACTTCCTACCAATAAGAGAGACCGACAAGATGGAAAAGCTTACCAGAACATACATTAAAGAAATTGTACGATTACATGGTATGCCAATATCCATTATCTCTAACCGGGATAATAGATTTACCTCGCGGGTTTGGCAATCATTACTGAAGTCCTTCGGAACCAAACTTGACATGAGTACAGCGTACCATCCTCAAACTGATGGGCAAACTGAGAGAACCATTCAGATGCTGGAGGACATGTTAAGAGCTTGTGTGATAGATTTGGTAAATCTTGGGATACCTATTTACCACTCGTCGAATTCTCGTACAATAATAGTTATCACACTAGCATCAAAGTTTCTCCATTTGAATCCCTCTATGGCAACAAGTGTGGATCCCCTGATCTGTGATGGGCTGAAGTGGATCATACGCAATTAGCAAAGCAAAAAGTTCCTAATGGCACTCTTACCGGTCCAGAGATCATACGAGAAACTACAAAGAAGATTGTTCAAATCCGGGAAAGCTTGAAAGCATCTAGGGACCGACAAAAGAGTTATGTGGATAATATATAAAAGCCCTTGAAGTTCTAGGTTGGTGATTGTGTCCTGTTAAAGGTCTCACCCTGGAAAGGGATGATATGTTTTGGAAAACCTTGGAAACTAAATCCATGGTACATCGGTCCATTCGAGATTCTTGCTAGAATCGGCACGCTGGCTTAAAAACTTTAACTACCGCAGGAACTCAGTAACATACACCCTACATTTCATGTGTCAAATCTAAAGAAGTGACTGTCCGAAGAGACTCTTGTCATCCACTCGATGAAATCGAGATAAATGAGAGTTTACATTTTGTGGAAGAACATGTGGAAATCATGGACAGGGAAATCAAGAGAACGAAACAAAGTCGTATACCAATATTGAAGGTCTGATGGAACGCCAAGCGAGGACCTGAATTCACTTGGGAACAGGAAGATCAGATGTAACAAAAGTACCCTCATCTTTTCCCTAGTTCATGAGTACCACTTTAGAAATAGTTTCAGGATGAAATTCCCTCTAACAGAGGGATAATGCAACAGTTGGTTATTTCAAGTTAATAAAAGTCAAATATAAGTCAAAGAATCAAATAGTTAAAATAAATAAAGTAATATACCCCACTTTATTTGTTTTCGGTTTTAGGAATCAAAATCCCACCTAAACCGAAAACACCTTTGAATTATTTGAGGATGGAAATCCTTCCCTACTGAGAACCTTCGGACCACAAACCCCCACAGATAACTCCCTTTGGCCAAAGACCTCTAGACCGAGAACCCTTGGTTCTCGGTTGGACCTTTTGACCGAAATCCTAGTTCTCGGTTTGGAGGATAAGTCGAGAACATCAACTTTAGGTGGTGGCACACTAATCTAAATGATAAATTACATATATCAATGTAAGTGTCACATCCGTCACACCCCCAAACAAAAGGAGTGATTATTAGAGCGATAGTGCGTTCTATGAGTACGTTTTTAGTGCTTTCAGATTTATCTCTGTTATTACTATTGCAGACATTTACTACCGCATTGAACGAGTGCTACCAATACGAGGATCCCGATAACTGGTAATTATTTTTCATATTATGATCCCTAATGTTTACACAAAGCCATCATAGTTTAGCTGCAAGGACCCTTAGTTTTATATTAATGTGGAGTTTTGTACGGACGATGAAGTAATTTATGATTAAGATTTAGTTGGTAGTAGTTTTCGTAAAAATTTAAAGTTTTAACATAATTTCATTTGGGAGACGTACCACTGCCCTCATGTGGCTTCGGAAGAGTTTCTCCTGTGGTGATCATCAACACTTTTCCATCTTTTTTCCGAGTTCCATGTTATTGGACAATCCTTCTTGAAGTGTCCAAATTCGCTACACCTCTAACAGGCCTGGCTTACCCCGATGTCGGGGATCTAGGTGATTGGTTGTGTTGGTGACCTACAGAAACGGACAATGTGCCGCTTCTTATTGTAGTTTTTACAGTGCATTACTCGGAAGACTCCCTTGTGATGGAAGTTGCACTTGGTACACCTTGGAAGGTTTCCATCATATCGATTGGGGGGTGTTGTGACATCCCCAATTTCAGGGCCAAAAAAGACCGATTTGTTTATGCTTTGTTTTATGAATCAGAGTATTCGTTTAAAGAAAACGGTTGCGGAATTTGTTCCCAAAACAAAATATGATAAGAATTTATCAAAGCATTTCTTTAAAGAAATGTATTTTCATTAAATAACAAAATCTCGGGATGTCATGTTCCGATACAGACCAAAAGCATAAACAATATAAAATAGACCTTACAATAGTTATTTATAACTACTGATCTATAATCCAAAATCTCTCGTCAAGTCCACCAACTTATACTCTTGTGCCATTACCTGTAATGCAAAGAAAACTGAGTGGGTCAGGCTTGGGAGCCTGGTTAGCATATAGGGTTTTCGACCCACAATAATATAATTATTATATTCAATCATCAAACAATCAACCCAATTACCCATCCCCATTATCTTCTTTATTTCTCAAGGTTTTACCCTATTAATCAATTATCCTTCCTTCATTCATTCCTAAGGATTGACCTAAGGAATTAGCACAAACTTCCATTGCTACAGAAGGCGCATCTACCAGCATTATCCTTTAAGCGCCTCTGCCAGGATTACGACATTCACTATTAGGCACATCTGCTAATATTATCCTTAAGTGCATCTGCTAGTATTATGACATTATCTATTTGGTGCATCTACCAATATTATGCTTAAGCGCATCTGCTAGCATTATGTCATTCTCTATTTGGTGCATCTACCAATATTATGCTTAATCATCTTTCATACCTCATCATTTTATCAGATACCAACTATCTCATCTACTCATGTTCTACCCAACATATTTGTAGATATAAAATACATATACAATTGAACTTATTTAAAAAAAAAAAAAAAAAACTATATACAACATCCATTCCACACTTATCTCAAATAACCAACAATATATAAACACATAGCATGTATTTCATAGAAAATACTTCATATTTATGTGTTAGAAGAAAGTATCTATACACTCACCCAAACATATACTTAATACATTCAAACAATACTTGTATTATACTCGTGTTTATCAAAGGGACTATACACTCACACATATAAACAACTTTATATTATACACATAGTACATATTTCATAGAAAATACTTAATATTTATGTGTTAGAAGAAAGTGACTATACACTCACTTGATTAGAAGATGATTGGACAACACTACGGCTTATAGAAGTACTATTCTTCGGTAGATCTGGAAGATCTTCACAAAAACCGGGCTTCTTGCGGGCATAACTTCGGCTCGAGAATCTCACTTCTTGGGATCTTCAGGATTCGGGACTTGATTTGGTTCTCGGGATGAAACCGGGCTTCGGGGGTACTTTGGGATGGCTATAGAGGGATCGGGAGTGAGAGAGAGGAACTAGAGCAACCGAAACTCGACTGACCCTTTAAATCTATTTATAGGGAAAATTTGCCCTTGCCACGTCGTGGTATGATTTACCACATCGTGGTGGCTGGGTCGTCACTGCATGCGTCATTGCAAGTGGGTCCGATAGACTCCAGAGCTCCTGCCACGTCGTGGCACTTTTACCACGTCGTGGTTGCTAACAGTTTTGGGGTTTGCTCCCCGAACTTCAAAAATTCATAACTTTCGCATACGAACTCCGTCTTTGACGTTCTTTATATCGACGCGTAGGTGAGAATATGCTCTACAACTCTTGTTTAGACTCCATTGGCTATTTTTGACTCTATTTTTAATATATTATAAATATATTGCTTTTATATTATTTTTAGTAGGCCGGGACAGGAAAACTCCGTTATAAATTCATAACTTCTTCATCTGACGTCCATTTCCGCCTATCTTTTTATCGTTTCACTACTATCGATGAGATATTCGATTCTCATCTAGATTGTTTCGGCTAAAAATCAATCGATCTCGGATTCGGGGTTGCATACTGCTAAGTCGAAACTTTGGAAAAATCATAACTTCCTCATACGAAGTCAGATTTGGGCGTTCTTTTTATGCACGCTCTCGGTTTAACGTATTATATGACTTTTTTTAGATTTCTAAGGCTAAATATTTCTCTAACATAAATTCACTTTTTACGTCATTTAGCGTCGTGCCGTTTTTATCGCGAAACTTCGATGGGTCATAACTTCTTCGTTATAACTCGGATTTCGGCGTTCTTTATGTGCACGGAATCCTTGTAACATATACTACAACTTAGTTAAGATTAATCCTTCTAAATAATCTTCCATCAAAAAGTCATTTTTGATGCTTATCGTCTCTAAATTGACTAGCCCGCATCTACGGGCGTTACAAGTGTTGGATTGGCAGATGTTGTGGCTGTAGGGACTACCATAAGTTATGGTCTCGTGGGAGGACCTTGAGTCGAACTGCTCCCTTTCTTGTTCCAGAATTTCTGTTTCTTGTTCTTAGCTTTGTGGTCTGTAATGTCCTTGTCAGCAGACATTAGCCGGTGTCCTTGGTTGCTATTGTGATTAGCATTGTCGGTATAGTTTATGTGGCCGCTTGTACTGTTAGTATTAAGTTGTGTAATGACGGCTGTGACAGCGGCTGTGACTGCAGCTTGAAAAGTAGCATAGTCTATCTGCATAATTGGTGTTTTGCCAGTTGGTTGCTTACTTCCTTATGAAGGCATGATTCTGTTGCATGGAGTGAAATGAGCTCTTTAGCAATTATGGCCCTTTCTAGTCATATTCCATCTATTTATATATTTAAATATATAAAATTTTCATTTTGTTGAATTTTTCTCAACGTTCCTGCCAACATCCCTGAGATGTACTTATAGTAGGGAGTAGAAGTAGGTATTTTACAAGTGTTAGGTTTACTAAGATAAACTCTGGGTGCCCATGGATTTCTTCATGGTTAGGATGGTTAGCACCATTATCCAACCCACTGGTTCCACTTGCGTAGATTTGAATCATGGCGGCTGTTACAGTGGCCTGAAAGGTAGTAGTGTCGTACAGTGGAGGATTTGTTGAGGGCGCGCGTTATAGGTATATGGGGAGGAACCCTTCTACCATGAGGTTTTAAAAGATGGATTGGTGGTAACTCCTTAGTAGTGGTTATAGGTCAAGTGTCGTTTGAACTAAGTTATCTTAGTTTCGTGTGTATCATGTTCCGACTTTCACAGTGTATTAAAAACAATTCATAACAGAAGTCTATGATAATAGACTTATGAATTTTTAGTAGTAACCACCCTCAAATGAAATTTCGTGACTTGATTCACTGTTACTAATTGTGATGAAAGAGGGAATAAGACCAACACATAGTGTGAGAGGTATAATCACTAACTCACTAATTATATTTGTTTATTAGTTATTAGTGTGATGCATAAGGAGCCCTACCTCCTTACATGATTCGCCAATAGTCTAGTTTTCGCTCTGTCCTAGTTATGGTTGCCCTAGACTGGACCCAAATTCCTGAGCAGGCTCTCCAGTTTGTTTCTGATAGGGTAAGGTTAGTGATCTCTCTAGTGCCTTTCTCTTCGTTCAATATTTTCTCAAAATTCTCTTCGTGAATCTTCTTTTGGTTCTTCCCTGGCTCCTCTGTTGGTTGTGGTAGTGGGGTTACCATGTCTAGATATGTCGTTTGTATGAGAATTAAGGATGTATAAAGAATCTATGAGATAAATAAGAGTATTTCTATTGAAATTTTTATGATGATCCTTACTGGGTCTTCCTATAATCATGTAGTGTATACAAATTATATATAACCAAGATCAAATAAACATTCGAATAAGTGATCCTACTCTAAAACCACAACCAAACAAGGAACAAGAAGTAGAGCGAGAATAAAAAATTCTAAGTCTATAGAATCTCAGTTATATATAATCTCAAAGTATACACTCTGTAATTATAGACCTACCATGAAAGGTCTTTTAGTTTTCTCATAAGTTAGTTATAGTGCCTAAAATACTCCTATACCATTTTAATTGTATGTTTGATTCTAGAACTTCTTGATATACGAAGTTGATAAGTTTTTAGACTTGTTGCAATACCACTATCACTACCAACACATGTTGGCCATATCTCAAATAAATATAGTTGATCAGGCTATATTTATCCCAGGTGTGATTACGTCACTGTCTAGGTTTGACTGCAGTATCCAACCTCTAAATACTTCTATTTTGTTCTTCTTCTAATACTTGTTCTAGTATGTATGCATGTTCATATACTTCTCATAAAATATTCATATTTTAAAAGTATACTTTTAGTCAGAGCACTTCCGCTCTTTTGTATTTATAGTTGTATATCTTATTATGGGTTGATATATTGAATTCACTATAAACAATGCTCTGATACTAATCTGTCACACCTCCAAACCGAGATGTCGGAAACATTCAAGGGCAGAGGACGTCATGTACAATATCATCACAAATAAATAATAGCAATCAAAGCAACAACAACCATTGTATTGAATATATAGTGTTTACATTATATTCGAGACATAGCTTGAATGACTCCAATGCATATAGTAAAAAAAACTAACACTAGAAGTTATCATGCTCCGTCTTCTTGAAAACCTGCGTATGTACCTGCCTACTGGTTTCCTGAGAATACAAGTAATTTTGAAAGTGTATCAACATTTAAGTTGGTGAGTTCACAAGCATTTGTTTAGAAAATAAGTGCCTTGTTCTTTGAAAATGTTCGTGCTCCTCCAGAAAATCCAGTATTTTCCTGGTAGAATGGAATGTAGTCTTAGTCCCTTCGGACCAAAATGTATAAATGTTATCGTATTCTTAACTAGTAATATTACGTAAATTTTTAATCAGTATAAAAACCATTCTAAGCGATATGTAGACCTAACTATCCTAAGACTGATAAGAGTGAATGTTTGTTCTTGGAAATATTATACTTCAGTAGTACATAATTAGAACTTCTTTTCTTTGTACAGGTATTGTATGTTCAAGAAAAATCCAATATTTTCCTTAGAGAATGAGTTGTAGTCTTAGAGCTCAAAGACCGAATTGTTCAAGTATCTTCCATACTTATGATAATAACTGCTGTTTTAAATCCTTATAGATGTAGGAGTTCCCATAAACTATATATGTCGTTTTTTCCCTATCTGAGTTATCATAACCGTGAAATTGACATAGTAATCTTGTTACGATGTTCTTCAGGCATCGTAATGTTTTGACATTTCTCACCCCAAACTTGGAGATCTGGCTATTCGAAGCCACTTAGGGTGCGGGGTTGTCAATCCCGATATAGATCTATACAAAAGTATCACGCTCTCCCTACAAGATATTATGTTTATAATACAGGACTTTAACCAGTACTCTAAGAGTGCAATGAAGTAGTGTCTCACAAATTTGATCCAACGAGTTTACGTGTAGTGTAAATGAAAACCCTTTTTGAAATGTAAGAATCCCCGTAAACTATATGTGTCGTTGTTTCCCTATGTGAGTTATTATAATTGTGCAATCGACATAATAAGCCTATTACTACGTTCTTCAGGCGTCGAAATGTTTTGATATTTGTCACCCCAGACCTGCCGGTCTAGCTATTGTAAGCCACTTAGGGGGCGGGGTTGTCATTCTCAATATAGATCTATACACAAGTATCATGCTTTCCCTACAAGATATTATGGTTATAATACAAGACTTTAACCAGTACTCTAAGAATACAATGACGTAGTGTCTCACAAATTTGATCCAACGAGTTTACGTGTAGTGTGAGTGAAACTTTCCTTAGTATGTTCGTAGTGTTAATGTACCATAAATATACTTATTATAGTTTATCATATATATACTTTCCTTAGTATGTTCGTAGTGTTAATGTACTGTGAGCTATACCTATTACAGTTTATCATATGTATACTCTCCTTAGTATGTTCGTAGTGTTAGTGTACAGTAAACTATACCTATTATAGTTTATCACATGCGTTTGTAATGATGAATGACCCTTAGGTGAGTGTTTATTTCTGTTTCATGGAGGTAAACTAACATGAAATAAAATCAATATGCAGTTATTTATGGTTATAGACTTTGCTCAACATGTTACAAAGTGTTAATGAATATCTCAACTATTTTACTAGTTTCACTTTTCTTTCACTATTTTTAGAAAAATCACTGTAAGTCAAAAACTAAATCCGTAAATTCTGGGAGTTCATAAAATGTGTCTAGTTTGTTCATAATTTTTATTATGACTTGTAGAGGTTTCTAACCAGTGTGAAAACATCCATCTTCACAGCCTGGTCCAAAATCATTTCTAACATGATAGGAAGTTTTGCAAATATCGTCATAAATTGTAGAAAAAACGTATGAATGTATGCAAGTAGTCATTAGAAAGGTATAAACCTTAACTATTTGCATCTTAAACAGTTTTTAAAAATATTAAGTTTAAGATGGTCAAAATAGTTCGTGAATAAACCATAACTTTTCTGTTGAAAGTTGTTGGTTAGTTTAGAATATATTTTGGGTGTTGTAACTTGTATCCCCCCCCCCCCTAAAACTTGAAGAAAACATAAAAATGTAGGGGTATGAAATCACCTTCTGTGATTTTTTGAAGAATGGAAGGTTGAACATGAACTGATTCAAGTCAAGAACACTTGAAAGTTGCTTGAAGATTTGAAGATCCTAAGAACAAATATGTGAATATTTGTGTAAATGATCACAATTTGTATAAAGATTGTGTAGAAGTTTAGAGAATATACCTACCAATCCGAGGGAGGAAAGTTCAAGAACTTCTTGGAGAAGTCGTCACTGGGAGAGAGAGAGAGAGAGAGAGAGAGAGAGAGAGAAAGAGAAATTTGCTTTTGGTGAGAGATGGTGAAATCTTGGTTAAGAAGAATGAACACTTATTGGATGGATATGTTCAAAGTAATCTGATGGAGTGTTGGGGTGGGTTGAAAAGGAAAATTATTTGACTAGGTAGAGTGTAAATAGTGACATAAAGTTGATGTGGGGATGACTTGGTGTTGTGACTTTATGGGAAAAGTCAAAGAGTACATTTATGTCCTTTTGATCTTATTGTAAACAGTTGTAAGATTTATATCTAATAAATTTTGGAGGGTTTAAAATGACAAAAATATGAACTAGGTAGAATTCCCCCGTTAAAAGCATAAAAAACGGGCTTAAAATGCGAAAGTGGTCAAAAACCGGGAAAGAAGGTGCGAATCCTGCGAAGGTAAGAGGTTCGGTGCGAGAGGGTAAAGATTTCGCTGCGAGAGGCTTTTGGATGCGAAAGTGGAGTGATCGGATGTGAGATGGTTCCCCCTGCAAATATGAGGTTCGGTGCGAGCCCTGTCAAGTACATGTGAATGAGCCCGGGTGAATGTGAAGGTCAGAAGAGAACTTGCTCATTGGAATACGAAAGCTCTCAGACGGAATGCAAGCCTTGGGTGCGAATGTTACCGGGTCCGAGAGTAGGTTCGCTGCGAAGGCGGGTTCGTATAAGAAGGGTTTTGCATCAGGAGGGTTTTGTTTCTTGAGAGAGTTTCGCACCCATTGGGTTGTTTTTCATATTATCTTCCCATTTGAGTGATTATCAACTAATTGGAGGGTCAGTATGGCACGGATGTATATGAAAAAGTTGAGAGAGATTTAGAGAGAGTGAATTAGGAGAGATTCGAGAGAGAGTGAGAGAGACTTTGTCGATGGCCTTTGTTAGTGTTTGGCTCGGTAGTGTGTGAGTGTGACAACCCGATATTTCGACTCTATGTAATGACCTAAAAAGTCAAGCATTGTAATAACTTTTGAAATAATGAAATTAACTTCGAAAATAAAATGTACAAAAGTCTCTGTTGGGTTACCTACTATGCAAGATATTGTGTCAAGGTTTACAGAAATACGAAGAACACTAAAATCTGAGTTATAACAAAAAAGTTATGACCATTCTAAGATTTCCAACAAAACCGGCAACATCGATTAACGAAAAACGTGAAGTTTCAATACAATAGTTTTCAGCCTTAAGTATCTAAATGAAAGTTGTAGATATCATTAAACCGTAATCGTACGTAAAAAGAACGTCCAAATTTGACTTCGTATGAGGAAGTTATGATTTTTCCAAGATCCGGATATAGCAGTAGACAGCTAAAAACTCGAAATAGAGATCGAGAGACTTTTGGCCAAAACAACCTAAATGAGAATCGAAGGTCTCAACCAAAGTAGCGCAACGGTAAAAAGTCTGGCAAAAACGGACGCCGGATGAAGAAGTTATGGATTTTTAACGGGCTTTTCCAATCCTGACCTGTTAAAAATAAATAATTAAAAATAAATTCAAAATTATCCAACGAAGTATAAACGAGAGTTGTAGAATATATTCTCACCTACGCGCGCATATAAAGAACGCCGAAGACGGAGCTCGTACGTGAAAGTTACGAATTTTACAAGTTCGAGACCCGAAATCTGAGGCTGTCAGGCTGGCCACGACGTGGCACAGTTGGCCGCGACCTGACAAGTGACTGAGGGCGTCCAATCAATGGAAGAGGATAAGATTTTGCTCACCATGACGTGGCACATTTGGCCATGACGTGGCACACCAGAAATACCCCTATAAATAGAAGCTTACGGGTGCCGGGTTTAGTGCTCATCTCTTTCCATCTAAGTGTTGTTACTTTGCATAATTACCTCGATAAGCCATCCCGAAGCCCCGGTTTTGACACTCAAGTTCCGAAGGAAGGTTCTACACTCCCAAGATTCCCGAGATTCCTGAGAATCCTGATAAAATCAACTCTTCCAAGTCGAAGTGTTGCTTGATTATCATCTCGCTTTCTCCCATCAATCGAGTGAGTTCATACCCCTATAAACTACACTTTCAAATGTCTTATCAATGCTTTTTATACACTTTTAAGGGGGAATACAAGTAAACACATGGTTATTGTCATGTGTAACATAAAGTTTCACTATATACTCTTTTTATAAAGTAAATCATATGTGATTCATAACTACTACATGGGAACTTTCGTATGCAATATATAATCTCGATAACGTCTTGTCTTTTGGAAATAAAACATGTTTATTCATATACACGAATCAAACACTTTATTTATACTTTAAGTATATGTGATCATTTATGCCATCATAAATGTTATACTTTACATAACAAGTGAGTATTACACTAGGGTTTACTATACGAACGAAACACCCATTTTGAAGAACTATAATAGGTATAGTTTATGAGAAAATCATTAACATTTACATACTAGAAATACTATATAAAAGATATATTTTCATACACAAGAGCAAATGGACATTTTCATACGTAAATCTGTTTTATACTAATTTTTGTGAGACATTTCACGTACTAAAAGTATGCATTTTAAGTCATGTATTATATACCAAAATCCTTTGTAGGTGGAGCTTGATACTTGTGTATAGATTTATACGGGATTGACAATCCTACACCTAAGTTGTTAGCTACAGCTAGGCCGGCAGGCCTGGGGTGACAAACGTTATAACCTTCCAACGCTTGAAGAACTTTGTTATACGCATCTTGGTCGAATAGCATGATTATAAGACTCACATGGAGTATTAAAAACACATTGATTTATGGGGTTTTACAAATGCCTTAGCAATTTATACATAAACCTACTATTTTAGGCATGAAAAGCACTATTGCATTACAAGTTTTGCAACAATTAAACTACCATTTACTATAGTAGAAAATATGGGATTTTCTAGGAACATTCAAACATGTACAAACCATTTCATTCTATTTCATGCAAACATTGTTACTAAATACTTATGAACTCACCAGCTTAAATGTTGATCTACTCTTTCAAAACTACTTGTATTTTTTAGGAGTTCAGTAAAACAGGTAAACAAACAGCTTTTGAAGAAGGGACATTGTGGCGTCAGTTTAGTTTCATTTTGACATCATATTGTAATTTGTTTTGAAACAAATACCTTTCAACAATGTAAACTTTTAAATTATATATATGATGGTTGTATTACTTTCTTTACTATTTATTCAATTGTTACGATACTACATGAAGTCATCCGCCCTCGAACGATTCCACCGTTCTGGTTTGGGGGTGTGACAGGAGTATTAGAGCATTGTTTATAGTGAACTAAGTATATCGAACCACATAAGATATACAAACTATAAATGCATAGGGACTCAAAGTCTCTGACAAAATGTTTTTACACCTAAACCGCGTTTCATTTTAACTTAAAATATTTGAGTCGTAAAAGCACAAATACATGCATACAACGATTTATTTTCATACTTAGAGCAATATAGAAGTATTATAAATAAATTGTGCAGTGCAGGTGTGCCTTGGGATATGTAATCAGAACTGATATGAATATAGCTTAATCAACTATATTTATCCGAGAGCCAACTAACGTATGCCAGGTGGTGTTTGCAGTGGACAACAAATTTAAAACTTACCAAGAGCATATCATTAAGAATACTATGGGAGTATTTGGGTATCTTCAACCGTCAAACTTTGGGGTAAATTTTACATGCTTTAGCTTATAGTCAATTCTTAACCCTATTCACGTATACTCAATGGCTGGATTTCATCACCCCGGCGACCCCTACTACCCCAACCAAGGTAATGAAGGATGGATTGTAGATGACCCCGAGGAGGAACCCATGGAAGACGATGAAGAGGAAGATTCGGATAGCTCAGCTTCAGAGCCCGAGGTAATCAATCCGCCAGCCGTCCTACCTCCATCTGTTCGACCTCCTTTCAGGATGGGATTTCAAGGACCAATTTCTGTCTGGAGAAGCCACATCCATCATTGGAGCCAGCAGCAAGGACTGCATCCTCCTTATGGTATGTTTCAGGACTTCTACGATGTTAGTGGAGGAAGTTTAGCTGATCGAGCACTCCCAGTTGTCGTAGGCAAACTTGCCAATCAGGCTTATCAATCCGGAGTCCAAGTAAACCGGATTCACGAGGTTGACATAAGGATGGAAGAGAACGCAGCTGATATCCATCGCCTAGACATGCTACAAGGGAATGCTCAACACCACACCAACTCCCTCCAGGAGTAAATGACTGCAGATCTCTCTGAAATGAGAGATTTGAAGGAGCAACAAGCTGCCTTTGACAGGCGCCTAATGGGAGCCAAGCACTCGGATGCGGAGTCAAGCTCTAAGCGTAATCCATGCAGCAAGTAGTGCTCGCCTAACTCCCAAATTTTGATATAGAATAGAACCATCGACTAAAAGTCTTACCTTCTTTAACTTTCTGTAATCAGAGACCTTTAGAAAGGTCAAAATTTTCTAACTTTGGATGTAACACAACCACATGTTTAATATATATAAGGCATACCTCTTTCATGTGATAATTAGGTGCATTTCATTCGAGTTTATGAGTTTGTTTATTGTTATTCAAGCTCCATTTGTGAATCAAACTCAAAGCGCTGTGTTGGTCAAACCAAATTCTTGGACTATTAAAGATAGTTAACTCATTATCATTCAACTCTCAACCACCAAAACTTATAATCTTTTATTTTTATTTCTTGGTAGCGCAATGCCTCCTCGTCTAAACCTAAGACCCAGGCCGAGCACAATACCTCCACCACCACCACCTCCATCGACGGAAAATGTTGCATTGATAGCTGCAGTAACAGCAGCAATGGCACAGATGAGTAATAATGGGTCGGGAGGAGGAGTGAATAGCTCTACAAATGGCCAATGTCAAGGTCGTTTAGGGTATTGTGCCATCAAGGACTTCACCAATAGCAAGCCCATGACTTTTAACGGATCTGGTGGGATAATGGCTCTATCACAATGGATAGAGAAAATAGAAGCGGTTTTCGAGATCTGTGCATGTCTGGAAGTGAGCAAGGTAAAATTTTCCGCCTGAACATTCTCCGAGAGAGCTCTGACGTGGTGGAATGGACATGTCAAGTCACTAACCCTGGTAGTGGAAAATTCTATGGGCTGGGAGAATGTAAAATAATTATTAATGCAAGAGTACTATCCAAGGGGCGAAGTACAAAAGCTAGAGCAGGAACTTTAGGGCCTTACTATGGTAGGCTCGGACATCACAACCTATACCAATAGGTTTAGTGATTTAGCAATCCTTTGCCCAGGGATGGTTTCTCTAGAGAGCAAGAAGATTGAAAGATACATTTGGGGACTGTCACCCCAGATTCGAGGAAGTGTACTAGCTTCCAAACTAGTCACTTTCGATAGCGCCAAACAGTTGGCACAAGCTCTCGTTGACCATGGAATCTTTCAAGGCTTCGCAACTACTATCCTGGAGCAAACCATTGGAAACAACAACAACAACATCAGTACCAACAACAACAGCAAGAAGAAGTTTTGGAACAAGAGGAAGGGTCAGTCTTCACAAGAACCTTCCAAGAAACAACAACTAGTGGCAATCCACGCTGCTACTACCCCCACTACTGCTCCAGTTACCCCTGCACCAGCGAAGCAATATGCGGGGAACCTACCAAAGTGCAAAAAATGTAATTTCCATCACAACGGAAATTGTCGGGAGATGAACTGCAACAATTACAATAAGAAAGGGCACACTGCCCGTTTCTGTAAGGCACCGGCACGACCAATCACCCAAGTCTCTGGAGTCGGGATGGGCCAGGCATGTTATGGATGCGGTGAGGTTGGACACTACAAGAGAGACTTCCCTAAGGCAAGGAATGCTGGCGGCATGGGAAGAGTCCTGGAAATAGGGCAGAACGAAGCAATAGTTGATCCCACGGTGGTTACAGGTATGTTTCTCCTCAATAACGCTTATGCATGCATACTCTTTGATTGTGGTGTAGAGAGGAGTTTTGTGAGTCATAATTCAAGCACATACTAAAACAGAACCCTAAATCGCTCAATAAGATATTCACAGTAGAAATGGAAAATGGTAGAATAGAAAGCACAAATGATATGTACATAGGCTGCCTACTAACTCTAAACGAACATTAATTTCAAATCGATCTAATGTCGATCACTATAAAGAGCTTTGATGTCATCATCGGTATGGATTGGTTAAGCCCACACCATGCCGATATTCTTTGTCATGAAAGGGTCGTTCGCCAAAACCTGCCAAGCAGCGAAACTCTTGTCATTTATGGTGACAAACCCAGTACCAATTTACAAATCATCTCTTGCGTCAAAGCCCAAAAATACGTGCGTAAGGAGTACTATGCCTTCTTAGCCCACGTAGTAGATAAGGAAAAACAAGGGAAAGACCTCAAATACATTCCAAAAGTCTACGATTTTCCTGATGTCTTCCCTGAAGATCTTCCTGGTGTCCCACCGGAACGACAAGTAGAGTTCAGGATCGATTTAATTCCCAGAGCTACCCCAGTAGCTAAATCGTCGTATCGTCTGGCGCCAGCTGAAATGCAAGAATCATCCAGCCAATTAAACAAACTGCTCAACAAAGGATTCATCAGGCCAAGCTTCTCACCTTGGGGAGCACCAGTCCTGTTTGTGTTGGATTAGTGTCTAAGTCCATAACTATTTTGGTATGTACTTGACCCGATGGTGCATGGTCCTTTTGGGTTGCCTTCACTAAAGCAACTTGATTGGAGAAATAAATAGAGAGAGAGGTTATTATGATTTATAAATATGTTATAAGAATAATATATTAAAGGAGAAATCATATTTTTTTAATTAATATTGGTCAATAATTAATTAGGAATTAATTTTGTGATCAAGTGTAATTAGTTAAACTAGAGGGGATGAATTGTAATTATGTGATAGTTACAAAATAAGGTAAGGATTATCTTATTAATGGGTTGGACGATTTTAAGGTGATAAGGCCTTAGAATTCGACTAGGATAAGGGTTTCTAAGACTTATCTTATGGTTACTTGGTGGGCAAGCAACTAGATAAGGATAAGGACTAAAACCCTGGTCTTTACACCTATATAAACCCCCCTAAGGCTCATGAATTCGTCCATGCCTTCCCAAGAGCTCCTAGAGATGAATTCTTATACCTCTCCTCTCTCATTATAACTTCTCCATTTGCTCTTGGTGTTTGTAAGCCATTAGAGGAGTGACACTTGTGACTCTAAGCCTTCCAAAGTCAATTCAAAGAGGAATTAGGATTGTTATTGCTACATAACAATCAAGGTAATATCTTAAACCTAATTATATGTTAATATCGATTTCCATATGCTAGCATTAGGGTTTATAGTCTTGGATTCAAAGCATGTACAATAGAGAAACCTAGATCCAAGCATTAGGGTTTGTATGAGCTCATAGGATGTCTTATGACCAAAACCTATCAGTGGTATCAGAGCCTAGCTTGGTTTCAATTGTATTGATGCATTGTATCACTGGAAAATTCATTTTTTTTGGTGTTTTGGAGGCTGGACTCGCCGAGTCCATGCAGACTCGACAAGTCCAAGCCTGACTCGACGAGTCAACTCGTCAGATGGAGGGTATCTCGGGTTTTCTTGCTGTTTTTGCTTATGGATAGTTACCTTATCATGTTAGATCAATATTAATCCAATTATACGATATATTTAACTATAATTTTGATCTAATTGAAGATATTTATCAATTAATAAGATAATTGTTTCCTTATGTGATAATTGATTAATTATTTTGAGTAAATTGATAAATTGTTTTGCAAGAAATCATTAAATAAATCAAATATGGATAATTATGTGATTAAATGTTAATTTGAATTATTTGTGATTTGATCCTTGTTGTTATGAAAAGTTTCATATTTTCCCCTTTAGGTTTTATAGTTTAAATTTGAACCCAAAAGTTTTGAAGTTTTGAAATTTAAATAGTTAAAACCCTAATGTTTTGAAAAAGGTTTCAAAACTTGCCCTCAAGTTTTGGAATTTAAATTTTGATTAATTGTTTAATTGTGATATATATTTAAATTCTAAACCCTAATGTTTTGAAATGTTTCAAAACTTGCCCTCAAGTTTTGGAATTTAAAAGTTGATTTAAAGTTTAATTAGGAATGTTAAATTCTAAAAACCCTAGTAATGTTTTGAAAAGTTCAAATCACACCCTTATGGTTTTATTAATTAATTAAGGTGTATAATTAAAAGAAGTTTAATAAATCCATAAAAGTTTAGGTTTACAATTTAATTGAATTAAAAGTATAATTGTTAAATTTGATCACCTAATATTTTAATAGTGTAAAATGCACCCTATACTATATATAACAATAAAAGTCTAACATTATAAATATGTATGAGTAAAAGTCAGTCTTACCGTTAGTAGGCCTCATTCACGAAGCTGGTCTATAAGGGGTGTTTAAGGAAATTACGTATAATATGGCGATTGAATGGGTATCCACTCTTACCCACCGCACTCTTGACTAGTGGAGGGTCGTTAGCCGAACGGGTAGGATAGGACGAAACCTTCCATTATAAGTATAATGAAATACAAAGTAACTAAATGTTTTTCAAATTCCCAATGTTAGTTACTTAGGCAAAAGTGAATTGATGCAATTCCATGAAATTACACTTTGTGCCCTTGAGAAGACGTTAGTGGAGCGTGTATGGTTTACCGGCACACTAAATGGTTCTAAGCAAAGGTAGCAAAGGGTGACTCCATGTTTATCATAGTTCGGTGGAGTGTGTGTGGTTTACCGGCACATCGAATTGGTGACTGTAACATGTGAGGGCACCATGTAAGTTTGCATGGTTATTCACACCCGCTGTGTGATCCTCGGCATCCCAGTCACAAACAAGAGGGGCATATCGAGATTTAAACATGCCATTGAAATGTTCAACGAATCTCAAAGGATCTAGGAGTTTTCATAGATTTAAAACTTAAATTTCTTTTTGTTTTTCATGGTGGAAATTAGTGAATCGTCATTCACTTACCTTCAAATATTCTACAACTAGATTACGGCATCCCTTTTCTAGGTTGTAGCGTATTGTGTTGGGTCCTAGCCTTAGTATCTCATTTGGGTGATTTACTAAGGATTCAATCGATCAACTAACTTGAATTCGTTTTCTCCCGTTTTGTAGATGTCAAAGTTCGACAACTATGGTCTTCTCAAATCCCGTGGAACAAGCATTCCACATGAAGATGATATTCCACGATTCGATCGAGGAACAAGAAATCATGCTTCACTTCCTCCTCCTCCTCCAATTGTTCTCCCTAACCCACAAGATCGAAGAATTGAAAGGTTCAACATCACTAAGGCCCTATTGGAAATGAAACATAAAGATGGTAAATCCGTGTGTGCCCACATTCTAGGAATGAAATCACACATCGGTAGGTTGATTATGTTGGGTGTGTCATTCCCAAATGAGTTGGCTGTAAATTGGGTTTTACAGTCACTTCCTAAATCATATAATTAGTTCAAAAGAAAGTATTATATGATGGATCATGACGATAACCTCATTGACCTAACTTACATGCTCATTGTTGCTGAATCAGACATGATTTGGCGAAGCAATGGAGCGTATTTGTTGGGAAAGTCAACCGACCATGCTTCCAAGGACGTTCTAGGAGAACCGACCTGCGTTTGCTGCCAAGAGAAAGGGTGTTGGATACAAGTCTACCCAGAGAGCCTGAAAATTCCAAAGATGGGAGAGTCAAAGAGTATGACTGCGCTTCAGGTAAAATCCACTATCTAACTTCGTTAAGTTCCTATTCAATGATTCAAATTACATGATGTGATAAGATTGCATTTGAATGTTTTTGTAGGATTGGTGAAAAGAAAGGAAGCTTGGTGAAAGAGCAAGACGCATCTAATCACAAGAAATAGATCTTGATCGCATGGACTTGAAGATTAGATTTTGAGCTTAGATAGTTATGATAGAGTTGTTATAAATTTTCCTTTTGAAATACATAGGTTTCAATGGATTTTGCATTGTAAGGACAAATGTTTTCCGCTGTTTTTATAAATAAAATAAATTTTGTTTAACTTATTTGTTTATTTGTTCACTTCCTTGCAATGAAATCGTTATGAAAATTGATGTTTGCATATTTCTACAACAAATGGATATGATTCTTATTTATGGTGATTATGGAAATGTCGAGAATTTACCAAATAGGGAGAGTTTCTCAGCGCCCAAATTTCAATTGGACAGAAATTTGGAATCACGCAACTTGGTTGCATGATGAATGAGAAATTTCATATTTGGAAATTAGACTAATTCGTTGACAAAGTGTCAAGTGAGCAGCTGTGCTACCACAAGGCAAGAAATCAAGATTAAGAAAGTTCGATTCATATGAGTTTGAATTTGTCGTAAACTTTAGTTTTGACAAATTCACATGGATAGGAACAAATACACCGTTTAAATCTAAGTGTCATAAGATTTCCTCCTTCATGAAAATGATTGTGAGGAAATGCTTTCACTAAGAAAGGTTTTAAGAATATAGTGATTGTAAAATTGCATTCTCGAATTCGATTATGGTTACGGTATCCCTTTCCATAATTTGAATTGTGAGGTTTGGCAATTAGTCTTAATTGTTTAGACACACATATGAACTATTTAAGGCAAAGGTGTATAAGTTCAAGAAGCATTGATAAAAGATTATCAAAGCACTAAGTATTAGAAACATAAACTTAAGAAATTCAATAAGTATTGTTTTTCTGAAAGTTAAGTTGTTTCTGAATACATGTCAAAGCTAGTGGGAGCATAAGTGTTATGTTTTATAATAATCATCATGATAGTGGGAGCATAAATGTTACGATTGTATGATTATTAAGGCACGTATTGCAAGTTGGCAATATTAATTATAGAAAACAAGAGTTATACCTTGCAAAGTCGTAAGGATTGTAAAGTTGTTTTGCTATAATTAAGGGAGAGAATATTATGCTTCATTTCAAATCTAAAGGATTAGGTTGAGAAATGTTGATAAATTTAGTCAAAGGTACATAGTGTGTTCTTAAAATTTCGATTATGATTACGGCATTCCTCTTCACAATTCGAATTTTGAGAACATAGCGAATAAAACATTATGCATCGTGTCCCATACGCTCCGGGTATAGGATCGATTGCAAATGCTTTAATGTTTGATCATTCTAAAATTTTCCAAATGTCTAGCACATTTAGAGGGAAAATGGACTAGAATCGGTTTTGACTAAAATAATTAAACAACTATCAAAGGACAATCCAAAGTTCGACGAGGATTGGTTGCTTATGAGTAGTTGGAAGCATGGTATTGAATGGACCATATCGACATCATTACGAATAGATAAGATTCTATTAAGAATGAGTTGTCATATGGAAAATATGGAAGCGTGTCCATATTGGGAATTGAATATTGAAAATCTATGTCTAGATTAGAAACTTTTATGCAAAAGGATGTTCAAGGGAATGTACTTTGAGTGAGAGACTTCATATCTAAGGAATTGTCTTGTAACAATCTCCGATAAAAGACTTTGTGATTTCATTGGCAATAGTCTTTGTGACTTTGGTTAGTGATATTACGAAAGGATGATTGCATAGAATGTTAGAATCTAGCATATTCTATAAGTAGCAAGAATTTGATATTCTTACACTTATGGAAAAGTATTAGGAGTTGTGAAATGAGAATGATTGGAAATGTGTTCAATTTGATCTATTTCACAAACTAAGAACCATAGGTAAACATTGTGTGCATGCTAGGAGCATGGGACAAGTGTAATAATTCAAGTAAGAAGTTGATTACCCGAAACGACAAATAATGAGTAATCAATATGGTGATAAATAATAGGAGTTTTATTTATACTCAAAGCTTTGAGGCCATATGGGATTAGTATTATTCTTGTGTTTCACTTTGCATGTTTTGACTTCCATAATAATTGAGTTTATTAAGAATAATCGAAATTATTCAAACGGGCCACAGTCGTTCATATGTTGGAAGTAGATATGAATGAAGATTGTCGTGAATTGGTGTGTGGATTGTCTAGAAGAGTATTAGACATAAGCAAATGTTTGCTGCAACGTTCATGAGTGCTTATGAATATGAATTTGAACATTGGATTAAACCCACGCTCACTTGGATCACTCCATGAATTGGATCACGAGTGATTGGTGAGACGATAACATTTTATATTCTTGAAACCAAGATGTGTGAGTTGTATCTTGCAAATCGGTTGCACATTGATAATATGTAAATGCACTAGTAACTTGGTGTTATAAAACATATTGTTGTGTGTGATTCGGTGAGTGAGTGCAAGCAAGCATTGTATCAAAGTTTATCCGTTCCTTTTATTCAAAGTAGGGTAAAAGCAATATCTTTGGGTCACTCGATGATTTAGTGATGACAAACGTAAATGCTCGGTCGGGCTAGGGCTAATTTGATTTGTTCAATTGGTCAGTCGTCATAAATCAGAAGTCGAGATATAGTACAAAGAGAATGATTTGAAATCATATCTCATATGATATCTAGAATGGAGGAATATATGATCTCTTATCTAAGGACACGTGTATCTGATAGGATCAGAGTTGACAGCGGCTTTGGAAAGCTACGATTGCAGATCAAGATCTGAAGTCATACGCAGAATAGTTATTAGACTTATCCAAGTGGGAGACTGTTGGATTAGTGTCTAAGTCCATAACTATTTTGGTATGTACTTGACCCGATGGTGCATGGTCCTTTTGGGTTGCCTTCACCAAAGCAACTTGATTGGAGAAATAAATAGAGAGAGAGAGAGGTTATTATGATTTATTAATATGTTATAAGAATAATATATTAAAGGAGAAATCATATTTGTTTAATTAATATTGGTCAATAATTAATTAGGAATTAATTTTGTGATCAAGTGTAATTAATTAAACTAGAGGGGATGAATTATAATTATGTGATAGTTACAAAATAAGGCCTTAGAATTCGACTAGGATAAGGGTTTCTAAGACTTATCTTATGGCTACTTGGTGGGCAAGCAACTAGATAAGGATAAGGACTAAAACCCTGATCTTTACACCTATATAAACCCTCTAAGGCTCATGAATTCGTCCATGCCTTCCCAAGAGGTCCTAGAGACGAATTCGTATACCTCTCCTCTCTCATTATAACTTCTCCATTTGCTCTTGGTGTTTGTAAGCCATTAGAGGAGTGACACTTGTGACTCTAAGCCTTCCAAAGTCAATTCAAAGAGGAATTAGGATGGTTATTGCTACATAACAATCAAGGTAATATCTTAAACCTAATTATATGTTAATATCGATTTCCATATGCTAGCATTAGGGTTTATAGTCTTGGATTCAAAGCATGTACAATAGAGAAACCTAGATCCAAGCATTAGGGTTTATATGAGCTCATAGGATGTCTTATGACCAAAACCCATCAGTTTGTAAAGAAGAAGGATGGATCTTTCCGCATGTGACGACTTGTTCGACCAACTCCAAGCTCACTATCAAGAACCGATATCCCTTACCACGCATTGATGACTTGTTCGACCAACTCCAAGGAGCGAGTTATTTCTCGAAGATCGATTTGAGATCCGGGTATCATCAGTTGCTAGTCTTGGAAGGAGATGTTCCCAAAACAGCCTTTCGAACTCGTTATGGTCACTACGAGTTTGTAGTGATGCCCTTTGGATTAAAAAATGCACCGGCAGTGTTCATGGACTTAATGAATCGAGTGTGTCATTCATTCCTGGACAAATTTGGGATCCTGTTCATAGATAATATACTCATCTATTCAAATAGTAAAGAGGAACATGGTCAACACCTCCGAAAAATCTTGGAAACTCTAAGAAACGAAAAGCTATACGCAAAATTCTCAAAGGGCGAATTTTGGATTCGGAAAGTAGATTTCCTAAGTCACGTGACTAGCAAAGACGGGATACATGTGGACCCCTCCAAAATCAAGGCAATCAAGAACTGGTCAGCTCCCAAAACCCCAATGAAAATTCGACAATTCTTGGGCCTTGCTGGCTATTATCGAAGGTTTATACAGAACTTCTCGAAGATTGCGAAACCACTTACCACCCTGACCCAAAAGGGTATTACTTTCAATTGGGAAGAAAGACAAGACGCTGCATTCCAAACACTGAAGCAAGCTCTATGCAACGCACCTATATTGTCCTTACCATAAGGAACAGAAGACTTCGTGGTCTACTGTGATGCATCTAATCAAGGTCTTTGATGTGTTCTTGTTGAGTATTTGAGATATTGAAACTGATATGGCATATTTGGTTATTTAGGGAAGCCTTTTTAGGGTTAATCATTTTATGATTTCCTGCAGTGCCTTTACAGTAGAAGTTCTTAATCGAGTTCTGCTAAGGCATTGGTTTTATATTAGGCATTTATTTTCTATTTATGGTAGATATTTATTGTTCCCTATAAATAATCATTAGGTTTACTTTTGGTGGGTGCTTTTTTTACCAGATTAGGGTTTTCTCTGTACGTTCCTGAGATAATAAATATACAAAAACCCTTTATCAGATTACTTGCATATTATGGTGATTGATTCTTGATTGTTCATTATATTCCGCATTCGTCATCTCGGATTAATTCTCATCAGTTCTAATGCAACGAGGAAAGGTCATCGCCTACGCCTCAAGACAACTCAAGACGCACGAGGTCAACTACACTACACGCGATCTTGAACTAGGAGCAGTCGTTTTCGCGCTAAAGATCTAGAGACACTATCTCTGTGGCACGAATGCATGATTTTCATTGATCACAAGAGCCTTCAGTACATTCTCAATCAAAAGGAGCTCAACATGAGGCAAAGATGATGAGTTGACCTGTTGATTGACTACGAATACGAGATTCGCTATCACCCAGGAAAAGAGAATGTAGTAGCTGATGCCTTTAGTCGAAAGGAATACTCGCGCCGCCGAGTGAAATCATTAACCATGACGATCCATTCACACCTGTCCACACAAATCAAGGAAGCTCAGAGGGAAGCTTTGAGAATAGAGAACATGGTAGGTGAAGCCTTAAGGGGAATGGATAAGAATCTTGAAGTCAAGGGTGACGGAGTTCGTTACTTCATGGATCGGATCTGGAAACCGAATTTTGGGGGATTCAGAGACGTGGTCATGAATGAGGCTCATAAGACTCGATACTCCGTGCACCCAGGTTCGTACAAGATGTATGTAGACCTCAAGAAACTATGTTGGTGGCCGAACATGAAAGCAGAGATCGCTACCTATGTGGGCAAGTGTCTGACTTGCGCCAAAGTCAAGGTAGAGTACCAAAAGCCATCAGGATTGCTACAACAACCCGAAATACTCGAGTGGAAGTCGTAACGGATAACCAAGGACTTCATAACCAAATAAACCAAGACAGAAGGTGGGCTAGACACCATCTAGGTAATCATAGATAAATTAACAAAATCCTCACACTTCCTACCCATAAAGGAAACCGACAAGATGGAGAAGTTAGCTCGAACATACATCTGGGAGATTGTACGACTACATGGTGTTCCAATATCCATTATCTCTGACAGAGATAATAGATTCACCTGGCGGTTCTGGCAGTCGCTACAAAAATCTCTTGGAAAGAAACTAGACATGAGTACTGCTTACCATCCACAAACCAACGGTCAAAGTGAGAGGACCATACAGACCTTGGAAGATATGTTAAGAGCTTATGTAATCGATTTTGGTAAGGCGTGGGATACCCATTTACCACTAGTCGAATTTTCATACAATAATAGCTATCACTCCAGCATTAAAGTTGCTCCATTCGAAGCCCTCTGTGTTCGGAAGTGCAGATCACCACTATGTTGGGTTGAAGTGGGTGACACGCAGCTAGCCAAGGGACAAGTACCCGACATCACTCTCACTGTCCCGGAAATCATAAGAGAAACAACCAAGAAGATCGTACAAATTCGGGAACGACTAAAGGCTTCAAGAGACAGACAAAAGAGTTATGCAGACAAAAGACGGAAAGGTTGGGGACCAAGTGCTATTGAAGGTCTCGCCTTGGAAAGGACTAATACATTTTGGAAAATGTGGGAAACTAAACCCAAGGTATATCGGACCATTTGAGATCCTTGCAAGGATCGGCCCGGTAGCCTACAAACTTCGTCTACCGCAGGAACTCGATAACGTACATCCTACCTTTCATGTGTCAAACTTGCAGAAATGTTTGTCCGATGAGACCCTCGTCGTCCCTTTAGACGAAATCGAAATCAACGAGATTATCCACTTTATAGAAGAACCAATTGAAATCATAGATAGGGATATTAAAAGAACAAAACAAAGTCGCATACCCATCGTGAAGGTCCGATGGAATGCAAAGCGAGGACCTGAATACACCTGGGAACGTGAAGATCAGATGAAACACAAGTACCCACATCTTTTTCCCTAATCCACAAGTTTTTTTCTTACAATAAATTTCGGGACGAAATTCCTTCTAACGGGGGGATGACGTGACAACCCGATATTTTGACTCTATGTAATGACCTAAAAAGTCAAGTATTGTAACCACTTTTGAAATAATGAAATTAACTTTGAAAATAAAATGTACAAAAGTCTCTATTGGGTTACCTACTATGCTAGATATTGTGTCAAGGTTTACAGAAATACTAAGATCACTAAAATCCGAGTTATAACGAATAAGTTATGACCATTCTAAGATTTCCGACAAAACCGGCAACACCGATTAATGAAAAATGCAAAGTTTCAATACAATAGTTTTTAGCCTTAAGTATCTAAATGAAATTTGTAGATATCATTAAACTGTAAACGTACGTAAAAAGAACGTCCAAATCTGACTTCGTATGAGGAAGTTATGATTTTTCCAAGATCCAGATATAGCAGTAGATAGTTAAAAACTCGAAATAGATATCGAGAGACTTTTGGCCGAAACAACCTAAATGAGAATCAAAGGTCTCAACCAAAGTAGTGCAACGGTAAAAAGTCTGGCAAAAACAGACGCCGGATGAAGAAGTTATGGAT
This sequence comes from Lactuca saligna, assembly GCF_052625555.1. Lineage (NCBI taxonomy): Eukaryota > Viridiplantae > Streptophyta > Magnoliopsida > Asterales > Asteraceae > Lactuca > Lactuca saligna. The sequence continues at coordinate 95,739,107 of NC_136424.1, read as the reverse complement.
TTTTAATGGGCTTTTTCCAGTCCCGACCTGTTAAAAATAAATAATTAAAAATAAAGTCTAAATTAGCCGACAAAGTCTAAACGAGAGTTGTAGAGTATATTCTCACCTACGCGCATATAAAGAACGTCGAAGACGGAGCTCGTACGCGAAAGTTACGGATTTTACAAGTTCGAGACCCGAAATCCGAGGCTGTCAGGATAGCCACGACGTGGCACTGTTGGCCACGACCCTACAAGTGACTGAGGGCGTCCAATCAATGGAAGAGGATAAGATTTTGCTCACCACGACGTGGCACAGTTGGCCACGACGTGGCACACCAGAAATACCCCTATAAATAGAAGCTTAAGGGTGTCGGGTTTGGTGCTCATCTCTTTCCATCTAAGTGTTGTTACTCTGCATAATAACCTCGATAAGCCATCCCTAAGCCCCGGTTTTCACACTCAAGTTCCGAAGGGAGGTTCTACACTCCCAAGATTCCCGAGAATCCCGAAAAAATCAACTCTTCCAAGTCGAAGTGCTACTCGATTATCGTCTCGCTTTCTCCCATCAATCAAGTGAGTTCATACCCCTATAAACTACACTTTCAAATGTTTTATCAATGCTTTTTATACACTTTTAAGGGGGGATACAAGTAAACACATGGTTATTATCGTGTGTAACATAAAGTTTCACTATATAGTCTTTTTATCAAGTAAATCATACGTGATTCATAACTACTACATGGGAACTTATGCAATATATAATCTCGATAACGTCTTGTCTTCTGGAAATAAAACATGTTTATACATATACACGAACCAAAAACTTTATTTATACTTTAAGTATATGTGATCATTTATGCCACTATAAATGTTATACTTTACATAACAAGTGAGTATTACACTAGGGTTTACTATACGAACGAAACACCCATTTTGAAGAACTATAATAGGTATAGTTTACGAGAAAATCATGAACATTTACATACTATAAATACTATATCAAATAGATATTTCCATACACAAGAACAAATGGAAATTTTCATACGTAAATGTGTTTTATACTAATTTTTGTGAGACATTTCACGTACTTTCGAGTTTGCATTTTAAGTCATGTATTATATACCAAAATCCCTTGTAGGGGGAGCGTGATAGTTGTGTATAGATTTATACGGGATTGACAATCCTACACCTAAGTTGTTAGCTACAGCTAGGCCGGCAGGCCTGGGGTGACAAACATCATAACCTTCCAACACTTGAAGAACGTTGTTATAGGCATCCTATTCGAATAGCATGGTTATAAGACTCACATAGAATATTAAAAACACATTGATTTATGGGGTTTTACAAATGCCTTAGCAATTTATACATAAACCTACTATTTTAGGCATGAAAAGCACTATTGCATTACAAGTTTTGGAACAATTAAACTACCATCTACTACAGTAGAAAATATGGTATTTTCTAGGAACATTCAAACATGTACAAACCATTTCATTCTATTTCATGAAAACATTGTTACTAAATACTTATGAACTTAGCAGCTTAAATGCTGATCTACTCTTTCAAAACTACTTGTATTTTTTAGGAATTCAGTAAACAGGTAAACAAACAGCATTTGAAGAAGGGACGTCGTGGCATCAGTTTAGTTTCATTTTGACATCATATTGTAATTTGTTTTGAAACAAGTACCTTTCAACAATGTAAACTTTTAAATTATATATATATATATATATATATATATATATATATATATATATATATATATATATATACATATATATGATGGTTGTATTACTTTCTTTACTATGTATTCAACTGTTACGATACTACATGAAGTCATTCGCCCTCGAACGATTCCGCCGTTCTGGTTTGGGGGTGTGACATAGTGCAAGGCTTGTAGGACCCACTATGACTCGTTATGAGTGTTATATTCCCCCGAAGGGTACGTAATAATGTTTTATCTAGTCGTAACATCGCTCACTCTGATTAGGGTTTAGATTTTTCTGAACATTTGAAACTTCCGAGTGATTCTTTGTATTAACATGAAGAGTTGTACACTAGTAAACATAAAGTATGTCCCATCGTCCAAGTACTAGTTGAGTTGACTGGTTTGACTTGTTGACTTAGTTTGAATTTGACTTGACTAGAAGTTGACGGTTGTTACAACATCAAATTATCCCAATATACAAATACACAACCGAAAACCCTCCCCATTTCTCTCATTTACGTCCCAAAACAACCCCCTATTTTACTCTCAAAGTTCTTAAGATCTTCAAGCAAACTTCATATCTTCATACAATCTGTCTTCAAAACAATTCCCAGGAAAAGCAAGTCCATCAATTAATTCTTAGGAATTAATTGGTAAGTTTTCCTTTTTAATTTAGTGTTTTAATAACACTCTCATATTAGTATAACTAATTTACACACGATATCATTTGTTAAATACTATTAGGATACGACTATATACACGTGTTCTAACCCGAGTATTTCCGCCATCACTTCGTATTCAGCCAAAAACACACACTCAAGGTGAGTTCATACCCGTTACATTTATATTTTTGTAAAATATAAATATACTTACGTATATACAATTGATTACAATAAAACTTTAACCATTTTGTAATATGTTGAGCAAAATAGTATAATTATGTAAACGAAAATATATAATTATTTCATTTCATTTTATTATCATGACAAATTTTGATAATAGTATACAAATGGCCCATTATTTCAACGGAACATTTATATAAACTGTAATAGGTATAGTTTATGAAACATACATACTATTTTACACGGTTGGGGGTACAGAAAATAATTATTTAAAAGAATAATTATTTTATTTTTCACACTATGTAAAACGTATTAAAAGATAATACATACAAATACAAGAAAAAAGGATTTCACTATACTATACGTAAACCGTTAATATGGCTTTTTGTGAGGTATTATCTTCACCGTACTTACCAGAGTACACACTAAAATCATGTATTATAACCAGAATCTCCCGTAAGAGAGCGTGACACTTGTGTATAGATGTTGCGCAATTTATGCTTTTATAGACCGATTTAATTTATGTTTTTAAAATAAAATCAGAGTAATCTTTTAAAAGATGTTGCGGAATTTGTCTCCAAAACAAAACATGATAAAAATTTATCAAAAAATTTATTAAAGAAATTTGTATTTTAATTATATATGAAAACATTGGGATGTCATGTTCCGATACAGACCAAAGGCATAAACAATACATCATAAGTATTACAACAATTATTTACAATTACTGGCCTATAATCCAAAAATTCATCTTCATCATCCAAATTATGCTCTGGGTCCACTACCTGTAATATAAAAAGCCGAGTGGGTCAGGCTTGGAAGCCTGGTGACCATATAGGGTTTTCAACCCACAAATAATAATAAATTTATTAATTTCATTAACCAACAATAAATTTATTAATTTCATCAACCAATAATAACCCTGATTACCCGTTCCCGTTATCTTCATTTTACGTCCCTAAACACCTATCATAAGGGATCTACCTAAGGATCATCATTGGGATGGACTTTACTGTCAAGGGGATTCCCCAGCCATATATGTTTGTAAGGCATCCATGAGGGGGATGAAGTACACTGTTGAACACATCGTTCCCAAACACATATAGGTTGCGAGCCTGCTAGAGTTCCACTGGACTGTCTAGAAAGGTTGGTGGCCATCATCTATACTCCGCTAAATGACTACAACAACAACATCGAGACCTCTCGTCATTTTAACACACACCAACTATTTCATCTACCCATGTTATCCGCAACATATTTGCAGATAAAAATACATATACAATTTAAATCATTTTAAAACATGTATAAAACATTCAATCAACACACATCTTAAATAAACAAACAATAAATATACACAGAGCACGTATTTTGTAGAAAATACTTCATATCAATGTGTAATATGAAAGTAACTACACACTCACTTGTTAAGACGATAATATGGCAGCACCTCGTCTCTTAAAATAATCTTTTTATATGAAACCGAGGTGATATCTCAAAAACCGGGCTTCATGTGGGCAAAGTTTCGGCTCGAAAACTTTTTTCTCGAGATCTTCGGGCTCTCTGGGGTTTGCTTATGATGTTAGGATGATATAATAGGCTTAAGGGTAATTTTTGCAACAAAAGGGAAAGTAGAGGGTGAAAGGATTGAAAAATGTAACCAAATTTCGGCTGACTTCGGTTCCTATTTATAGGAGACCGAAGCACCTCAGTACGCAGGGCATACAGCTCAGGTATGCGCGGCGTAGTGCCTTGCACACCTCTTCGATGGGTGTGACTTCGTACACTGGGCGTACGAAGTGGATTGGCTCGGACACGTCAAGGCTACGACACGTGGCTCTCATGCGAAGGAGTAGGGAGGGTGATGGAAGTCGGAACACTTACACGAGTACGTTGGGCATACTCCTTCTGTACGCTGGGCGTACTCCCCCGGACTAACCTCGAAGTTTGTGCCCTAAACATCAAATTTTTGTAACTTTCACATACGAACTCTGTTTTTAACGTTCTTTATATCCACGCGTAGGTGAAATTATGTGCTACAACTTTCGTTTAGACTCCATCAGCTATTTTTGAACTTATTTTTAAAGTTATATTTTTAACAGGCCGAGACAGGAAAAGTCTGTTAAAAATTCATAACTTCTTCATCCGAAATCTGTTTTCGTCTATCTTTTCACCGTTAAACTACTATCAACAAGATCTTCAATTCTCGTTTAGGTTGTTTCGGCTAAAAACCACTCGATCTAAAATTCGAGTTTCGGGCTGCATACTTCTATGCCAAATCTTAGAAAATTTATAACTTCCTCATACGAAGTCAGATTTGGACATTCTTTTTATGCACGCTCTCAGTTTAACGTATACTACGACTTTCATGTAGATTGCTAAGGCTAAAAAACAATTTATCGTAAATTCACTTTTTACGTCATACAACATCGTGCCGGTTGTGTCACGAAACATCGACATGTTATAACTTCTTTGTTATTACTCGGATTTCGGTATTTTTTATATCTCCGAAATCCTTAGTTTAACCACTACAACTTTCTTTATAGATATCGGGTTTATCTAATATTTATTTTCGACGCTTATTTTTATCATTCATTCATTAAATTATAATAATTAAACATAAAACACATAATAATCAAATAATAGATCTTTATTATTTCAAAACAAATTACAAAGGTTATATAGACTATTACATCATCATTAATGTTTAACCTAAAAACACAGATGTTACACCAAAAAGCAAGGAAAGTTTGCTGTAATGATCCAAAATTGGTCTTTAATCCTGAGACGTCCCATTCGGACTCGACCACCGGTTCCAACAAAAAATCAAAAACTTCTGATTCGGACACAGGTTTTGGAATGGATCTCAACTTCGTAAAGGATCCACCGGAAGTCCAACTTCGTCGACCAAACTCAAAGTTTTCAAAAAAATATACCAATCAACAAAGAAAGTTCGCCGTCAAAAAATCACTCTTACCGATCTTGAAAGCATAAATAAAACGTCCCAACCCAACCAGATCTCAACTCAAAAAATCTAACGCCAACACTAATTTTTTATTTTTTTTAATGTTTTTTTAAGTGTTTTAGGATTTAAATTTGTATTTTTCAAAATTACCGTAATGTGATTTTAAGTTAATGTGTGTTTTTATCTAAAGTATTTTTTTAGTTGAATTGACAAAAAATATGTTATAACATTTTGAAGTATTAGTGGTTTGATAATGTGTTTATAAGTTGATTTCATCACTTTTTGAATGGATGATGTTTTAAAATTGGTTGGATGTAGACATTTTGAAATATTAGTGGCTCGAGAATGCGTTTATAAGCTGATGCACTTTTTGAATGGATAGGATGTTTTAAAATGAATGGATTGTTTGCTCAATTGGAAAATTTGAATATGATTATTTGGTTTAGATATTCACATTATTAGATTGATTTTAAGCCAAACCAAATTATTGTTTTAGATTTTAGATTTGTTTGGATTATTTTAAATCAAACCAAATTATTATTTAAGCTCGGTTTTGTTTTATAATAGGAAAATAACTTATATGGGTAATTATGTTTCTAAATTGTTCAAAAAGTACAATTCAAGTTTTGTGTTCAAAAAACACCATCCAAGTAAAGCATTTATACAAAAAACACCAACGAAGTATATTCTTTGTTCAAATTTGATCATGTGGTAACCGACAATTACCAGTAAAAAATAAGTAAAAGAAAAAAAAACAAGAGGAAATGACTTAAAGAGGTAACTATGTTTCAAAATCGTTCAAAAAACATCATCCAAATTTGATATGTTCAAAAAACACAATCCAAGTAATCTTTTTGTACAAAAAACACCAACAAACTATATGTTTTGTTCAAATATTACCCACCTGTAACTAACTTTTACATGGTAAATGATGACTTGATTTAGCTATTATGACATGACATAATAATTATTGACAAAACAATAAATGATATATTCCCTTTAAAACTCGATTTATGATTTCTTAATGAACGAATGACTTCTTCTTTTTCTATGATTGCTCTTTTTTTTTTCTAAAATGATGATTTCAAACTCAAGTTCAAAACTCTAATTCTTAACTTAAGATAAAAAAAACTTCTTTACCCCTCACCTAACGGGTCTCTCTCCCCCTAAGACCCAAACTCATAAAAAGCCACAAAAGGTATCCCAACCCAATTATAAGGCATCTAAGACCATATATGGTTCAAGAACCTCCAACATGGCCTTAAGGCCAAAAAATGATTTACTACAATTACGGGGGCCTAAGGCCTAATTCAAACCAATTCGCCCGGCGTACTGCTAACGTATTCGGCTACAGTCAAGAACTATTAATCTTCCAAAAACCATAACTTCTTCATTCTAAGTCTGATTTCAACATTATTTATATCCACAAAAGCTAATTTAAGCATCAGACAACCGTACCAAGGGTCTAAAGAATGACGAAATCAAACTTGGAATGAAAAATTTATGGCCTTCGGATGATTGGTGGTTCTTGACTTTAACTGAATATGTTGGGCATACGCTAGTACTAGTTTTAAATCCGAATCGCAAAGAAATCAACATATGTTAGGCATATGCATAGACTTGTTTAAGTTAGACGTTAGATCCAACTAACTATAACTGTAACAGATCATTTTGTAGGCTTAAGGCCTATTGTTCCATATTAAGCCTTAAAGGCTTATGGACTTGGTTGTCTTTTGGAGCGTTTTATGGATTTTGGTCTTAAAGGGAAGAATGCCTATTGAGAAAGGGATAAAAAAATCATCTTTGCCTAAGTCAAAATATAAGGTTTTGGATTTAAGATCATCATTTTAAAAAAACAGAAAGTTTTAAAAGAAAAATATATCATTTATTGTTATCTCAATAATTATTATATTATATCATAATAGTTAAGTCATCATTTAACATATAAGTAACATATAAGAGTTAGAATGACTCTCTAGCCTCGAATATCCATATATGAGGCGGACGAGCATAAATACCTTCTTAAACAAAAAATTTTTATATAAATTCTTTACATGGATGATGATTTTTGGATGTCGAATGGCATTTTTTGAACAAGTTTAATTCCCCATATAAGTCATCATCCATTTTATAAAATAGAAACAAAAATATCAAGCAACAATGTCTGCCACGTTCAGAGATCGTGATTTCCGTTATTCAATAAAACTTAAAAATGAAAAACGAGCAATCAAAAATCATTTAAAAAGATCAAATCTTTGAATAATCTAAAAGGCAAATGTTAATAAAAAAGACAAAAAAAAAAAAAAAAACATAATAAGATGGCAACCTATAGAAAGATAGAGAACGATATAAAGCTCAGTCCCTTAGATGTTCATAAATTGCGATCATGCTCGCAAATCATTACAGGTCTGTATTGACTCATCATCGCTAATCGTTTTCCAATAAATCAAATACCACAAAACTAAAATCAATTGAAAACAAAAGCAAATTAGCATATATAGAATAGATAAATAAATATAGCTGTACTAGTGATCTCGAACAAATGAAAGCCGAAGGAGATTAAAAAGTTTAGAACAGCACGCTTGTTCTTGCTTCTAGGGAACGAGTCGGGCAGAAACTGAGAAAATTCACGCCGACCAGATAGCGAAGCCTTGGATCAGATAAACGAAAATTGTAATAATCACTAAGACGAAAGATGACCGGAATTCAGAAGAATTTCAATGACAGAAAAACTTAAAACAAAACCCTAATTAGAGATGCGATGGAATGAAGATTGGGAGTGTGGGTTTATGTAGAGCTGGACACAATCACATCTACCGCCTCACATGTTCAATCGTTACGTGAACGGCTGATATTGTAACAACTCTTTAACCCTAGGGTATCGTATATTCGTATATCGAAAATCTATATAAGGCCCATTAGTTATTTTTGGCTTAACAGCCCAATTTAAAAAATATGTAGGACTTTAAGTCGTAGGCCTTTGTATAATTCTTTTTTAAAGTTAAGATTTTAAGAAATTTTAGGGTTAGGTTGATCGTAGAAATTTTTTTATTTTTTTAGGAAAATTTTCAAGAGAAAAGAAAATTTTGAATAGAATTTTTTTTTATTTTTTTAGGAAAATTTTCAAGAAAAAGAGAAATTTTGAAAGAATATTTGGTTCCTTTAGTTTTTTAAAGTTTCTATCAAAGGAAAATTTCTAGTTTTCCAAATTATATGTAATTAGAAAAAATGATTTTTATAGTTTTTTAAATTTTTTTAAATTTCTAAGATAAAAAATGAAAACTCTATCGGTTCCAACCAAATACGTTTTCTAAAATTTTCATTGAAAACAGAAAATAAAAACTCAACTTTATTTTTTGAAAACATTTTCTTAGAAAATGAAAACAATTTACCACAATCAAACGCATTCTTAAGTTTATAAAGTTTTTTGTAGTATGGATGTAATTCGGCTCAGAGTTGGACCAAACGGATCGACATTGAATAAACCGAAAACCGAATAAGACTAATTTGAGCGACCGAAAACCGGAGTGATTAAATAAATACTGGTTCAGTTCGGTTCAAATACTAATTGATCTGATGTGGTTATTACCCAAAGAAACCGAATAATATTTACAATGTGATTAATGACCGAAAAGAACCGAATAAACTGTATTGTTTGATACTTTTTTCTTTACTTTTAAAGGATTGTTTTTGTAACTAATTAATGTATTAGAAGTGTAAATGTTAGTTTAAAAAACAACTTTACTAACCCTTGTTTAGGATCATGTATATCATTGGATATACAACAAAAAAATGCATGTAAATTATGTGAACAATAGTTTAAATAAAATCAGACAAATTGGACTAATAATGAAAACACTGTGACAGTTCAAAGTTCCCATAAAATTATGCAAACTTGTTGAAACATAAAACTCAACTTCAATACCCCCTCGTTTCGGGGCATGTATCTCATTTAATATATAATCAAAATAACATATAAACTATGTAAACAGTGTCTTAAGTTGTTAACTACAAGGTGGGAAAAATCAGACAAATAACGAAGATTCTATGACAATCCAAAGTTATCCTAAAATTCTACAAATACGCTGAAATTTAAAAAAAATGGATAACTTATTCGGGTCTGGTTCCTTTAGAACCAATTTAATGTCGCAAAATTTCATAGTAAAATTTTCATTTTTAGAAACACGTAAACTATACAAATGAGTTGTTCCAAAACCAATCAAAGTGATTATATCGTTTAAACATTAGAGTAAAATCATAAATATCAAATACATAAAAGGTTGGGGGATGTTGTACAGTCACGTTAGACTCTTCTCTTTCATACCGGAAGTACCTGAAAGCATAAACGTAAACTTATAAGCACAAAGCTTAGCGAGTTCCCCAAAATACCACATACCATACATATCATTGGGCCGAACCCATAATAATTGGCCTAGCCCTTCCTAATCAATGGACTCAGCCCAACATACAAATAGGTCTAGCACGTCATACAATGGACCTAGCCTAACATACAATGCGCCCAAACCCACTCATGTAAATAGGGTCAGCCCTACATAATACATCCTAGTGAGTCGGCATTGGTACCTTTGACCTACGGGTACAGTGAGGAAACTCACTTGACTCATGAATCGGTTAAACCATAGCTTAAAGCCTTGCAACTGTTGCTACAACATTTTTTTGTAACATTATACAAGGATCAACCTTAGTCTACATAATAAAACCAACCATTGCCCAAAAGTCAACCCATGTCAAACGCTAACGGTCAGCGTTGACTTTAGTCAACCGCCATATCGTGGCTGTAGCACCTGGTTTCCGGTATGTGAATTTTATTTGAGCATTGCCCTATTTTAGCCTTGGACTCGGCGAGTCATAAGGTCCGACTCGCCGAGTAGGGACGAGACTCAGGACACGTTTAAGTGGGCGACTCGGCGAGTCCATATCCTGGACTCGGCGAGTCACCGCTGTTGGATGAAACCCTAAGTTTCAAGGGTTTGCACCCTATTTAAACCCTCATTCCGCCCCAACTCGTCCCCATTCACCCCCCAGAACTCCCCAACATCGTTTTCCCTTAATTCCTTGAGAGATTGAAGTGCTCTTGGTGTGTTCTTGAAGGTTTTGAGGAGAAAGAGGTGTAGATCAAGAAGAGGAGAAGGAGATCAGGCATCTTTGTGTCATTTCAACATATTCCTTGAGGTATAGCTCGTTTCCCCTCTGTTTTCAAGCTTGTAATCCCTTTTTGCTTCATTGGAGTCCTTCTTGGGCTCTTCCCCAAGCTTGTTTGTGCTTTGTGGGTGATAATAAGTTGTTAGCCTTTAGATCTAGGCATGATTTAGTCCCTGGAGCTTGGATCTATTGCCTTTATGGGGTCATATTGCATGAAAGCCCTAGATCTACCTCTTTTGGTGCACTTTGAGCCTTAAAATCCATATTGGTGAATATCTACACGTAAAGTTGGAAACTTTACGTGTGAATTGTGTCCTAGAAGCCCAGATCTGTGAATGGCATGGACTGGAATCGAGCAAATCGGTGTATTTGATGGATGCATGGCTGCGACTCGGCGAGTCATATATATGACTCGACGAGTCTGGTCGCGAGTCACTGAACTGGTCCCTTTAAGATGTATCGAGTTGAGCCGTGAGTCACAGGGGGTGACTCGGTGAGTTGGAAGCTGAACTCACTCATGATAGGACTCGGCGAGTCAATGCCCTAACTCGGCGAGTCCAAGGCAATCTTCATAGATCAAGAACAAACTCGGCGAGTTGTTCATACAACTCGGCGAGTCTTAGCATATGTGTTCTTCGGATGAAGATGAACTCGACGAGTTGTTCATACAACTCGGCGAGTAGGATGAAGGAGTTGAATGACAGTTTAGAAGATGAACTCGACGAGTAGAATCAGGGACCCAGGACAATAGTTTGCTAGGGACTCGGCAAGTGGAGATCCACTCGGCGAGTTGGGTCAACTAAAAGTTGACTTCGATTTGACTTAGGGCTAGACCAGGGGTAAAATGGTCTTTTTACCCAAAGGACAGTTAGCAGTATATGATTAAGTATATTGTGGGAATTACAGCCGGGGAGTTTCCGGAGCAGCAGCCGCAGTAGTAGGTGATCAATTCCCACACAGACCAGCAGCTATTTCGAGGTGAGTTTCCTTCCAGTAGTAACGGGTCTAAGGCACCAAGGCCGGCCCGTATAGATGAGACGTTAGTATTATAGTGTGGGCCGAACCCGTATCTATTAGTTGAGTTGATTATGATATATGCCAGTATGATAGAATTGTTTACACTTGTTGTCTGTGCGATACTTGTATGATATGAGTTGGCGGTTGAGTGTGGGCGAGGCCCGTATCTCTCCGAGAATGGAGTGTGGGCTAGGCCCGTATCTCCCAGATAGCGAAGTGTGGGCGGAGCCCGTATCTTCACGAGTGTGGGCGGGGCCCGTATCTCTCAGAAAGTGAGGTGTGGGCGGGGCCCGTATCTTCACGAGTGTGGGCGGGGCCCGTATCTCTCAGAAAGTGAGGTGTGGGCGGGGCCCGTATCTTCACAAGTGTGGGCGGGGCCCGTATCTCCTAATTGCATGTTATTTGTTAGATGCTTGTATGGTATGGGATATTATGGGGGAGCTCACTAAGCTTTGTGCTTACGGTTTCAGTTTTGGTTTCAGGTACCTCCCCAGCTAGGGGAAAGGAGCCGGCGCGGTAGTAGCATGTCACACACACCCTCTTCGGTTTCCGCATTTACGAGCTTTTCTGGGATTGATACTCTGATATTCTGATTAGTTGTATGTTTTGGTGTTCGGACATAGTTCAGTTTATATTATGGATGATCGAATGATGTTTTAGCTATTAATATTTTCTAAAGTAACGTTTTTAAACAAAAAAATTTTGATGTGAAAATTGGGTCGTTACAAGTTGGTATCAAAGCCCTGGTTTGAGGGATTCGGACACGCCTTCGGGAGTGTCTGAACTCAAATCGAGGGATTGAAAGAATTTCTAAAACAAAATGTTCTCTAAAACTTGGAAAAGAGTCATAAGAAAGAGCAATGTGTGTGACGTGCGCGACCGGCCGAGCTCAAGTAAGTATTCCCCATAGTACCCATACAAGTTTATGTTATGTTTATCAGCTTTCGTAGAACCGCATGCTAGAATAGGACTAAGGATCTAGGAGTGATGCCTTATGTGCCTACTATTTGTGTTTCAGTTGTGTGAGAAATTGCATGCTAGTTACGGAGTAGACAGTAAGTAGGATAGCCTGAATAGGTTATGCCTGGTAGTATGAGCTTAACACTATATGCTAGCTCAGTTCCTGACAGTGGATAGAGTTAAGTGAGACTGTTACCCTTGTCTGAATGCTGCTTGCTTCGTGCTTCGTGGGACTCTGAATAATGGGAGTTAGCCATTAGTCGAATGCGTCACATCACATGTAATCAGGATTGGATAATCTTAGGGTGCCGAATTTGATCCCACTGCGTAGCTCTTGTTTGAGTCCAACCGTTGTGGGGACGAGTCCGGTACTCGAAGGATTATCTGAGCCTCGTCACGTGTGATGGCATTCGAGTAATGGCCAATTGGCATTATAATGAGGCCTGCAGCAGCTGAGGACTGGTTAGAGTAGAATTAGAGATCTCCCTAGGGCAAGCCTAGGATGAGTATAGCTTTGATCAGTAGTAGTGAAGGGGATCTGGTGGAGTCGAGGAATTCCTTGGAGAAGGTACGGATAGATGTGGAAGGTAGTATGGGCCCGTACTACTGAAAGCAGAGGATCTGTACCCGAACCAAGGAAGGCCAAGATGAGATCAGGGAACCTGTAAGTAGTGAGATCCCTCAGAAAGTAGCAGTATCACTAATGATTAGTATGATGTTTTGCAGAATGGTGGTACTTCGACCGAGACCGACAGATGGCGGTTCAGGAGAGGGGTCAGGTTCGGGATCAGGCTCCGAGCCGATTGACGAGAGGCTACGTGAGTTCATCACGTCGGAGATCACCAGGGGCATCCTTGAGTCGACCCCCATTCTCTTTGGGTCGATCAAGGAAGGGATCATAGAGTTGATGGAGGATCGCCTACAGGCATTTAGGAGCGATTTAGCCTCTAGCCAGTCAGGATCTCGCACACTGTCCTTCAAGGACTTCAGGGGCAGTGGTGCGCCAGATTTCCATGGGGTGAAGGACCCCATTGTCGCCAGGCGGTGGATTGCAGATATCGAGTCTGGCCAGTTGACTAGCTTCTGCCCCGAGGGGTCGAAGGTGAGGTACGCAGCAGGGTGTTTACGAGACCGAGCCCGGGATTGGTGGGAGTCAGTGGGTGAGTCGTTGGGAGCCTCGGCTATCGAGGCAATGACCTGGTCGGACTTTGTGACTAGGTTCAGGGCAGAGTTTGCACCGGCGGTCGAGCTTCAGCAGCTGGCCAGGGAGTTTCTAGACATGAGGCAGACGACGGAGACTGTGGCGGAGATCACCGCCATGTTCCGGGAGAGGGCTTTATTGGTGCCCCGGTATGTCGGTGACGAGGATATGAGGAGGACTCGTTACCATGATATGCTACGAGCTGACATCCGGGAGCATGTTAGCTTTTCGGCTTGCCCTACCCTGGACTCTATGATTGCCAGGGCTAGGGAGAGGGAGATAGATTTGGAGCACATCCGGAAACGGAAACTAGAGGACGGTCAGGCAGGAGGGGCTTCGGGGAAGAAGCCCAAGGGATCAGACGGTAGACCGAAAGGTCATTCAGGATCGAGCCGCTGCGGGAAATGCGGCAGGACGCACGTGGGGATATGTAGGATGGGATCAGGAGGCTGCTACAAGTGCGGCAAGACAGGGCACTTTAGCAGGGATTGTACTGCTCCAGTTTCAGCTATTCAGACATCCAAGTTGCTGTGTTTTCACTACAACCAGAGGGGCCACAAGAAGGCCAATTGCCCCCAGTTGTCAGTTGCAGCGCCAGTGAAGGCGCCGGCTCCAACGACCCTGCGGATCACGGATGGTCGGCAGGGCAAGGCAGAGGCTCCAGTGGTGAGGAGTCGGGCATTTCAGTTGACTGCCGAGGAGGCACGCGCCGCGCCCGATGTGGTGACGGGTATGATTCTTTCCTTCTATCTTTTGTTTTATGATGTTATGGTATTGATATGTGCTCCGTGTGTATACATGTGTATTAGGATCGTTCCATGTGAACGGCATCCCGGTTCAGGTATTGTTCGACTCGGGTGCATCCCGATCGTTCGTTTCTCTTGCTCTTAGCAAGAGATTTCATGAGACTTCAGGCGAGTTAGATTGCCCGTTAGAGGTAGAGATTGCTGACGATCGATCGGTGCGAGCATCGATGGTGTTTCGAGATTGTGTTCTGCGACTGTTTGAGGAGCGTTACCTGGAAGACTTGGTTCCCATCCCGTTGCGTGGGAACAAGGTGATTATTGGTATGGATTGGTTGTGCCCTAATGGGGCAGTGATAGATTGCGCGCAGCAGCTAGTGCGAGTCAGGACCCCAAGCGGGGGAGAGTTAGTGATTCATGGCGAACGGTCGCAGTGTGGACCCACTGTATGTTCAGCAGCAAGGGCTAGGCGCTACCTTCAGCAGGGATGCGCGGGATATGTCGCGTATGTGATGGATACTCGGGAGGCGGGTAAGGCAACCATGAGCGAGGTCCCGGTGGTTCGAGATTTTGCAGATGTTTTCCCGGAGGAACTACCTGGGATACCTCCGGAGCGACAGGTGGAGTTCAAGATTGACCTCATTCCCGGTGCGGCTCCGATAGCCAAAGCACCGTATCGGTTGGCTCCTCCCGAGATGCAGGAATTGTCTACGCAGCTGCAGGAGCTGCTAGACAAGGGATTTATTCGTCCGAGCAGTTCACCCTGGGGAGCCCCGATTCTGTTTGTAAGGAAGAAGGACGGGTCGCATCGGATGTGTATAGATTATCGGGAGCTGAACAAGGTAACGGTGAAGAACCGATACCCGCTTCCGAGGATTGATGACCTATTTGACCAGCTTCAGGGAGCATCTTGGTTCTCCAAGATTGACTTGCGTTCGGGCTATCATCAGATGAAGGTCAGGGAGGAGGATATGCAGAAGACCGCGTTTCGGACGCGCTATGGTCATTACGAGTTCGTGGTGATGCCGTTTGGGCTCACCAATGCTCCTGCCGCGTTCATGGACCTCATGAATCGCGTGTGTAGACCGATGCTGGATCGGTCTGTGATAGTCTTTATCGATGATATCTTGGTCTATTCCAAGACTCGGGAGGAACACGAGGAGCATCTGAGGGAGGTATTGGAGACCCTGAGGAGGGAGAGCTTGTATGCCAAGTTCTCCAAGTGTGAGTTTTGGTTGCGCGAGGTGCAATTCCTTGGACACCTCGTCAACCAGAACGGGATTCAGGTTGATCCGGCCAAGGTCGAGGCCGTGATGAGATGGGAGGTCCCGAAGTCTCCATCTAAGATTCGGAGCTTCCTGGGATTGGCAGGCTACTATCGGAGATTTATCCAAGATTTCTCCAAGATAGTCGTACCCCTGACACGACTGACGAAGAAAGCCGTGGTCTTTCGGTGGGGACCCGAGCAGCAGGCTGCGTTTGAGATGCTGAGACAGAAATTGTGTGAGGCGCCGATCCTAGCCCTGCCTGAGGGTGTAGAGGATTTTGTGGTTTACTGCGATGCATCCATTTCGGGGTTGGGCGCAGTTCTGATGCAGAGGGGGCATGTCATTGCCTACGCTTCGCGGCAGCTCAAGCCTCACGAGGCGAACTACTCGACGCACGATTTGGAGTTGGGGGCGGTGGTCTTTGCCCTCAAGATTTGGCGACATTACCTCTATGGGGTTCGGTGTACCATCTACACGGACCACAAGAGTTTGAGGTACCTCATGGACCAGCCGAATCTGAATATGAGGCAGCGGCGGTGGTTGGACGTGGTGAAGGATTATGATTGCGAGATCCTTTACCACCCGGGGAAGGCCAATGTGGTGGCCGATGCGCTTAGCTGCAAGACGGTGCCGATCAGGGACGTTTGCTTGAGGATGACCGTGGTGACTCCCCTATTGGAGCAGATTCGGGAGGCTCAACAGGAGGCTATCAAGGAGGAGCATCGGAAGAGCGAGCGTGTGGTGGGTCAGGTTTCCTCCTTTGATTATGTTGGCAGAGGACTTTTGACACTACACCGTAGGGTGTGGGTGCCGTATCACGGTGGCGTGCATCAGATTTTGATGGAGGAGGCGCACAAGTCCCGATTTTCAATTCATCCCGGGGCGACAAAGATGTATAGGGATCTTCGTCCGGATTACTGGTGGCCTTGCATGAAACGGGATGTGGCATGGTACGTCGAGCGGTGTTTGACCTGCAGGAAGGTCAAGGCCGAACATCAGAGACCGCATGGCAAGATGCAGCCGTTGGACATCCCACTGTGGAAATGGGAAGATATCACGATGGATTTTATCACAAAGCTTCCCAGGACCGCACGTGGAGTGGATTCGATTTGGGTCATCGTGGATAGATTGACCAAGAGTGCTCACTTTATTCCAATCCAGGAGAGCATATCGGCCGAAAAAAATTGGCCGACATCTATATCAGGGAGATTGTGGCACGGCATGGAGTGCCAGTATCGGTAATCTCGGACAGGGATGTGCGTTTTACTTCCAGATTTTGGAAGAAATTCCATGACGAGTTGGGCACTCGTCTGCATTTCAGCACCGCCTTTCACCCGCAGACAGATGGTCAGAGTGAGCGGACCATCCAAACTTTGGAGGACATGTTGCGGGCGTGTGTGTTGGATTTCGGTGGTAGCTGGGATACCTATCTTCCCTTGGCTGAGTTCTCCTACAACAACAGCTATCACGCGAGTATTGACCGTCCACCGTTCGAGATGTTGTATGGGCGGAAGTGCAGAACCCCGATATGTTGGGGTGAAGTTGGCCAGAGAGTCATGGGAAGCACCGAGGTAGTGCTAGAGACGACCGAGAGGATCCAGCAGGTTCGGAGCAGACTTCAGACTCCTCAGAGTCAGCAGAAAAGTTACGCCGATAAGCGTCAATCCGACCTGGAGTTCCAAGTCGGGGATATGGTTCTCCTGAAAGTGTCGCCTTGGAAAGGCGTCATTCGATTCAGGAAGCGGGGCAAGTTGGGCCTAAGATTCATCGGGCCGTTCAGGGTTGCAGCCCGGGTGGCAAGGTGGCGTATAGGCTGGACCTGCCAGCCGAGCTCAGTCAGATCCACAGCACCTTTCATGTTTCGCAGCTGCGGAAGTGCCTGGTGGACGATTCAGCAGTAGTACCATTGGAGGATATTCAGGTTGATGACAGCTTGAATTACATTGAGCGCCCAGTCGCAATACTTGACAGAAAGACAAAGGCTTTGAGAAACAAGAGGGTAGAACTAGTAAAGGTGCAATGGCAGCACCGCAAGGGTTCGGAATGGACTTAGGAACCGATGGACGAGATGATGGAGCATTACCCCAAGCTGTTTCAGGACCGGGCAGCAGACTTCGAGGACGAAGTCTAAAATAAGTGGGGGAGATTTGTAGCACCTGGTTTCCGGTATGTGAATTTTATTTGAGCATTGCCCTATTTTAGCCTTGGACTCGGCGAGTCATAAGGTCCGACTCGCCGAGTAGGGACGAGACTCAAGACACGTTTAAGTGGGCGACTCAGCGAGTCCATATCCTGGACTCGGCGAGTCACCGCTGCTGGATGAAACCTTAAGTTTCAAGGGTTTGCACCCTATTTAAACCCTCATTCCGCCCCAACTCGTCCTCATTCACCCCCCCAGAACTCCCCAACATCGTTTTCCCTTAATTCCTTGAGAGATTGAAGTGCTCTTGGTGTGTTCTTGAAGGTTTTGAGGAGAAAGAGGTGTAGATCAAGAAGAGGAGAAGGAGATCATGCATCTTTGTGTCATTTCAACATATTCCTTGAGGTATAGCTCGTTTCCCCTCTGTTTTCAAGCTTGTAATCCCTTTTTGCTTCATTGGAGTCCTTCTTGGGCTCTTCCCCAAGCTTGTTTGTGCTTTGTGGGTGATAATAAGTTGTTAGCCTTTAGATCTAGGCATGATTTAGTCCCTGGAGCTTGGATCTATTGCCTTTATGGGGTCATATTGCATGAAAGCCCTAGATCTACCTCTTTTGGTGCACTTTGAGCCTTAAAATCCATATTGGTGAATATCTACACGTAAAGTTGGAAACTTTACGTGTGAATTGTGTCCTAGAAGCCCAGATCTGTGAATGGCATGGACTAGAATCGAGCAAATCGGTGTATTTGATGGATGCATGGCTGCGACTCGGCGAGTCATATATATGACTCGACGAGTCTGGTCGCGAGTCACTGAACTGGTCCCTTTAAGATGTATCGAGTTGAGCCGTGAGTCACAGGGGGTGACTCGGTGAGTTGGAAGCTGAACTCACTCATGATAGGACTCGGCGAGTCAATGCCCTGACTCGGCGAGTCCAAGGCAATCTTCATAGATCAAGAACAAACTCGGCGAGTTGTTCATACAACTCGGCGAGTCTTAGCATATGTGTTCTTCGGATGAAGATGAACTCGAAGAGTTGTTCATACAACTCGGCGAGTAGGATGAAGGAGTTGAATGACAGTTTAGAAGATGAACTTGTCGAGTCATAGCCCAACTCGACGAGTAGAATCAGGGACCCGGGACAATAGTTTGCTAGGGACTCGGCGAGTGGAGATCCACTCGGCAAGTTGGGTCAACTAAAAGTTGACTTTGATTTGACTTAGGGCTAGACCAGGGGTAAAATGGTCTTTTTACCCAAAGGACAGTTAGCAGTATATGATTAAGTATATTGTGGGAATTACAGCCGGGGAGTTTCCGGAGCAGCAGCCGCAGTAGTAGGTGATCAATTCCCACACAGACCAGCAGCTATTTCGAGGTGCGTTTCCTTCCAGTAGTAATGGGTCTAAGGCACCAAGGCCGGCCTGTATAGATGAGACGTTAGTATTATAGTGTGGGCCGAGCCCGTATCTATTAGTTGAGTTGATTATGATATATGCCAGTATGATAGAATTGTTTACACTTGTTGTCTGTGCGATACTTGTATGATATGAGTTGGCGGTTGAGTGTGGGCGAGGCCCGTATCTCTCCGAGAATGGAGTGTGGGCTAGGCCCGTATCTCCCAGATAGCGAAGTGTGGGCGGGGCCCGTATCTTCACGAGTGTGGGCGGGGCCCGTATCTCTCAGAAAGTGAGGTGTGGGCGGGGCCCGTATCTCTCAGAAAGTGAGGTGTGGGCGGGGTCTGTATCTTCACGAGTGTGGGCGGGGCCCGTATCTCCTAATTGCATGTTATTTGTTAGATGCTTGTATGGTATGGGATATTATGGGGGAGCTCACTAAGCTTTGTGCTTACGGTTTCAGTTTTGGTTTCAGGTACCTCCTCAGCTAGGGGAAAGGAGCCGGCGCGGTAGCAGCATGTCACACACACCCTCTTCGGTTTCCGCATTTACGAGCTTTTCTGGGATTGATACTCTGATATTCTGATTAGTTGTATGTTTTGGTGTTCGGACATAGTTCAGTTTATATTATGGATGATCGAATGATGTTTTAGCTATTAATATTTTCTAAAGTAACGTTTTTAAACAAAAAAAATTTTGATGTGAAAATTGGGTCGTTACAGTGGCCCTCCTTGGCCACATCCTTCCTCTCATACAATCGAACAAACGTGTAACACCCCGTTTATTAAATTAATTAATTAATAGATAAAAGCCCTAAAATTAATAATTGTATAGCAAGGTGTTGGTCTCAAGGAGTTAACTTTCATAATTTTAGAAGGCAGGGATTTAAGTGTAAAATCCGGACTTAATTTATAAGTAATACTGAAGGCATGGATTAAATGGGAATTTGTGGGACTTCATTTGAAGAGAATTGGGAGGATAGGGGGCTGTTTGGTAAATTTTGTACCTAAGTTGTAATGGATTTTAATGTTGGGGATTTAAATGGTAGATATTAGACTTATTTTGAAAGAAACAGGGGGATGAGGGATTACTTTTGGCATTAGGGGAAGTAGTTAAGGGGATCGGGGTATTTAAACCCATCACCCCCGGTATCAACCCTAACCGTAAACACTCTGACAGCCGCCACCTATATGCCTCCTTCTTCCAGCCGCCGCACCACCCATTTACTTCCATCCTCCGGCCGATAAAGACCACTGCTACTCCTCCTGCCGTCAAAGTCGCAACCACCCTACCGCTTCTCTCCACTGTTGTCGCTATAGCTCACATCGACGAAATGACGCGGTTATTGTTGAGCATCGCCGCTACCACTTCAACGGTGGTCCCACCGTCATCTTCTGCCGCTAATGGCCACCGTTGCTTCCTATTCTCATGTGCTATGTTACAGCCTCGACCCATCGCCGCTTGTGCAACTCTCATGTTGCTCTGGTTATCGCTTATCGCCACAAGGACTGTCATGTTCGTGTTTCACGCGGGTGTGAGTGTGCAGATGCTTCAAGTCTGTGTGGTTTGTGTTATTTCGTGGGTGTGGCTTATTGACTGGGAACCAAAGAAATCACCGCTACCACCGTAAGGTGGTGGCTGCCATCCCAAGATCGTCGATGTTAACGCCTTGAGCCACCAGGTGGGTGGCTGGAGTGTTGTATCCAGTTTGAAGTGTGTGTGTGTGTGTGTATATATATATATATATATGTGTGTGTGTGTGTGTATGTGTGTGTTTGTCAAGACGGAAAGTCGAGTACGGCCACCACCACAACGCGCCACCGTAGGCCACCACACGGTGGTTGTGTGTGTGTGTGTGTCTTTATTGTGTTTAACTTGGAATTAAAGCCTTGTAAAATGTAATCAGAAAGTGGATTAATGAAAAGAAAACTAAAACCACCACCGTAGGGTGGCGGTGTGCCTTGTTTGGTTTGTGACTCGTTTGGATGTGGACAAAGGGACTAATAAAACCCAGTGAGCCTAATGGAACCCTAATGGGCCCAATAAAGCTCTAAATTAACTAAAAGCCCAAACATGAGACTGATCGGCCTAGTGAAGCCCTAATGGGCCTAATGAACCTTAGTGAAGACCTATCTATTAGGCCTATTGGGCTAAGATGGGGTTGGAAACCCTAATTAGGGTTTAGAAAACCCTAATATTGGATTTATGGGCTTGGACGTATAGGGATCCACATTTGGGCCATTGGAATGGAACTGTGTATTAAGCCTAATCACACCATATGATTTATTTAGAAGAGTGATGGACTTAATGGATTAAGTTTTTTTTAACCGACAAATCTAATCTACCACTAAGCTAACAACACATATTCCACCTATGTCCACAATGAGACTTGAACCCTCAACCTCAAAGAGGGAGGGCACCACCTGATACCGCTGGGCTACAAGCCCTTTGGTTAATGGATTAAGTCCTTAATGGGTTAAGTGAGAAGCACTTCCTTCACTTAACCCTAATTGTCATTTTTTGTGAAACCCTAATTTTGGGATTGATCGAGAGCACGGGAATTAATTATGAAACCTAAAATAATAATTAATAATCATTGGCAAATTAACCTAACGCAACATGGATTAAGTCCTTAATGGGTTAAATCGTCATTTCATGTGGGAACCCTAATTTCACTTGGGCCTTGAGTTGTATCTTCCTATTGGGCCTTGGTGGTTGGACTATTGATGGGCTATCCAAGAACAAGTAAATGGACCAAAATAATTGGATGAGTTTTAGGCTAAGGCCCATGTGAAGGACTTGGGCCCAATTTGGAAAATTAGGCCATGGATGGGCTATAGTTTGGGCCTTTATGATTATGAGATATTGGGCCATTAGAAATGCTAAATGATTGGAATGGACTAAATGGTTGGGCCTTTGAATAAGGTCGTGTAAAGGCTTGGGCCTAATTTGGAAAATTGGGCCATATGTTGGGCTTTGAGCCATAATTAGGTGTTGTTTGATGTTAGCGGTTCAGGAATCTGTCAACTAGGAGCTGGAATTTCATATGCGGGACTTCAGCAGTTTCAGGTGAGTTATCCTCACTATATTAGTAGGGTCTAAGGTACCAATTTCGACCCTTTATGATTGTATCCAGATCATGGCATGATATGTGTATTGGTTTACATTCTGGTAGTTAAGATGGTGATATGCTTATGCTAGTGACCTGGTTAGGTCAATGTCCCGATTATAAAATTATGCTATGTTAGTGACCGATTAGGTCTGTATCCCGGATTTTGGGATGTTGCTATGATTATTAATCTGTTAGATTGGTTTGACTATTATATCATATGAGCTAGCGTATGATATTTATGTGTATATGTTTGTTTGATTGGGGGTTGGGTTGAGGCGATCCTGCTTTGTGCGGTAGGCCAAAATACATGGTGAGCGGTCTGGATAGGCTGTAGGCCCTGCAAGGCGGTCTAATCATGTCGAAGGCTCGAGAGCGGTCCAGATAGCTTGTAAGCCCTGTGAGGTGGTCCAGTCAGGCTGAAGGCTCGTTATGCATGCTTTTCTGTATTTTTTTATATGATATGGTTATATTTTTATGGCGTTGGTATTTTAGGAGAACCCACTAAGCTTTGCGCTTACGGTTTCAGTTTATAGTTTCAGGTGCTTCAGTGTCTTGGCAGAGCGAAGGCGTCACCATACACATCATCATGTTTTGGACTTATGGTTTATGGGATACTCTGATATTAAAAATATTTTGAAACATTTTGTAATAATTAATGGCTTTTGGATGTTTGAAAAACTTTTGAATTGAATTGATTTTTTTTGGGATGTTATAAAACGGGCATTGTCCAGTCTCCATGTTGTGGTGACTTATGGCCACGCCATGGGCACTGAGTTTCCAACAGCTTAATAGATGAAGTTGCTTTCTTCGATTCGAATAGCTCCAAAGCTCAAATTTGGTCCACTCTATGGTCAAAATGGATAAATTTTCCAACTTTATCCATTAAGACACCCAAATAGATCAAAATCTCCAACCCTAGGTCCAAATAAAGCAAAATACTACAATGTCTTAACCATTAAGCCCTTAATATGAAAAGTCATTAACCCAACCACTCCAAAAGGCTTTCTAATACCAGATCTATCATAAAGATAAAATCTTTATGGGCATGCATGTCCAATACATCTTTAGAATCTATTTTAGTTCAAAATGAGTTAAAAAGACCAAAACTCAAGTAAATGACAAGAACTCCAACCAAAGTCTAGATCCATAACATATGTTGCTCATGGGAACCAGGAGAGTTGTAAAGTTGCCAACTTTATGTGTTCCTTCCTTTCAAACTTGATTAAACATGAAGCAAATAGGACAATATCTTAGATTTAACTACTCTAAGCCATAAAGTTTGAGCCTTTGACACTCCAAAGGTCTAGAAGCAATGTGAGATGTTGATGGTGTTACTTCCTTGCAAGATCCAACTATAGAGCACCTTCCTCTCCTCTTCTATTATTCTTAAAGCCATCAAATGCTCCAAAAAAGCCACAAATCACCAAGTGAATCAGAGTTGGGGTTTGTATGAGGTATAAGGGTGTTGGAGTCTGGTAATGAACCCTAAAAATAGATTAGAGGGGTTTAAATACGAAGCAAATCCTAAAAGAATCATGGGCTTGGGCCAGAACAACTGCCACACCTTGACAACCCTTGACCATGTCGTGTCAGTCCAAATAAAACACGTGATCCTTCTAACTATTGCCATGTCATGGGCTTCCTTGCACCACATTGTGGCACAAAGTTTCCTCCAAAACTTCATCTTTGTTCCTTGATAAAAGTAAGCTTACTTAATCTGGAACACGAATGTTACAACCAATTAAGCAGTTATTCAGGTAACTCGAACCGAAATACTCGATAACCGAATAAGACTTAAATACATACCCAAAAACCAAACCGGGTAGCTTATTTGATCCTAATTTGGTTTGGTTCCGGATAGGTATTCGATCCAAACGTTCCTCCCTATTTTGTAGTGTGTAAATATAATGAGAAATTAAATATTTAAATAGCTGATTAATATGTATTTCAATATTTATATTAATTATCTTGCAACTGAGGTGGACAATCTTCAAAAGATGGTAGTCTTCATTGTTACAATACACATTAGGGATGAACAGGTTGTACCAAATCTCGATCTTGTCTCGGTATCGTACTGGAACCGGTATCGAACCGTACCGAATTTAAAAATATGTGATAGTACTTGGTACTCCAAAATCATGAAATTCGGTATTCGGTACCATCGGTACCATTACTAGTACCACAAAATGATATCATTCTCGGTATCGGTAATGTTAATTATGTTTGGTACTCGGGATTGACTTTCGATCAAATTTAATTTTCCAGAAAACAAGAACAGTCCCGGTCAGTACCAGTTTTGTCTCACGCTCATCCCTAGTACACATCATGTTAAGCAAAGGGTGAATATGTATATAGTACGTGTTAAAAGTAAAATTACAATATATTTATATATTTTATTAATAGGTGCAATATATCACTGGGTAAGTAATTTTAAAATAGACGGAATTACATAAAACGGTACTTAAGATGGTCAAACTTATATGGTTTTGGTCCAAATGAATTTGGTGAGGCATTAATGATTTAATTTCGGGTATTTTCAGTGATTTTGGTCCTTATACACTTAAAAAACAATTATGCCCTTATAATTTTTATTTTTCATTTTATTTAATTATTGAAATACATAAATTAACTCAAAACAAAAACAAAACCAATCCCCCTTCTTATCTTTATGGGAGGATAGAAACTCGTTCATTACTAGTTCCATCTTCCATCATCAGAGTCTAGAACCACCGTTGGCAACCGCCATTCTTGTCAGAGTTCACCTAGATTGTCAGTTCGTCACAGCCACCACATCTGCCACACATTAGGTTGCCAGACCCCATACCTATCGTCCTTTCTCCCTTGTCTCGCCAATATCAAACCCCTTACCCTATTAAAACCACCACAAACACCTGTCACACCACCTGCAATCACCGATGGAGCTCACCACCATTAAAGCCACCATCAACCATCTTACCAGATACAACACAAAACGTCATTCTTATGCCACTGAATTATAACAACACTGAAAACAATGACCTTCATCACCTCGATGACTTCAATCTCCATCTGTTACAGACTCACACGCCGCCATAAACCTTTATCATCCCATGAAAAACACTATATGCACCGTTGAGCACCACTTCGGCTGAAAACCACCATATAACAACACCTTATTAAGCCTCGTGCAAACGAAGTACATAGAGTTATAGGCGTATCCAATCAGGCCTATGAGGGAGTGAAGGAGAAAGAAGCGGAGTCAGGGGTCGGTGGCGGCAGGTGTAAATTAGCAGTGATGGAGGTCCAATAATGGTGGGTTTTAATAGGATTCGATGAGGGTAGTGTGCGGCTACGATTAGATCAGGTCTCCAGTTGTTGAGCCACCACTTATTCCGTTCTAGTAGATGTTGATCGAATATGGGTAATAGAGAAAATTTGTAGGGTTTTTTGGACTTCCCATGGCAGATTCAACAGCTAGTGGTGGTGGTGGTGTCTGACTGGTAGCAATGGTTCGGGAAGTAATGGTGTCTGACAATAATGAAGAGAGAGAGAGAGAGATGGGGGGGAAGGAAGATATATATATATATATATATACATACACACACACACATATATATATATATATATAGAGAGAGAGAGAGGAAGGGAAAGAGTGAGAGAGAGAGATGTTGATCGAAGAAGGATGGGGAAGAGAGAAAGAGGGCAACTGAGTTGGTAAGAAGTGGGGTGAGTGGGTGTGATATTTCTTTGGTGTGTTTTTTGTAATTAATAAAGTAAGAAAAATAATTAAAAAAATTAAAAAAAATTAATGAATGGGATATTCATCATTTTCATGTTAGATGTGGACCAAAACCATACAAAAATACCAACCATGGGGACTAAAACCACATAGGGTATCCGAAACCGGAGCATCAATGCATCACCAAACATTTTTGAAACAAAACCAAATGATTTTGACAACCATATGAATAATTTTTGAATTTTTATGTTTAAAGTATGGTCTAAGGTCTAAATGTTTGCATTAATATTCGAGAATTACTAATTATACTTGATTTTGAATCGATTAATGGATAAATAAAAAGGGGAGATAAACCAACAACACAACCATGATTAAATTAGAACCGATTCTTAAATCGTTTTATTTGATTCCTCTGTCCACCTTTACATTTTCAGTTTTTTTGGTTTTAGACCCATTTTACCTAATCCCATACCAAAAACCGAATTGGAACTAGTTTTTATATACCGGTCCTATAAAATTCATTTTTCAAGTTTGCGATTCCAGGTCCATTCGGATCGAGTTTAGACTCGGTTTCACCCTCTCGTGATTTATCCCTACTTAATGGGACTTAGGGCGGTTTCAACATGGCTTGTACACCGTATAAAATGTGTGTTTTGCCCTTTTAAATGTGTTTTTTACCCTTTTAACCATATATAACTTTCTTGTTATAAAAACTTTGATGTTAAACATGGATTTCCTACTATGTCGAGGCTAAAATCGGGGATGTCCACCTCCCTAATGTATTTTCTAGAACAACTGAATAAATTAAATGAAAAACACTAGCAAGATGATAGAGGAAAAAACACAATTAGAAAATGTTTAAAAGATGGTTTTGAAGCCATAAATTCCAATCAATCTGGAGTTTATGCTTCCTATGCACTACCCAACTATACGAGAAAGAAACAATATCGTCGAATATAGTATCCATCCTAGGCTTAATGCGATCGAAAAAAAGTTTATTCTTGTACTTCAAACTACTCCACCAAGTAGTAGGGAGAATAGCATCCATCAGTAGCTTCCGGGTGGCAGACATATAAAGTTGAACATGAAATCCTCCAACTTCATAGTTGTTTAGGTTGAAGGGATCTCAAGATCATACCACTACCAAAACTTGGCTAAAACATCTTTTGAGACATCACACTACAAGAACGTGTGATTACGATTCTTTAAATGATCACCACGCATAGAACAAAGAAGACTAGGACCATCAATACCTCGAGCAATCGTGTTATCTTTAGTGGGGAGCCGATTAAGCATAAATCTCCAGCAAAATATATTAATCTTTATAGGAAAAAATTTATTCCAATTTGTATATCTAGAGCCATGAGGTAATGTCAATTCATCAATAATATGGTGGGTATATATAACAATTGGGAATTTCCTGTCACCAATTGTTACTAGAGATTAGCATCAACCAATGATAATGATAGAACTTTTCATATCAAAGGAAAAATATGATAAGATAAATGACACTGATAAAACTTTTCAAATTGAAGGAAAATATGATCAGTTAAATAATAATAATAAGATAAAAATGAGTGACCAAAAAGTTATGTCATTTTTCATGATGACTAGTGTATGTGGAAAATACACAACAAAATGATATCATTGATATAAGTGTTGCAAAAATTTGACTCTGATTAGAGGAGTTATGATTTTATAAAAATAAAAACCAACTCCGTTAATAACGTTATTAACGCTAAAATAACATAAGAGATCGGTTGAGTTTCGGCTAATGTCACTAAAAGGAAAATCGTAGTAACGCGTGAGATAAGAACTTTGAAAAGAAAAAGGTCTAAAACGGAGTTTGTATGAAGAATATACGTTTTTTAGAAAAAATATAAAATATAGGTTAAAAATCAATGTCAAAATTTGACAACATGATCTTAAGGAAAGTTGTAGTACTAGTAAAGATTTACACAAATATATAAAGAGGGTAAGAAACAATATTTAAGGAAGATATGAATTTTTATAAAAGATTTAGGGGTGCAGACCAGCTGCGCGTCATGCCCGGCACGTACACCTACACCAAAATTCATCGAAGATTAGGGAGATGTGGACCATTAGAAGTGTGACATGTAGAAAGCTCTGGATGGAGCCATGAAGCAAGTGCACGCCGCATATGATGTGCGCCGCGCGCACAAACCCTATAAAAAGTGGTGCTCCCTTTCTGATTTGTCCATCCCAAACACTTTCTCTATATCTCTCAAACTATTTCGGAGACCATCTTGATGGTGCAAAGTTTCGGATGCAACGACTCGGATGCTTCAGAATACACTATAGGAGCGTGTACACGACCCCTATTTTCACTATTTGAAATGCCTTACTACGGGGAATATATGTTTATCAAATGGTTTTATAAAAATAAATTTATCATTATAAATATCAAATTATTTTATAAAGCTTAAAGTCTTAGGATAATGTAGTTATAGATATTATGCCTAGTTATAAACTATGGTATTATACCTAAGAGATATGACACCTGATAGTCTAGGAAGAGATAATACTTATATGTTATAATGGCCAATCCCTGGGATAACATAATACCTAGAAGTTATGTTGGTCATATTTAAGGATATGCAATGTATTTAGTTGTTACTCTGCACAAATATCATGTTTTTCGATAACCATAATTAGGGTATATATTTGATTACTTATATATACCAAATAATTATGAGATCGAAGGTTATAATTATCAAATATAAGATAAAATATTTATATTGTGATATTTATAGTAAATTCCTATGAAGGATTACGATAAAAGATAAAAGATAAAAGATAAATACCTAAGTTCAATGTGTTAGTGAGCTCTTAATTCATCCAAATGCCTTGATTAAATCCGGTATTCCCCAGATACCTATAACCGTGAATCTTGCGAGAGCTACAAAGATATATATAGATCTATACGAGGTCTGACAACCTCAACTACGATTGCTAGCTACAATCCTGGCAGGATAACTTTCTTATTATTCACTATTAGACGTCCGACGAAGCATCGTGGCGGGTCACAATATTTAGTCAAACAATATCGACTATGGGGGCTCATGGTAATACATTAGATCACCTTAGGGTATGAATGCCATTAGGGACACCTTGGAATGCTAGATAAAATACGTTAGGATTAGATAAAAATCCTAATAAAATACTAAGATAGGATCGTTAGATATCGTAGAGAAAATAAGAAATGATCGTTAGATATCCTACACAGATAGCAAATTAGGATTAATAAATATATCCTAAAAGATAATAATATAGGATCGTTAGATATCCTGGAAGATAATAAGATAGGATCATTAGATATCCTAAAAGATAGTAAACTAGGGTTAATAAAATACTTTACGGAAGGTTTTTCTAGAAGAAGAATTATTCTTAAAATCATATAACCCACGAAAAGCCGAAAACTATAAAAACTTGTTCACTCAACAACATTATGTTGACATTTTCAAAATTCGCATGTGTTCCTGGGAAAGAGTAAGAGATCAAGTCAGAAAAGAATTCTCGACATGAAGACTTGTAGATTTCGTTTAGAAAAAAGTAAATGATTGGCGCTTTGTGATTTGGGAAATCTTTATACCATTACCACTCGACATATCCCGCCATTGGCCGGGGAGGGTGTGACAATATCCTTAACTGTGAAATCAACCCCATCTCCCAAACCCCAAATCCAACTATTAAGACGGCTACAAAAAACCACGCTACACAACATCACTGTGAAGTCCCAATTTCACAACCAAAAAAAATCGTTTTTATTAAGATAAAAAAACTCCCAAATTTATTAATCCATTAAATAAGAAAACCATTTATTCTGAATTATATTTATTAAAAATCATAGTATTGTAGAAACATGGAATCTTCAATGTTGCCGATGAGTGTGTACAGTCTTGCCTACGCCTTCCAACAATAACGATGATATCTAAAAACCATAAAAAACTGGGTGAGCATAAAGCTTAGTGATTTTTCCCCAAAACACCACCATATAAACAGATCACATATAAAATCAAACATGTTGGGTCCATTCAACCATCAGGTTGGAATATCCAGGGTCTGTTGGTCTGCCGCCTCAACCCTACCACTATTCCCAAGCCTCCGTGCCTATGACTTATATCTGGCCTGCACCGGGTATCTTGGCCTACCACACAAAGCAGGATTGCCTCAACCCAAACCAAACACAATATGTCGACATGTGAACAATCAAGATCAAGTAGGCACATAATACATGCAAACAATAATCATGCAACTCATTACTGCCTACTAATCCTCTCACAACATACAGTCCCGCTACCAGCTACCCCCTATAAAATGCATAACCATAAGTAACTAAAGGTGAGATAGCAACCTGAATAGATCGTCCTACTCTAGAGCCACAACCAAACAAGGAACATGTAAGAAAGTTTTGATCAAGAGTCCTCAGTCTATCCTACATGACTATATACAGTCCTTAGGGCATCCCTCTACTAACAAATAACCAAAACTCATGGGTCAGAATTGGTGCCTTCGACCCATGGGTACAGTGAGGTAAAACCCACCTCGATATGCATGCGGATAACCAGTGTAGCAATGAAGAACTATACTAACTTCAACTCACTTCCAATCACCTACAAAAAGGTACTTGAGTCAATACCCGATCACAGGTCATAGTTATTGGGTTTTGAGCATTCTAACACTCCTAAGTGTACATGCAACCCTAAATACCTTGGATCTATGTTTTCTCTATTATACATGCAAACAAGAACATCCAAGGTATTATCCTAATCTAGCATACAAAACAATGAGTGTAACAAGATAGAATACATACCTCTTTGATGTAGAAAGTCTTCATGAAGCTTGAGTGCCTAGCCCTAATAGTGTGGAAGCCTCAAATGGAATCACAATCATCAAAACACTTAGAATAACTTGAGAGAGTTCTACACTTCATGAAATCGGCTAGCCCTTTGTTATTCTCACTTTCTAATGTGATTCTAGTGGCTGATTTTTGTCAAGAATAAGATCTTTATATAGTGTTACAATTAGGGTAAATCCTTAATTGTCATGGCTTTCCATTTCCTTGGATCCATGGGTTCAAATACACCATGGAGCATCCATGGATCATCCTATGGGTTTTAGCCCAACTTGATTATCCATGGAGCATTAGCCCACTATATAAGTATGGATGATTTACACAATCAACC
Organism: Lactuca saligna; assembly: GCF_052625555.1. NCBI lineage: Eukaryota > Viridiplantae > Streptophyta > Magnoliopsida > Asterales > Asteraceae > Lactuca > Lactuca saligna. Next base: position 95,707,693 of record NC_136424.1, on the reverse strand, counting down.
CATATATTTAATTAGTCTTCTTTTGATCACTTAATTAATCCTAGATTAATTCTTGATCAATACTAATTAAATAATCTTATTATTCTTATTATTAATATACTAGAACTTATAATATATTAATAACCATAAGTGTCTTATTTCTCTCATTATAGTCTATCCAAGTGCATGATGGTATGCAACCCAAATGGACCATGCCGGGTCGGGTCAAGTCTTACCAATTATAGTTATGGACTTAGACATTAATCCAACAGTCTCCCACTTGGATAAGTCTAAAACTATTATTGCGTATGACTTCAGGAACCAACTGGCAATCGTAGCTCTCAAAAGCTTCTGTCGAACTCTGACCTTGTAGATGAACTCTGACCTTGTCAATGACTTGTCCATTAGATAAGGGATCATATAATCCTCTGTTCTCATGATATCAGCCGAACAAATACATGGAACAACGTCGTACTTATTGTCCAGTAGTTTGTTTCCTGATTTTCGATTTGTTTGACAAAGAACTTAATCGAACACATCAATTCAGTTCTGACCGGCCGGTACATAGGTCACAACAAAATCATCGAGGGGCCCAGATATCGCTTCTATTTCTAGAAGGAACAGATAAACTTCAACTCATATGCTTGTTCTACTACTTGTTGAATTGTACACAAAGGCACGTTTTATAACATCAAGTTACTGATGCGTTTACGTGCAATCAATGCACAACCAGCTCATAGGTAACAACTCATATCTCTAGGTTTGAAAATATATATGATATTACCATCTCACGATCACTCGAGATAAATTCCATGAAGTGATACAAGTGAGCGTGGGTTTATTCCAATACTCATAACTTATGAGCACTCATGAATGTTGTAGCAATCATTGCTATGACTAAACCTATTTAGCCATCTACAAACCCGATTCATGAAAGTCTTGATTCATACATACTTCCAACATATGAACGACTGTGGAGTGTTTAAATAACTTAGTCATTCAGAAAGAATAACCTAGCTATTTTGGAAGTCAAAACATGCAAAGTGAAACACAATAATAATCGAATCTAATATGGTCTCAGAACCCTTTTGAACATAAATAAAACCACTTTTTATTTATCACCATATTGATTACACATTATTCAATGTTTCAAATAATCAACTTAAGACTTGAATAAAAACAACAATCGTCCCATGCTCCTAGCATGTACACTTTGTTTTTCTAAACAATAGTTATGCCATACCCCAAGTATGCACACTATGTTTGTCTATGATCCTTACATTGTGATGTAGATCAATTGAACATGATTCCAATGATACTCATTTCACAATCCCAAATCCTTATTGTAAATGTGAGAATCCCCGATTCCTATCATTTACCAAAAACTGTTAGATTTTAAACTTTTATGCAATGTTCCTCTTGTAATGATTATTCACAAAGTCACCAAAACCTTGTCACTAGTCATTACAGAGTATTCCAAAGAAGGTCAACTTCTATGGAACGAAAGTCTCATATTCAAAGTACATTGCTTTGAACATCCTTCTTGCATTAAGGTTTTCTAATTTTACATAGATTAAATAACTTCCACCTATGGAGACATTTCCATAGTCCCATTTTGACTATCACTTCTGAACAAGAGTTACTTTTTTTCAGAATATGTCAATACGGTCCTGCCAAAACTAACACTATACTTCCAAATGTCCCTGAGCAACCAATCTTTGGCAAGCCTCAGATTGTCCTCGAAAATTGCTTAATCAATTTAGTCATATCCAGTTCTAGACTTTTCCCTTCTAAATGCCTTAAGAATTTGGAAAATTTAGAAAGGATGAATATTATAGCACGTGAAATCGATCCTATATCCGAAGCATATGGGACACGATTCATGATGTTTGACATAAAGACATGATACTAGACTAGTATTTTGCTACAATATTTTTTATTTGCCATGTTTTCAAAATTTAACTATGAAGAGGGATGCCGTAATCATAATCGAATTTTGAAAAAGCTAGCAATGTTAATTATAGAAAACAAAGTTTCAATCCGTGAAGTTGCAAGGGTTGAAAAGTTGTTTTGCTATAATTAAGGGAGAGGAAATTATACTTCATTTCAATTCTAAAGCTTAGATTGAGATTTTAATCATCTTTAGTCAAGAATATATATGAATTTTGTGTTGGAATGGTTCAACTTGAAGAAATTCTATATATATTGCATTTTCAAAGATGATTAAAATCTCAATCTAAGCTTTAGAATTGAAATGAAGTATAATTTCCTCTCTCTTAATTATAGCAAAACAACTTTTCAACCCTTGCAACTTCACGGATTGAAACTTTGTTTTGCTATAATTAAGGGAGAGGAAATTATACTTCATTTCAATTCTAAAGCTTAGATTGAGATTTTAATCATCTTTGAAAATGCAATATATATAGAATTTCTTCAAGTTGAACCATTCCAACACAAAATTCATATATATTCTTGACTAAAGATGATTAAAATCTCAATCTAAGCTTTAGAATTGAAATGAAGTATAATTTCCTCTCCCTTAATTATAGCAAAACAACTTTTCAACGCTTACAACTTCACGGATTGAAACTTTGTTTTCTATAATTAACATTGCTAGCTTGCAATACTAATCATAATAATCATGCTCCCACTAACATGATGATTATCAGCATAACACTTATGCTCCCACTAGCTCTGACATATTTTCAGAAATCTGCTGGACTTCTGAAATTTAGATTCATACATCCTTTCTTAGATAGCTCACATGTGTGTCTAAACAATTTTCAGAACTATTAAAAGGGATGCCGTAATCATAGTCTCAATTGCTTAGGCATTTGCCATTTCTCACAAGTCCATGTTAGCGTGCCGGTTAACCACACGCGCTCCACTAACGACTTTTGAAAATGCAAATAACACAATTGCTATCTACGTAAAATCTACTTAGTGAAAGCGTTTCCTCACCATCATTTTCATGAATCGGAGAGAAACCTTATGACACTTAGATTTTATAGTGTATGAGTTCCTATCCATGTGAATTTGTCAAAACCATAATCACAAGATAAGGTTAGTGATAAATCCAGCCTTACATGGGTTAAACTTATTCAATCTTACTTTCTTGTCACCTTGGTAGCACAAGGCCCACCAGTGCTTCCAAGTTGAACTCTGATAACTCACATGCAAATTCAACTTATTTGAAGTAGGTACAGAAATAAGAATTATGTCAACACGATAGGTTGCAAACCTTAAGTCGTGTGCTAGTGATAAATTACAGGTTTTACTCTTGATTAAATCTTGAAACTCTTTCAGGATCTTTAAGGCTCCCACTATCCTCTTGACATATAAGTTTCCCCAGTCAAGAACCATTCCTTGACAAAACAAATATTCAAGGGATAGTGCGGATTCTTATCAAGACTAACACTTCACACAATTGGTCTTAGTTGGTCTTTGTCTCATCCAAGACATCACAACTTACCAATCTCAAATGTACAAGAGTAGAAACATTTCACACTACATTTGATAAGTGTTTTAAGCCTTACTTTATGTCACTCAAGGTTACAATCTTGGAGTATGACTCTAAGAATTGTTTTGGAACGAAGTATGACTCATCTCCTTGATCTTAACCAATCCAACAATTCATGACCTCTCTTCTTAGCCATAACAATGCACTAAGACGTCCTTAGAGTATGAATTTGTGATATGGTTTCTAAATCATTAAGATGATCATAAAACTGATACTAAAGTACTCTCCCATCTTTTCAGATTTGAGAAACTTTTATCCTTCTGCCTAATTTGATTCTTCTTATTTGCTCTGCCATACATTGGAACCTTTTCAATGTTACAGAGTTATACTTAACCTTATAAGTATAATCATATTTACTAATCTTTAGTAAATCATGAAAAATCAATCTTTGTGGTGGACCTTGATCAGTGCACACCCAGTGTACCTAATTCCTTAGTCCTTCAATTGACTCACATATACATGTGATCAAAGAATTAGTCTTAATTTTTCAAAGATGAAAATTCTCATTCATCATACAATACAACTTGTATGATTCCAAGTTTCTGTCCAATTGAAACTTGGGTGATGAAAAACTTTCTTCATTTGGTAAATTCAGACACTACCACAAATGAAAGAATCAAATCCACTTTCCAATATTGCTATTACTGGAAACATATAAGCAACAATTTTCCACAGATGCCATTGTAAGGATATTTTTTTTAAATAAATAAAATTAAAACCCTTTTTTTTCTTTTTTTTTTTTAAAAACTTTGCAGAAAAACTTATCCTTACAATCCACATGAAAACCTTGTTGTTATCTATTCACAAGCAATATATTATAACTCCTAAGAAGTAGCTCAAGAATCCGATCTTCAAACTACGCGATAGAAATCCATCTACGCGATTAGATTCAGCATATTCTTTCTTTAAGTTTCTTTACCTTTTCTTTGATTCTTAAAACATCACCATGTGACCCAGTCACATCATGTATCAAGAATCTCAAAATAGAAACTTAGCAGAGTTGGATAGTGGACTTTACCTAAAGTAGAGTCAAATTTATCGACTTTAACATCCTTAGGTAAATTATGGCAGCTTTTCAACCAATGCCCCTTTCTTTGGCAATATAAACATATGGACCCTTTGATAATGATACACGGGACTATCACAGACTTAGCTTTTCTCTTTACCATTTGGTCAACCGATTTGACTATGGCCGATCCCTTTCCATTGGGAAGAGAATGCTTTTCTGGATTTCCTGTGTCACTATTGTCAATATCCATCAAGTTTTAAGGAAGTTGATCTTAACAAATAGATAAGATCATTAAGGGTCTTGTCATAGTCTATTTCATAGGTGTTCCAAAAGAACTCACTATGTGACTTAGAAAGTAGTTGAACCACCAACTTTCTCAAGACTTTGACACCCTTCTCTCCCGACTTGTCAATATGTGACTACATCTCCAAGATGTGACCACACCTAGACCTTCACTTGCCAATAGGGTTCGAGTGGCCTTTTAAGAACTTGTGGGGTAGGGAGAATAATTGGAGGAGGTGAAAGAAGTATGATTTCCATTGGAACATCATCTTCATTTAGGAAATCTAGTTTCAAGAGATTTGGGAAGATCATAAATGTCTAAACTAGACATGTTTTGGGAGATATTCATGATAGTTGATTTAAAGTCCTTAATATGACACCCAATATGAAATATTAAGGCTAGGACCCAACAAACTATTTTATAACTTAGAAGAGGTATGCCGTAATCCAAGCTATAAAATATTTGAAGGTAGGGGAATGACGATTCACCAATTTCCACCACGAAAAATGAAATAATTTATTAGGTTTTAATTGGATTTGAAATTCCTAGATCTTTTGAGATTCATTGAACTTTTCAATGGCATGTTTCAATCTCGAGTGTGCCCTCTCAAATTTTGTGACTGGGATGCCGAGGATCACAAAACAAGGTGTGAATAACCATACCAATTCACTTGGTACCCTTAAAATTATCACCTAATCAATGTGCCGGTTAACCACACACGCTCCATTGATCTATGACAAACATTAAGTCACCCTTCGTGGTCCTTACTAGTCCAAGTTAGTGTGCCGGTTAACCACACACGCTCCACCAACGACTTGGTAAGGTACAAAGTGTGAATTTCATGGGCTAGCACCAAATTCACATTTTTCCTAAAGTAACTAAGATTGGGAATTATTAAGATTATAGTTACTTAGTATTTATCATTAATACTTTTAATGAAGGGAGAATTTAAAGTCATTGTCCTACCCGTTCGGCTAACGACCCTCCACCAATCAAGCAAGCGGTGGGTGAGAGTATACACCCATTAAGTCACCATTTTATAGGCAACAACCTTATACCCACCTTATAGACCGGCTTCGTGAATGAGGCCTACTAACGGTAAAACGACTTGTTCTTATACATATACATATACATATACATATATATATATATATATATATATATATATATATATATATATATAAAATTAACCATTAATGTTATAAATAGTATAAGTGTTGAATTTTAACTTTTAAAAATTCTAAGGGCTAACTTGGAATTAAAGTATTCATAAGAGAAAACTTTTCAAATTCCAAAACTTGAGGGCAAGTTTTGAAACTATTCAAAACTAATTAATTCCATAACTTATGTGTTTAAAGTAGTTTTAATCCAAAAAACTCTTCAAGTTCCATAACTTATGGAAGACTTTAAACTAATAAAAGAATTAATTTTTCTTTATTTTTATAACTTATGGAATTAATTAAGGTTACACTTTTACTCTTTAATGAAGTGACTCTTGAACTTCCACAACTTGAGGACAAGTTATGGAGTCAAAAAAAAAAAATTCAATGACACAAGACTCTTCATTTTGTAACCATTACCAACTTTTATGAGTTTTATGAGTCTTTAATGTAACTCTTCATGTAACTTGAGGACAAGTTACACAAACCCATTTTATACTCAACTCTTAGATTAAAATGGATTGAAAACAACTATTTCAATTAGCTTTTCTATTAATCTAAGCAACTCATAAGAACAAGATAATTCATATCAAACTTCTTCATGTAATTAGTCTAAACCTTAAACTAATACAAAACATGAATCTATTGAAAATTATCTTTGAAAATGGATTAGCATGAACATTACCACATTAAAAAACAAGTTTATAAGTTCAAAAACAACTTAGGGTAATGTTCCTAGTCCATTTCTAGCCAAAAACCTCGAAAATATGTTGTCTGGGGGTCCAACTCGTCGAGTGCATGAACCGACTCGGCGAGTTGGATTGTTTTGATCGATTTTTAGGCATGGACTCGCCGAATCCCTTGATGGACTCGCCAAGTCTGATGATCAAACAGCAACACTTTCGATTTTTTAAGCAGTTTTGCAGGTATAACAAGAAAACAAGCCTAGGCTCTGATACCACTGTTGGGTTTTGAGCATTCTAACACTCCTAAGTGTACATGCAACCCTAAATACCTTGGATCTATGTTTTCTCTATTATACATGCAAACAAGAACATCCAAGGTATTATCCTAATCTAGCATACAAAACAATGAGTGTAACAAGATAGAATACATACCTCTTTGATGTAGAAAGTCTTCATGAAGCTTGAGTGCCTAGCCCCAATAGTGTGGAAGCCTCAAATGGAATCACAATCATCAAAACACTTAGAATAACTTGAGAGAGTTCTACACTTCATGAAATCGGCTAGCCCTTTGTTATTCTCACTTTCTAATGTGATTCTAGTGGCTGATTTTTGTCAAGAATAAGATCTTTATATAGTGTTACAATTAGGGTAAATCCTTAATTGTCATGGCTTTCCATTTCCTTGGATCCATGGGTTCAAATACACCATGGAGCATCCATGGATCATCCTATGGGTTTTAGCCCAACTTGATTATCCATGGAGCATTAGCCCACTATATAAGTATGGATGATTTACACAATCAACCCATATATTTAATTAGTCTTCTTTTGATCACTTAATTAATCCTAGATTAATTCTTGATCAATACTAATTAAATAATCTTATTATTCTTATTATTAATATACTAGAACTTATAATATATTAATAACCATAAGTGTCTTATTTCTCTCATTATAGTCTATCCAAGTGCATGATGGTATGCAACCCAAATGGACCATGCCGGGTCGGGTCAAGTCTTACCAATTATAGTTATGGACTTAGACATTAATCCAACAGTCTCCCACTTGGATAAGTCTAAAACTATTATTGCGTATGACTTTAGGAACCAACTGGCAATCGTAGCTCTCAAAAGCTTCTGTCAAACTCTGACCTTGTAGATGAACTCTGACCTTGTCAATGACTTATCCATTAGATAAGGGATCATATAATCCTCTGTTCTCATGATATCAGCCGAACAAATACATGGAACAACGTCGTACTTATTGTCCAACAGTTTGTTTCCCGATTTTCGATTTGTTTGACAAAGAACTTAATCGAACACATCAATTCAGTTCTGACCGGCCGGTACATAGGTCACAACAAAATCATCGAGGGGCCCAGATATCGCTTCTATTTCTAGAAGGAACATATAAACTTCAACTCATATGCTTGTTCTACTACTTGTTGAATTGTACACAAAGGCACGTTTTATAACATCAAGTTACTGATGCGTTTACGTGCAATCAATGCACAACCAGCTCATAGGTAACAACTCATATCTCTAGGTTTGAAAATATATATGATATTACCATCTCACGATCACTCGAGATAAATTCCATGAAGTGATACAAGTGAGCGTGGGTTTATTCCAATACTCATAACTTATGAGCACTCATGAATGTTGTAGCAATCATTGCTATGACTAAACCTATTTAGCCATCTACAAACCCGATTCATGAAAGTCTTGATTCATACATACTTCCAACATATGAACGACTGTGGAGTGTTTAAATAACTTAGTCATTCAGAAAGAATAACCTAGCTATTTTGGAAGTCAAAACATGCAAAGTGAAACACAATAATAATCGAATCTAATATGGTCTCAGAACCCTTTTGAACATAAATAAAACCACTTTTTATTTATCACCATATTGATTACACATTATTTAATGTTTCAAATAATCAACTTAAGACTTGAATAAAAACAACAGTCGTCCCATGCTCCTAGCATGTACACTTTGTTTTTCTAAACAATAGTTATGCCATACCCCAAGTATGCACACTATGTTTGTCTATGATCCTTACATTGTGATGTAGATCAATTGAACATGATTCCAATGATACTCATTTCACAATCCCAAATCCTTATTGTAAATGTGAGAATCCCCGATTCCTATCATTTACCAAAAACTGTTAGATTTTAAACTTTTATGCAATGTTCCTCTTGTAATGATTATTCACAAAGTCACCAAAACCTTGTCACTAGTCATTACAGAGTATTCCAAAGAAGGTCAACTTCTATGGAACGAAAGTCTCATATTCAAAGTACATTGCTTTGAAAATCCTTCTTGCATTAAGGTTTTCTAATTTTACATAGATTCCTTAGATATGATGTCTCTCACTCAAGACGATTCCTTAGATATGATGTCTCTCACTCAAAGTACATTCCTTTGAACATCCTTTTGCATAAACGTTTCTAATCTAGACATAGATTTTCAATATTCAATTCCCAATATGGACACGTTTCCATATTTTCCATATGAAAACTTATTCTTAATAGAATCTTATCTATTCATAATAATGTCGATATGGTCCATCCAATATGGAAAAATTTCCATATTTTCCATATGACAACTCATTCTTAATAGAATCTCTTCTATTCATAATAATGTCGATATGGTCCATCCAATACCATGCTTCCAACTACTCACAAGCAACCAATCCTCGTCAAACTTTGGATTGTCCTTTGATAGTTGTTTAATTTTTTTAGTCAAAACCGATTCTAGTCCCTTTTCCCTCTAAATGCGCTAGACATTTGGAAAATTTTAGAATGGTCAAATATTAAAGCATTTGCAATCGACACTATACCCGAAGCGTATGGGACACGATGCATAATGTTTTATTTGCTATGTTCTCAAAATTCGAATTGTGAAGAGGAATGTCATAATCATAATCGAAATTTTAAGAACACATTATGTACCTTTGACTAAATTTATCAACATTTCTCAACCTAAGCTTTTAGATTTGAAATGAAGCATAATATTCTCTCCCTTAATTATAGCAAAACAACTTTACAACCCTTACGACTTTGCAAGGTATAACTCTTGTTTTCTATAATTAATATTGCCAACTTGCAATACGTGCCTTAATAATCATACAATCATAACATTTATGCTCCCACTATCATGATGATTATTATAAAACATAACACTTATGCTCCCACTAGCTTTGACATGTATTCATAAACAACTTAACTTTCAGAAAAACAATACTTATTGAATTTCTTAAGTTCATGTTTCTAATACTTAGTGCTTTGATAATCTTTTATCAATGCTTCTTGAACTTATACACCTTTGCCTTAGATAGTTCATATGTGTGTCTAAACAATTAAGACTAATTGCCAAACCTCACAATTCAAATCATGGAAAGGGATACCATAACCATAATCGAATTCGAGAATGCAATTTTACAATCACTATCTTCTTAAAATCTTTCTTAGTGAAAGCATTTTCTCACAATCATTTTCATGAAGGAGGAAATCTTATGACACTTAGATTTAAACAGTGTGAGTGTTCCTATCCATGTGAATTTGTTAAAACCAAGGTTTACGACAAATTCAAACTCATATGGACCGAACTTTCTTAATCTTGATTTCTTGCCTTATGGTAGCACGGCTGCCCACCATGTCTTCCAAGTAGTTAAGCAACTCACCTTTTCCTATTAATGTATTTTCCATTGATCAAGGTCCTTGCCTTTTATGCATTCAAATGAGAACTCATAGGACTCACATGCACAAATTAACTCAATTGGAACAACATAGAAACAAAATAATGTCAACACGATAGGTTGTAAACCTCAACTCGTGCGCTAGTGATGATCGATAAGGTTTATTTGATTTGTTCTTGAAACCTTTCAAGACCATTAAGACTCCCACTGACTCCTTGACATATAAGATTCTCTTGTCAATAAACATTTCTTGACAAACAAATATTCAAGAGTTAGTGTAGTTTTTATCAAAACACTTCATAAATTGGTCCTAGTTGGTCTTTGTCTTATCCAAGACATCACAACTTTCCACATTTGATGAACGTTATAAACCTTTTAATACTTGTCACTCATTGTCACAATCTTAACTCTAAGACCTGTTTTGAAACGAAGTATGATTGACTTTTTGATTTAACCATTTCTTCAATTCTTGATTCCTCTTCTTAGACATACAATTGTACTAAGACTCACTTAGAGGATCAATTAAGATATGGTTCTTAATCATAAAGACCTATCATAAAGCATAAAAGGTACTCTCCCTTCTTCTTAGAATGGAGAAACTTTTATCTTTCTGCCTACTTGATTCTTCTTATTCGTTTTGCTATTGATTTAAACCTTTTTTAATCAATTCCGAATTACACTTAATCTTATAAGTATAATCATATTTACTAAACATTTAGTAAATCATGATGAATGTCTTGTTATTATTATGGTGGACTTTGACCATCACACAACTTTGTGTACTCGATCTCCTAGTCCTTCACTTGACACTTTGTCAACGAATTAGTCTTATTTCCAAATATAAAATTTCTCATTCATCATGCAACCAAGTTGCGTGATTCCAAATTTCTGTCCAATTGAAACTTTGGGCGATGAGAAACTCTCCCTGTTTGGTAAATTCTTGACATTTCCATAAATAAGAATCATATCCATTCGTTGTAGAAATATGCAAATATCAATTTTCATAACAATTTCATTGCAAGGAAATAAACAGATAAATAAATAAGTCAAACCAAAATTTATTTTATTTATAAAAGCAGCGGAAAACATTTGTCCTTACAATGCAAAATCCATTGAAAACTATGTATTTCAAAAAGAAAATTTCTAACAACTCTATCATAACTATCTAAGCTCAAAATCTAATCTTCAAGTCCATGCGATCAAGATCCATTTCTTGTGATTAAATTCATCTTGCTCTTTCACCAAGCTTCCTTACTTTTCATCGATCCTACAAAAACATTCAAATGCAATCTTATCACATCATGTATTTTGAATCAATGAATAGGAACTTAACGAAGTTAGATAGTGGATTTTACCTGAAGCACAGTCATACTCTTTGACTCTCCCATCTTTGGAATTTTCAGGCTCTTGGGGCAGACTTCTATCCAACGCCCTTTCTCTTGGCAGCAAACGCATGTCGCTTCTCTTAGAACGTCCTCGGAAGTATGGTCGGTTGACTTTCCCAACAAATACGCTCCATTGCTTCGCCAAATTATTTCTGATTCAGCAGCAATGAGCATGTAAGTTAGGTCAATGAGGTTGTCGTCATGATCCATCATACAATACTTTCTTTTGAACTCATTATATGATTCAGTAAGTGACTGCAAAACCCAATTTACAGCCAACTCATTCGGGAATGACACACCCAACATTATCAACCTATCAATGTGTGATTTCATTCCTAGAATGTGGGCACACACGGGCTTACCATCTTCATGTTTCATTTCCAATAGGGCTTTAGTGATGTTGAACCTTTCAATTCTTTGATCTTGTGGGTTAGGGAGAACAATTGGAGGAGGTGGAGGAAGTGAAGCATGATTTATTGTTCCTCGATCGAATCGTGGAATACCATCTTCATGTGGAATGCTTGTTCCACGAGATTTGGGAAGACCATAATTGTCGAACTTTGACATATACAAAACGGGAGAAAACGAATTCAAGTTAGTTGATAGATTGAGTCCTTAGTAAATCACCCAAATGAGATACTAAGGTTAGGACCCAACACAATATTCCACAACTCGGGAGAGGGATGTCGTAACCCTAATTGCAGAATATTTGAAGGTAAGTGAATGACGATTCACTAATTTCCACCATGAAAACGAAAAAGAAATTTAAGTTTTAAACCTATGAAAACTCCTAGATCCTTTGAGATTCATTGAACATTTCAATGACATGTTTAAATCTCGATATGCCACTCTTGTTTGTGACTGAGATGCCGAGGATCACAAAGCGGGTGTAAATAACCATGCAAACTTACATGGTGCCCTCACATGTTACAGTCACCTATTCGATGTGTCGGTAAACCACACACGCTCCACCGAACTATGACAAACATTGAGTCACCCTTTGCTACCTTTGCTTAGAACCATTTAGTGTGCCGGTAAACCACACACGCTCCACTAACGTCTTCGCAAGGGCACAAAGTGTAATTTCATGGAATTGCATCAATTCACTTTTGCCTAAGTAAATAAGATTGGGAATTTAAAAAACATTTAGTTACTTTGTATTTCATTATACTTATAATGGAAGGTTTCATCCTATCCTACCCGTTCGGCTAACGACCCTCCACTAGTCAAGAGTGCGGTGGGTAAGAGTGGATACCCATTCAATCGCCATTTTATAGGCAATTTCCTTAAACACCCCTTATAAACCAGCTTCATGAATCAGGCCTACTAACGGTAAGACTGACTTTTACTCATACATATATATAATGTTAGACTTTTAATGTTATATATATATAGTATAGGGTGTATTTTACACTTTTAAAATACTAGGTGGTCAAATTTAATAATTATACTTTTAATTCGATTAAATTGCAAGCCAAAACTTTTATGGATTTATTAAACCTCTTTTAATTATACACCTTAATTAATTAATAAAACTATAAGGGTGTGAATTGAACTTTTCAAAACATTACTAAAGTTTTAGAATTTAACATTCCTAATTAAACTTTTAATCAACTTTTAAATTCCAAAACATGAGGACAAGTTTTGAAACATTTCAAAACATTAGGGTTTAGAATTTAAATATTCATCAAAATTAAACTATTAATCAAAATTTAAATTCCAAAACTTGAGGGCAAGTTTTTGAAACCTTTTTTTTTTCAAAATATTAGGGTTTCAACTATTTAAATTTCAAAACAACAAAACTTTTGAGTTCAAATTTAAACTATAAAACCTAAAGGGGAAAATATGAAACTTTTCATAACAACAAGGATCAAATAACAAATAATCTAAATTAACATTTAATCACATAATTATCCATATTTGATTTATTTAATGATTTCTTGCAAAACAATTTACCAATTTAATCAAAATAATTAATCAATTATCACATAAGGAAACAAATATTTTATTAATTGATAGATATCTTCAATTAGATCAAGAATATACTCATATATATCATAAAATCGGATTTATATTGATCTAATATGATAAAGGCAAGTATCTCAAAGATAAACAGCAAGAAATCCCGAAAATAGCTCCATCTGACGCTCGAACTCGCCGAGTACCACATTGTACTCACCGAGTACACTGTGGTACTCGCCGATTTCATCAGCCAGGGAGCCCAAAATTCGATATTGCAACTTGAATAAACATATAATTCATCAATACAATAGAAACCAATCAAGGCTCTCATACCAGTGATCGGTTTTGGTCATAAGAACATCCTATGTGCTCATACATGGATATAGGTTTCTCTATTGTACATGCAAGTTATCCAAAACTATAAACCCTAATTCTAGCATTCAAGTAATCATATTAACATGAGAATAAGTTTAAGATCATACCTTGATTGTTATGCAACAATAACAATCTCAATTCCTCTTTGTATTGACTTTAAAAAGCTTAGAGTCACAAATGTCACTCCTCTAATGGTTCACAAACATCAAGAGCAAGAGGATGAAGAGGAGAGAGGATAGAGGCTGCCCAAAAACGTGTTCTAACCCTAGAAGAAAGCTTAGCCACGTTTTTGGTCCTTAAGGGGTCTATATATAGTGAGGCTATTAGGGTTATCTAACAAAGAAACCCTAATTTGGATGCTTAAGCCCTAAGCAACCCATGGACCCCCTTTCCTTAAGGCCTTGGACGATTTCTCATGGGTTTCCCCATAGAATTCGTCCACCCCTTAATATAAGGCAATCCATGGCCCAAATTGCAATTATCTTATAATTACAATTCCAGTCCCTTAAGTTTAATTAATCTCTTTTAGTCACAAAACTAATTACCAATTAATTATTGACTAATATTAATTAAACAATATGATTTCTCCTTTAATATATTATTCTCATAATATATTAATAAATCATATTTAATCCTTTCTCTCCATAATTCATCCTATCAAGTTGCTTTGATGAAGGCAACCCAAAAGGACCATGCACCATCGGGTCAAGTACATACCAAAATAGTTATGGACTTAGACACTAATCCAACATAAACACCATTTCACACACACACACACAACCACCTCTCACGGTGGCTGGTGGCAGCAGAAGAAGTAGCATGAGCAGCAGCCACCATGGTTGGCTGTCATGGTGGTCTTTCTACTTAAATTTTCAGCCAACAACACGCCTACCACGGACATCAACACTGAAATACACACGCACACATGAACACATACACAAATGCGTCTATAACAGCCTTCTTCGGGGATGGTATGACGATCAGAGCAGCGGATGGGAGGGTTGTACGAGCGACGACAGTGGCATCTAGCTTCTGTGGAACATAAAGAAGGCGAATGGTGGTCAGACTGTCGTGTTACGGTTGCGGAGGACGACAGAAAAGAATAAGTGGCGTAGGAATGGTAGCAATGGTTGTTCACAATCGTTTCGGCCTCGAAGGCTCCCTTGCAACGTTGGTCGTCGCTGAAAGTAGAATAGTTGTGGTGGTGGTTCAACGAAGGGGACGGTGGCTCTTGGGATGGGAGAGATAAGGTGGCGGCGACTGGAGCTTTTAGGGTTAGGGTTTGGTGTATGTGAAGAGGGGTAATGGAGGGGTGATGACGTGTTTAACCCCTCTATTTTAAACTTTATTCCATTTGTAGAAGATTAGACCCTGACTCCACAATACTTTTCAATTTAAATCCAATATATAACACCCGGTTACTGGTATGTATTTTAAATCAATTTATTCATTTTTGTACAGGAACTCAACGAGGTGAAGGCCACAAACTCGTTGAGTAGGAATGGAATTTGGACACAGAACTTAAAGTCTACTCGACGAGTTGAGGGACTCAACTCGACGAGTAGGGCGACCATAATGAAACCCTAATTATCAGGGTTTAGCGCCCTATTTAAACACCTTAACCCCAAAGGTTGGCCTCATTTATAGCTTCCATCATTCCAAACCCTAGCCATGAAACCCTAATACACTTTTGAGAGCTTTGAGCCATTTTTGGTGAATTCTTATGGTTTTAAAGAATAAGAAACTTGAAGAAAGAGCAAGGAAGTGTTGGAGAAGACTAGATCCAGAAGTCTAGCTTCATTTTTGGTTTATTAGAGGTATAAAGCTTCTATCTTGTCTATAGTATGCTTAGATCTCTTCATCTTCACTTTTATTGAGTTTTTGGTCCAAGAAGCATGACCCTTGGGAAAAGGACGTCCTAAGTGAGAATATCATCAGATTTGGAACCATGGAGGGCCTTCATGGCATAAAGGTGCAAACTTTAAGGCCATTGAGGCCCCATGCAAGCTTTGAGGTGTCATTTTGACCTTTTAAGCCCTAAAAGGCCATGCATGAAAGGAAAGTCAAGGACTTTACATGTTCTTATAGTGTCTAGTGTCCATATCTCAATTTGTATGCTTTAGTTTGTAGTATTATGCCTTTTTGATCAAGATCTAGGTCTTAAAGAGTTAGGGTTTGAGCTAAACCCATTAAGGAAGGCTATTAACGGGTAAAGTTGGAAACTTTACCATTAAAAGGATATTTTTAGTATGTAGATGAAGTATGGGACTTGGATCTGAAGGATAGGAGCTTAATCTATTAAGATGGCTCATAAGACTGAAGAACTCGTCGAGTGCATAGTGGAACTCGACGAGTTGGGTTGAAATGCCCAAATTCTGTAAAGGGAAAAACTTGAAGAGTTCAAGGACGACTCGACGAGTAGAATGGGAAAGTCCTAATATTATGGATAGGAGGAACTCGATGAGTTGGATCATGGCTTCTGAGTCTTATGATTTATGGAACTCGACGAGTTGATGGGTCAACTTGGCGAGTTAAGTCAACTTGGGACGTTGACTTTGACCAAGAGGCTGACTTTGAATTTGGCTTTGTTTTTTACTAAAATTGACCCTTAAGGGGTCATGATTATGGAATGATAATTAAAGGAAATGTTTATGTGTAGACTCTGAGAGAGATTGATTTCAGGGCAGGAGTCTTTGCAGCTATTCCCAATTATCGAGGTGAGTTACCTTCCAGTAGGAGTGGGTCGAAGGCACCAAAGTCGGTCCACTAGTATTTGATTGTAGTTGAGATTATTGTCTTTGTGATAATTGTCTGGTATGCCACTATCTGTTATGTTTTATGTGTTAGTATGTTATGTTATTATGCGATAGTAGTAGGAAGGGTAGGATAGACCCTGTTACTAATTAAAAGAGACCAAAGGGGAGGCCAGCACCCAAATATGCTAGACAGTATGTGATATATATGTATATGCTAGAGTATTATGTGGTAGTACTAAGGGTGAAATAGTCACCGATTACCGGTTGAAAGAGACCGAAGGGTTAGGTCATTACCCATATATGCTAGGCAGTTACCGGTTGAAAGAGACCAAATGGGTAGGCCAACACCCAAATATGCTAGACAGTTTGTGTATTATATGGTATGTGGTATGATGAAGGAACTCACTAAGCTTTGTGCTTATGCTTTTCAGTTTTGGTTTTGTTTTTATTTATTTACTTATTTTATGTTATTTATTATATTTAATTTTATTTATTTTATTTTAAACGGAATGTTACAATCTCAATCAAAGTCGTGAATTGAGACATTTCAACCCATCCTCTCAGTTGTCTCCTCCAGCTCCAATGCAACGACTGATCAACTCTTCAATCGACAATAAGACAATCTTGACTGGAATCTAACGCCACAAACCTGGGAAAATTTTGATTAAAAGGAACATCCCCAACCCAAATATCATTCTAAAAAAACGTATGCCAACCGTTCCTACAGATTTCTTAATAGAATTAACAGGAACAATTTGTCTCTCATGCAAAGTCCGAGTAACAACAACAATAGACGACCATACCCCTTTAACTGTACTACCTCTACAACCAATAGCAAAATCTCCCGACTCACCATGAATAGATTTAATAACTCCAACCCAAAGAGCTTCATGATTATTCAAAAAACTCCACCACCACTTTAGCATTAAAGCCTCATTAAGACCAACCAAGCTACCAATACTAAGACCCCTAACTTGTTTGTGAGCCAAAACCATCTTCCATTTAAAACAAACTGTTTTTCTTTCTTCTGTATCTGCTCCTCAGAAAAAAGAAGCTCTTAAAGACTCCAACAAATTACCGATTTTAACCGACATTTTAAATAAAGAGCAATAATAAATACCCACAGGACCGGTCTAATCAAAGTAAATCTAGTAAAGGCAAATCCATGAATCTAATCAAAGTAACTCTAGTAAAGGCAAATCCACCCAAGGGAACATCAACAAGGCTCAAACTTGAAATGAAATTATTAAAATCCAAAGAACTGTAATGACAAAATCTTGTACCCATACACTCAATTCAACTATAATGACAAAGAACTGTAATGAAAGCATTAATGGCCACTACACGGCCATGGACGTACAAGTATCGCTCTTCCAAAACACATTAGTTTGATGCACTAATTATCTTTTCTCCAACGGTATGATTCTGTTGCACATTTGATCTTTCTTCTCTCTCAAACCAATAGCACATTTGATCTTTATTCTCTGTCAAACCATATAGCCAAATTACCCATTCTTCTCTTTTTTTCTTTTTTTTTTTTTTTTTCCCCCCAACTTACAGGTTTCTGGATCCCAACAGAAACAATATGGTATGAATTTCCCTTATTAAATGGCGTTAATTCTCAATTATTCTCCTTTAGCCACGTGATATTAACTAATATGTCAACGGGACAAAACTCATAATTCCCTTACAAGGTAAAATATACTTGTGATGACAACATACTTTTTAAGTTTCTCTATGCCTCGTATTTTTTTGCGACTAATCTCCATATATTAATCGTTCAACATCATACACTTAAAGTCAAAAGTCAAAACACATATCTAAAACATATTACCCATGAACTCCATAAAACTGTTAAGGAATGAATTTACTGTGAGATTTGGCGTCTGTTACAATAATAAATACTTGTTCATCAATGGTACATTTGGTTAAGTGAAACCACAATAAATAACCTATCTCAAGATCTCTCTCAACTATAGGCAACTTCTAAATTTCATAAAACCAAAAATGGTTCGATCTTCGATCTTAAAAGAACAAAGCCGTGTAGAAGAGTTGGTTCCAAGTATCCGGTAACCCAGGAAGACACCAATGTGTACAATCAGGGGTGCCATTAGGGTCAGCCTTTTGACCCGTGCTCGTATCCCCACTGTAAATCGATGGATGAGCATCTTTCCTCATAGCTGAAAGAGTCGTGATGTCAAGCATGTAAACAGGCGTTTGCATTTCCCGGAGCACAGCGTCCACCACCTTCATCTCGTTCGGGTACACCCCCAAGAAGGCCGAAGCACTCACCGGAGCCGTCTCCCCATAGCAGCTCTTCGCGGTGGTTGTCGCCCCCGACCCTCCATTCCATTCCGACGGACTGCAAAAGTTTTTCCGGTAAGTAAAAGTACGTGCATAATTAGAGAATTTAAGAGAATGAGGGTGAATTATGCATACTCGTAGTGCGTAGGTGAGAACGATTGGAAAAAAACTCTGGTTTTAGTGGTGTCGATATTCGAATCAACCCATCGGGCCCACGTCCTTACGGCGGTTTCCATGGCGACCATACGATCCATATCCTGGTAAAGCGACCCACCGGATTCCATCATGTCCCACCTGCACCGTATAATTTTTAAGCAATTAATGTCAATCCCTGACACCAATACTTTTTTTTTTTTCCAATCAAATACAATAATAACATGTGAATTGACAATACTAACCCTTGGGTGGCGCCGGTGTGGCTCCACCAATGACCGGTGTTGAACACGAATACGTCGACGTCCCGCCATGCCTGGGCGTTTTCCGATATCTCCTGCAGCTTGAGTACCCTTCGTCCTCCGACGGAATCAATGTCGACAAGATACTGTGCTTTGTAATACGACAACGTTACACCGTAATCCTGTGCGATACAAAAGTTTCGAACTTCAGTTTTGCCGATGAGTTTTACTTACAATAATCAAAGATCTAACGGTTGAGATTTCTCACCAAAAACTTGAACGTTGAGAGCGGATATGCTCGGATCACTTGCGTGGCGACACGTGGCACCGATGACCACGTCAGACAAATCAACGACTCCCATTGGTTCCTCCCGAGAGAGTCCCCCACGAACATTACTGTCTTCCCTTTCATCTTTTCCAGAAACTCGAGCCCGTTGAACCTGGTCAAACCCAAAATTGTACAACTATTAATGCATAGGGTACCATATTAACAACCGTTTCTCAATTCTCCCCCTCCACTTCTCCACAAACCTTTGGATAACCCTCAGGCCACTACAAGCAGAGTGTTTTCAAAGTACAAATGATAAAGGAGCTGATTTTAGTCGACGGCGGATAAATACTGACCTGGGGAGTTCACAGTTGGCCGGTTTCCAGCGATACTTGAGGTAATCGGAGTCGGGTCGACCGTACATTTGGCAATTGAAATCGGGATCGATAACGGGGCAAGAAGATGACTGGTAGATCGGGTAGGAATCGTCGTGAACCCATGAACCCATGAAGAGAGAACATTGAGATTGATTGGCTTGGAGGATAGGGCGTCGATGGTGAGAGTTATGTTCATTGTTGTTGTTGATATGATGAACTAGCATGTACGATGAGGATAATAAGGTGAAATGGAAGAATATAGTAGAGATCAAAATCAGAAAAGAAGTGGAGATAGATATGAGTTTAGATTGAAAAGCCATGGTTGGAAGAGATGCTCGGGAAGAAAGAGGGGAGAATTGAGGGGCTCTTTGTTACTGTTTTGTTGATTGGGAACTGGAAAGAGTGGCGAAATCAGAAAAGGTTTCACGTGTGTCGGGTCGGGTTAATATAAAAAGATGAACACTGAACAGTATATTTAATATAAGAATCTTGGTATATGTAAATAAAATTTAGAAAACCCATGTCTTATGTATTTCTTTTATCTTGTTTAAAAAATATATGTATAACATACTACATCAAATTATACCCATATTAACTAGGGATGAACGTAGGCGGGTACCCGTCTCATTTGGCGAAAACCGGAACCGGAACCGGCGGTTCCTAGAAAATTAGAACCGGAACCGGAACCGCTCTAGGCAGTTCTTAAATGTTTGGAACCAGTCCCGGAACCGGTGGTTCCGGTTCCGGGAGCGGGTAACCCGGTCGCATTAATTTTGTTAATTTTTTTTGACAAAACCACAATTTAGTTCGATCTAAATCAAATCAATTCGGATCAAAGATGGACAAAATCGTACCAATATATTCTAAACCGGTCTAAGTAACACACCTTTATATGAAATATTATATATATATATATATATATATATATATATATATATATATATATATATATATATATATATATATATATAAACCGGTTCCGGCAGGTACCCAGCGGGTAGCGGTTCCGAAAAAACGTGAACCGGAACCGGAACCGCTTAAGGCGGATCCATAACTTTAGGAACCGGAACCGGAACCGCCTAAGGCGGTTTCCATACCAAAACCGGCAGTTCCGAGGCGGTTCCGGTTCCAAAAGCGGGTACCCGGTTCCGATGCTCATCCCTAATATTAACCATGATTTTTTATAGATCCTTAAAATATATTATTTATTATAGTATTTTTTTAGGGAGTGATTAGATGCTTTTGATCAATCAAAAAATATTTATAGATTAACTGGCTCTAATTTTACCTCTATCGTTCTCTTTTAAAACTTCAAACTAAAGTAGGAAACTATGGATATAAATTACCTTATGACTAATTTGAACCCCAATAGGGAATAGTAAAGTTTCAATGTTTTGGATTTTGACCATAACTTTGTAAATGTTAGAGTTTGATCTTCATTTTTATGACTTTTCGATTCTTATCTGAATAAATGTTTTTTTAATGATATTTTTAGCCAATACTTATTATACTTTGACATATGTGTTTTTTTTGGTTTTGTTGTATAGCATATTGAATTTGTAGTGAATTTATTTACCGTTTGTTTTTTAATCGATGAATTTAAAGGGTTCTATGCTTTGATCTATTTAAAAACTAAGCGAATGCCCGTGCGTTGCGCAGAAACACCAATATAATTGAAGTCTTTACAAATATATGATTTTTTAAATATAACAATAATGTTGTTGTTAAATTTGATATAATAATTTGTATATACTAAATTGATATAATATATTGATTATTTTGAATTATATGATAATATATACATTTATTATAACTTCGTAATTTCAATCGCTTGAATGACTTTTATCAGTGAGTTACACATGAATAAAATTAAATATAATATATGATTTGAAGTTATTTATAGTTGTTTTTATTGTTAATTAATTTTTTAAAATTTATTTGCTTAATGTTTTAATTTCTATTATTATAATTATTTAAAACATCAAACATTGTTTTTTATTTTAAAGCTAACAATATAATCATTTATATAGAGTTGTTTTTTAATTATTGTTATTGTAAGTTGTTTTAAGTTACTTATTTGGAAACTTTTAACGATTATAAAAATATATTTAACAAATATTTTAGTTAAATTGATATTACAATTTAGTTTTTGCTTTTATCAATACAATTTATCACTTTTAACTATTTACAAAATATTCTTTAGTTTTTTTTAAATGGAACTGAAATTTATATTTAAGTTAACATTGTAATGCGCACAAACACCTATATAGTTGAAGTCTTTGCAAATATATATTTTTTAAAATATAACACTAACGTTGTTGTTAAATTTGATATAATAATTCGTATATTAATTTGATATAATATATTGATTATTTTGAATTATATGATAATATATAAATTTATTATAACGTCATAATCTTAATCGTTTGAATGACTTATACCCGCGAGTTACACATCAATAAAAATAAATATTATATATGGTTTAATATTATTTATAGTTGTTATTTTTAACTAATTTTTTAAAATTTAGTTGCTTAATATTTTAATTTCTATCATTATAATTATTTAAAATATCAAAAATTATTTTTTGATTTTAAAGGTAACAATATAATCATTTATATAGAGTTATTGCTAACTATTGTTATTATAAGTTATTTTAAGCTACTTATTTGAAAATTTTTAACGACTATATAACTGTATTTACAAAATATTTTAGTTAAACTGATATTACAATTTAGTTTTTGCATTTATCACTATAATTTATCACTTTTAACTATTTACTAAATATTATTTGGTTTTTTTAGTGAGACTAAAATTTATATTTAAGTTGACACTGTAATGTTATATTTAAATTAACAATTTAAGTATTTTGTCCAAATTGTTTAAAAATTGTAGTTTTAAACTGATAATGACTTACATGCAACAACATTTTAAATATAATAAATTAAGTATAATATGTTAAAATTTAAAGACATAACTTTATAAATAGAAGTAAATATATTATTTTAAAATTGAAATTTAGTCTATTTATGATTGCACTTTAGGTTTGATATTTATTTAACCTTATTAACCAACTTACAATCATTATTAGAAAGACACTACAATTTATCACTTTTAACTATTTAGAAAATAATTTTTGGGTTGTTTAAGTTAAATAAAAATTATATTTAAGTTGAGCCTATAATGTTTTATTTTAATTAATATTTTAAGTATTTTATACAAATTGCTCAAAAATTATACCTTTAAAATGATAATGGTTTACATCCAACAATATATTAAAACTAATAAATTAAGTATAATATGTTAAATACTAAAAAAACATAGTTTTATAAGTAGAATTAAAGATATTATTTTAATATTAAATTTTAGTTTATATATGAATACACTTTAGATTTGATATTTATTTAACGTAATTATAAGTATTATTATAAATAAATTGAAAAGTCATGAGAGTTTCAAATAAATGTGGTGAAAGAAAAAAAGAATGGGGGTTTCAAATGCATGAGATTCAAAAAAAATACTAACTTTATAAGTATGTACGATAAAAGTTAAAAAACATAACCTGAGACAACGCCCAAACTTTTTTACTAGTTTATTTTAATTCGTGTAATTAATAGCTCTTCCACCGCCGATTAATTGGTGTGGTAAGTAGTTCTTTTATTTTGATTTGTTAATCAATATGGTATATAACTCCAATTAATATGACTTTCATCAAATACCATTGTCGAACATAATATAAACCATTCTTATCCTCAAATAGTGGCTCCTCCCCTAAATATCATAACCACACAGTCAACAAAATCTTAAATATAAGCAACAAATTTGAAAATAAATCCATATACTTTACTAAGTCCTAAATTTGAATAGATTTTATCCTTTGTATGTTTTATGTGGCAATATTTCTTACAAATTTTATAACTACATAAATAAATAATTTTCATCAGTATCAAATTCCTCACCATTGATTAAAACATATTCAAGATTCAAAAAAATACATAAATAATGCATCAACAAATTAAAAATTAATTTTGACCTTGTAACGTCCGAAAAATATCACCCAAAATTTTTTGTTTTAATATTACTAAAAACCACAACATCAAATGTAATATAACAAATCCATGAATCGTATGTCTCAAAATGCCATAGTAAATGTATCAATTCAAACTGAAGTCAATATCTTATCAACATATCTGAATAAAACTCCCAGGATAAAACTGCAACTATGGTGTGTGTCATGCCATCAACCCAAACTCTTCCCCTTGCTAGCGGAAGTACCTGAAACCAAAACTGAAATTGTAAGCACGAAGCTTAGTGAAATCCCCCAAACTACCACATACCATACAATAACACATATTGGGCCTTGCCCACTGTATCGGACCGAAATCTGGAAACTGCGTCGGACCGAAGTCCGGAAACTGCATCGGATCGATGTCCGGAAACTGACCAGGGTCTTGCCCTCTGCATCGGACCGAAGTCCGAAAACTGCATCGGACCGTAGTTCGGAACTAACCAGGGTCTTGCCCTTTGCATCGGACCGAAGTCCGGAACAGACTAAACATATCATAGCATAATCATGACTACTAACATAAAAACATATACTGCATACTGCATCGTACCGAAGTCTGGAACACATAACACAAAGACATGCTTGAATCACAAAGACATCAAGCATACTGACTACTGCATCGGACCAAAGTCCGGAACTACTGCTAACTAAACGAGTCGGCATTGTGGTCGTAGACCCGTTCCTACTGGAAGGAAACTCACCTTGTAACGATGGCTGCTGAGATGCTAAATCAGAAACGGGTTGACTGCTGCTCCAAAACTCCCCGGCTACAAATCCCAAAACCACTAGATCAGGTATTGATAATTGCCCTAAGGGTAAAATGACTATTTTACCCCTGGTCAAAGTCAACTTTCAGTGGACCGGACTCACCGAGTTGGGCCGCCAACTTGTCGAGTCTCTAACACCTTTTCTAATCCATTGCTCACTTCAACTCATCGAGTTTAGCAAAGACTCGACGAGTTCTTCTTTGATACAAACATTGAGTCCATCTTCATCTGACTCGCCGAGTTGTATGAACAACTCTTTGAGTCCTCCTTCATCCTATGAATGCGTATAGTCTATAACTCGCCGAGTTGTATGAATAACTCGTCGAGTCTGTTGTTGAGGCAAAAAGATTGCCTTGGACTCGCCGAGTCAGGGCGTAGACTCGCCAAGTTCCTCCATTACTAGATTTGAGCTCTAACTCACCAAGCCCATTTCCTACTCACTGATTCCACCCTAAACTCTCAAACGCGGAAAAATCGGGGACTCGCGACTCGACTCGTTGAGTCTGAAGAACTACGCGCCAAGTCCCATGCATGCCATTACTATACAATCAATTTTGCTCGATTCCAGTGCATCCAATTCATAGATCTGGGTTCCTAGGACTGTTTTCACATGTAAAGTTTCTAACTTTATGTGCATGCATGCTCATAAGAAGCTCAAATACCCAATAATGAGCTAAAAGAGGAGATCTAGGTTTGGAATGGGAATTTAGCTCAATAAAGGTGTCAACCTTGGGTTTAAGGAGTTATGAAATGCTTAGATCTGAAGCCCATTCATCTTAACTACTCTTAAATCGACATCAAAGTCTAGAAATGGCTCAAAAACAACACTAGCAAGCTTTTAAGGAGATCTACATGATAATAAGCAAAGATTCGAGCTTTATACCTCAATGGGAACTGGAATGACACAAGAGAACTCGGATCTTCTTTGCTCTTCTTGAAAACCCCTCTCCTCTCTTCTTTTTCTAACTCCAAAATGCACCAAAATCCTTCACAAGATGAGAAATACTCCAAGAATGCTTAAAGGAAAACTAGGGTTTAGTAACGGACGTTCTGAGGGTGATGGAGGCAGATTTTGGGCACATAGAGTTGTTTAAATAGGGTGCAAACCCTTGAAATTAGGGTTTCATCCAGACTGGCAGACTCGCCGAGTCCAAGAATATGGACTCGTCGAGTAGCCAACTTAAACCGCGTGCAAATCCCGTCTCTAATCGACGAGTCGGGCTACTAACTTGTCGAGTACCCCTTCAGAAATGAAAATTACATTATTTAAATCACATACCAGGAATGAGGCGTTACAGACCTGTGACACAATAATCCAAAAATACATTCTAAATCTTACATTTGTTAAATCTACTATTCAATTGAATAAATGCCACATCCATGCAAAGACTAAGTTATATAAGTTTTATAAAAAAGCTAGATTCAAACTCCAATATTATGTATAATTGGTGCTTGAACGACTCTTCTCCGACGATTTCAGGCAACGACTATTCGCACATTTAAACTACGATCTCCGGCGGGCGCAAACGCCGGTGATCTTTCTTCTTTGACTATCATTTGATCAGGATTTCAGAACCGATGGGGAAGAATAAGCACTTGGTGAAAAACAGAGACGAATGGACTTGAAAAATTGGGAATAAAGATAAAGGAGTAGAGGAAACAAGTAAATCAATTCCAAATCCTTTCACGTCGGATGTGGAGAAGATCACCATGACTTTTTTTTGTAACAAATTTCCCACATGTAAAAAATTATAGGGCTTTATGGGAGGTCTTCTCGCATTATGGGAAGGTTTATTTCATGGAGGAATTCAAAGATAGGAAAGAGGTATGCGTTTCTTTGGTTCGTAGATGTTGAAGATGTAGTGAGTATGGTTTAACGACTAGCTAATGTTTGGATTGGTACCTATCATTCTTTTGTGGCGGTGGTTAAATACCCATGAGGAATGGAGAAAGAGGTAACTCAAGTGCCTAAACTGAGTGAACGAAAAAATTATGTGATGAAACCTATGACGTTTAGTACCAGTAACACACAACAAAATTCCTAGGCATACGTGGCTGCTGGGTTGGGAAAGACAAAACATGTGGTTCGTTCATTGAAGAAGAAGGTCATACTTGATCAAACAGACTTAATCCCACATCTAGATACCACTAAAATTTTGATTGCAAAGGTACATGAAGCTTCTACCATGCTGAATTTGTATACAATTTGTTTGAATGAGGTGTATTATGATTTAAACATTCAACATGTGGGTGGTATGTGGGTTTGGATTGATTTCTCAATGTTGAAGCATGTATTGTATTTCAAAAGAATATTAGTCTTAAAAGGTTTTTTCAGGGATATGACTCCAATTATAAAGATTTTTTTGGTAGATGAGAGAATGGTGTGGTTAGAGGTGGAGGGGTTACCATTATGTGTATGGGGATCAACTACGTTTAAGAAGATTGGGAGATTATGGGGGAAGTTTATGTTTTTTGAACACGGGGAAGAGGTGATGGGTCACTGTGCTAGGTTATGTATAAATTTTAAGGCACGGTTCCCTGGTGCGTATTTAATTTAATTAATTATTTATTTTGAGAGAAGGATTCGACGAGTTGGTAGCCCTAAATCGTCGAGTAGAAGGCAGAATATGCAGGGGGTTTAAATTATCTACTTGAGAAGTCAAGTCCCTGACTTAATGAGTAGCTCAGTTAGAGTGAAACCCTAATTTCGGGGTTTTTTCACCCTATTTAAACATCTTAATCCCCACCCTTAGCCTCATTTGCATCCTCATTGTCCCAAACCCTCAGCTACAAACCCTAGAGTGCTTTTTGAGTGTGTGAGCCACTTTTGAGTGTTATTTGGGCCTTTTGAAGCTTGTGGAAGAAGAAGAAGTTAGAGGACTCAGGAGAGAAACTGTAGATCCAGAAGTTTCATCCCTTCAGCTGCATTTTCTGGTAATAAAGCCTCAAACCTGATCAATCTCTTCTTAGATCTATTAATGACCTCTTTTTGTGGATTTTTGGTCCAGTATTTTCTAGCTTGTGGGTGAGGATCGGCCCAAGAGTTACTCTTACAGATCTAGTGCCTAAGAGAGGTTATGAGGACATATAGGTGCAAAATTTATGCCCTTAGAGCCCCCATGCAAATGCTAAAGACGTATTTATGGCCTTTTGAGCTCAATAAAACCATGCATGGAAGCAAGCTTGAAACTTTTCGTGGTTATCTGATACCTAGGCCCTAGATGTAGGTTTGGATGTGTGGATTTGAGATTCTAAGGCTTTTTGGACAAGATCCATGTCCTAAAGGAATTAGTGTTTTGTCTAAACCCTTTAAGAAGAGTTATGAATGGGTAAAGTTGGAAACTTTAACATTAGAAATTCCATTCCAAAGAGCAAACAGACTAAGGACCTTGGATCTAGAAGATAGGGGATTAATCTATTAAGATGGCAAAACAGACAGAGGGACTCGTCGAGTCCATAAGGGAACTCGACGAGTCGAGTCGTGTTGTCTCGATTCCAGTTTATAGTAGAACTTGACAAGTCTATAGAGAGACTCGACGAGTTGATTTGCCAAGTCGTGACTGAGAAGCTCGATAGGAGTCAACGAGTCGGAGGAACGACTAGGCGAGTTGAGTCGCGATTCCAAGATTTCTAAGTTATAGAACTCGACGAGTTGAGGGGTTGACTTGGCGAGTTGGTCAACCCATAAGGTTGACTTTGACCATAGCGTTGACTTTGACCAGGGGTAAAATGTTCATTTTACCCTTAGATGGATTTTCAGTATTCTAACTAGGTATTATTGTATAGAGTCAAAGGGGGAGTCGTGGGAGCAGTCAGTAGAGATTCCTCACGCGCGAGATCCGCATCCAGTTTGAGAGGTGATTCTTCCTTCAGTAGGAACGGGTCAAAGGCACCAAGGTCGGCCCATTTATGTATGTTAGTATGTGCCGAACTTCGGTCCGATGTTGGGGCTAGCCAGATGTATAGTATGTGTTCTGGACTTCGGTCTGATGTCGGGGTGGTCCCGAGAAGTAGTTATGTATGCTTAATGTCTTTGTGATTCATGCATGTTATGTGTTAAGTGTTCCGGGCCTAGGTCTGATGCCAGGGTAAGCCTAATGTATGCTAGTTTATATGTTATGTGTTATGTGTTCCGGGCTTCGGTTCGATATCGGGCCAAGCTCGATGTATGTTATGTGTTTATGATATATGTTATGCGGTGTGTATGTCGGGGTAAGCCCGATACCGAGGAAAGCCCAATCCCAGGCGGGGCCCGATGCCAGACGTGGTCTGATGCCATGGTGAGCCCGCTGCCGAGTAAGCCGATGCTGGGTTCGTTCCGATGCTACTGGGAGTAGTCCCAAAGTTATGTTATATGTTATTTTGTGTTTATTGTATGGTATGTGGTAGTTTGGGGGAGCTCACTAAGCTTCATGCTTACAGTTTTCAGTTTGGTTTCAGGTACTTCAGCTAGCAAAAGGAAGGGCTCGGATGAATGCATAGCACACACCACAGTTTTCTAGTATGGGAGATTACTCTGATATTTGATATGAGATTTTGATATGATTGACATATATTATTATATTTCTAGCAAACCCTAATGATGCATGACTTTCCACATTCCTATGATCCATGGGTTTAACCTCCATGGACTATCCATGGGTTATTTTTTTGGTTTAGCCCACTTACATAATCATGGATCTCTTTAGCCCATACTATAAATATCACTGATTTACATAATCAATCCCTCCATACTTAATTAGTCTCTTTTGACCACAAAATTAATTCCAAATTAACTCTTGGACAATACTAATTAAATAACCATATTAATATATTATACTTATAATATATTAATAAATCATAAATAACATTATTCTCATAAAACCATCTTATCAAATTGCACTGGTGAAGGCAACCTAAAAGGACCATGCTGTTATCGGGTCAAGTACGTACCAGTTTAGTTATGG
Organism: Lactuca saligna; assembly: GCF_052625555.1. Lineage (NCBI taxonomy): Eukaryota > Viridiplantae > Streptophyta > Magnoliopsida > Asterales > Asteraceae > Lactuca > Lactuca saligna. The sequence goes on along the minus strand of NC_136424.1, from coordinate 95,677,750 downwards.
GCTTAGACACCAAATCCAACAGTCTCCCACTTGGATAAGTCTAATAACTATAGTTGTCTATGCACTTCAGGATCCGACTTAGAAATCGGAAGCTTCCAAAAGTCGTTGTCAACTCTGACCCAGTCAGTAACGCATCCTTTAGATAAGGGATCGTATACTCCTTTGTTCTCAAGATACCAACTGAACAAATACATGGAATAGTGTCATACTTATTGTCCAACATTTTGTTTCCCGATTTCTGATTTGTCTGACATAGAACACAACTGAACACATCAATTTAGTTATGACCGGGCCCGACACATAAGTCAAAACAAAATCATCGAGGGTCCCAAGATATCTCTTTTAATCCTCTTAGGATAAATGGGAATAGATAAACTTCGACTCATATGCTTGCCCTAACTATTCATTGAATTATACACAACAACACGTTTTATAACATCGAGTTACCGATGCTTTTTCGTACTATCAATGTACAACCAATTCATAGTCAACAACTCATATATCTAGGTTTGAAGATTTATATGATATTATCGTCTCACGATCACTCGTGATAAATTCCATGAAGTTATTCAAGTGAGCGCGGGTTGAATCCAATACTCAAATATTATTTCAAAAGTACTCATGAATGATGTAGCAAACCTGTTGTTATGCCTAACTCCTTAGACAATCATACAAGCCAACTCATGATAATCTTCTTTCATACCTACTTCCAAAGTATGATCGATTGTGGATAGTTTGAATAAATCCTATTATTCTGGAAGTCAAAACATGCAAAGTGAAACACAAGAATAATACTAATCATATATGGCCCCAACACTTGTGGGCGTAAATAAAACACCTTTTATTTAATCACCATATTAATTACTCATTATTCACTATATAATGTTTTGTGATCAACTTGATACTTGAATTGAAACAATAGTTATCCCATGATCCAAGCATGCACACTATGTTTACCTATGGTCCTTTGTAAAATAAATCAATTTGATAACATTTCCAATTAAACTCATTTCACAATTCCAATTCTTTAAGCGTAAGAATGCCAAATTCTTGCCACCATTAGACCGTGTTAGTTCTAAACTATTATGCAAAGATTCCTTTTGTAATGTCTAGGTACAAAAAGTCACAGAGACTTGACCAATGGTATTACAAAACTTTCCACTGGAAATTGTTACAAGACAATTCCAAGGAAGTGAAGTCTCAAATTCAAAGTACATTCCTTTAAACATCCTTCTTGCATAAAAGTTTCTAATTTTCTAAATATTCAACTCCCATTATGGAGACTTTTCCATAACTGCCATATGACTATCTATTCTTAACAGAATCCTGTAGATTCAGAATTATATCAACATGGCCCATTCATTACTATAATTCCAACTATCCATAAGCAACCTATCCTTAGAGAACTTTAGATTGTCCTTGATAGTTGTTTAACCACTTTAGTCATATCTGGTTTTAGTCCTTTTTTCCTTCTTAATGCCCTAGGCATTTGGAAAATTAGAACATGTGAATATTATATCACATGCAATCGATCCTATATCCGAAGAATATGGGGCACAATTCATGTAATGCCTGTGTTTCTGGGCTTGCCATTTTTAGCAATGTAATGGTCTAGGTTAACCTTTGTAACCCGTTTTGAAATAATAAGATTGTATTATTTGAGTATTATGTGTTTTGTGCTTAATTGCTTAATTATGTGATTTGATTAATTAAGAATAAAAATAAGCGTCAAAATTTAAGTGTAAAATAAACTTGATATCTTTAGATAATGTTGTAATGGTTGAAACAAGGTTTCCGAAGATATAAGGAATGTCGAAATCCGAGTTATAACGAGGAAGTTATGACCTGTCGAAGTTTCGCGACAGAACCGGCAACGCTGAATAACGTAAAAAGTGAAATTTACGTTAAAGCGATATTTAGCCTTAGTGATCTAAACGAGAATCGAAGATCTCGTTGTTAGTATCAAAGCGATAAAAAGTTAGGCGAGAACGGACGTCAAACGAAGAAGTTATGAATTTATAACGAAAGTTTCTGTCCCGGCCTATTAAAAATAAATAATAAAAATAAATTCAAAATTAGCCAACGGAGTCTAAACAAAAGTTGTAGAGCGTAGGCTCACCTTTCCGTGGATATAAAGAACGTCGAAAACGGAGTTCGTATGAAGAAGATATGAATTTCCGAAGTTTGATAAATAATTTGTATTTATTTTTAAATCAAAAATCCGGCATTATCTGAAGGGGGAGTCACAGATCTGATCCGAGGTACGCGCCGCGTACTCGAGTACGCCCCGCGTACAACCAAAGTGTCGACACTTCGGATGACGCATGCAGTGACGCGTTTCGGAAGCAGTACGCGCTGCGTACTGCTGTACGCCCCGCGTACGAGGGGGTTCCAGCCTCCTATAAATAGGATGCGAGGGTTCCGGGTTTAGTTGCTAATTTCCTCTCGTTTTTGTGCCGAAGCTCTGCGGTTTTACCCCCGAAGCCATCCCGAAGTCCCGGTAATATTCCCGAGTCCCGAAGCGAGTCCCGAGATCCCGAAGATCCCGAGAAGTGCGGTTTCCGAGCCGAAGCTCTGCCCGCGAGAAGTTCGATTTTCGTAGAGATCTTCCAGATCTGCTGAGGATTACGACTTCTGCAAGCCGTAGTGCTGTCCGATCATCTTCTGATCAAGTGAGTGTATACTACCTTTCATAAACGCAATAATAATACAAGTATGGTTCGAGGGTATTAAGTTTATTGTCGTTTATACGTGTGAATGCGTTGTTACTTTCTCATAACGTATAACTATGAAGTATTTTATACGAGATACGTGTTATGTGTATATTTTGTTGTTATGTGTGTGAATGTATATTCACTTTCTTCTATCTTACATATCTGATTATTTCTATACGAAATACGTGTTATGTGTGTGTGCCTCATATGTTATATGGAAAATGTATTGATCAAGCATGCTATACAGGTTTTGAAAATATGTATAAAAATGTATGTTTTTTTATCTACTAATATGTTGGGTAGAACATGGGTAGATAGTTGGTGTGTAATAAACAGATGAGAGGCCTCGTTGTTGTTTTGTTCCAGTCATCTAGCGGAATTTAGATGACAACCACGGACTTTTCTAGACAGTCCAGTGGAACGCCATCAGGCTCATAACCTGTAGGTGTTAATGAACTTGGGTGTTCATTCGCTGTATTCCATCCCCCTCATGGTTTCCTTATTTGACTTATATTGCTGAGGAACCCCCGCAGCATGTGTTGTCACCCCGATGAAAATATTCTTAGATTAGGTCCCTTGTGTTAGTTATTTTAGGGACATAAAGTGAGAATAACGGGTATGTGTAACTGAGTTATTGTTGGTTGATAATAATTAATTTAACTATTTATTGTGGGTTGAAAACCCTATATGCTCACCAGGCTCCCAAGCCTGACCCACTCAGTTTTATTTGTATTACAGGAAGTGGCGCAAGGGCGTAAGATGGATGAACCATCAAGTTGTTTTGTTTACAAGTCTGTATATGTAAATATTTGTTGAATGACTTGTAATGTTATCGTTTATGCTTGTTGGTCTATATCGGAACATGACACCCCGAGTTTTGATTATATAATGAAAAACACATTTCTTTTATGAAATGCTTTGGTAAAAATTGTTTTATCATGTTTGTTTTTGGGAACAAATTCCGCAACTCTTTCAAATCAAAAGGATTTACTCTGAATTTATTTTAAAAGCATAAATGAAAATCGGTCTTTTCTGGCCGAGATTTTGGGGATATCACAATTCATAATGTCTTATGTAAAGACATGGTACTTGACCAGTCTTCTACTATAATATTTCTATTTAATTTCCATATTCTCACAATTCGAACTATGAAGATGGATGTCGTAAACATAATCGAATTTTGAGGACGCAATTAATATTTCCACATATAAAATTTCCTTATGTCGAATCTTTTCAACATAACATTCATATATGTGTCTTTGACTAAATTTGATTAAAATTTCAATCTAAGCTTTTAGATTTGAAATGAAGTATAAGTTCCTCTCCCTTAATTATAGCAAAACAACTTTTCAACCCTGTAACTTTGCGAAATGAAGAATTGTTTTTCTGTAATTAACATTGCTAACTCACAACATTTAACATAATAATTATGCTCCCACTAGCATAACAATTATAACATTTATGCTCCCACTAGCTTTGACACGTACTAAAAAATGAGCTGGACTTCTAGAAATCAATACTTATTGAATTTCTTACTAAAATTCAGATTTCTGATACGAGATGCTTCGATAAGCCTTTATCTTATCTCACACAACTTTTATAAGAAAGCTCATATGTGTGTCTAAACTATTTCAGAACTTACAACAATAAGTATCGAATGTCCGAACTTTATTTTCCGTTTCTCACAATTCGAACTATGAAGAGGGTTGTCGTAATCATAAACGAATGTGAGAATGCAAATATTACAGTTGTTATCTCTTAAAATCTACTTAGTGAAAGCATTTCCTCACAATCATTTTCATGAATTGGAGAGAAACCTTATGACACTTAGATCTTATGGTGTATGTGTTCCCATCTATGTGGATTTGTTATAACCATAATCACAAGACAAGGTTAGTGACAAAATCTACCTCATATGGACTGAACTTACTCAATCTTAATTTCTTGCCTCTTGGCAGCACCAGGGCCTACCATGTCTTCCTAGTTGTTTAACAAATCACTCTTACAGATCAATAAACTTTCACTAACCATGGTGCTTTGTACTATGCAAACAATTGAGAACTCATAGAACTCACATGCATAGTCAACTTTAACCGGAATGGGCACAAAAACTGTAACACCCTATTTATTTATTAGATAAATAAATAAATTTATAATGAAATGGTAGCCCTAAAATAAATAATTATATATCAAAGGATGGTCTCGAGGTGTTAAAAGTTATAATTATAGAAGTTGGGGAAATGAATCGTAATTCACGGATTAGTTTGTAAAGAATGTTGGAAGTTGAGAGTGAGTTGGTAATTTTGGGTTTAACTTGAAATAAAATCATGAAGGAAGGGGTTAAAGTGTAAGTATTGGATTCAATTTAAGAATAAATTATGGAGGATGGGTTGTTTAGTAATTTTGGGATTTATTTTTTAAGGAATTATGGAAGGGAGGGCTAAAGGGTAACTTTTGGATTTAAATTGAAAAAGATATGGTAAGGAGGGCCTAGATGTGACAAATTTGTAGAAAGTTTGGATGACATACAGGACTTTAAACCCCGTGCGTTCTTTCCCTCCCATGTTTGGATGAACAAACCCTAACCCTATCTAGAATTCTCTACAACCGCCACCTTACTCCTCACCTTCAACCGTCGCTATGAGAGATCTTCGAGCCGCCATTGAAGCCAGTCGTCGGAGTCCATCCTCCCCCACATCAGAGCGAGAGCACGTCCCTCGGAGGATTGATTGCCGCTGTGAGACGATGAACCTCAGTCGCCATCTCCCTCATCTTCTTGTTCGTTTTCCGATCAGGCGAGTCCGCTAGCGACCACCTCGCCACCAGAATGCTGTCACCGGCCGAAGATGCCATGGGCCACTCGGGAGCCACTGAGATCGAAATTATAGCCGGTTCATTAGGATTGGGTTAGCCGCCTTCTTATTTTATTCCTTTCTTCTTGTCGTTCATTGCTGCCATTATCGGTTTTGATTGCTACTGCCTTGTGTCGTTGTGTTGAAGTCGAATCCATCATCTGTCGTCGCTCAAATTGGTCGTTAAGGGTGTTGCCGACCCCTAGGACCGTCAAACTGCCCTTCACCGCGGCTTGGTGTTCGTGTGGATGCATATTATATTGTGGTCCGGTCTCTAGTTTGGAGTTTGTGTGCGTGTTTCGGTGTTTTTCCAGAGTTCATGGAAGAGCCACTGCCACCACCGTGAGGTGGTGGCTGCCACCATGGGTGGGTGTATTTTCTTTAGTGTGTGTGTGTGTGATTTCGGATCTTGAGTTGTAATTTGTAACATGAATGGTATAATGAAAAGAAATTGAAAACCACCACCTTAGGGTGGTGGCTGCCGCTTCCTGCCGCCACCGGCCGCCGTGTCGGGTGGCGGTGCGTTTTGCCTTTTGTGATTGATTCGTTTAGGGTGCTAGAAACCCTAATGGGCTTAGTGAAACTCTAATGGGCTCAAATGAGCTCTAATGGACCCAATGAAGCTTAATGAACTCTAATGGACCCAATAAAACCCTCATGGGCTTGATGACATTCTAGTGGGCCTGATAGGCCCAGTAAAGCCCTAAATAACCTACAAGTTGATAGCTTCATTTTATTTACTTCTTTTTTAGTTTATTTTAGCATATTTCATTCATAATTTAGATAATTTCCATGCATATTTTCCTTTTTGTTATTTTATGACTATTTCGGGTACTCTCGAATCTTGTGAGCATAATTGCAGGTTTTCGGGTCTAGCGGAGCGGGAGTGTTCGGGACGTATAGGAGGCGATGAGATTTGGTAGACAAAAATGACGTTGGGCTTGATGGGTAGTGGCGATGATGCATGGAGTGATCTTGATGATTATTTGAAGACTTGGAGAGAAATAAACTTTAAATTTGCAAGATGCGGGGGAATATTCAAGCGTACGTAAATTATTAATCGGGCGAATTCACGAGCTTTGGAGGATTTGGAGAGGTCAAATTGGGCTTAAAATGAAGAAAAACTTGAAGAAAATGGGCTAGGAGGTGATTGGATTCGATCTGGGCCAAGTGGGCTAAGCTATGGAGGCCCAAAACCTCAAAGATGCTACATCCAGGGACCACCCGCGCAACCCACCCGCGCAAGAGCACGCGGGTCGCGCAACCTCCTGTAGGGGCAATTTCGGAAATTCTTCTTTTGAGCTATTTGAGGAAGGTTGGTGCCCATCTTTTGCATACTCTTGGACATCCGATTTTTGAAGATTCTCTCTAGAGTTTTGGAAACTTTTGAAGGCCAAGAACCCTTGAAGAACATCATATTTTTACCTCTTGATTCTTGCTTAATGTTTGGTACAAATTTCTCTAACTTTGTTTCTTTTGGTTTAGCCATGCTTGGCTAAGCTAATCTTGGTTGACTTTTGGTTAATCCTTTGAACTTTTGTTGAATGTTGAAGAATCCATGAACATGTTCTTGAATCTTTATGGAAATGTTTTGTGTTTTAACATCTTATCATTACTTGTATGTTTTAGTTCATGAGTTTAAATGTGTTTGTGGTGATTAGTTGGCTAATTTCTTGATTAAGTAAAGGATCCTCAAATTAGCAAGCAACAAATGATTTTTGTGTTGTTTTTGCTTCACACAATCATAAAAACATTTCCTCCAACATGGTGGTGAAAGCATTTGACCCCTCTTGGATTTGGTGACTTTTTGGTTCTTAATGCTAGTTGACTTTCACTAATTACATGCTATTTGGAATTAGTGACTTTGACTAAGGAAATTGTTATGAGCTTCTCTAGCCATTTCAACAATTAAGAAAAGTCTAGGTAATCTCAAGCTCCTTGGATTACTATAGCCAAATTGAGGATTAAAAACAAGTATTGCACCATTAAATTCTAATGATATGTTCATCAAAAGTCAAAGTGAGAAAACTTTAAGTCAACCATCTTTCCCTTATTGATTTTACATCAAATTCTTATTTTTGTTGCAATTGTCTATTTAAATCATAGTTAATTCTAGTTTGTTTCAAGTATTTCAAAATATCAAAACCCCCATTTTTAAGATATTGTCATATTCCAAGTATTTTACAAAGAGATTTTTCATAGAGTTATCAAATTGAACCAGTCTCCGTGGATTCGATCCCTATACCACTATACACTATTTTAGTGTGTAATATTTAGGGTTATTATTTGTGTTGGCCTCGACAACCACCAAATTTTTGGCGCCGTTGCCGGGGACTGGTTTATTTTTAATCAATTTGTTTCTCTATGCCCAGATCTCAGCGTACAGGTGACTTGATTTACAATCCAGAAATCGAAAAAGAAGCAAGGCGTTTGGCGAAGGAAAAGCGAATTGAACGTGGTCAAACTTCTAATCCTCACGGGGATCCGGAGGTCGAAACCGCTTCATTAAGCGACATAGAGCCCGATTCTAGTCCCGACCTTCGCCAAGAAATTCCCGAAACACCACCCCTACAACAAAATCCACCCATTATTGAACCAATTGAAATGGCGGACGGAGGAGAAGTTCCCGAAAGAACTTTGAGGCAAATGATGGAGACCGATGTTACACAAACTCCAACCGGTATCAATTACCCGGTTTTGGAAGGAGGCTCGGAGTTGAAGTCAAGTTTAGTCCATCATCTACCGACTTTCCATGGATTGGAGAATGAAGACCCTCATAAGCATTTGAAGATGTTCCACATTATTTGCACTAGCATGAAGCCACAAGGGTCAACCGATGACCAAATTAAGCTAAGGGCATTCCCCTTTTCATTGGCCGATAGAGCAAAAGATTGGTTATTCTATCTTCCACCGGGGTCGATCTACTCATGGACCGACATGGCAAGAGCTTTCCTTGACAAGTTTTATCCCGCCTCAAGAGTCTCAAGTCTTCGAAATGAGATTTGTGGAATCCGCCAAGGTCAAAATGAGACTTTCCATGATTATTGGGAGAGGTTCAACAACTTGTGCTATAGTTGCCCACAACACCAAATTCCGGAACAAATCCTCATTCAACACTTCTATGAGGGATTGTTGCCAATGGAGAGAAGACTAGTTGATGCCTCAAGTGGTGGAGATGTCTTTAGTAAAACCCCACAACAAACAAGACAACTTTTCAACACCATAGCCGCAAATTCACAACATTTTGGTCCTCGCCAAGACATGAAGAGAGACACATAACACAAAGTTAATGAAGTGGGAACATCGAATCTTGAGTCTCAAATAAAAGATCTAACATCCGTCATCCAAAAGCTAGCCATGGGACAAACTCCACAAGTGATGGTTTGTGGAATATGTGCAACCATGGGACATCCTACGGATATGTGTCCCATCCTTCAAGAAGATGCGGAGCATGTGAATGCCACGGGAGAATTCCAAAACTACGACAACAAACCATCCGGGTACCAAAATGCATATAATTCAAGTTGGAAACCAAATCCCAACGGAAGCTACAACCCAAGACCATTGCCTCACAATGCATTGGTTAGACCGTCCTATCCACCACCACAACCTCAATACCAACGTCAACAACCACACTATCAATCCAAAACGCACCCTCCACATCATCATCAACAATCTCCTCAATCTCAACCAAGTAGCTCCGGAATGTCTCTTGAAGACATTGTCAAATCTCTAGCCACTAGTACCCAACAATTCCAAAAAGAGACAAGGACTAGTATCTCCAACCTTGAAGCACAAATAGGAGATATAGTTACGTCCATAAGCAAGTTGGAATCCCGTGGTAAACTTCCTTCTCAAACCGAAAAGAACCCAAATGTCAATGTGGTGACCTTGAGAAGTGGCAAGCAAGCCAGAGAAAGTAGTTCAAAGAAGAAGCCAAGGGAAGAAGAGGAAGAAATAGAGATCATTCACATTGAAGAACCTACAGTCAAGAACGATGCATAAGCCGGAGTTCCAAAGAAGTCCATCCCTCTAGTAACACCAATAGCCACTCAACCACCGTTCCCCTCTCGACTTGCAACTTCAAAGAAGAATATGGAGGAGAAAGAGATTTTGGACACCTTCCGAAAGGTGGAAGTAAACATCCCTCTACTTGATGCAATCAAGCAAATCCCGAGATATGCAAAGTTCTTGAAAGAACTTTGTACCAACAAGAGGAAGTTGAAGGGAAATGAGAAAATTTTGATGAATGAAAACGCATCCGCGGTTTTACAAAGGAAACTTCCACCCAAATGCAAAGATCCCGGAATGTTCACGGTTCCTTGCAAGATTGGAGATGTCACTTTTAGTAGTGCTATGCTTGATCTTGGTGCTTCTATCAATGTCATGCCCTATTCAGTGTATGAATCACTAAATGTCGGACCCTTAAGTGAAACCGGTGTCATAATCTCTCTTGCGGATAAATCAAGTGTCTTTCCTAGAGGTGTTTTAGAAGATGTCCTAGTGCAAGTGAACCAATTGGTCTTCCCGGCGGATTTCTATGTGATTGATCTAGATGAGCAAGTGTCTTCCAAATCGGCTCTAATCTTGCTTGGGAGACCGTTTTTGAAGACGGCTAGGACAAAGATCGATGTGTATGCGGGAAGTTTGACAATGGAGTTTGATGGTGAAACAATAAGTTTTAATATTTATGATGCCATGAGATATCCTAGTGATGTTTCATCTTTGTACTTTGTTGATGTTGTTGAGCCAATTACTCAAGAATTGTTTGAGTTATCTAACGGTGATATGTTGGAGATGATCTTAAGCAAAGGATTCGATTGTGGGAAGCTAGCCGAGCAATTAAAGCTTTATTCTTTGGATCCGGAAGTTGAGAAGTTGGTAAATAAAATGGAAATGAAAAAATCCACAAGATTAGATGTCAAGCAAATTGAATTGTCCCCAACTCATACAAAATTGTCTCCATCCCTTGTTCAACCACCCGAATTGGAATTAAAGGTCTTACCTCAACACTTGAAGTATGCCTACTTGGGAAAGAATGAAACCCTTCCGATTATCATCTCAACTCATTTAACCGAAATTTGAAGAAGAGCAACTCCTCAAGGTGTTGAAGGAGCATAAAGAAGCCATGGGTTGGACGATTGCGGATATCAAGGGTTTGAGCCCCTCCACTTGTATGCACAAGATCTTAATGGAGGATGAATGCAAGCCAAGTAGAGACGCGCAAAGAAGGCTAAATCCACCAATGATGGAAGTCGTGAAGAAAGAGATATTAAAGCTTCTTGATGCGGGGATGATCTATCCAATCTCGGATAGCAAGTGGGTGAGTCCAGTGCAAGTCGTTCCAAAGAAGACGGGAATCACGGTGGTCGAGAACAACAAAGGTATGATGGTCCCCACCCGTGTGCAAAATGGGTGGAGAGTATGTATTGACTACCGCAAACTCAATGCGAGCACACGAAAAGATCATTTCCCATTGCCTTTCATTGACCAAATGTTAGAAAGGTTGGCCGGGAAATCCCATTATTGTTGTCTAGACGGGTACTCTGGTTTTCACCAAATCCCGGTGGCACCGGAGGACCAAGAAAAGACAACATTTACATGCCCATTTGGTACTTTTGCATACCGGAGAATGCCATTTGGATTGTGTAACGCCCCGGCCACTTTCCAACGTTGTATGGTTAGTATCTTTTCGGATTATGTTGAAAACATAATTGAGGTTTTTATGGATGATTTCACGGTACATGGCAACTCTTTTCAAGAATGTTTGACTAATCTCACAAAAATTTTAAAAAGATGCATTGAAACAAACTTGGTTTTGAATTTTGAGAAATGTCATTTCATGGTGAGTCAAGGTCTCATTTTGGGTCACATTGTGTCTAAAAAAGGAATTGAGGTAGATAAGGCCAAAATTGATGTTATTCAAAGCTTACCTTACCCGACTTGTGTTCGGGAAGTTCGTTCTTTTTTGGGCCATGCAGGTTTCTACCGAAGGTTCATCAAGGATTTTTTAAAGATAACAAGACCAATGTGCCAACTCTTGCAAAAGGAGGTCGATTTCGAGTTCAATGAGGCGTGCAAAGAAGCTTTTGACAAGCTCAAAGAGTTGCTTACATCCGCTCCCATCATGCAAGCACCAAATTGGGATCTCCCTTTTGAGATCATGTGTGATGCAAGCAACTATGCGATTGGCGCCGTTTTGGGTCAAAAGAATGGGAGGGCCTCCCATGTGATCTATTATGCATCAAGGACACTAGACAATGCCCAAAGCAACTACTCTACCACGGAGAAGGAGCTATTGGCCATAGTGTTCGCCTTGGAGAAATTTAGACAATACCTACTTGGTACCAAGGTCATAGTGTATTCGGATCACGCAGCTCTTAAGTACTTGATGATGAAGAAAGATGCAAAGCCGAGACTCATCCGGTGGATCCTACTGTTACAAGAATTTGACTTGGAAATCCGGGAAAAGAGCGGATGCGAGAACCTCGTTGCCGATCATCTAAGTCGGATCACTTCAAATGAAACTCCTCTCCCATTGCGGGACGAGTTTCCGGATGAGCATCTCTTTTCCCTTACCCAATCTATTCCTTGGTATGCCGATATCGTTAACTTTTTGGTCACAAAAAGGTATCCCGACACATTCACGCGTACTCAAAAAGACAAGTTGAAAAGTGATGCAAAATACTATGTGTGGGATGAACCTTATTTGTGGAAACATTGTCCCGATCAAATCATTAGGCGATGTGTGCCCCAACAAGAGCACCAATCCATTTTGCAATTTTGTCATGAATTTGCTTGTGGGGGACACTTCGGACCTAGCCGGACTTTGAGAAAAGTCCTTGAATGTGGATTATTTTGGCCAACCATGTCACGTGATAGTTATGTGTTTTGCAAAAGTTGTGAGCGGTGTCAAAGGACGGGAAACATTTCGCAAAAGAACCAAATGCCCCAAAATCCAATCCTTGTTTGTGAAATTTTTGACGTATGGGGGATTGATTTTATGGGCCCATTTCCCGTATCATTTGGCAACGTTTATATTTTACTCGCGGTTGACTATGTTTCTAAATAGGTTGAAGCCAAAGCCACAAGATCGGACGATGCCAAAACGGTTATCGAGTTTTTAAAGTCTAATGTTTTTGCGAGATTTGGTGAGCCTAGGGCTTTGATTAGTGATAGAGGGACGCACTTTTGCAACAAAATGATGGAGGCTCTATTGAAGAAGTATCACGTGACTCATCGTGTCTCCACTGCCTATCACCCTCAAACGAATGGTCAAGCGGAGGTCTCGAATCGTGAAGTGAAGTCTATTCTAGAGAAAACGGTGAATCCAACAAAGAAGGATTGGAGTTTGAGACTTGATGATGCCTTATGGGCATATCGGACCGCTTATAAGACCCCGATTGGAATGTCGCCCTTCAGATTAGTTTTCGGAAAATCTTGTCATCTTCCCGTCGAGTTAGAGCACCGAGCATTTTGGGTGGTCAAGAAATGCAACTTCAACATTGACGAGGTTGGAAGGCATAGGAAACTTCAACTCCAAGAGCTAGAAGAATTGAGAAACGAATCCTATGAAAACGCAAGGATTTATAAGGAGAAAACGAAGCTCTTCCACGACAAGTCCATCACCCGGAAGAATTTTGAACCGGGACATAGGGTCTTACTTTACCATTCACGATTGAAGTTATTCCCGGGCAAATTAAGATCAAGGTGGATTGGCCCATTTGTTGTAATAAAGACTTTTGACCATGGAGCGGTGGAAATCCAAAGTGAAGAAACGGGACATATTTTCAAAGTTAACGGGCACCGATTAAAGCCATTCTATGAAAGTTTTAATGCAAGTGTTATTGAAGTCATCCACTTGGATGTCCCGGAGTGTTGAACCAAGCTAGAAGGACGTCTCGCCTAAGACGTTAAAGAGAGGCATTTTTGGAAAAGCTTTATGCTTTCGTGTTTCTACGTTAGAATAAAGAAGTTTTGAAAATGTTTTGATCCGTCTTTTGAAGTCATTTTTGAAGAAATCAAGAGTTTCTAGGTGTTTGGGGCATTTGGGATCAAGAACTAGTGAAGAAACGGAAGAAAACAGAGAAAAATCGATTTTCGGGAGCAGGGGTCTGCGCGACCCGCGCACGGGTGCGCGGCCGGTCTTCAACTTGCAACAAAATTCAGACACCAAACTACATGATCTGCGTGACCCGCGCGCCCCCTCTGCGCGACCCGCGTGCTGCTTTGACGACTATCCCATATTTTGTTGACCAGCTTTGACTTTCGTTGACCAGGTGGTTTAATGAGTTGACCAACATTGACTGGGTGTTGACCACACTAGAATATGGATTAAAAACCTCCAGCAACTCTTCTTCTTCATTTCATTCTCTCAAAAACCCCACCATTCTCTCTCAAACTCTCAAGAACACATAAACCCACTTTTCACAAAAATTTGATTTCCCGGAGTTCCACCGGTCGGAATATGACGAGACCACCACCATTCTTCACCATTTTCCGTGCTCTACAAACCCCACCTGAAGTTTACTCCGATCCATCGCCGGGTCTAGGGGCGCCACCATCACCCAACTCGCCGCTTTCCGGCCATTTTCCGAACAACTCCTGCCACCTCTCGCATTTCTGACACCACCAAAGTGTTTCTTTTTCAGGGATCTTTACATCTAACCAAACAAAACCTCAAAATCTCACCAAAAATTTTCCCATAATTTTTGAGCCACCACGAGCCGCCGCTGGATTTTTCACACAAATCAAGTTGAAAATATCCCTTCAATGAACAAGTCTTGCATTTAGGCATCCACGAATAACCAAAGCTTGGGGTGCACGGTAGCGGATTCTGGGTTCAAGTTCAATTTTGGGATAATACGGGTATTCTCTTTCCTTGGTTTTTATTACATTGCATTGTTTCAATTCGGTAATTGCATCCAATTATGCTTTGGAAATTGCCTAAGATCGTTAGTTGTTGCCCGGTTTATTTGGAAACATTGATTTGAGAAAGGTTGAGATTGGTTAATTTGCTTGGAAATTTGTTCAAAAATTGTTTAAACTTTGGTTGGGATTTTCTCATTTTGTCTCGTATTGCTGCCGAATTTTTGTTGGGATTATCAAATTAACCGAGTGTTGTTGTTGAAACCATTTTACATTGTCAAAAGTTGGGTGTCATTATTTCTTGGATTTTTTTTTTGTGTTCGGTCTAAAGATAGTTGCATTGATTTGAGAGTGGTGAGGTGAGGGATTACGTTGGTGAAGTTGTTTTTGATATTGTAGGTTTCGAAAATGGGCAAAACCACGGCTCGGACATTTCCCGCCACCCGACCCCCCGATTTAGGTCCTTTCCGCCCTTTCCTCAAGCATTGAGGACAATGCTTGTTCTTAAGCTTGGGGTGGGGCATTTCATTTTCCTTTTTATTTTTTTCATGCATTTTTAATTAGGTTTCATAACATTTTAGTTTTAAGCTAATCATCATTCATTTTTTTTAATTCCAAAAAGATTTTATTTTCTTCTTTTTCCACTTTTTATTTTTGCATAACATTTAGCTTAAGACATTAGCATTCATGCATTTTTGTTGTCTGTTTATTCTCACCTCTCTTGGATGCCATGGAACAGGTTCACAGTTATTGTATCATTATTGGTCCAGGATCTTGTTGCTATCTCACCCATTGAATCAGGGACCACTAGCTGCAGTTTGGGATTTCATACTTGGGATCAGATGCTGGTAGCTTAAAGGGGTAAGTGATCATGGCCAGGTAGTTTCATGAAGAATTATGCATACAATACTAACAACTGTAGGATATACTATAGCAATGGATGTCTTAGCCTTGCGGTCACTACCGCGGAGAGGATCACACTTGATCATGTTTGAACTGTTAGGATGAAGAATTGGTGCTTGTCCCCGAGTAGAATCCATATCCGGTCTCTTTACATCACCATATCTTTTTGCGATTTTCATAGAATTTAGAGAGTCTTTTAGTCCACATTTGGACATTTTCATTATCTTTGAAAAACCACAAGTTTGAAAAGGAGCTTACATTACATCTTTATGCTCCACACATGGTCATTTTCACACTTAGGCCATTCGGATTATATCATTACCCTTTCGGTTCCACCTACACACCTTTGGGAACAAAATTTTGAGTCAAAGGGTTTTCTCATCAAAATAAATAAATAAATAAATAAATAAATAAATAAATAAAATGAAGCATGCAAATTTTCAGTTGCAACTATCTTAGATAGGTGGCCGGTTCAATTATTGAACAAATTTCCCAACATCTTGGTCACCCGACGTTTGATATTCATTTGTATAGGTCTGTTTTATTGTATATAGATCGAGTTGTTATTTTTTTTTTCTTTCTCACAAATTGGTGATGTTAGGGATACTGTCGAGTCGGATACTACGGGAGGTTTGGGCCAACACTAAGTGAACTGATTCTTACAACGGTGCCCGAGCGATTAAACCTAGTTACACATGAGAGAAACCGGCAGATGTGAGATCAGAGTGTGCACTTAAAGAAGAGCTCCACCCGAGCCCATCCAGTTGCTTTCTCCCTACTACAGATGTTCTCCATTGTATACATGTTCCGTTGAGGCTGCGACTGCTCATCCCTCTTTACTCACCTAAAGGAGTTGTCCTGGCTGTGGTTTATGGTTCCATTGTCATCGGATGAAAAAGTTGTGAGATAGCAGCGAAATCAATTCTGACCATGTTGACTAATGTCGAACAGGTTCCATGGTTCTATCCATTCTTTTTATTTCTAGGGTAGTTCATCCCAAGTTCATTTAGTCTTGTCTTACTTGAGGACAAGTAAGGTTTAAGCTTGGGGTGATTTGATAGCTTCATTTTATTTACTTCTTTTTATAGTTTATTTTAGCATATTTCATTCATAATTTAGATAATTTCCATGCATATTTTCCTTTTTGTTATTTTATGACTATTTCGGGTACTCTCGAATCTTGTGAGCATAATTGCAGGTTTTCGGGTCTAGCGGAGCGGGAGTGTTCGGGACGTATAGGAGACGATGAGATTTGGTAGACAAAAATGACGTTGGGCTTAATGGGTAGTGGCGATGATGCATGGAGTGATCTTGATGATTATTTGAAGACTTGGAGAGAAATAAACTTTAAATTTGCAAGATGCGGGGGAATATTCAAGCGTACGTAAATTATTAATCGGGCGAATTCACGAGCTTTGGAGGATTTGGAGAGGTCAAATTGGGCTTAAAATGAAGAAAAACTTGAAGAAAATGGGCTAGGAGGTGATTGGATTCGATCTGGGCCAAGTGGGCTAAGCTATGGAGGCCCAAAACCTCAAAGATGCTACATCCAGGGACCACCCGCGCAAGAGCACGCGGGTCGCGCAACCTCCTGTAGGGGCAATTTCAGAAATTCTTCTTTTGAGCTATTTGAGGAAGGTTGGTGCCCATCTTTTGCATACTCTTGGACATTCAATTTTTGAAGATTCTCTCTGGAGTTTTGGAGACTTTTGAAGGCCAAGAACCCTTGAAGAACATCATATTTTGACCTCTTGATTTTTGCTTAATGTTTGGTACAAATTTCTCTAACTTTGTTTCTTTTGGTTTAGCCATGCTTGGCTAAGCTAATCTTGGTTGACTTTTGGTTAATCCTTTGAACTTTTGTTGAATGTTGAAGAATCCATGAACATGTTCTTGAATCTTTATGGAAATGTTTTGTGTTTTAACATCTTATCATTACTTGTATGTTTTAGTTCATGAGTTTAAATGTGTTTGTGGTGATTAGTTGGCTAATTTATTGATTAAGTAAAGGATCCTCAAATTAGCAAGCAACAAATGATTTTTGTGTTGTTTTTGCTTCACACAATCATAAAAACATTTCCTCCAACATGGTGGTGAAAGCATTTGACCCCTCTTGGATTTGGTGACTTTTTGGTTCTTAATGCTAGTTGACTTTCACTAATTACATGCTATTTGGAATTAGTGACTTTGACTAAGGAAATTGTTATGAGCTTCTCTAGCCATTTCAACAATTAAGAAAAGTCTAGGTAATCTCAAGCTCCTTGGATTACTATAGCCAAATTGAGGATTAAAAACAAGTATTGCACCATTAAATTCTAATGATATGTTCATCAAAAGTCAAAGTGAGAAAACTTTAAGTCAACCATCTTTCCCTTATTGATTTTACATCAAATTCTTATTTTTGTTGCAATTGTCTATTTAAATCATAGTTAATTCTAGTTTGTTTCAAGTATTTCAACACATCAAAACCCCCATTTTTAATTTATTGTCATATTCCAAGTATTTTACAAAGAGATTTTTCATAGAGTTATCAAATTGAACCAGTCTCCGTGGATTCGATCCCTATACCACTATACACTATTTTAGTGTGTAATATTTAGGGTTATTATTTGTGTTGGCCTCGACAACCACAACAAGTCCAACAAATTAATAATGGGCTAGTATTTGAGTTGGAAAACCCTAATTCCAGTAAATCTTAATTTGGGGAATTAATCGGGACACACAAGAATTATTTAATAACTTGAGATATTAAATAATAATCATTGGTAAAGATTAATCTAAGCGATATTTGACTTAATGGATCAAGTCCTTAATGGATTAAGTCCTTAATGGGTTAAGTAGGAAACTTAACCCTAATCATCGTTTCATTTGAAACCCTAATTTCACTTGGGTTTATTGTTGGACCATCCAAAGTCAAGCCAATGGACTAGAATAACTTAATGGGCCTGGGGTAAAGCCCATGTAAGGGGCTTGGGCCCAAATTAGAAAATTGGGCCATAGGTGGGCCATAGTTTGGGCCTTAATGATTATATGATGTTGGGCCTTGGAATGAGACCATGTTTAGGCCTAGCCCCAATTTGGAAAATTGGTCCATGTGTTGGGCTTCGATTCCTAAATGACTTTGGGCCTATAGATTGGGCCTTGGGCTTGAATAAGCCAAGTTAGGGGTAATGTAGTAATTACCCAAAGAATATACTTATGGTTATGTATTGGGACCCAATTATTAATTGGGTGTTATTTTCGTGTTGACAGTTCGGGAATCTGTCAGCCAGCAGCTGAGGTTGAGTCTGTGGGACTTCAGCAGAGTGGGGTTGAGTCTGTGGGATTTCAACAGTGTAAGGTGAGTTACCTTCCAGTAGCGGTGGGTCTACAGCCACAATGCCGGCCCACCAGTAGGAGTTGTATGTTAGATGATTGTCTTTGTGATATCATCTTGGTTTGCTACTAGCTGATATGTTATATGTTGGCATGACATGTTATATGTGATAGTAGTAGAGTTCGGTTGTTAAGACCGAAGGGTAGGTCAGACACCCCAGATATGTCTGACAGTATGTGATGATATGTTTATATGCTAGCATGATGTGTTATATGTGATAGTGGTAGTAGGAGGGGAATAGTCCCTAAGTTCGGTTGTTAGGACCGAAGGGTAGTCCAGACACCCTAGATACGTCTGATAGTATGTTTATGTTATTGTAACGCCCGGGTTTTCATGGCTAAGCATTTTTGTCAATGTAATAGTCTAGGTCAACTATTGTAACTCTTTTTGAAGTAATAAAGATGAAATATTTGATTATTATGTGAATTATGTGTGTTTATGTGTTTAGTATTTAATTATAAATGTATAATTAATAAAGAATAAAAATGAGCGACAAAATTAAAGTGTGAGATAATCCCGATATCTCTACATAAAGTTGTAGAATATGTCTCAAGGTTTCCGTACATATAAAGAATTCCGAAATCCGAGCTATAACGAAGAAGTTATGGCCCGCCGAAGTTTTACGGCAAAACCGACACGACACCGGGAGACGTAAATAGTGAATTTACGATAGAAGACTTTTTATCGGTAGCAATCTAAACAAAAGTCGTAGAATATGTTAAACTAAGAACATCGATAAAAAGAACGCCCAAATTTGACTTCGTATGAAGAAGTTATGATTTTTCTAAGATTCGGCTTAGCAGTGCACGGCCTGAAACTCGAATTTTAGTTCGAGCGGTTTTTGGCTTACGCAACGTAAATGAGAGTTGAAGATCTCATTAATAGGAAATCAACGGTAAAAAGACAGACAAAAACAGAGTCCGTATGTAGAAGTTATTAATTTTACCCAGACGTTTAACAGTATAATCTCCTTGTACTGTTAAATTTAAGATCGGTCGAGAATTAGCTGACGGTGTCAAAATGAAAGTTGTAGATCTTATTATTACCTACGTGTGGATGTAAAGAACGTCAAAAACGGAGGTCGTATGTGAAAGTTACGGATTTTAGAAGTCGGAAGTGTGCTGTGCGAAAATGGGTGATGTGGCACAATCTTGGCCATTGCTTTCTCCCCAAGGCTTGCCACCAGATGGTGACATGTGGCACCAAGTTCAGCCACATTTCACCCTATAAATACCACCTCTCCCACCCTCATTTTCTTCACACCTTTCCCATTCTTTCTTCTCTTTACTCTCTCTCTCTCTAGAACCTCTCTCTAGCCCCGAAATCCCCCGAAAAGCCTAGGGAACCTCCCTAGCACGAGGCGGAAGCCCTGGAGTGCTCGAAGGCTCTGAGAAGAAGAGCTTTTCAGCTCGGGAACGCTGCTCCAAGCAAAGCCCGGTTTTCTATAAAACCCGCTGTAAGTGAGCTACGCCTACGCTATTTTTAATATAACTTTTATTTAATTATAGTAACGTTATTAGGAACTTATAATAAATACTTGGGCTATTATTATGGGTTATATAAGTATTTTTTTGACGCTTATATAATAATAATAATAATAGCTAGACTATTAATTAGTCTCGACGAATAATAAACTAAACTCTAGTGGTAATAATACTAGGTTTCGTCGAAGAAAAATTCTTTTTAAGAAGCGAAGCGCTGTCTGAGTTCGGAATCACCACCTTTTCCGGTGAGTGCATAGTTACTTTCAGCTTACACATAGATATGAAGTATTTTATATAAATTACGTGCTATGTGTGCATATTATCTGAATACTTGCTATCTACGTTAGATGAACGTTGTTATACATGTTTTCAATGATTTAAACTGTATATGTATTTTATATCTACGAAAATGTTGGGGTAAAACATGGGTAGATGTAATAGGTGATGTGTGATAAAATGATGAGAGGCCTCGATGTTGTTGTTGTTGATCCAGTCATCTAGCGGAGTATAGATGACGACCACGGACTCTTCTAGACAGTCCAGTGGAACACTAGCAGGCTCTCAACCTGTAGGTGTTGTGAACGATGTGTTCACCGGTGTACTCCATCCCCCACATGGTTGCCTATTAGGACATTTATTGCTGAGGAATCCCCTTAGCAGTAGTGTTCGTCCCGATGATGATCCTTAGGCTAGGTCCCTTATGATAGGTGTTTAGGGACGTAAAGTGAGGATAACGGGAACGGGTAATCGGGTTATTGTTGATTGATGAAATTAATAAACTTATTTATTGTGGGTTGAAAACCCTATGTGCTCACCAGGCTCCCAAGCCTGACCCACTCAGTTTTATGCATTACAGGTAGTGGTGCATGAGCATAGGTGTGATGTTTTGGACGAGGGATTACGGATATAGGCCTGTAGATATGAAATAATGTAGTAAGGCTTATATTGTACTGTTTATACTTTTGATCTGTACGAACATGACATCCCGAGTCTTTTAATGAAATACATTTCTATGGAAATGCTTTTGATAAATCTTTATCATATTATTGTTTTGGGACAAATTCCGCAACTCTTTTATTAAAAGATAACTCTGATTTTGAAATAAAGTATAAACAAAACCGGTCTTTTCTGGCCGTGATTTTGGGGATGTCACAGTTGGTATCAGAGCATTAGTTTAAGCGAACTAGGAATTTGTAGGATTTCTAGACTTAAACTTAGAATGCTAAGAGATGATTGTGAGGTGTGAGTACTAGCTTATTTTAGGAATTGTGCCTAAAATGCTTTTATGTGCTAAACGCTTTATGCATGATATGCCGTTATTTTGTTCGGATCTATGGTCTGTTGCCGACCGGATCTGGAAACCTTATGTGTTTAGGATTCTAAATGTACGACTACGATATTAGAACTAGCATGTAAACGTTTTGGAGTGATAAGGACGATTTAAAACGTTTCTCCTAAATAAAGATCTGAATTCACCTTATTCGGTGTATAGATCATGATGGCAAGGACCCGTAGCGGAAACGTGAACGCAAATGGAGGTAGGAACCAACCCCCAGTAGTTCAGCAAATACCTATTGTTGAAGAAGTTGCACCTGAGCCAGTTACCATGGCTGGAGTTCAAGCCATGATTCAGGCTATGCTAGCTCAACAAAGGGAAGAAATGAGACGGATGCTCCGCGAGAATAGAGACGAACCTACCATACATGTTGAACCGACGGAGCCAGTTCCCGAGCCATCTGAGGAAGGGAACTATAGCCGTCAAGTGAGTCAAATAGGAACTCAAGGTGAACAAAGGGATGGCCCAGAAGGAAGAAACAACAAGGATGGGCGGATGTACAAAAATTTCTTGGGTGCAAAACCACCAAGTCTCTCAGGAAGCCCAAAGCCTGTTGAGATTATGGACTGGATCTCTGAGATGGAGATGGTGTTTGAGAGCTGCGACTGCAACGAAAAGCAGAAGACTGTCTTCGCTGTGAGACAATTGAAAACTGGAGTCTTGAGTTGGTGGAAGCTATTGGCAGATACGATGCCACGAGGAAAAGCCCTGAAAATGTCATGGGATGAGTTCTTGGAACAACTAAAGGCGCAGTACTGTTCAGAGATAGACCTGATTGATCTGAACAATGAGTTCCAAAATTTGAAGAAGGGGAGAATGAGCATCAATGACTATGCTGCTGCATTTACGGAAAATATGAAGTTGTTTCCATACCTAGTGCCAACCGAACTTTCTAAAATTGAGAAATTCGCAAACGGACTGCCGGCTGACTTTGGCCCAACAGTCAAGATGGCAACCACTCTGAAATCAGCTGTTCGAGCAGCTAAGAATGTGGAGACCCAACAAAAGGAAAGAGGTCTGGAAAGGGCTGAGGTCGGTGAGAAACGGAAGTTCGATGGATCCTCGAAGTCCAACAAGAAGAGTAGATTCTCGAAACCTGGTTCGAGAGGAGGAGGATCAGAAGCAAAGTGGTGTGACAAGTGCAAGAAGAAGCACTTTGGGAAGTGTGATGGAGGGGTCACTTGTTACAAATGCGGAAAGCCTGGGCACTATGCCAATGAATGCACCCTTAACCAGAAGGCCTGTTATGGGTGTAATGAAGAAGGGCACATTTTGAAGGACTGCCCGAAGAAGAAGGAGGTAGGAAGACCCAACATACCACCAAAGCCGAAGGCGAGAGCCTTCCAGATGACGCTCGAGGCTGCAAAGGAGGCAGCAGACGTCGCTTCAGGTACCTTTCTTGTAAATGGTTTGCCTGCAAATATACTGTTTGATTCCGGAGCCAACTACTCCTTTGTGTCGCATAAATTTAGTGCGAAATTAGCATTACCTGTAGAAAAACTTGATAACGCCCTAATTGTAGAAGTTGCCAGTGGCAAATTCGTACCTGTTAGTAATCGTATTAGGAACATCGTCATTGACCTAAACGGAAACGAATTCCAGGAGGAACTATTACCCATAGAGTTAAACGATTTCGACATCGTTTTGGGTATGGATTGGCTTAGCACCAACGATGCCGAGATATTATGCCGAAAGAAGATAGTTAGGATAAACCCACCCGGAAAGGAATCATTTATGGTGTACGGGGACAAACGCAGAGTGAGTTCTGGAATCATCTCCTTGATGAAAGCCAAGAAATGTTTGTCCAAGGGATGTGCATCGTACTTGGCATTCGTAATCGATGCTAAGAAAGAAAAGAAAGAGGTGCAGAATATACCGGTTGTGTGCGATTATCCGGAAGTCTTTCCCGAAGATCTTCCCGGATTACCACCTGATAGGCAAGTAGAATTTCGTATAGACTTATTACCAGGAACAACACCGATAGCAAAGGCACCTTACCGATTAGCACCGACGGAGATGAAGGAGCTCATGATGCAACTTCAAGAGCTGTTGGACAGCGGTTTCATTCGACCTAGTTCATCACCCTGGGGAGCTCCGGTGTTATTCGTGAAGAAGAAGGACGGAAGCATGAGGATGTGCATAGACTACCGAGAGTTGAATAAGGCAACGGTGAAGAACAAGTATCCATTACCGAGGATTGATGATCTATTCGATCAGCTGCAAGGTTCGAGCTACTTCTCAAAGATCGATCTTAGGTCAGTATATCATCAGTTGAAGGTGAGAGAGCAGGATATTGAGAAGACTGCATTCAGAACAAGATATGGACACTACGAGTTCTTGGTTATTTCATTCAGACTAACCAATGCTCCCGCAGCATTCATGGATTTGATGAATAGGGTTTGTAAACCATTCCTCGATAAATCTGTGATAGTGTTCATCGACGACATTCTCATTTACTCGAAAAGCCAGGAGGAGCATGGCAAGCATCTACAAGAAGTGTTGGAGGTGTTAAAGAAGGAGAAGCTTTTTGCAAAGTTCTCCAAATGCGACTTTTGGATACGGGAAGTCCAATTCTTGGGTCATGTTGTTAACCAGGAGGGAATAATGGTTGACCCCGCCAAGATCGAGGCTGTAATGAAGTGGGAACGTCCGAAGAGTCCCACGGAGATTCGAAGCTTTCTAGGATTAGCCGGATATTACCGACGATTTATCCAAGGCTTTTCTTCGATAGCTGCTCCATTAACAGCTTTGACCCATAAAGGAGCTACGTATACATGGAGTGAGAAACACGATGAGGCGTTCGAGAAGCTAAAAAAGAAGTTATGTGAAGCACCGATACTTTCTCTACCCGATGGAGTCGAAGATTTCGCAGTTTATAGTGATGCATCTGGAGTCGGGTTGGGTTGTGTTCTGACCCAAAGAGAAAAGGTGATAGCATACACATCTCGACAATTGAAAGAGCACGAAAAGAACTACCCCACTCATGATCTAGAGTTGGCAGCGGTAGTATTTGCCTTAAAGATATGGAGGCATTACCTCTACGGCACGAAGTGCAAGCTCTTCACTGATCATAAGAGCCTCCAATATCTCTTTAATCAGAAGGAGTTGAACATGAGGCAACGACGCTGGCTAGAACTTCTCAAGGACTACGACTGTGAGATACTTTACCACCCAGGTAAAGCAAATATTGTTGCTGATGCTCTCAGTCGGAAAGTCAATCTTGAAAGAAAAAGGCCAAGAGCGTTAAGAATTGAAGTCGTCTCGATGATTGTGGAAAGTATCAGGAAAGCTCAAGAAGAAGCCTTAGAAAAGAATGACCGAAAGGAAGAACGTTTGGGAAAAACGTTAGTGTTCGGTACGAACAGTCGAGGACTGAAGGTATTCCAAGATCGAATTTGGGTACCTAAGACGGGAGGAATAAGAGATCTTCTAATGGAAGAAGCACACAAGACCATGTACTCGATTCATCCCGGTAGCACTAAAATGTATAGGGACCTAAAACCCTACTACTGGTGGCCGACGATGAAGCTCGATGTTGCGAAGTATGTGTCTGAGTGCGTAACATGTGCGAGGGTTAAGGCACAACATCAAAAACCGTATGGGAGTTTAGAACCCTTACCTGTACCCATGGGAAAATGGGAAGACATCACCATGGATTTTGTGACTAAACTGCCCAGAATGAAGAACGGTCACGACATGATTTGGGTAGTCGTGGATCGTTTCACCAAGAGTGCACAATTCATAGCAGCCAACGAAAAGTGGTATATGGATAAGCTCGCAAATGCTTACGTGAAGGAAATTGTAAGACTTCACGGTGTCCCTCTTACTATTGTGTCAGATCGTGATAGTCATTTCACATCGAGGTTTTGGAGGAGTCTACAAGAGGAGTTGGGTACAAAGTTGTGTTTGAGTACTGCTTACCATCCGCAAACTGATGGTCAGAGTGAAAGAACGATTCAGACGTTGGAAGATATGCTGAGAGCATGTACCCTCGAATTCCAAGGGTACAAACTTGTGTATGAGCCTTTGAATTGCATGTACAGACTCCTAATTAGAGGATAGAAAGGTTTGATTGGAGTATGATGGTTAGATTTTCCATTGGCTGAATGCTGCTTGCTTGGTGCTTTGTAGGACTCCTAGTAATGTGAGCTAGCTATTAAGTGAATATGCTAAGTCACATGTGGCACAGGCTGGATAATCTTAGAGTGATAGATTTGACCCTATTGCGCAGCTCTCGTTTGATTCTAACCGTTCTAGGGATGAGTCTTTTACTCAAACGATTATCTGATCTCTGTTCATGTGGCTATATTCATGAGGTAGCTAGTTAACATTACTGGGAATCTTTCAGCAGCTGAGGACTGGGTGAGTTCGGGAACCTAGGAAAGCCTAGGATATGTTTCAGTGGGTTAGTAGTGAGGCTCAGTGAGACTTGGGTGTACCAGTTGAGGAAGTGACTTGGAGGGTCCGGGAGGATTGATGAGGAAAGTATGGATAGGTGTGGAAGGTAGTATTGGGCCCGTACTACTGAAAGCATAGGATCCATACTCGAATCAGTGAGAGTCTTGGAGAATCTGAGAAACTTCAGGAAAGAGTTTGTGACCCAGTTTGGGAACAGAGGATGTTCCAGTTGCTACAACCTAGCCATTGGCAAGTGAGTTAGTGAGCGTGGCAGGGTGTCAGACCCAGAGGGTTATGATTTCCATGAAGTTGCAGATGTGAGATCGATTTGGAGCACTTTGAGAAGAGAGGTTTGTGCTAGGTGCGTATAGTAAGGGTCCCGGGAAGAGACCCATGATTTTTGATCATCAGGTGAAAGGCCAACAGGGCCAAAGTTAGTGCAACACGTACAAGACAATGCACAAGGGAGTTTGTCGCTCCGAGGGTTTAGGCTACTTTAGGGTAGCAGGGTTGATCATGTCAGTAGAAGGTGATTAGTATTCCTCCAGATGTTGCGGGTATGTCATCTTCTATTGCTACTAGATCGATGTTGGGAATATGTACCGCTTTGGAATTCTGAGTGAGTTTGGATGAGTCAGACCTTGGGTCGGCTTTCTGCTAGTGTTTGGGTTATCAAGGATCATATATGCCATCATGAATGCCGAAAGGTCCTTGATGAACCTACAGAGGGACATACCTTGCAGAGCGGGTTCAGCGTGTACCGTTATCATTTCGGATCTTTGTCAAGTTCTATGTAGGAGTATTATTTAGAGGATACTCGATCAGGGTTGGAGTGATTGTTCTCCAATGAAGTCAGCGTTCAGAGATTCTATCATTGTTCAGATATGGTCGGTAATTGTTTATGGATGAACTTTGGAGTTCAAGGCACTACCGTTGCTAGGACAGAACCGGTGATAGGAAGAGGCTAGTGTCAATCGCGGGTGTTAGATGTATAAGTGGTTGGTCACTGGATGTTCAAGAGAATTATGTTTTCGAATGGGTTGTGTTCGGTTAGAGTTTAGTGGTATTGCAAGATTGGGAGTGGGAACGAGGATTCGTCAGCTAGAGTGAAGATTAAGGTCTTCAATTGACAAAATGTTAGATGGATTGAGGTGTCAGACTGGATCAGATTTCAAGAGTACTCATCGAGATTTCCGAGGATGGGAGATCTCAAGGTTTAATCGGTGATTAAACGCTAGCATTGGCAAACACAGGTTGTCATCAACGGGATATTAGAAAGCGAGGAGGATTGGTAATCCTTAATTTCTCATTTAATGTGAAGACTTAGTCGAATCTAAGTGGGTGAGAGACTTTTTATAAAGTTCTCCAAATGTGAGTTTTGGTTGCGCGGGGTGCAATCTCTTGGGCACCTTGTCAACCAGAAGGGTATTCTGGTCGATCCGGCCAAGATAGAGGCTTTGAGGTAGTGGGAGATTCCAAGGTCTCCATATGAGATTCGGAGTTTCTTGGGTCTAACGAGTTATTATCGGAGATTTTTATAGGATTTCTCCGAGATTGTGGGTCCTTTGACCCGACTGACCCAGAAGTCGATGGCCCTTCGTTGGGGGCCTGGGCAACAAGCAACCATCGAGGCTCTCAGACAGCGGTTGTGCGAGGCACTGATTCTCACCCTACCAGAGGGTGTAGATGATTTTGTGGTTTACAGTGTCGCTTTGATCACGGGCATAGGTGCGGTATTGATACAGTGGGGTTCGCATGACAGCAGGTTTTGGGAAACAGATTAGAACTTCAGTTAGGACTCAAGTTCAGTTGAGGGTTAGGTCGAGTGCGTGTTCGACCCGGGATGGAAAGTTTTGTAAGACTACGGGTGCAGCCGTAGCATTCACTAGTAGCAGATAGTGTGAGGGGTGTTGTAAGTCTGCAGGTGTAGCCGTAGCATTCACCTGGTTGGCAGATAGTGTTAGGGTGTTGTAAGTCTGCGGGTGTAACCGTAGCGTTCACCAGGCAGTCGAATAGTGTTAGATTGTTGTAAGTCTATGGGTGTAGCCGTAGCATTCACTAGTATCCAAATAGTATTAGAGTGTTGTAAGTCTGCGGGTGTAGCCGTAGCATTCACTAGCAGCTAGATAGCGATAGAGTGTTGTAAGTCTGCGGGTGTAGCCGTAGCATTCACTAGGTTGATAGATGGCATGAGCGTGTGGTTAGAATGCGGAAGGAACAGTAGTACCCAACAGTTCGGGTGTAGCGGTGAGGATATGGAAATCCACTGATTGGATTTCGGATTTACCCAAATGGATTAGATCTGGTTAAGCCAGTAATGAGACTATAGGGACGTCACTACAGTTATGAGATCAGAGAAGCAATGGACTGCTTCAGGACGTTTGAGATAAGCCTACCATTGGTCAGGTAGCAATCACTTTTAGTCTTGGATTTGATAATGACAGGACTCGACGCATAGACATGATCGGTTAGATCAGAAAGTAGTAGAGTCACACTAGAATGATAACTAGTGGCAACTAGTTCCAGAGAAGGATTTCGTTCAGAAGACGTGTGAGGCGACTAAGTAAGGAGTCCTTTGGCTCCGCAGCCAGGTGGAAACCCAGTATTTTAGAGGATTGGCAAGTGAATTGAGACCCAGGAGGTCTCGGTAGCTTTTGGTAAGCAGCTATGTAGTAGCGTATACTGCTTCAGGCAGTTCAATGTTCAGGTAGTTTCAACGTTGGGCAGTGATAGTATGTGTATTAAAGTTTCATATGCGCACAGAATAGCTAGTTTATTGGGGAGTGACAAGTCACTCACAGGGGGATTAGTTGAGCCTAGGCCAAGTATAAGTGATATGCAAGGATAATTGGGTATGTGATCCTGTTTTATAGTGGGAACCACGAGTGATCAATAGTTGATTAGTCAATTGTGGGATGAACAGACTGGATTCAACGATAATGATTTAGTATGAATGGTCTGTCAGGGAATCAGACTATCTCAAGGCAGCAGATTTCAGACGAAGTGGATGTCATCTTGTGGTGAGGAATTCGTTCACCTGCGGATTTTAGGGTTGTACGATGATTAGTCATGGCTACCCTGGGAAGGCTAGGGCGTGCCCATATTGGTGACCATGCTACTAGAGTGGTTGGGCGAGTAAGGAATGGTAAGGAATGATTTCGAGGACGAAATCTAATTTAATAAGTGGGGGAGAGTTGTAACACCCTCTTTATTTATTGGATAAATAAATAAATTAATAATGAAATGGTATCCCTAAAATAAATAATTATATATAAAAGGATGGTCTCGAGGAGTTAAAAGTTATAATTATAGAAGTTGAGGGATGAATTGTAATTCACAGATTAGTTTGTAAAGAATGTTGGAAGTTGAGAGTGATTTGGTAATTCTGGGTTTAATTTGAAATAAAATCATGAAGGAAGGGGTTAAAGTGTAAGTATTGGATTCAATTTAAGAATAAAGTATGGAGGAGGGGTTGTCTAGTAATTTTGGGATTTATTTTGTAAGGAATTATGGAAGGGAGGGCTAAAGGGTAACTTTTGGATTTAAATTGAAAAAGATATGGTAAGGAGGGACTAGAGGTAACAAATTTGTAGAAAGTTTGGATAGGATACGAGACTTTAAACCCAGTGCTTTCTTTCCCTCCCATGTTTAGATGAACAAACCCTAACCCTATCTAGAATTCTCTACAGCCGCCACCTTACTCCTCACCTTCAACCGTCGCCATGAGAGATCTTCGAGCCGCCGTTGAAGCCAGTCGTCGGAGTCCATCCTCCTCCACGTCAGAGCGAGAGCACGTCTCTCGGAGGATTGATTGCCGCTGTGAGACGCCGGACCTCAGTTGCCATCTCCCTCACCTTCTTGTTTGTTTTCCGATCAGGCGAGTCCGCCAGCGACCACCTCGCTACCAGAATGCTATCACCGGTCGGAGACGCCATGGGCCACTCGGGAGCCAATGAGATCGAAATTATAGCTGGTTCGTTATGCTTGGGTTAGCCGCCTTCTCATTTTCTTCCTTTCTTCTTGTCGTTCGTTGCTGCCATTATTGGTTTTGATTGCTAATGCCTTGTGTCGTTGTGTTGAAGCCGAAGCCATCATCTGTCGTCCCTCAAATTGGTCGCTAAGGGTGCTACCGACCCCTAGGGCCGTCAAACTGCCCTTCACCGCCGCTTGGTGTTTGTGTGGATGCGTATTATCTCGGGGTCCGGTCTCTAGTTTGGAGTTTGTGCGCGTGTTTGGGTGTTTTGCCGGAGTTCATGGAAGAGCCACTGCCACCATGGGTGGGTGTATTTTCTTTAGTGTATGTGTGTGTGATTTCGGATCTTGATTTGTAATTTGTAACATGAATGGTATCATGAAAAGAAATTGAAAACCACCACCTTAGGTGGTGGCTGCCGCCACCAGCCACCGTGTCGGGTGGCGGTGCGTTTTGCCTCTTGTGATTGATTCGTTTGGGGTGCTAGAAACCCTAATGGGCTCAAAGGAGATCTAATGGACCCAATAAAGCTTAATGAACTCTAATGGACCCAATAAAACCCTAATGGGCTTGATGACATTCTAGTGGGCTTGATAGACCCAATAAAGCCCTAAATAACCTAAAAGTACAACAAATTAATAATAGGCTAGTATTTGAGTTGGAAAACCCTAATGCCAGTAAATCTTAATTTGGGGAATTAATCGGGCACATGGGAATTATTTAATAACTTGAGATATTAAATAATAATCATTGGTAAAGATTAATCTAAGCGATATTGGACTTAATGGATCAAGTCCTTAATGGATTAAGTCCTTAATGGGTTCAGTAGGAAACTTAACCCTAATCATCGTTTCATGTGAAACCCTAATTTCACTTGGGTTCATTGCTGGACCATCCAAAGTCAAGCCAATGGACTAGAATAATTTAATGGGCCTGGGGTAAGGCCCATGTAAGGGGCTTGAGCATAATTTGGAAAATTGGGCCATAGGTGGGCCATAGTTTGGGCCTTAATGATTATATGATGTTGGGCCTTAAAATAAGACCATGTTTAGACCTAGGCCCAATTTGGAAAATTGGGCCATGTGTTGAGCTTTGATTCCTAATTGACTTTGGGCCTATAGATTGGGCCTTGGGCTTGAATAAGCCAAGTTAGGGGTAATGTAGTAATTACCCAAAGAATATACTTATGGTTATGTATTGGGGACCAATTATTAATTGGGTGTTATTTTGGTGTTGACAATTCGGAAATCTGTTAGCCGGCAGCTGGGGTTGAGTCTGCGGGACTTCAGCAGAGTGGGGTTGAGTCTGCGGGATTTCAACAGTGTAAGGTGAGTTACCTTCCAGTAGCGGTGGGTCTACGACCACAATGCCGGCCCACCAGTAGGAGTTGTATGTTAGATGATTGTCTTTTTTATATCATCTAGGTTTGCTACTACCTGATATGTTATATGCTGGCATGATATGTTATATGTGATAGTAGTAGAGTTCGGTTGTTAGGACCGAAGGGTAGGTCAGACACCCTAGATATGTCTGACAGTATATGATGATATGTTTATATGCTGGCATGATATGTTATATGTGATAGTGGTAGTATTAGGGGAATAGTCCCCATGTTTGGTTGTTAGGACCGAAGGGTAGTTCAGACACCCCAAATATATCTGATAGTATGTTTATTGTTATGATATATGTGATAGTAGCAGTAGGGGTGGAATAGTCCCCGAGGGTCGGTTGTTAGGATCGACGGGTAGGTCAGCACCCCAGATGGGCTTGACATGGGTAGGTTAGCACCCCAGAATGGCTTGACACGGGTAGTTCGGCACCCCAGAATGGCCGTACCGGGTAGGTCGGCACCCCAGAATGGTCGTATCGGGTAGGTCGGGCACCCCAGAATTGTCTGACAGTATGTATGCTATGTGATTTTATGGTATGCGGTATGATGGGGGAACTCACTTAGCTTTGTGCTTACGGTTTTCAGTTTTGGTTTCAGGTACTTCGTTTTCAAAGGAAAGGAGCCGGTTCGATCGCTACGCATCACACTATGTTTTCCGCACATGAGATCCTTGGGAATTACGCTCTGATATGGTTTTATGATACTATGTTTTTTATTATTGTCACTTGGGTTTTGATATGAGACTTTATTATGAATGTTTTTATACTGATGGTTTTATGTAATAAAATAAATAAAAATGAAATTTTTAGGATGTTACAAAAACTAGAATATGTCAACACGATAGGCTACAAACCTCAAGTCGTGTGCTAGTGATTAACAATAGGTTTATTCTTGATTAGTTCTTGAAACTTGTCAATATCTTTAAGACTACCACTGAACTCTTGACATATAGGATTCTCATTGTCAAGAAACATTCATTGGCAACAAAATATTCAAGGGTTAGTGCGGTTCTTATCAAGAACAACACTTCACTCACTTGGTCTTAATTGGTCTTTGTCCTTAGTAGGACATCACAACTTACCAATTTCAAATGTACACGAGTAAGAAACATTTTACTCTTCATTTGACGAGTGTTATAAACCTTCTTAAGATATGTCACCTAAGTTACAATCTTGGAGTATGACTCTAAGATTTATTTCAATACGAAGTATGATTCACCTTAATTGATTTGGCATTTCAACAATTTCCCGATTACTCTTCTTAGTCGTACGAGTGCACTAAGATGTCCATAGAGGATCAATTGTGATATGGTATTTATAATCATTAAGATGATCACAAAACACGATACTCAAGTACTCTCCCATCCTTTCAGATTGGAAAAACTTTTATCTTTCTGCCTAATTTGATTCTTCTGATTCGTCCTGTTATTCATTGAAACCTTTCCAATGATTCAGAATTATACTTAATCTTGTAATCATAACCATAATTAATAAAATTTATTACATGAAGAATATTCTTATCATTCTTTGTGGTGGACCTGACCAGTGCACAAGAATGTGTACTCGATCCCTTAGTCCTTCACTTGACTCACGTTTACATGTGAACAAGGAATTAGTCCTAATTTCCCAAAGATGAAGGTTCTCATACATCACACAATACAAGTTGCATAATTCCAAATTTTATCCAACTAAAACTTAAGTGATGAAAATCTTTCCTTATTTGATAAATTTTGACACTACCACATACGAAATAATGAAATCTATATTGCTAACGATAGAAATATATAAACATCAATTTTCATAAATGCCGTTGCAAGGAGATGTAGAATAAGATAAAAAATATTTATTTATTTATAAAATGCAGAAAAACTTTTTCCTTACAATCCAATCACAAATGAAAACTATGATATTACAAATTTCTAAGCAATCTATCATAACTCCTAAGTAGCAACTCAAAAAATCCGATCATCGAACCAGGCGATTGTAATCCATCCTCGCGATCAGATCCAACATGCTCTTGCTTTAAGCTTCCTTTCTTTTTTCTTCGATCATACAAAACATCAAAATGCGACCATGTCACATCATGTATTAAGAATGTCCAAATAGGAACTTAATAGAATTAGAAAGTGGACTTACCTGAAGCAGAGTCAAACTTTTTGATTTTACCTTCTCTTAGATCTTTCAGGTAGTCTGGGCAGCTTCGCAACCAATGTCCTTTCTCTTGGTAATAAAAGCAAACAGATTCTTTTGCACCAGTACACAGAACAATCTCAGACTTAGCCTTTCTCTTTACCATTTGGTCAACCGGTTCTACAATGGTCGATCCCTTTCCATTAGGATGAGAATAGTTTTCTGGACTTTCAATGTTTCCATTATCAGTGTCCATGGAATTTTGGGGAGTAGATCTTCTAATCAAGTTTGCTTTGCCATTGCGCCAAATCATTATTGATTCAGCCGCAATTAGCAAATAGGTAAGATCGATTAGGGTCATGTCGTGATCTATCATATAGTGATCTTTAATGAACTCACTATATAACTCAGGAAGTGATTGAAGAACCCAGTCAACAACCAACTTCCTCGAGACAACGACACATAATACTCTCAGTCTGTCAATATGTGACTTCATCTCCAAGACCTGAGTATACACAGACCTTCCATCTTGATGTTTCATTGCAAGTAGGGCTTGAGTGACCTTGAAATTTTCAAGTCCATGAACTTGTGGGTTAGGGAGAATGATTGGAGGAGGTGGAGGAAGTGAAGCATGATATTGTGGAATATCATCTTCACATGGAAAGCTTTTTCCAACAGATTCGAGAAGACCATAGTTGTCTAAACTAGACATCTACAATGGGAGAAATTCTAGGTAGTTGATTTAAGTCCTTAATATAGCACCCAAACCGAAATATTAAGGCTATGACCCAACACAATATTCTACAATTGTGAAGAAGGATGCCGTAATCCAATTGTAAAATATTTGAAGGTCGGTAAATGACGATTTGCCAATGTCCACCATGAAAAATGAAATAGATTATTAAGTTCTAATTGGTTTGAGACTCCTAGATCTTTGAGATTCATTGAACTTTTCAATGGCATATTTAAATCTCGAGTGTCCCCTTTCAGTTTGTGACTGGGATGATAAGGATCATAAACAAGGTGTGGATAACCATGCAAATTAGCTTGGTAAACCCAATGTTAAAGATCACCTAATCAATGTGTCGGTTAACCATACACACTTCATTGATCTATGATTAACATCAAGCTACCCTTTTCCACACATTATCAATCCCATATTAGTGTCTCGGTTAACCACGCACGCTCCACTAACGGCTTAACAAGGTGCAAAGTGCATTTTCATGGGTTAGCACCATTTTCACATTTTCCTAAAGTAACTACGATTGGAAATTTAATAAAAGTTTAGTTATTTTTTTTTATCATTATACTTTTAATGAGGGATAATTAATGTCCTATTCTACCCGTTCAGCTAACGACCCTCCACCAGTCAAGGAAGCGGTGGGTAAAAGTGGACACCCATTAAACTGCCATTTTATAGGCAGTAGCCTTATACCCCCCTTATAGACCGACTTCGTGAATGAGGCCTACTAACGGTAAGAATGACTTGTCTTATATATATATATATATATATATATATATATATATATATATATATATATATAAATGTATATATATATATATATATATATATATATATATATATATATAAGTATTAAACTTTAATATTACAATAGTACAAAGTAGAATTTTAATATATATATATATATATATATATATATATATATATATATATATATATAAGTATTAAACTTTAATATTACAATAGTACAAAGTAGAATTTTAACTTTTAAAACTCTAGGGTTTTATTTGGAATTAAAGTATTCAAAGGTGAGACTTTACGAATTCCAAAATTTGAGGGCAAGTTTTGAACTATTCAAGAAAATTTTGGAATCCATAACTTATGAGTTTAATATAGGCTTTAATGAAAAGACTTGAAAGTCCCGAATCTGTGGATCCAATTCAGTAGTCAATGAAATACCAACAATCAAGTAGAGTGTAGAAGAAGTAGAAGAAGAATAATCAAAGCAAGCATGCACACATTTATATCATATAAATGTCAAGAACACCTTGTAGACACACTTTTGTACGTACTTTTTTCTGGCACACTGACATAGCCCCTTTTATACGACATACAGTAGCACACCAGTGTGCAGCCGCACACACATGTACGGTCGCACACAGCGTGTGCGGCCGCACACATGTGTGTGGCTGCACACACATGTATGACCGCACACATACACCGACTAACAAACAATGACCACCACCACACACTCTATCAACCTACCAAGATCTATACAAAAGAATGCCTAGCCCAAACCATAAAAGTATAGCCTTTCAAGACTCTTGAAAATCCATAACTTGAGGACAAGTTATGGAGTTCATAAAACTATGTATGGGAAAAGACTCTTCAAATACATAACCTATGACTTTAATGATCTTTTTAAAAGAAAAACTTTTCATATTCCATAACTTGAGGATATATTATGGAGTACATTAAAGGCCATAAAGATCATCAAATAAACTAATAAGCATGTCAAATAATGTCCATGATCTAGATTAAACTCATATGAACAAGATATATCATATCAAACAAATTTCATGTAATTAGCATAATCATATAAACAAATACAAAACATGAAACTTTGATAATTATCTTCTAAATTGGAGAAGCATGATCATTACCATATCAAAAACAGATTTATAAGTCCAAAAACAGTTTAGGGTAATGATCCTAGTCCAATTCCAACCTTAAAAGTCGAAAAAATGAACTCTGGAGCACTAACTCGTCGAGTGCAAGAACAAACTCGGCGAGTTGGTTGCATTTGTGCTTGGACTCGGTGAGTACATCAGTGGAGTCGGTGAGTCCACTGTCCAGACTGCCCAAAAATCCATTTGTAAAGCATTTAACAACAAGTAGCATCAAGTATAATTGAAAACAACCCTAGACGTTGATACCACCGTTGGGTTTTGAGCACTATAACACTTCCTAAGTGCACATGCAACCCTAAATGCTTTGGATCTATGTTATATCTAATTATACATGCATTTTCTTTTTCCAAAGCATTCACCCTAGCTAGCATACAATTAAAACTATATATAATCAAAACATAGTTAGGATGCTTGCCTCTTGAGTAGGGTAGAGTTCTTGACCTTTGGAACTTGAGCACCTCAAGTGTGATGCCTCTAATGGTTCACAAACACCGATATGCAAGAGGAGGTTCTAAGAGAATAAGTTGCTTGTCTCTATGGTTGGTCCAACCGATTTTGGTACATGGAGGGGGCTATTTCTAGTTGTGGCAAGTGCTAGGGTTACACTTTGCAAACCCTAATGATGCATGACTTTCCACATTCCTATGGTCCATGGGTTTAACCTCCATGGACTATCCATGGGTTATATTATTGGTTTAGCCCACTTACATAACCATGGATCTCTTTAGCCCATACTATAAATATCACTGATTTACATAATCAATCCCTCCATACTTAATTAGTCTCTTTTGACCACAAAATTATTTCCAAATTAATTCTTAGACAATACTAATTAAATAACCATTTTAATATATTATACTTATAATATATTAATAAATCGTAAATAACCTTATTCTCATAAAACCATCCTATCAAATTGCACTGGTGAAGGCAACCCAAAAGGACAATGCTACTATCGGGTTAAGTACATGCCAGTTATAGTTATGAGCTTAGACACAAAATCCAACAGTTTCAAGTTGGTATCAGAGTCTTGGTTTGAGGGATTCGAGCACACTTTCAGGTGTGTCTGAACTCAAACTAAGGAATTGGTATAGAATTTTCAAAAGAATAAAAAACCCTTTTTATTAAAAGGATTTCGGAGAAAAGAAAAGAATTTTAGAAAAAGCAAAAAGAAAAGGTTTTTGAAAAGGAGAAAAGGGTGTGGTGCATGCAATCAACCGAGCTCAAGTAAGTACTCCCAAATTACCCATACAAGTTTATGTTATGATATGTTTATCCGTTTTGTGAGAACTGCATGCTAGATTAGGGCTAAGGATCTAGGGAGGATGCCTTATGTACCTGTATTGTGTGGATCAGCTTTATGAACTGCATGCTAGTACACATTAGTTAGTATGATGGCCTGATGAGAATATGCTTGACTATGTGTACTCAATGCTCGAATGTTGTTTGCTTTGTGCTTTTACGAGTTCCAGTTATCTTTTACTAACTAGTAACCGAATATGTTAAGTTACATATTGCAAGGACTAAATAACTTCAGAAGGCTAGGTTTAGCTTTATTTTGCAGCTCTCGTTTAAGTCTAACCGTTGTAGGGTAGAACATTGTTGGGTTTTGGGCAATCTAACACTTCCTAAGTGTGCATGCAACCCTAATAAACCTTGGATCTATGTTTGTCTAAATACATGCAAAATAATAATTTTCCAAGGTTTATAACCTATCTAACATGGCATGGGGAACATTTCAACATAAAAGAGTTAGAAGAGATTACATACCTTTTGGTGAGTTTGGTTCTAAGGAGTTTGAGGGCCAAGCACCAATAGTGTGAATGCCTCAAATGGAATCACAAACACCACAAACTCTTGGAAAACTTTGAGAGAGTATACACCTTGTATAAAATCGGCCACACACATGCACACACACACACACTAGTTCACTAGTTTTCTCTTAGGCTCCATTTCATGCTCCATAAGCATGCTTATATAGTGTGCATGGTTAGGGTGAAACCCTAATAACCCATGTCTTTTCCTTTTCCAAGGATCCATGGGTTAAAAGCTCCATGGATCATCCATGGACTTCCACATAAGCCTAGCCCATTAACAAATGAGTATTAGC
This sequence comes from Lactuca saligna, assembly GCF_052625555.1. NCBI lineage: Eukaryota > Viridiplantae > Streptophyta > Magnoliopsida > Asterales > Asteraceae > Lactuca > Lactuca saligna. Next base: position 95,639,565 of record NC_136424.1, on the reverse strand, counting down.
CCACACTATATAAAACAAATAGCCCATAATTTAATTAGTATTCCTTTTAATCTCTAAATTAATTCATAATTAATTTAAGACTAAAACTAATTAAATAACGTAACTTCATATTAATATATTATAACTCATAATATATTAATAAACATATGTGTATAACTCTCATAAAATTATCCATAATAGTTTGGATGAGATGCAACCCAAATGGACCATGCCGGTCGGGTCAAGTATATACCAAATAAGTTATGGACTTAGACACCTTATCCAACAGACTCCCACTTGGATAAGTCTAATAACTATATTTGACTATAACTTCAGGAACCAACCAACAATCATAGCTCTCGAAAACTCCCTCGAACAATGAAGACTTTGTCGAACTATGAAGCGCCATTTTAGATAAGTGATCACATAATCCTCTGTTCTCATGATATCAGCCGGACAAACACATGGAACTATGTCTTGCTTATTGTCTAGCAGTCTCGATTTTCTGATTTGTTTGACGAAGAACTTCACTGAACACATCGGTTTAGTTCTGACCAGGCCTGGTACATGGGTCAACACAAAATCATCGAGGGACCCAGATATCGCTTCTATTTCTAGAAGGAACAGATAAACTTCGACTGATATGCTTGTTCTACTACTTATTGAATTGTACACAAAGGCACGTTTTATAACATCAAGTTACTGATGCGTTTACGTGCAATCAATGCACAACCAAATCATAGGTAACAACTCATATCTCTAGGTTTAAAGATTTATATGATGTTATCGTCTCACGATCACTCGAGATAAATTCCATGAAGTGATACAAGTGAGCGTGGGTTTATACCAATACTCATAACTTATGAGTACTCATGAATGTTGCAGCAACCATTGCCATGTCTAAACACCTTTAATGCATCTACAAACCCAATTCATGACAATCTTGATTCATACCTACTTCCGACGTATGATCGATTGTGGAGGTTTGAATAAATTAATTATTCTGGAAGTCAAAACATGAAAAACTGAAACAATAGTAAATAATTGACAATGATAGTAACACTTTACTCATAAATAAATCACAAATTTTATTCATCATCAAACGTCGATTACATTTTACAAGTTTCAGGAAAACTATCTAATCTGTAAAACTAATATCGTCCCTCAGCCCGATGCGTCTCGCATGCTGAAAATGCTTAACCCTCGTCAGTCCCTTCGTAAGGGGATCTGCAGGATTCTCATCCGACGATATCCTCCTTGTCACAAGGAGTCCTTCTTCAATCTTGTGTCTTATGAAGTGATATTTTCTGTCAATGTGTCGGGATCTGCCATGATCTCTTGGTTCCTTGGCTAAGGTAACCGCACTATTGTTGTCACAGAAAATCTCTATAGGTTCCTTAATAACTGGTACAACTCCAAGGTCTCCGATGAAGTTCTTTAGCCATATCGCCTCCTTCGCTGCTTCACTCGCTGCTATATACTCTGATTCACAAGTCGAATCAGCCACCGTCTCCTGCTTGGAACTCTTCCAAGAAATTGCCCCTCCATTTAAGGTAAAGATCCAGCCCGACTGAGAGCGGAAATTATCCCTATCAGTCTGAAAACCAGCATCACTATACCCTAATATTCTCAAGTCATCACTGCCACCAAGGGTAAGGATCCAATCCTTAGTCCTCCGCAGGTACTTGAGAATGTTCTTTACCGCGGTCCAATGAGCCTTGCCAGGGTTCCCCTGATACCTGCTGACCATGCTCAAAGCAAATGCCACATCAGGACGGGTACAAGTCATAGCATACATGATCGAGCCAACTGCGGAAGCATATGGTAATTGGCTCATCTCAGCTATCTCTGCCTCTGTACTCGGAATCTGAGTCTTACTCAGTTTGGTATTGCTTTGGATCGGTAAATCTCCTTTCTTGGAATTCTCCATGTTGAACCTTTTCAACACCTTATCCAAGTAGATACTCTGACTAAGTCCAATTAGTCTTCTACTCCTTTCTCTTAATATCCTTATCCCTAGGATATAGGTAGCCTCCCCTAGGTCCTTCATAGCAAAGCACTTCCCAAGCCAGGACTTAACCTCCTGCAAGGTTGGGATGTCATTTCCTATGAGTAGTATGTCATCCACATACAGTACCAAGAAGCTAACTATACTCCCACTAGCTCTGACATACACGCAAGACTCATCTTCGCTTCTCAAGAAGCCAAACTCTTTTACCTTCTCATCAAAACAAAGATTCCAGCTACGAGATGCTTGTTTTAATCCATAAATGGATTTCTCAAGCTTGCATACTCTATTAGGGTACTCTGCATTGGCAAAACCCTCTGGCTGATTCATGTACACATCCTCAGCCAACTTTCCATTAAGGAAAGCGGTTTTGACATCCATTTTCCATATTTCATAATCATGAAATGCTGCAATGGCTAACACAACCCTAATAGACTTAATCTTTGCTACCGGCGAAAAAGGTTTCATCATAATCAACACCTTGAGTTTGAGTAAAACCCTTCGCAACCAGTCGAGCCTTATAAGTATGCACTTTTCCTTCCATGTTTGTCTTCTTTTTGAAGATCCATTTGCACCCGACTGTTTTACGGCCTGGTACATTGTCAACCAAGTTCCAAACTTGATTGTCATACATGGACTGTATCTCGCTGTCCATAGCCTCCTTCCATTTAGCAGACTCCGGGCCTGCCATGGTTTCCTTAACACTGCTAGGTTCATCCAAATTTACTAGTGTACTATCACTAATAAACGTATCACCTTCCGTAGTAATATGAAAACCATAATAAAACGAAGGTGTGTTCCTAACCCGTGTGGAACGCCTCGGAAGTACAGACTCGTCAGCTGGATCAACAGGAGTTTCCTCCTCAGGTTGATTGCTAGTGTCTGAGGTTCCTTCACCAATTGATTCTTGAATTTCTTCAAGATCAATCTGCCTCCCACTGTCTCCTTGGCTTATAAATTCTTTCTCGCGAAAGATCCCTCTTCGTGCTACAAAGACCACATTCTTACTGGGTCTGTAGAAGAGGTAACCGAAGGATTTCTGTGGGTAGCCGATGAAAATACACCTTTCACTTCGGGGTTCAAGCTTATCATGAGTTTCACGCCTCACGAAAGCTTCGCAACCCCAAATTTTGATGTGGTCCAAATTGGGAACCTTCCCAGTCCACATCTCATGAGGTGTTTTGGTAACCTTCTTTGTAGGGACTAGATTAAGGATATGGGCGGCAGTCTCTAAGGCATACCCCCAAAAAGAGATTGGTAACGAAACTCGACTCATCATAGAGCGAACCATGTCCAACAAGGTTCGATTACGCCTCTCAGCTACACCATTCAGCTGTGGTGTCCTGGGAGGAGTCAATTGTGAGACAATCCCACACTCCTTAAGGTAGTCAAGGAACTCGGTACTAAGATACTCTCCACCTCGATCGGATCGAAGCATCTTAATGTTCCTGCCCAATTGATTTTCTACTTCCTGCTTGAATTCCTTAAACCTTTCAAAGGTTTCGGACTTATTTTTGATTAAGTAGACATACCCATATCTACTAAAATCATCAATAAAAGTCACATAATACCGATTAGCATCCCTTGTGGCGGTTTTGAATAGCCCACATACATCAGTATGTATTAGGTCCAACAAACCTTCACCCCTCTCACAAGTTCCAGTGAAGGGTGATTTTGTCATTTTTCCAAGTAGACAAGATTCACAACTATCATCTGATTTGAGGTCAAATGATTCCAAGACTCCACTCTTTTGGAGTTGGCCTATGCGTTTCTTGTTTACATGTCCAAGACGACAATGCCACAATGATGCTTTATCTAGGCTAGTAGAAGAATCAATATACAACACATTATTTCCTAAGTTGTCCACAATCGACACAGTTTCATACGCACCATCACAAGGTAATGCTTTAAAATAAAACACATTATTAAAGAAAACATTAATACCACCACATTCATTATCAAACGAAAAGGTAAAACCTTGTTTGTACAAAGCATGAAAAGAAATAATATTCCTCGCCATTTCAGACGAGTACACACATTTATTCAAATCTAATTTTAACCCATTATTAAGCAACAAAGTATAAACTCCAATCTTGGAAACAGGTGAAGCCTTCCTATTCCCCATGATTAAGTTTATCTTCCCGTGCTCCACATCCTCACTTCTTCTTAGGCCCTGCATAGGTGGGTTTCACTTTCCCATCCTTTAGATCCTGCAAGTACTTAGGGCAGTTTCGCTTCCAGTGTGCCTTTTCATGGCAATAAAAGCATTCAGCATCCTTGGGAATGGCAGAAGGAGTGACAGAACCGTTCTTAGTCTTTGATGAGGAGCCTTCAAGAGACTTTCCCTTGGTACCCTTCGAAGGGTTCTTCCTCTTTTTCCCTTTGCCTTGCCCAATAGCTAAAACAGGGGTAGAAGTTGGAGTAGGAGTAGTAGAGGTAACAACCGCTTTACCCTTAAGACCGGTTTCAGCGGTCTTCAAGAGTCCTTGAAGCTTGCTGAGGGTAACTTCCTCCTTGTTCATATGATATGTCATTCGAAAATGATCATAACAAGAAGGCAAGGAGTGCAAAATGATGTCAATTGCCAACTCCTCGGGGATGTTAACATTTAGCTTCAGCAAACGGTCCACATACCTTTGCATCTTTTGCATGTGGCCCGTGACGGATTCACCATCCTTCATGCGGGTAGTTATTATGGAGGAGATTATTTCATACCGCTCCTGACGAGCACTCTGATGGTACCTTTCCATCAGGTCTTGGTGCATCTCAAAAGGGTAGAAATCTTCATACGACTTTTGGAGCTCGGCTGTCATCGTGGCCATCATGATACATGCCACCTTAGTAGCATCTCTCTCATGAGTCCTGAATTCAGCGATCTCCTCAGGAGTAGCAGTAGACTCATCAAGTTCTTTTAACTCCTTATCGAGGACATATTCCTTGTCCTCGTAACGAGTAACCATCCTGATGTTCCTAATCCAATCCATGAAGTTGGAACCATCAAAGATGACCCTCCCACAAAGATTCATGAGAGAGAAAGAACCAGTTGGGCTAGAGCCTGAAGCATTAGTGTTGGAACACATCTGAAAGAAGAAAGTAAGTTTAGATTAGATATTTAGGATCCTTAATAAGACACCCAAATGTAATATTAAGGCTAGGATCCAATCACAATATATTACACTTAGAAGAGGGATGCCGTAATCTAAGTAATAATATATTTGAAAGGTAGGTGAATGACGATTCACCAATTTCCACCATGAAAACGAAATGATTTATTAGGTTTAATTGGATTTGAAATTCCTAGATTCTTTTGAGATTCATTGAACTTTTCAATGGCATGTTTCAATCTCGATTGTGCCCTTCAAGTTTTGTGACTGGGATGCCGAGGATCACAAAACAAGGTGTGAATAACCATGCTAATTCACTTGGTACTCTTAATATTATCACCTAATCAATGTGCCGGTTAACCACACACGCTCCATTGATCTATGACAAACATTAAGTCACCCTTCGTGATCCTTACTAGTCCTAGTTAGTGTGCCGGTTAACCACACACGCTCCACCAACGACTTGGTAAGGTACAAAGTGTGAATTCCATGGACTAGCACCATGTTCACATTTTTCCTAAAATAACTAAGATTGGGAATTAAAAGAGTTTAGTTACTTTATAATATTCATTATACTTTTAATGAGGATTTAAAGTCATTGTTCTACCCGTTCGGCTAACGACCCTCCACCGATCAAGCAAGCGGTGGGTGAGAGTATACACCCATTAAGTCGCCATTTTATAGGCAACAACCTTATACCCACCTTATAGACCGGCTTCGTGAATGAGGCCTACTAACGGTAAAACGACTTATTCTTATACATATATATAATAATTAACCATTAATGTTATAAATAGTATAAGGGTTGAATTTTAACTATTAAAACTCTAAGGTTTGGAATTAAAGTTTATTAAAGTGTGTGAAACTTTACAAATTCCAAAACTTGAGGGCAAGTTTTGTAACTTTGCAAAACTCTTCATTTCATAACTTATGAATTAAAGGTTCATAAAAATGAAGACTCTTCATTTTCATGTAACTTATGTGTTTTAAGTGTGTGTTAAATGAAAGTGACCTTTGGTAATCCATAACTTGAGGACAAATTATGGACTCCATTAAAACACATAAATGATAAAGAATTAATCCTAAACAATTCAGCAAATAATTCCTATCATTTTCTAAATTCATAAGAACATGAACATGATCATCAAAAATTCAAGAATAATATGAACACATAAAATCATGGAATTTTGATATATGCTGTTGCAAATGGATTAGAACAACCATTACACCAACTAAAATAAGTTTTATAACACCAAAACAGTTTAGGGTAATGTTTCTAGTCCATTTCCAGCAGCAAAAGTCGAGGATCTGCATTCTTTCGATCCTACTCGGCGAGTGCATGAACTTACTCGCCGAGTAGGTTGAAGTTTGCCTTGGACTCGTCGAGTCCCCCCAATGGACTCGGCGAGTCCACCATGCTGACAGCAACGATTTCGACTTTTTTCACTATTTTGCATCAAGTATCAAACAAGCAAGCCTAGGCTCTGATACCACTGTTGGGTTTTGAGCAATCTAACACTTCCTAAGTGTGCATGCAACCCTAATAAACCTTGGATCTATGTTTGTCTAAATACATGCAAAATAATAATTTTCCAAGGTTTATAACCTATCTAACATGGCATGGGGAACATTTCAACATAAAAGAGTTAGAAGAGATTACATACCTTTTGGTGAGTTTGGTTCTAAGGAGTTTGAGGGCCAAGCACCAATAGTGTGAATGCCTCAAATGGAATCACAAACACTACAAACTCTTGGAAAACTTTGAGAGAGTATACACCTTGTATAAAATCGGCCACACACATGCACACACACACTAGTTCACTAGTTTTCTCTTAGGCTCCATTTCATGCTCCATAAGCATGCTTATATAGTGTGCATGGTTAGGGTGAAACCCTAATAACCCATGTCTTTTCCTTTTCCAAGGATCCATGGGTTAAAAGCTCCATGGATCATCCATGGACTTCCACATAAGCCTAGCCCATTAACAAATGAGTATTAGCCCACACTATATAAAACAAATAGCCCATAATTTAATTAGTATTCCTTTTAATCTCTAAATTAATTCATAATTAATTTAAGACTAAAACTAATTAAATAACGTAACTTCATATTAATATATTATAACTCATAATATATTAATAAACATATGTGTATAACTCTCATAAAATTATCCATAATAGTTTGGATGAGATGCAACCCAAATGGACCATGCCGGTCGGGTCAAGTATATACCAAATAAGTTATGGACTTAGACACCTTATCCAACAAACATCTCATTCAAAGAATTATCTTGTAACACCGTAAATTTCAAAACAATTTTTTCATTTAAATATAATGATTTAATTCTAAAAAACACTTTCCTTAAAATCTCATTCATAATCGAATTAAAAAACATAACTCCATTTTCACTTGCATAATAAACCACGTTCCTTAAAACATGACTCTTTCTCTGGTGTGTACAATCAAGCCGGTGCCGTCCCGTGATCCTGAGAGAAACCTGAAAAACATAACACAAAACACTGTAAGCACGAAGCTTAGTGAGTTCCCCAAAATACCACACATAACACATATTAGCCACTCGAGGCTATAACTCTGTGGGTCCGTGGACCCTATTCTGTGAAGCTTCCGGGTCTAACTCTGTGAACCCTTCGGTTCTAACTCTGGGAACCTTCCGGTTCTAACTCTGTAAACATGCACAACATAAATCACATAGAAAAAATCCAGTACAACACATAACATACATAGCATACAAATACTCTGTCACATAACTATGGTTACCTACTCAAGGTAAAGTATAGTGAGAAGACTCACCTGGCAAGCAGGAAGCAGATATCCTCACGCTTGCATCTCGAACTCGCCGCCATCTATCACATAAGGCAAATTCTCTCTTGAACATAACTCTCGAGACTAGACTCAATCCTCTCTTGGCACCCTCTTAAGGTTAAAAGACCATTTTACCCCCTTCTTGGCCCAAATGCCACATTGCTGACCAAACTCCTAAAGGTCAACAAAAGTTAACGGTCAAACTTTGACCCAACTCACCCAGTGCACTCCGGTGACTCGGAGAGTACACACATGCCCACTAACTCTTTGTCCTGCTTGGTACGTAGAGTCCCTCCCTATGCTCGACGAGTCATACTAGACAGGAATCGCGGGGCCACCGCGACTCAACTCGTCGAGTCTCAAGAACAACTCGGGGAGTACCGCCTTGAACTCCAGTCCTCTAACCCCCTCCTGACTCACTAAGTCATCCCCCAACTCGGCAATTCCATTCACTGAACAATTTACGTGAAACCCTAACCCTACTCGCCGAGTCTCAAGAACAATTCGGGGAGTTCATGCCATGCACAAACTTTACTGACCTCCTGAGGTCATATCTGTTTCCCCAAACCATAGATATGGCCTTCCCAAGCATGAATGTCACGTAAAGTTCGAAACACTATGCTTGTATAACCACAACAAGGCATCAAAAGGAGATTTAGTCCCAAAAATGGCAACCTAAGGCCAATAACCCCAAACTAGTCCATAAAGCTCCAAGGGTCAAGGTCTCTGGACCTCTTTGAGTCCAGATCCAAGGCACAAACTCGAAGAGGGACCATTTTCTCCACATAATCACTCTCCAAAGGGGGTTAGCAAACCCTAAATCTAATGATCAACACCAAAACTAAAGGAGGTTCGAACCATTACCTCAAAATGATGTCTCTAAACTCTGGAACTTCTTGCATCGCACCTCCTCTTTGCTCTTGTCACCTTCTTCTTGCTAAACCAAGGGTTCAAGGATCAAAAAGTGACTTCTTCTCCCTCACAACGATTTGGCTCACTTAGGGTTCTCTTAAGGGACTGGTAGCCGCAATTGGAGGCTATAAGTACCCTTAAATAGGCTCCAAACCCGGGGGATTAGGGTTTCATTAAACAGCGTGGACTCACTGAGTCCGGACGTGAACCCGGATGAACATCTGCGACCCTACTCGGCGAGTCTTGGCTCCAACTCGCCGAGTTCCTCCTCAAACTCCAAAATAATTAAATAGAATAATATACCTGGGAAATCAGGATGTTACATATCTAGTCTTAGTGATATGTAATAGTATTCACGAGCTAGTTAGGGGAAGATAGTAGGGACTTCTTATGTAGCAGATGGCGAAGAGTAGGATGGTGATTACCCTAGGGTAAGCCTAGGACGAGAGTAGCACGTGAAGCATTAGTAATAGAAGGGAATTGGTGAAGTCAAGGTAGTGTTTGAGGAAAGTACAGATAAATGTGGAAGGTAGTATGGGCCCGTACTACTAAAAGAAGAAGATAAATACTCAAGTCAAGGAAGGATGAGATGAATCCATGGAACTTGTAGTGCATATGATCCTTCAAGATTTGTTTAGTAGTCTGATGTTTGTTATGATGTGTTTTTCAGAATGGCGATTTTACACAACAGACCAGTCGGTAGTGCAGGCACCGATGAGGGATCAGGCTCGGGCTCAGGAGTTGTGCAGCTAGACGAACAAAATAGGGAGTTGATCTTCTCTGAGATCACACGCGGTATCTTGGATCAGACTCATGTGATATTTGGCACGATCAAGAAGGGCATTCTTGAGCTTTTGGATGAGAGGTTGAGTGCTTTCCGCACTGAGGTGACGGCCATGATGGGATCACGTACACTGACTTTCAGGGAGTTCAGGGATTGTGGAGCTCCCGAATACCATGGGGCTCGAGACCCCATCATGAGTACTAGATAGTTGGCAGATGTCGCTAATGCATTCCATAGTAGAAGATGTCCCGAGGGGGACAAGGTCCGACTTGCGTCCCGTCTTCTGAAGGACATGACACGTGAATGGTAGGAGGAGGTCGGACATGCCATGAGTGATGATGCAGATCTTGATACCATGACATGGAGTGATTTTATGATTCGGTTCAGGGCCGAGTTTGCACCTATAATAGAGGTGCAATAGCTTGCCAAAGATTTTTAGGATCTTGAGCAGACAACATAGACAGTGGTGGAGATCAACGCAAATTTTAGGGAGAGGACCCTTCCCGTTCTGCAGTATGTGGCGGACGCAGAGATGAAAAAGGCTCGGTATCATGAGAAGTTGCAAAGTGATATTCGCCACTTTATGATCCGCTCTAGCTGTAAGACGCTGGAGGACATGATTGTTAGTGCTAGAGAGAGAGAGAGAGAGAGAGTTGGATTTAGAGATAGAGAGGAAGAGGAAACCCGAGGGGGGTTAGTCAGGGATTTCAGGAAAGTAGCCCAAGGTATCAGATCACAAATCTCAGAGCCACGGTCGTTGTGGTAATTGTGGCAGGATGCACAAGGGAACGTGCAAGGCTGGGAGTTTGGGCTGCTACAAGTGCGGTCAAACTGGTCATATGAGCCGAGACTGCATAACCACTACCACCACCATGACAACATCAGATCTGATTTTATTTCAATGCAATCAAAGGGGACATAAGCGATCCTAGTGCTCGAGTTTAGCAACAGCGGGGAAGGTGGTAGCACCTTCTCCTGCCACATTGAGGATTACAGATGGCCGTCAGGGCCGGACTGAGGCGCCTACGGCCAAGATAGAGGTCGTGATGCAGTGGGAGATTCCGAGGTCTCCAATTGAGATTCAGAGTTTCCTAGGTCTGGCAGGGTATTACAGGAGATTCATTCAGGACGTCTCTAAGATTTCAGTTCCTTTGACCTGACTGACCAAGAAATCGGTGGTTTTTCATTGGAGACCTGAACAACAGATAGCCTTTGAGACGTTCAGACAGTGGTTGTGCGAGGCTCTGATTCTCACTCTGCTAGAGGGTGTAGATGATTTCATAATTTATTATGATGCTTCGATCACAGGCATGGGAGTAGTTTTGATGCAGCGAGGTCATGTGATAGCTTATGCTTCGAGACAGCTGAAGCCTCATGAGGCTAACTATCCGACGCTCAATTTAGAGCTGGGGGTTGTGGTGTTCGCCCTCAAGATTTGACGACATTACCTATACAGGTCCATTGTACCATTTACACGGACCACAAGACTTTGAGGTACCTCAGGGATCAGCCAAATCTGAACATGAGGCAGTGTGGGTGGTTAGATGTGGTAAAGGACTATGATTGTGAGATCCTTTAACACCCAGGAAAAGCCAACGTAGTGGCCAACACCGTGAGCCGTAAGGCAGTAGCAACCTTGATCCGAGACATCTGTTTAAGGATGATAGTGATTACTCCTTTGCTGGAGCAAATCCGAGAGGCGCGGGTCAAGGGTCTGAAGGAGGAGCGCTGTAAGTGCGAGTGGATCATAGGTCAGGTGGCCTCCTTTGATTACGATAGTTGTAGATTGTTGACCCTGTATGGAAGGGTTTGGGTGCTGTATCGGGGAGAAGTACGACAAATATTGATGGATGAGGCCCACATGTCCAGGTTCTTCATCCACCCCGGGGCGACGAAGATGTATAGAGATCTTCGAACCGATTACAGGTGGTCGTGCATGAAGCGGGATGTAGCTTGGTACATGGAGAGATGCATGACCTGCATCAAGGTCAAGGCAGAGCACCAGAGGCCTCACGACAAGATTATGCCGTTAGACATCCCCGTGTGGAAGTAGGAGGACATTACTATGGATTTTATCACCAAGCTTCCAAGGACCGCATATGGGGTCGATTCAGTATGGTTCATAGTAGATCGGTTGACAAAAAGCACTCACTTTATCTCGATCCAAGAGAATATATCGGTCGAGATTTATGTGTGAGAGGTGGTGGTACGACATGGAGTGTCTGTCTCAGTAGTGTCAGATTGAGATGTCCGTTTTACGTTTAGATTTTGGAAGCGGTTTCACAACGAGATGGGTACTCGTCTCCACTTCAACACTGCTTTCCACCCCCAGATTGACGGACAGAGCGAGTGGACGATTCAGACTCTTGAGGACATGCTTCGTGCATGTTTGTTGGATTTATGTGGCAGTTGGGATACGTATCTTCCGTTAGCGGAATTTTTCGTATAACAACAGTTACCACGCCAGTATAGATCGGCCTCCCTTCTAGATGCTCTACGGGAGGAAGTTTATGACCCCAATCTATTGGGGTGAGGTCGGTCATAGGGTCATGGGGAGTACGGAGGTAGTACTCAAGACCACAAAGCGGATCCAGCAGGTCCGGAGCAGGATCCAGACCGCTCAAAGTTGGCAGAAAAGTTAGGATGACAAGCGGCGTTCAGACTTAGATTTTCAGGTGGGCGATATGGTCTTCATGAAGGTGTCACACTGGAAGGGTGTTATCAGGTTCCAGAAGCGGGGCAAGCTGGGCCCTAGGTTTATTGGCCCTTTCAAATTCATTGCCCGGGTGGGCAAGGTAGCGTATCGATTGGATCTTCCCGTGGAGCTCAACCAGATTCACAACACTTTCCATGTTTCCTAGCTATGGAAGTGCTTAGTGGATGACATGGCAGTTTTAACTTTAGAGGATATTCAGGTTGATGACAGCCTAAATTACATTGAGAGACCGGTGGCAATTCTGGATTGTAAAACGAAGGACCTGAGGAATAAGAGGGTTGAGCTAGTGAAAGTGTAGTGGCAGTACCATAAGGGTTCAGAGTGGACATAGGAGCCCTAGGAGGAAATGAGGGAGCACTACCCGGAGTTGTTTTCAGATGCAACAGACTTCTAGGACGAAGTTTAAGATAAGTGGGGAAGAATTGTAACGCCCGGTTCCATGGTACGCATTTAATTTAATTATTTATTTATTTTGAGAGAAGGACTCAACGAGTTGGTAGCTCTAACTCGTCGAGTAGAAGGAAGGCGATGTACGAGGTTTAAGTTATCTACCCGGCGAGTCATGTCCCTGACTCAGCGAGTAGCTCAGTTAGGGTGAAAGCCTAATTTCGTGGTTTTGCACCATATTTAAACCACTTAATCCCCACCCCTTAGCCTTATTTGCATCCACCTTGTCCCAAACCCTTAGCTACGAAACCCTATAGTGCTTTTTGAGTGTGTGAGCCACTTTTAAGTGTTATTTGTGCCTTTTGAACCTTGTGGAAGAAGAAGAAGTTAGAGGACTCTAGAGAAACAGTAGATCCAGAAGTTTCATCCCTTTAGCTGAATTTTTTGGTAATAAAACCTCAAACTTGATCATTCTCTTCTTAGATCTATTTATGACCTCTTTTTGCGAGTTTTTTGTCTAAGATTTGCTAGCTTGTGGGTAAGGATCGACCTAAGAGTTTCTCTTCCAGATCTAGTGCCTAGAGAGGCTGTGAGGACATAAAGGTGCATACTTTATGCCCTTAGAGGCCCAATGCAAGTGCTAAAGACGTATTTATGGCCTTTTGAGCTCAAAAAGCTATGCATGGAAGCAAGCTTGAGACTTTTCGTGGTTATCTGATACCTAGGCCCTTGATGTAGGTTTGCATGTGTGGATTTGAGATTCTAAGGCTTTTTGGACAAGATCCATGTCCTAAAGGAATTAGTGTTTTGTCTAAACCCTTTAAGAAGTGTTATGAACGGGTAAAGTTGGAAACTTTACCATTCGAAAGGCCATTCTAGTGAACAAACGAACTAAGGACCTTGTATCTAGAAGATAGGGGCTTAATCTATTAAGATGACCAAGCAGACAGAGGGAATCGTCGAGTCCAAAAGGGAACTCGACGAGTCGAGTCGTGTTGTCCCGATTCCAGTTTATAGTAGAACTCGACGAGTCTGTAGAGAGAATCGACGAGTTGATATGCCAAGTCACGATTGAGCAGCTCGATAGGACTCGACGAGTCTGGTGGTTGTCGAGGCCAACACAAATAATAACCCTAAATATTACACACTAAAATAGTGTATAGCGGTAAAGGGATCGAATCCACGGAGATTGGTTCAATTTATGACTCTATGAAAAATCTCTTTGCAAAAATACTTGTAAAATGACAACAAAAATAAAATGGGGGGTTTTGGTGTTTTGAAATACTTGAAACAAACTAGAATTAACTATGATTTAAATAGACAAATGCAACAAAAATAAGAGTTTGATGTAAAATCAATAAGGGAGAGATGGTTGACTTAAAGTTTCCTTACTTTGACTTTTGATGAACATATCATTAGAATTCAATGGTGTAATACTTGTTTTAAATCCTCAATTTGGCTATAGTAATCCAAGGAGCTTGAGATTACCTAGACTTTTCTTAATTGTTGAAATGGCTAGAGAAGCTCATAACAATTTCCTTAGTCAAAGTCACTAATTCCAAATATCATGTAATTAGTGAAAGTCAACTAGCATTAAGAACCAAAAAGTCACCAAATCCAAGAGGGGTCAAATGCTTTCACCACCATGTTGGAGGAAATGTTTTTATGATTGTGTGAAACAAAAACAACACAAAAATCATTTGTTGCTTGCTAATTTGAGGATCCTTTACTTAATCAAGAAATTAGCCAACTAATCACCACAAACACATTTAAACTCATCAACTAAAACATACAAGTAATGATAAGATGTTAAAACACAAAACATTTCCATAAAGATTCAAGAACATGTTCATGGATTCTTCAACATTCAACAAAAGTTCAAAGGATTAACCAAAAGTCAACCAAGATTAGCTTAGCCAAGCATGGCTAAACCCAAAGAAACAAAGTTAGAGAAATTTGTACCAAACATTAAGCAAGAATCAAGAGGTAAAAATATGATGTTCTTCAAGGGTTCTTGGCCTTCAAAAGTCTCCAAAACTCCAGAGAGAATCTTCAAAAATCGGGTGTCCAAGAGTATGCAAAAGATGGGCACCAACCTTCCTCAAATAGCTCAAAAGAAGAATTTCCGAAACTGCCCCTGCAGGAGGTTGCACGACCTGCGTGCTCTTGCGCGGGTGGTCCCTGGATGTAGCATCTTTGAGGTTTTGGGCCTCCATAGCTTAGCCCACTTGGCCCATGTCGAATCCAATCACCTCCTAGCCCATTTTCTTCAAGTTTTTCTTCATTTTAAGCCCAATTTGACCTCTCTAAGTCCTCCAAAGCTCGTGAACTCGCCCGATTAATAATTTACGTACGCTTGAATATTCCCCCGCATCTTGCAAATTTAAAGTTTATTTCTCTCCAAGTCTTCAAATAATCATCAAGATCACTCTATGCATCATCTCCACTATCCATCAAACCCAACGTCTTTTTTGTCTACCAAATCTCATCGCCTCCTATACGTCCCGAACACTCCCGCTCCGCTAGACCCGAAAACCTGCAATTATGCTCACAAGATTCGAGAGTACCCGAAATAGTCATAAAATAACAAAAAGGAATATATGCATGGAAATTATCTAAATTATGAATGAAATATGCTAAAATAAACTATAAAAAGAAGTAAATAAAATGAAGCTATCAAATCACCCCAAGCTTAAACCTTACTTGTCCTCAAGTAAGACAAGACTAAATGAACTTGGGATGAACTACCCTAGAAATAAAAAGAATGGATAGAACCATGGAACCTGTTTGACGTTAGTCAACATGGTCAGAATTGATTTCGCTGCTATCTCACAACTTTTTCATCCGATGACAATGGAACCATAAACCACAGCCAGGACAACTCCTTTAGGTGAGTAAGGAGGGATGAGCAGTCGCAGCCTCAATGGAACATGTATACAATGAAGAACATCTGTAGTAGGGAGAAAGCAACTGGATGGGCTCGGGTGGAGCTATTTTTTAAGTGTACACTCTGATCTCACATTTACCGGTTTCTCTCATGTGTAACTAGGTTTAATCGCTCGGGCACCGTTGTAGGAATCGATTCACTTGGTGTTGGCCCAAACCTCCCGTAGTATCCGACTCGACAGTCTCCCTAACATCACCAATTTGCGAAAAACAACTCGATCTATATACAATAAAACATACCTAAATAAATGAATATCAAACGCCAGGTGACCAAGATGTTGGGAAATTTGTTCAATAATTGAACCGGCCACCTATCTAAGATAGTTGCAACTGAAAATTTGCATGCTTCATTTTGTTTTTGTTTTTGTTTTTGTTTTGTTTTTTTTTTTTTTTTGATGAGAAAACCCTTTGACTCAAAATTTGGTTCCCAAAGGTGTGTAGGTGGAACCGAAAGGGTAATGATATAATCCAAATGGCCTAAGTGTGAAAATGACCATGTGTGGAGCATAAAGATGTAATGTAAGCTCCTTTTCAAACTTGTGGTTTTTCAAAGATAATGAAAATGTCCAAATGTGGACTAAAAGACTCTCTAAATTCTAAGAAAATCGCAAAAAGATATGGTGATGTAAAGAGACTGGATATGGATTCTACTCGGGGACAAGCACCAATGCTTCATCCTAACAGTTCAAACATGATCAAGTGTGATCCTCTCCGCGGTAGTGACCGCAAGGCTAAGAACACCCATTGCTATAGTATATCCTACAGTTGTTAGTATTGTATGCATAATTCTTTATGGAACTACCTGGCCATGATCACTTACCCCTTTAAGCTACCAGCATCTGATCCCAAGTATGAAATCCCAAACTGCAGCTAGTGGTCCCGATTCGATGGGTGAGATAGCAACAAGATCCTGGACCAATAATGATACAATAACTGTGAACCTGTTCCATGGCATCCAAGAGAGGTGAGAATAAACAGACAACAAAAATGCATGAATGCTAATGTCTTAAGCTAAATGTTATGCAAAAATAAAAAGTGGAAAAAGAAGAAAATAAAATCTTTTTGGAATTAAAAAAAAATGAATGATGATTAGCTTAAAACTAAAATGTTATGCAACCTAATTAAAAATGCATGAAAAAATAAAAGGAAAATGAAATGCCCTACCCCAAGCTTAAGAACAAGCATTGTCCTCAATGCTTGAGGAAAGGGCGGAAAGGACCTAAATCGGGGGGTCGGGCGGTGGTTTCTTGAAATTATGACCGATAGAACTCCGCTAATCTTGAATTTTCCGGTGAGGTGGGTGCTGGAAGGTTATATGAGAGGAATGGAGTGGGAGGTCAAGATGATTAAATGAAGAAGAAGGGAAGCTGAACATTTTAATCTATGGGTCAAAAAGGGTCAATTTCGGTCAATGTTGGTCAAGAAAAGTCAAAAGGTCAACTCATTAAAACCTTTGGTCAACACCTGGTCAAATAATAGCCAAAAATAGCCCAAATTGCCCAGCACAGTGCGCGGGTCGCGCAGTGTAGCACGCGGGTCGCGCAGACCTTGCAGTTAAGTCTTGGGCCAATGTCGCTTCATCACACCTGGCCGCGCAACCCACCCGCGCAACAGCACGCGGGTCGTGCAACCCCCTGATCCTGATCTTCATTTTTGCTTCATTTTTCATCGTTTTTCACCCGTTCTTGCTTTGGAAGGCCCCAAAAACCTAGAAACTCTTGATTTCTTCAAAAACAATTCTTTTGAATCCCAAAAGCATCTTCAAAAGTCATTTATTCAAATTAAAAACACAAAAACACAATGCTTTCCAAAAATGCCATTCTTTAACGTCTTTGGCGAGACGCCTCCAAACTTCACTTTAACACTTTGGGGCGTCCAAATGGATGACATCTTGGACATTTGAATCAGAAACTTCATTGAATGGCTTCAATCGATGTCCATTAACCTTGTAAATTTTCCCCGTGTCGACATTTTTTAATTTCCACACCTCCATTGAGACTCTTTTCTTGTATTTGACTTTCTTTTTACGGGAGAACCATACCGGACTCAAACCTTTGATAATAGCAATCATCCAACCATATTCTTAATGGGTTTTAGCCATAAGAACTTTCCTATGTGCGCATGCAAAACCCTAATGCTTGGATCTAGGCTTTCTAATAAACATGCTTTTGTATCCAAGACTTCTAATGGCTAATTAGGTTAAACAACAATATTGAAACAGATCTAGAATCATACCTTTGAATTCCTTGTTGATCTTGTTTGTCTTGGAGCTTCTAGAGTCACAATTGTCACTCCTCTAATGGCTTACAAACACCAATAACAAGCAAGATGATTTAGGAGAGAGGAGAGGGGAGGAATTCGGCCAGAGGTTCCTTGCTTAAGGTTGTGTGTCGAATTCCCTCACCCATAGGGTCTATTTATACTTGTAGACTCCTTAAGGGTTTCACCCTAAACCCTAATTGGATAATCTTCTCTTAAGGCTATCCAAATCCATTCCATAGATAACCCTATGGAAGATTTGAGCTATCCTAAAGCTCTTAGAATCCGTCCAAGGTATATCCTAATGGATTTACAGTCTAAAGTCTAACTATCAAACAATTGACAGTTTATACCCTCTTATTTAATTAATCTCTTTAAGTCACCAAATTAATACCAATTAATTTATGACTTATATTAATCAAATAGCCAAATATTATTCCTTATAATATTTACTCTCTCTTAATAAATCATCCTTCAAGTTGCTATGGTGAAGGCAACCCAAAAGGACCATGCACAACCAAATATAGTTATAGCCTTAGACACTATTCCAACAGTCTCCCACTTGGATAAGTCTAGTAACTATACAAGTACAATACGGTTTGCAATCGTAGCTCTCAAAGACGCTGTCAACTCTGATCTAATCAATCTTGTCCTTTAGATAAGGGATCGTACAGTCCTCTGTTAGATATCATGCTGATAATCCTATGGAATGGTTAGTCTAGCATTTAGATTTCTCGATCTCCGATTTATTTGACATAGAACTTAATCGAACACATCAATTCAGTTCTGACCGGGCCCGGCACATAAGTCAAATCAAATCATCGAGTGGCCAAGATATCTCTTCTATCCTCTTAGGATAAAATTTACAGATAAACTTCGACTTATATGCATTTACTTATTCATTAACCAACTATACACAACAATGCGTTTTATAACATCAAGTTACTGATGCGTTTTCGCATTATCAATGCACAATCAATTAACAAATAATAAACCATATATCTAGGTTTTAAGACCATATGATATTATCGTCTTGCGATCACCTTTTATATCGTATTCCATAAAGTGATTCCAGCAAGCGCGGGTTTATTCCAATGCTCAAAACCAGTTCATAAGCACTCATGAACGTTGCAGCAACCCTTGCTATGTCTAACACCATTTAGACACTCTACACACCAATTCATGACAATCTTCATTCATATACTCCCAACATATGAACGATTGTGGACCATTTGGATAATTCGATTATTCCTAATAAACTCAATTATTCTGGAAGTCAAAACATGCAAAGTGAAACAATAGTTAAACAACTAACATGTGACAGTAACTTTACTCATAAATAACACTCCTTTATTTAATCATCAAATGTTAATTACATTTATCTATTATGCGTTTCTAATACTATCTAATCCATGCTAATATCATCCTTCAGCCCAATACTCCTAGCATGCTGCAAGTGCTTAACCCTACTCAGTCCCTTCGTAAGCGGATCTGCTGGGTTATCTTCTGATGATATCCTCTTCACTACGAGTTGTCCTTCTTCTACACGATGTCTAATGAAGTGATATTTTTTGTCGATATGTCGAGATCTACCATGATCCCTCGGTTCCTTGGTCAAGGCAACCGCACCTTCGTTATAACAGAAAATCTCCATGGGCTCCTTTATGGCCGGCACAACTCCAAGATCACCGATGAAGTTCTTCAGCCATATTGCCTCCTTTGACGCTTCGCTCGCTGCGATGTACTCTGATTCGCACGTTGAATCAGCTACGGTTTCCTGCTTGGAACTTTTCCATGTCACTGCTCCTCCACTTAGGGTAAAGACCCAGCCCGAATGCGAACGGTAGTTGTCCCTGTCGGTCTGAAAGCTGGCGTCACTATACCCTCGCACCTTCAAGTCATCACTCCCTCCAAGGACTAAGAACCATTCTTTCGTCCTCCGAAGGTACTTAAGGATGTTCTTCACCGCAATCCAATGTGCTTTGCCAGGGTTCCCTTGATATCTGCTAACCATGCTCAAAGCGAAGGCTACATCAGGGCGAGTACAAGTCATAGCGTACATGATTGAGCCAACTGCGGAAGCGTATGGTACTCGGCTCATTTCTGCTATCTCAGCTTCGGTACTCGGACTTTGAGTCTTACTCAACTTGGCATTTCCTTGTATCGGTAGTTCTCCCTTCTTTGAGTTTTCCATACTAAAACGTTTTAGTACCTTCTCCAAGTAAGTATTCTGACTAAGTCCAATTAGTCTCTTACTATCCTTATTCCCAAAATGTAAGAAGCCTCTCCGAGGTCCTTTATAGCGAAGCACTTCCCGAGCCAGGACTTAACCTCCTGCAGAGTCGGGATGTCGTTTCCTATGAGTAATATGTCATCGACATATAGAACGAGGAAGCTTACTATACTCCCACTGGCTTTGACATATACACAAGATTCGTCTTCGCTTCGTACAAATCCAAACTCTTTGACTTTCTCATCGAAGCAAAGATTCCATCTGCGAGACGCTTGCTTAAGTCCATAAATGGACTTCTCAAGCTTACACACTCTATTCGGATGCTTCGGATCCACAAACCCCTCTGGCTGAGCCATGTAAACATCCTCAGCCAACTTCCCGTTAAGGAAAGCGGTCTTGACATCCATTTGCCAAATCTCATAATCATGAAATGCGGCAATTGCTAGCATCACTCTAATAGATTTAATCTTCGCAACTGGTGAGAAGGTCTCATCATAGTCAACTCCGGGAGTTTGAGTAAAGCCCTTCGCAATCAATCGCGCTTTATATGTGTGTACGTTCCCATCCACGTCGGCCTTCTTCTTGAAGATCCACTTGCACCCTACGGTCTTACGTTCGGGCACGTAATCAACCAAATTCCAAACTTGGTTATCGTACATGGATTGGATCTCGCTATCCATCACCTCTTTCCATTTCGCAGACTCCGGGCCTGCCATGGCTTCCTTATAGCTATTAGGTTCATCAAGATTTACTAGTGGACCATCACTAATATACGTGTCCCCTTCGGTGGTAATATGAAAACCATAAAACTGGGGTTGAACTCTAACTCTACCGGAACGTCTAAGAGGTAAGGATTCGTCAATCAGTTCAACCGGAGTTTCCTCCTCGGGTTGAATGCCAGCGGTAGAGGTTCCTTCATCTATCGATTCTTGAATCTCTTCAAGTTCGATTTGCCTCCCACTGTCTCCTTGGCTTATGAGTTCTCGCTCTCGGAAAACTCCTCTCCTCGCAACAAAGATAACATTATCTTTCGGTCTATAGAAGAGATATCCAAAGGAAGTTTGCGGGTAGCCGATGAAAATACATCGCTCACTTCGAGGTTCAAGCTTGTCGTGAGTATCTCGTCTTACGAAAGCCTCGCAACCCCAAACCTTGATATGTGCCAACGAGGGAGCTTTCCCCGTCCACATCTCGTGAGGTGTTTTGGCAACCTTCTTAGTAGGGACTCGGTTAAGGATATGGGCGGCAGTCTCTAAGGAATACCCCCAAAAGAAGATAGGGAGTGAAGCACGACTCATCATAGAGCGAACCATATCCAATAAGGTTCGATTACGCCTTTCTGACACACCATTCAACTGCGGTGTCCTAGGAGGCGTCAATTACGAAACTATTCCACACTCCTTGAGATAATCGTGGAATTCAAGACTTAGGTACTCTCCTCCTCGATCGGATCGAAGCATCTTGATTTTCCTGCCCAATTGATTCTCCACTTCATTCTTGAACTCTTTGAACTTTTCAAAGGTTTCTGACTTTTGCTTGATTAAATAGATATACCCATATCTACTATAATCATCGGTAAAAGTCACATAGAAGCGGTTCCCATCCTTCGTGGTTGATCTAAAGGGTCCACATACATCGGTATGTATTAGGTCCAATAGCCCCTCACCCCTTTCACAAGTACTCGTGAAGGGTGACTTAGTCATCTTTCCAAGTAAACAAGACTCGCATGTGTCATCTTCCCTAAGGTCGAATGAATCCAACACTCCATCCTTTTGGAGTTGGGCTATGCGTTTCTTGTTGACATGTCCAAGACGACAATGCCACAAGGATGCTTTATCCATACTAGTGGAAGAATCAATATTCAAAACATCATTTCCTAAGTTATCAACAATCATAACAGTTTCATATATTCCATTACATGGTATAGCTTCAAAGTAAAAGACACTATTTAGATAAGCCAAAATAGAACCATTCTCATTATTAAAAGAAAATCTAAATCCTTGTCTATATAAACCATGAAATGAAATGATGTTTCTAGCCATTTCTGGCGAATAGCAACAATTGTTCAAATCCAAAACTAAACTATTCTTAAGCACTAAAGAATACACTCCAATCTTGGTCATAGGCGACGATCTTATGTTCCCCATGATTAGATTGATCCTTCCTTGCTCCACATCCCTACTTCTTCTTAGTCCCTGCACATTAGAACAAATGTGATAACCACAACCGGTGTCAAGAACCCAAGAAATAGCATGATTAGAATCGTTAGATTTGATTGCATATATACCTGCGAAAGATGGCTTGATCTTTCCTTCCTTGATGGCTTGCAGGTAATCCGGGCAGCTTCTCTTCCAATGTCCTATCTTGTGACAGTGGTGGCACTCTGCCTCCTTCGGGTTAGAGAAGGGCTTAGAGGGATCAACTTTGGTCCCACTAGAAGAGGAACCATCTCGGGCTTTCACCTTGCGATAGTTGTTCGAAGAAGCTTTCCTCTTCTTTCCCTTCCCTTGACCAATAGCCAAGACAGGAGCAGCGGATGGATTGGGAGTTGGTGCAACAGACTTGTCCTTGAAATTGCTCTCAGCAACCCTCAAGAGACCTTGGAGTTTACTTAGAGTGACCTCCTCTTTGTTCATGTGGTAGGTCATCCTAAATTGATTGTACATCGGAGGCAAAGAGTGAAGCACCATGTCGATCGCCAAGTCTTCGCCGAAGTCAACATTTAACTTGCGAAGGCGGTCGACATACCTTTGCATCTTTTGCAAGTGCACGGTAAGAGATTCTCCATGACCCATCTTAGCGGAAATCATGTTAGTGAAAATCTCATAACGCTCTTGTCTCGCGTTTTGGTGGTACCTCTCCAACAAGTCTTGATGCATCTCGTATGGATACATGTCCTCGTAGGACTTTTGGAATTCGGAGTTCATGGTGGCGATCATGATGCAATGTACCTTCGCTGCATCTCGCTCATGAGTTTCAAAGGCGGTGATTTCTTCGGGAGTAGCAACTTCGGGGTTGATTTTCTCGAGCTTCTCGTCGAGGACATACTCTTTATCCTCATAGCGAGCAATGGTGCGAATGTATCTTATCCATTCGCTAAAGTTCGTTCCATCGAAGGTGACCTTTTGGCAAAGGCTCATCAACGTGAAAGAACTAGCAGCAGCGTTGTTTGCGTTTGACATCTATAGAAAGGACAAAGATAGATTAGAATAAGAATCCCTAATTATTACCCAATAAGAAAAATTAGGGCTAGGATCCAACAATAACATTTACATACTAGAAAAGGGATGCCGTAATCTAACATGCAAATAAATTGAAGGTAAGTGAATGACGATTCACTAGTTCTCCATCACAAAACTTAAACTATTAGTCCTAAGTGTTTTTTTTTAGAATTCCTAGGTTCGGATGAGATTCATTGAACTATTCAATGGCATGTTTAAATCTCGATATGCCCCTCTTGTTTGTGACTGGGATGCCGAGGATCACAAAGCGGGTGTGAATTACCATGCAAATTCACATGGTGCCTTCATTGTAACGATCACCTATTCGATGTGCCGGTAAACCACACACGCTCCATCGATCTATGATGAACAATGAATCACCCTTTGCCACCTTCGCTTAGAACCAATTAGTGTGCCGGTAAACCACACACGCTCCACTAACATCTTAGCAAGGTGCAAAGTGTAATTTCATGGGATTGCATCAATTCACTTTTCCTAAAGTAACTAAGATTGGGAAATTTAAAAAAAGTTTAGTTACTTCGTATTTCTTATTATACTTTTAATGAGAGGATGAGGTTTCCCTATCCTACCCGTTCGGTTAACGACCCTCCACCAATCAAGCAAGCGGTGGGTGTGAGTGTACACCCATTAAGTGCCATTTTATAGGCCGCAACCTTATACCCACCTTATAGATCGGCTTCGTGAATGAGGCCTACTAGCGGTAAGACTAGCATTTAGTTATACATACATACATATATATATATATATATATATATATATATATATATATATATATATTATTCTAGTAATATCATATAAGTATAGGGTTGCATTTTAAACTTTTCAAAATCTAGGGTTTGAAATTTAAGTTGTCTAAATTAAAACTTTTAATCACAAATATAAATTTCAAAACTTTAGGGTAGGTTTTAAACATTTAAAAACATAGAGGATCAAATAACAAATAATTCCAATTAACAATTAATATTCTAATTATCTTTATTTGATTTATCTTGATTTCTTTGAAGATAATTACCAAAATAATTAATCATTATCATATAAGGAAATTAAATATTTTATTAGATGATAAATATCTTTAATTAGATCAAGATAATAGTCATATTTATCAAAAAATCGGATTTATATTGATCTAATATGATTAAGGTAAGTTTCATAAGATAATTATGAAAAAATCCCTGGCCCTTCCTGACGCCTGGACTCGTCGAGTGCACAAGGGGACTCGCCGAGTCAGGCCTACTCGACGAGTCCACCTTGGAACTCGATGAGTCAGTGACTCAAAACCCAAAAAATCGAATTTTGCAAGTTTGTTTCAGTTAATCAAGCAACAATTTAAAGAAAACCAAGCTAGGCTCTGATACCACTGATGGGTTTTAGCCATAAGAACTTTCCTATGTGCGCATGCAAAACCCTAATGCTTGGATCTAGGCTTTCTAATAAACATGCTTTTGAATCCAAGACTTCTAATGGCTAATTAGGTTAAACAACAATATTGAAACAGATCTAGAATCATACCTTTGAATTCCTTGTTGATCTTGTTTGTCTTGGAGCTTCTAGAGTCACAATTGTCACTCCTCTAATGGCTTACAAACACCAATAGCAAGCAAGATGATTTAGGAGAGAGGAGAGGGGAGGAATTCGGCCAGAGGTTCCTTGCTTAAGGTTGTGTGTCGAATTCCCTCACCCATAGGGTCTATTTATACTTGTAGACTCCTTAAGGGTTTCACCCTAAACCCTAATTGGATAATCTTCTCTTAAGGCTATCCAAATCCATTCCATAGATAACCCTATGGACGATTTGAGCTATCCTAAAGCTCTTAGAATCCGTCCAAGGTATATCCTAATGGATTTACAGTCTAAAGTCTAACTATCAAACAATTGACAGTTTATACCCTCTTATTTAATTAATCTCTTTAAGTCACCAAATTAATACCAATTAATTTATGACTTATATTAATCAAATAGCCAAATATTATTCCTTATAATATTTACTCTCTCTTAATAAATCATCCTTCAAGTTGCTATGGTGAAGGCAACCCAAAAGGACCATGCACAACCGAATATAGTTATAGCCTTAGACACTATTCCAACAATTCTTTCTTGTACTTATTCATTAAGGTGACCAACTCTTCCTTCTTTGACATGGTTTTTGAGTAGGTGACTGGTTGGGCGTCTTCTTTCTTGTGATACGTATCCTTTGAAGAGTCCGACAAATTTATCGCTTCCATCTCTTGTGGTTGGTCTACCAATGGAGTTAGTTTCTTAATGGTAGTGGGCGGATCAACCTCTCTTTCATTAACCCCTATCACTTCCTCTATAGTTTCATTGTCAGCTTTTTCAATTTCTTCTTCTTCTTTGACAACCTCTTCCACTTCTACTTCTTCTTCCTCTTCTTCATATAACACTCTTGGGCCATCAAAAAATTTCTCATCATTCAAAGGAATGGAACATGCACTATGCGATGGGCTCTTTTCGGATGGTAATTTGTCTTGAGCTTCCATTAAACTAATTGATTGAGCAATTTGTGTTATTTGTTCCTCTAAGCTTTTGAGGCTAGCTTGGGTTGTTTCCTGAAAAATTTGGGTAGAAGTGGCAATGCTTTTAACAATGTCCTCTAAGGACATGCTTGGCGTTTCAGTTTGTTGAGGAGGGTAAGGATAGGATTCTTGGAACAGTGGAGTTGGTGGGTATTGGTTATTTCCCCAAGTTTGGTATGGGTTTTGGTATTGGTTATTTCCCCAAACTTGGTTGTTGTCCCACCATTGATCATGTTGAGGTTGATCATAACTCGATTGGTTTGACAAATAGTAGCTTCCCTTCTCTTGCACGTCTCCCCATTCTCCTTGTAAATATGAACACATGTCGGAATGATGTCCATTTTGGGCACAAAAATCGCAAAGAAGAGGTGTGGGCTGCACACTTTGGTCACTTTCAATCATCATAACTAACTGAGCTAGCTCAGAAAGTCGCTCTTCGGTGCAAGGAGTGTTCATCTCCGAACCATACTTCTTTTTTTTTTTTAATTTCAGGAATTTAAATTTGAGTACCTGCACAATGAGATCTAGGCATAGAGAAACAAATTGATTAAAAATAAACCAATCCCCGGCAACGGCGCCAAAAATTTGGTGGTTGTCGAGGCCAACACAAATAATAACCCTAAATATTACACACTAAAATAGTGTATAGCGGTAAAGGGATCGAATCCACGGAGATTGGTTCAATTTATGACTCTATGAAAAATCTCTTTGCAAAAATACTTGTAAAATGACAACAAAAATAAAATGGGGGGTTTTGGTGTTTTGAAATACTTGAAACAAACTAGAATTAACTATGATTTAAATAGACAAATGCAACAAAAATAAGAGTTTGATGTAAAATCAATAAGGGAGAGATGGTTGACTTAAAGTTTCCTCACTTTGACTTTTGATGAACATATCATTAGAATTCAATGGTGTAATACTTGTTTTAAATCCTCAATTTGGCTATAGTAATCCAAGGAGCTTGAGATTACCTAGACTTTTCTTAATTGTTGAAATGGCTAGAGAAGCTCATAACAATTTCCTTAGTCAAAGTCACTAATTCCAAATAGCATGTAATTAGTGAAAGTCAACTAGCATTAAGAACCAAAAAGTCACCAAATCCAAGAGGGGTCAAATGATTTCACCACCATGTTGGAGGAAATGTTTTTATGATTGTGTGAAACAAAAACAACACAAAAATCATTTGTTGCTTGCTAATTTGAGGATCCTTTACTTAATCAAGAAATTAGCCAACTAATCACCACAAACACATTTAAACTCATGAACTAAAACATACAAGTAATGATAAGATGTTAAAACACAAAACATTTCCATAAAGATTCAAGAACATGTTCATGGATTCTTCAACATTCAACAAAATTTCAAAGGATTAACCAAAAGTCAACCAAGATTAGCTTAGCCAAGCATGGCTAAACCCAAAGAAACAAAGTTAGAGAAATTTGTACCAAACATTAAGCAAGAATCAAGAGGTAAAAATATGATGTTCTTCAAGGGTTCTTGGCCTTCAAAAGTCTCCAAAACTCCAGAGAGAATCTTCCAAAAATCGGGTGTCCAAGAGTATGCAAAAGATGGGCACCAACCTTCCTCAAATAGCTCAAAAGAAGAATTTCCGAAACTGCCCCTGCAGGAGGTTGCGCGACCTGCGTGCTCTTACGCGGGTGGGTTGCGCGGGTGGTCCCTGGATGTAGCATCTTTGAGGTTTTGGGCCTCCATAGCTTAGCCCACTTGGCCCATGTCGAATCCAATCACCTCCTAGCCCATTTTCTTCAAGTTTTTCTTCATTTTAAGCCCAATTTGACCTCTCTAAGTCCTCCAAAGCTTGTGAACTCGCTTGATTAATAATTTACGTACGCTTGAATATTCCCCCGCATCTTGCAAATTTAAAGTTTATTTCTCTCCAAGTCTTCAAATAATCATCAAGATCACTCTATGCATCATCTCCACTACCCATCAAACCCAACGTCATTTTTGTCTACCAAATCTCATCGCCTCCTATACGTCCCGAACAGTCCCGCTCCGCTAGACCCGAAAACCTGCAATTATGCTCACAAGATTCGAGAGTACCCGAAATAGTCATAAAATAACAAAAAGGAATATATGCATGGAAATTATCTAAATTATGAATGAAATATGCTAAAATAAACTATAAAAAGAAGTAAATAAAATGAAGCTATCAGAGTCATAGGAATGACTCAGCGAGTTGAGTCGCGATTCCAAGATTTCTAAGTTATAGAACTCGGCGAGTTGAAGGGTTGACTCGGCGAAATTGTCAACCCAGAAGGTTGACATTGATCAGAAGGTTGACTTTGACCAGAGCGTTGACTTTGACCAAGGGTAAAATGGTTATTTTACCCTTAGATGGATTTTTCAGTTGTCTAACTATGTATTATTGTGTAGAGTTAGTTGGGGAGTCGTGGGAGCATCCAACAGTGATTCCTCGTGCGTAAGATCAGCATCCAGTTCGAGAGGTGAGTCTTCCTTTAGTAGGAACGGGTCCAAGGCACCAAGGCTGACCCGTTTATATATGTTAGTATGTGCCAGACTTCAATCCGATGTCCTGGCTAGCCTGATGTAGAGTATGTGTTCCGGACTTCGGTCCACTGCTGGTGCAGTCCCGAGAAGTAGTTATGTATGCCTGATGTCTTCGTGATTCATGCATGTTATGTGTTATGTGTTCCAGGCCTAGGTCCGATGTCGTGGTAAGCCCGATGTATGCTAGTTTATATGTTATGTGTTATGTGTTTCGGGATTCAGTCTGATGCCGGGGAACCGATGTATGTTATGTGTTTATGATATATGTTATGCAGTGTGTATGTCGAAGTAAGCCCGATGTTGGGCATGGCCTAATGCTAAACGTAGTCTGATGTCGGGGTGAGCCCGATTCCGGACAGGAGTCCGATGCTGGGTTCGTCTCGATGCAGCTGGGAGTAGTCCCAAAGTTATGTTATATATTATTTTATGTTTATTGTATAGTATGTGGTAGTTTGGGGGAGCTCACTAAGCTTCGTGCTTACAGTTTTCAGTTTGGTTTCAGGTACTTCATCTAGCAAAAGGATGGAATCCCGATGATCGCATGGCACACACCACATTTTTCTAGCCTGGGATATTACTTTGATATTTGATATGAAATTTTGATATGATTGACAGATATTATGATATTTTGAGATAGATGTTTTATGATTTTATACTATGGTGATGATAATTATGGTTTTAATAATGATTTAAAAGTGAATTTTTTTGGACCATATTTTTGGGATGTTTCATAAATACTAAACATAAGGAAATTATTGCTGAGATGATCAATGTGATGATAGAAGGGGTGGAATATCCTGTCAAAGTTCGTGAAATAAATGCATGGAATATCGACATTAATGAAGAAAGTTATACAAATGTTGATAAGGGGGATTCAATAGCTTTTGAAAGTGGAGAGTCATAAAGTGAGGGGGATGTCGGATTTGATGATCAAGGTGAGGAGGCTGCTTGGATCACTTATGATGTTCTTTTTGAGAAGAATAAGGAGAATATCCTTAAAAAATAGAGGTGTTATTTAGTACGGGAAGAGGAATTCAACTTGCAGATACTCGTACTACCAAAGAGACTAATACAGTTACAATTAAGCATACGAAAGATGGTTGTAACAAGAGTTTCTCTAATGCTACAAAGCTTACTTTTGAAGATGATTTGGGTGAAGAACAGGGGTTGGTGGAGGTTGAAAAGTCGAAAAGCATTGTTGTTAACAAAAATACAGTGCACAAAAATGGGTATGGTAGAGCTTCAGTTACTTAGTGTGATAATCTTTTTCCTAGATCCAAGAAAAGAACAAAATCAAGAGTTTATATAGGGTTAAAGATTACAGAAGATTTACAACGACTAATTGATGAAGTTGGTTTGATGGGATATGGCATGGATGGATGTCTTGAAACATTGAACAAAATTTTGTCTAGAACAGGTGTGCTAAGTAGTTATCAACGAACGTCATGTCAATAAACGCACGGGGGATAAATAAAGCTAAGAAACGCTGGTGACTTAAAAGTATTTGTTTTAAACATGGAGTGAACTTTCTTGGAGCTCAAGAAACAAAAATAAATTCTACGTAACTATTTAAAATTCGGTCTATGTAGGGTAATTTTAATTTTCATTTTGCTTGTTGTTCGGTTTAAGGGCGTTCTGGTGGTATTGTTTCGGTCTGGGATCTAGCTTTTTTTATTCGTGAACATGTTGTGTGTCATGATAATTATGTCATTGTGACTTGGAAACGGGTGTTGGTAGATGTATTTGCTTCATGATAAATGTACACACACCTCAAGATGTCATGGAATAGAGTAGATTATGGGATAGTATACATAGGTTTATGAGTACTCATATTGGTTTTTATTGTATTTTTTGAGATTTTAATGAAGTAGGGAGGAGAATGAAAGGTTTGGTACAATGTTTTCTAATCATGAAACATATATTTTTAATCAGTTTATAGAGGATGTGGGATTAATAGAAGTTCAATTGGGGTTCGAAAATTCACTTAGATGAACAAACTGGGAATAAAAATGTCTAAATTGGATAGATTCTAAGTTTCGATGGAGTTGCTTAATCATTTTCCTCAGCTGGCTGCAGTCGTGTTTGAAAGGAGGCGGTCTGATCATAATCCAATTTTACTTCATACTGTTAAAAATGATTGTGGGTCGGTACCGTTTCGATATTTTCGATCGTGGTATTTGGTGGATGGTTTTCAAGTTGGTTAGAATTCGACTTGGTCCTCTACTACTGATATAACGTCTGGTTCCCTAGTACACATTTAATTTAATTAATTATTTATTTTGAGGGAAGGACTCAACAAGTTAGTGGCCCTAACTCATCAAGTAGAGGGCAGTCTATGCGCGAGGTTTAAGTTATCGACTTGGCAAGTAGCCCGACTAGGGTGAAACCCTAATTTCGGGATTTTGCATCCTATTTAACATCCTAATCCCCACCCCTTGGCCTTATTTACAACCTCCTTGTCCCAAACCCTAATACAAGAAACCCTAGAGTGTTCTTTGATTGTGAGAGCCATTTTTGAGTGGTTTTGTGTGTTTTGAAGCCTAAAAGAAAAGGAAGAAGAAGAAGAAGAAGAAGAAGAAGAAGAAGCTTGAAGGTTCAAGAAGAAGGTTATAGATCCAGGGATTTTGTTCCATCCTCTTCACTTTCTGGTAATCAAGCTCTCAACTTTCCTTATAGTTCATTAGTTCTCTTTGTGATCATTTTTTGGGGGTTTTGTCCATGAAGCATGACTTATGAGTCATGGATGTCCCAGGTTGCTTATACTTTCAGATCTGGAGTCATTAAGGGTTGTAAAGGCATAAATGTGCAAAATTTATTCCATTTGAGACTCATGCAAACCTAAGGATGTTGTTATGGCCTTTTAAGCCCTAAAAGGGCCATGCATGGAAGCAAGCTCGAGACTTTACGTGGTTATCTGGTATCTAGGCCCTAGATCTAGGTTTGCATGTTTTGGACAAGATCTATGTCCCAAAGGAACTAGGGTTTTGTCTAAACCCTTCAAGAAGAGATATCAGTGGGTAAAGTTGGAAACCTTACCCATGGAAAGATCATTTCAGTGGATAGACGAGCTATAGACCCGAAATCTAGAAAATAAGGGCTTAATCTATTAAGATGGCCAATTCAGACAGAAGGACTCATCGAGTCCATGAGGGAACTCGACGAGTTGGGTTGTGTTATCCCATTTCAGTTTATAGTGGAACTCGACGAGTTTGTAGAGGGACTCAACGAGTTGATTCACCAAGTCGCGACTATGAGCAACTCGATAGGACTCGATGAGTTGGAGGACGAATCGGCGAGTTGGGTTGCGATTCCATGATTTCTGAGTTATAGAACTCGGCGAGTTGAAAGGTTGACTCAACGAGTTGGTCAACCCAGAATATTGACTTTGACCAGAGCGTTGACTTTGAGAAGGGGCAAAATGGTCCTTTTACCCTTAGATGGATTTCAGTTTTCTAACTAAGTATTAGTGTATAGAGTTAGCCGGGGAGTTGTAGGAGCAGCCATTAGAGATTCCTCATACACGAGATCAGCATCCAGTTTGAGAGGTGAGTCTTTTCAGTAGGAATGGGTCGAAGGCACCAATGTCGGCCCGTTTATGTATGTTAGTATGTGTCGGACTTCGGTCTGATGTCGGGGTTAGCCCGATGTAGAGTATGTGTTCCCGATTTCGGTCCGATCCGGTATACATATAAACACATAAATAATGTGAATAACACAGACACATAACATAAAAATAACTTGGGCCTAGCCCATTGCATCGGGCCCCGCCCAGCATCGTATAAATCCAACATTCGGCCCCACCCGGTATCAGGCCCCGTCCGGAATCGGACCAAAATCTGATATACATATAACATATAAATAAGCATATAACACATAAACATGGACTTAAACATGTAAAGCTTCCTCGGGCTTGCCCCGGCATCGGACCGAAGTCCGGGACACATAGCACATCACACATAAGCTAAACCTTCCTCGGGGTGGTGGCTGTTTGTCGGAGCAACAAGAACGAGCCCTACGGGCGGTAGCGGTCGTGACTACGACGCTACACCGGAGCAAAGGAGAAGAAGAGTTGAGACTTCGCTAATTGCAACAGCAACAACGGAAGAAAAGGGCCTAATTTGGTCTTTGTTGATGACAACAGAAGCAAACGACGTTGTTGGGAACGATAGTCGTGTCGTTCGGCGGTGGTCCTATCTTCACGGAAATGGTACATCGACGATAGTACTTCAGTCGTTCGCGGATCATGCATTAGTGTCTACATTTCCCTCTCCAGCTTCAGTGTTTCTCTCTCTTTGCTGGTCACGACATCTCCGACAGCGGTTGTGACAGTGGCGCTCGATGGCAAAGCTGCGGGTAAAGGAACGGTGGCTGAACTCGTGACTGTAGTGGTGACGACTGGAGATGGTCGATGTGAGGGTGATGGTTGAATAAGGTCGTTGGGGTTAGAGTTTCACAATGTTTATATATGCAGGCTTCATAGGAGGGTGATGGGTTTAAGCAAGCAACCATACAAACTTTTTGCACATTAACAAGTCTGGTCCCTCCCATAGGATCTTTTCCAAATTAAACTTAAAACTTACACTTTAGTTGCTGCCTCCATAAAATCTTTTCAACCTTAATCCAATATTTACCATTCAGCCCTTCTCTTTAAGATTTTATTTCAATTTAAATCCATAATTTACCAAACAACCCTCAATCCTCAAAATTCTTTACAAACTATTCTGGAATTTACACTTAGCCCCCAAAAATCTAACTCCTTGCTACACTATTCGGCATTTAGGGATATTATTCATTTATTAATTTGTTTATTTATTTATTAAATTAACGGGGTGTTACAACTCTCACATACTTAAATTAGATTTCATCCTCGAAATCATCCCTTACCATACCTTACATGCCAAACCACTCAAGTAACATGGCCAAAATCCCGGGCAACCGTAACCAATCCTCGCACGGTTCTAAGACCTGATGATGAACAAATTCCTTTCAACATGATCACATCAATCCAGTCTGAAATTTGTAGTCTCAAGATGGTTTGACCCCCCTGACAGACCTCTCGTACTGAATCATTATTGTTGAATCCAGTCTGTTTGTCTCTCAACTGACCACTTAACTTCTGATAACTCAAGGTTCCCACCGAAAAACTCAAATCACAGACTAATTATCCATGCAGATCATTTAGCATAACCCAATAAATCTGTTATTCTGTCCATACTTGCAACCTAAAACACAAATACTAATACTGCACAAACGCTGAAACTGCTCGAAGCATTGAATTACCTGAAATAGCATGTTGCCACATGGCTGCTTTACAAAATCTACCGAGACTTACCTGGTCTCAATTCATTTGTCATTCATCTGAAATACTGGGTTTTGTCCTGGCTACGGAGTCGAAGGACTCCCACTTAGTCGCCTCACACGACTTCTACATGAAATCCTCTTCTGTCAATAATTTCCACTAGTTATCTTGCCACTGTGACTCTAACAACCTCCTAATCCAACTGATCGGGCTCATGCGTAGAATCCTAACATCACCAATCCAAGGCTAAAAGTGATTGCTACATGACCAATGGTAGACTTATATCACTAATAACCTTAAGCAATCCATTGCTTCGTTGATCCCATAACTGTAGTGGTATTCCTACGATCTCATCACTGGCTCAACCAGGTCTAATTCATCTAGGGATATCCGTAAACCAATCTGTGGATTTGTTACGCCCTCACTGCTGCACCCGAAATGGTGGGTACCACTATTCCTTCTGCGATCTAACAACACTCCCATGCTATCTACCAACCTAGTGAATGCTACGGCTACACCCGCAGTCTCAGAACACTCTAGAAGTATGTGGCTGCTAGTGAATGCTACGACTACACCCACAGTCTTACAACACTCTCATGCTATCTACCAACCTAATTATGCTTGATCGACCTAGTATAAGACACGATGCTCTTCGGACGTCGAAATTATATGACATTTGTCACCCGTAGACCTGCAGGTCCCACTGTAGCTAGCAACAAGGTGTAGGATGGTCAATCCCGTATAGATCTATACACAAACCCACACTCTCCCTCTAGGAGACTTTGGCTACAAAACATGAC
This sequence comes from Lactuca saligna, assembly GCF_052625555.1. NCBI lineage: Eukaryota > Viridiplantae > Streptophyta > Magnoliopsida > Asterales > Asteraceae > Lactuca > Lactuca saligna. The sequence goes on along the minus strand of NC_136424.1, from coordinate 95,605,007 downwards.
ACAACAATTATAGTGCTATGCCATGAAGTAGTATCTCACATTTTAGTTATCATGTACATGTATAGTGTGTATGTTCCTTCTGTTTCTTGTATATGTATGTGTGTGTTCCTTTCGTGAATGTGTATGTTCCGTTTGTGAATGTATATGTTCTTTTTGTAAATATACATGTTACGTTTGTAAATGTATATGTTCCTTTTGTAAATGTATATGTTCCGTTTGTAAATGTATATGTATAGTGTTACTTCTTGTTCTTGTATATATATATATATATATATATATATATATATATATATATATATATATATATATATATATATATATATATGATCTCTAAACTATACCTATTATAGTTTACTTAGTATGTTTGTTGTATAACTGACTTGTTGAAAAGACTCAGTTGTTAAGCATAAACAAATAAGTTAAGTATAACCTTGAGAATGAGATTTAATATTCATATAAGTATTCAGTATGTATAATTATAAGTTAATCGACAATCGGACTAGTGAATCCTACCCTAAGGCCACAACCAAACAAGAACAGGAGTCAAGGTCATTAACATTAGTCCCAAGTCCATTAAATCATGCTTATACACAAGTATATATATGAATATGGTTTTGAAAGTAAAAGAGTTTATAAGTAGTTTAAAAAGGGTTTTGAAATGAAGTTTAACAATGTTTGAAAACAGTAAAGTCCTTTTGTTTACAAGTAATCAAATGTATAAACAAACACAATTCTATTATGTTTCAACATGTATTCCCCCCCCCCCCCCCCTTAAAAGCATTTAAAACATGTAACAGGTTGATTGTAGGGGTATGAACACTCCTGTTAGTGAGTGATTGTTATGAAAGATAGATATAGGATGCTTGAGTTCACAAATAAAGTCCCGAAGCACAAATGGATCCTATATAGCATATAATAACATATATAGGTACATAATTAGTGTATTAACAGCTAAAGTGTAAGGGAAACATCCTTAGGAAGTAGGAAACACTTACAATAAAGTGTTAGAATCAAAACTAGAAGGATGAAAAGTGATCACGGCTAAACAAGGAGGAGTTCACGGCCTTAGAGTGGTTCACGACCCAAGATCCTATGAAGGGTTTACGACCCTAGCTTAATGATTTGAAGGGTTCACGGCCAGAACGACTTGAAGATCTTGATGATCTTGAAGATTGTGATGAAAAGATGGTGAATCAAGATGCACAACAAAGGGCTTCAAAGCAGTAACATGAAAAGGGATGAGATTCTTACATTTTTTAGGTGGAATGAGAGCCTTCACTTGATGATACTTGAGAGAAAACTTGGAGTTTTCGGCCAATGATGAAAGAAATGAGGAATAAATGAAGGAAATGTATATATATGGAGAGGGGTTTACGACCAAATATGGGTTCACGGCCGTGAACCTAGTTTGCGGCCGTGAACACCCTTTGATGAGTTTTCTGGTTCGAATGCATTCCTCTGATCTCAAGCTAACACTTCTTAACATCCAATCCTTAAGTGTACAAGGCTTAGAACTCATAAAATGACCCTTAACAAAGCTAAAGATAACAGAAACAAGTCCGGACTTTTGGTTGATATGAATTGACTTACAAGATAGAATTTTACGGATTGTCACAATATTGAGATTATTATAATCATGCTGCATAAAACAACTACATATTAGAAAACCAAACAACTATTTCCTTTTAAAATATCCATATATTAAATTGAATAAATAATCCAACATTCAAATTACAAACATAAGCAATGCATAAACCAACATTCAGTCAATAATTTCTATATTTACGCTGAAAAACAATAACATACTATAGCAATTTTTCAACTTAAACAACAAGTATATACAAATTTTCAAGTTATACAACAAGTATACAAACGACCACTAACCAAACATATTGTAACCATTATTGTAAACAAAGAACATGCATTCAATTATACAAGATTTGGAACAATTTTTTAACTTTCAACTTAAAAGAAATAACATATTCTAACCATTTTACTAAATGTACAATAAACCAATGCATATTTTACGCAGTCTATACTTGTATATTCATACAACCACTAACAAAATATCATTAAAACTTCAAGAATACTAATAAATAATATTATATCTATCAAATACAACAAAATTACCCAATAACAAACAATATAGTTTCATTTTCTTTTACAAAAACTAATAGAATAAATAATAAATAAATAAAACATACACTAAATAAATGTTGATTAAAACATAAAATAAGTTAAATCTTACTATATTTTCGGGATTGTTAAATAAATCGTTCATTTTGTTGAAGAAATCATCAAAAGAAATCGCAGAGAGAGAGAGAGAGAGAGAGAGAGAGAGAGAGAGAGAGAGAGAGAGAGAGAGAGAGAGAGAGAGAGAGTTATTTTAAATTGAAAAGTGAAAAATGAAGGGAAAAACGTTTTTATATAAAAATCTTTTCAAAATCGCAGATGGACTATTCTATCTACGAATGTACAAGTGCTTAAAGTTGTGCTTTAGGCACTTGTACATTCATAGATGGATAGGTAAAATCGCAGATAGGGTATTTCTATCTACGATTTCAAAGGCTAGATTTGCAATTTTGGTTTTTTTTTTTTTTTGCTATTTTCCACAAGGTAATAAGGGTATTAGGTTAAATTTATAATTTTATTTTTATTTTTAATGGCATATGATGCAAAATAAATAAGCAAATATATTAATGGAAAACATTTACTTATGCTTCGAATCATTTAGCCGAAATTTGAAAATATTTTGATATCTTTAGGTCCTAAAGTGTTATTTTATGTTGGGTGGTGGTCATACTTTTGTTGGACAAAAGAGTACGATTGCAAAGAGAATCTCAGAACCCACACCTTTTAGTCATGGCGTCCTTGTATTTAAATTAATGATTTTAGAATTTTCTGTAATCTAATATATTATTTTAATGAATGAAACAAAATTACAATAACAAATGAGATTAAATAATCATTTCGATCATAAAAGAGTTAAAACAGAAACAACGCCGCTTGTAGTATAATAACATTGTTTATGTTTAACAAGTCCGATTGACACTAATGATAAACATAGCTAAATCTGAAACGAATCAAACATCATCCAAAAATACTTATAATAATTAGATAGCTTTATTTGATAAATAGATTATTATATTAATATTTACCTAACATAAATTAAATCATACAAAACGTTTAATTGATGTTCATTAAAGATGAGAAATATATATATATATATATATATATATATATATATATATATATATATATATATATATATATATATATATATATATATATATAAATATGTAAGTATATTTATGGCCTTATGGATAATGAGTGAATTGAATGAAAAGAATATATACGATTCAATAATAGGTATGAACATAGATGGGAAAGTTAGAATTTCATTCACAACATTCTAAATGATTGAAAAAAGGCATAACGAGAGATGGCATTACTTGTGTTATTCGCAAAGGCAAGAATAGATATCAAGCTTGTTAACAAAGGAGGGATGTAAAGCCGCTTTTTTTTTTTTTTCCTCCATAAAATAGATAAATAAGCTATTGCATATTATTTTTTTTAGTAACTCGATATTTGAATTAAATAATGTATCTGGAACAAGGGTAATGAGAAAAAAAATTGAATATAAAACCTCGATTATTAAGGGATAAAGAACAAATGTATAAATTACAAAAAAGGAAAAAGATCTTTCCCAAAATATTGCTTTTCCGAATAACCAACTAAAAGGTACTACATTTTCCTAAAACATTATTTGATTACAAACGTTATAAGATCATGATGAAAATATAAATCAAGTATAAATGATTGACTTGATGAAAACATGTATAGTATTTATTTGATATTTATCATTTACATAATTCTAATTTTTTGCGTGAAATCTTTTTACAAAAGAGATATGTCGATGAGGATGTGTGTGGGGTCTATTTGTAAACAAATCATGAACTGAACATGGAGAGGACATGACATACACTCATGTGGTATGTGGTAACCAAGAAAGTCTTATTTGTCAATTAAGCACCAAACAAACAATCATATCATAAGCCAATTAAGCCATTCCTTTCCGCACTTAATACTTAGCCTTCCCTTTTCTTTCATGCCACATATTCATCTTCACTAATTGCCCTCGAGATCAAGGTAAACTATAGTTTAATTGGTATACATTTAGCACTTTCTTTAGACAAACATTATTTACCACGAATTCAAGTCATATAACACTTGTTTCTTTTTTCTTCCCCCATTAAGTCACGTTTGACTAATGTTGTTTGCTTCTTTTCTAAACTTAACCATTTTACCTTTACATTCTAACAAACAACTTTCACAATAATGGTTACTTTTCAAAATTGGTTACGACAATCCACACCACAGTGTAGCTACACCTGGATCATGATACAGTCTGTCCCAAACAGGCCCTACCAAGATCCAGGCATAGCTACACACCGGGATCACAACACATCAGTGGTTGTGATCCCATGAAAGCAAATTCTATATTTAGAACTTGAAACACAAACTTGCGTTGCATATATTACTCTTCATGCCAACCGTAAACACCAAGAAAAGTCCAAAAGCAAAATTCGGAGCTTTACGGGCATCCATCATCATCTACTTACAGCCACTACTTAGCTGTACATAAAAATGACACGACAGGCGGGCGGGTGGGCCCATCTCCATAAACTTTACACAAATTTCACTACTTAATTTACATCTCTAATAAAACACCTTACCTTATCCTTGCTTATTATAATTATTATTATTAAAAAGGAGAATCAGAAGTTTGTTGCTATTTACTTTTTCTTCTAAAACAAAAAAGACAAGTCAACTCCCGCAAATGACTTTCCTTCTTTGATAGCATTTCAGATGGCTGTTGTTGTCATTGTTGTCATCTTCCTTGGAGTTTGATGCTTCCATGGAATACTCCATGCTTATTTCACTTTCACATTCAACATGAGTCGCTTGCTTTTCCTACAATCAATCAATAATTTAAATATTTGTGTAAACAAAGACAAATTGCAAGAAATAAATCAAATAACATTGCTATTTCCTACAATTTCCTCTAGAAGAAATCAAAATCAACAGGAGTTACCAAGATTTCAGGTGGAGCTAATCCATTGCCATTGTTGTCCTGGTTTCCATCATCAACCCTAGAAAAATAAATAATAAAAAAAAAAAAAAAAAACAAACTTTTTCTGATGAGCAATAACTGTAATGTGTAATCTCCTCAATATATCGAAAAGACTTTCTTAAATCAACCACAAACCCTAACTTCTATCAATTCACTACATCACATTAAGCTCAAAGAAAAGAGTCCTAAGTCCTAATTTTTTTTTAAAAAAATATATGGTTTGATTATAATTTCACTTGAAGTGTTTGGAAACATACTTTAAAGAATGTTGATCGATCATCATCATCCCACTTTCCACAACTTTTTCTGCTTGAGACACTTCAGAAACAGCACTGACTCCATCCAAATCTACACCATTGCTTCCATTAACAGTCTCATGATTAATCTCTGCATCAAAATATAATTTTTTTGGTGATATTAAAGCATTTAACCAAAGTTTTTTTTTTTGCCTTAAATAGTAAAAGGGCTTGATAAAGAAAACACACACCTCTTGATATGCTTGACTCTGCAGAGGGTGGAGTCTTCACTAAACGTTTTTGACACATTTGTGTGCCTTGGAAATCAAGAAAAGTGTAGCCTAAAAACTCCAATTTCTCTGATTCTGTCATTATGGAGAACCCAAATGATGATGTCCAAGTGTGTAGCACACTCGGGACAGCTGGCAAAACTAGTCTTTCCACTCCTAATTCCATCAGTTTCTGGAAAGCAAAAGATAGAAAATATTAGTTCACAAAATGTGTTTGTAAGGAACAGAATCTGTCAATGGAATCAGAATCTATCACACGTTTGGTAGGATTGGAATTCAAGATTCCGTTCGTATAAGTCAATGAGGGTATTTTGTAAAAAAGAAGTATGGAAATTAATATGGAATTCCAAGATTCCATCTGTCTAACAATGAAGCGCGCCTTGAAATGGAATCTCGAATTCCAATTCCATCGATTTCCTCTGGAATCCACAAACCATAAAGGCCTTAACAAATGTTTTTTATGACATAATGCTTCAGTAAAAGCCTGAGGTTTTACCTTTTCAAGCTCATTCATAAGAGCATGACACATTCCACGCCTACGGAATCGGAATCGTGTGCCAACAAGTGGGATTTCAGCTACTTTCTCTCCATAAATCCTTGAAAATAGTAACAATCAATGTAACAAACGTGTCAAATAACAAGAATAAAAGGAGATAAACAACATATCTGTGTCATCATATTACCTTATTGTAGCTGCTGAAACAAGCTCATCATCTTTCTCCAAAAGAACAGTATAGAATCCTTTAAAATTCAAACGGTTTAGCTCTGACCTGTGGTTAATTTTACATAATTACCAGAAATCAAATAAAACTTATTATAAATAGTCCACAAAAAAGAAAAACTAAACCTTACCATCTACCAAAAACAACATCTTCAACTATGTCTCTTTGGGTGCGAGGTTCTTTAACAGGCTCAAAACACTCATGCATCACACTAATGGCAATATTCAGCTTGCTGTAACTCTCAGTTATTTCCTCCATATTTAAGGTTTCATCAGGTTTCTTGTGTTTCAATATAGTCCATGTCAAATCATCTCTCCCAACTGGAATTGGCTTTCCCAAAAGCTTGTTAATCCCCATAAATATCTGTAAAACCACCATGAGTGTGTTCATTAATTACATATCATGGTTTCCATCAATATGACACAACATGTTATACTGCATTTGACATGACAAAACATGCTGTAATGCATTTGATAGGGACTATAAGACATATATCAATGGGAGAAAGAAATGAAATTAAACTTTATAAGATATTTATATGTACCTCTTCACATCTCAAAGTACAAAACCAATTTACTTGAGGGTAGCTTTCTAGCTTCAAGAAACCTTCTTTCCTTTTTAAGCACCCTATATGATCTGCACCAAATTTATTCAAACATCAACCTAAATAAAGAAATACACCTAACATGAAAAAAGCATAAAAAAAATTGATCCCACATACATCTTCTTTCACACTGTTCACAACTTAGAACATTACTATCTGTATTTTCTTCACAATCATCACTGAATTTATTTTCATCACAAATTCTACAACGACATGAAGGGCAGAACCAATCACCATCCGGGACCTCCTAAACAATCAAAGGAAATCACAAACATTAATATAAAGTATAATATAAACTCCAATTTTAGTATTAAAAATGTGTTCTTTAAAGAATCAAGAATGTTCACCTTTAATCCTAGGCAATGTGTGTGAAATGAAGAAGGACATTTGTCACACAAAACCAACTCCCCACCATAATGACAAACAGAACAAATATAATCATTGTCATTTATTATTGGACGCCGACTACCCTTCAATTTCTTGGGTTCAGATTTGCACAATCTTGCATTTTGTTCACGTTTGAGTTGAATTTGACAATCTAATAAAGACCTACCATCTTCAAGAAAAATGTTAGCAGAAGGTCGTCTTAAAGTACTTCCAGAATGCAACTCAAATTTAGAAGGACTAAAAACCGTTTCACAACAACTACATGTTATCCCATCAATTGTTAGCCACCCTTCTTTCATTATACTCCCATCTTTCCTATTAATGTAATATACTTTGGATCTTGATAAAATGACATTATTATCCATCAACCAAGACAAAACAGTTCGTGGGGTTTTGTGTGTTGGTGAAATCTCTTTGCGGGCCCGCTTGCTTGACCTCAACACACGGTTTTTTGTTGAAGATTTTCCCAAATCTTGATTTTCTTCATCTGAATTCAAGAAAGACGCTTTTGCCCTTGGTACCCGTGTAGGTGCTGCTGCTTCGATGCACAAAACACCATCTTTTTTCTTGATTACAAGCTTCCCTATAACTTGCTCTTTTCCTTTTTCTCTTTCTTCTTCTCCATCTTTTTCGACATTTTTCATGGGCCCACTACAAAAACTTTCCAATAGATATTCGTTACATGCTTCGCGAAAAGAATAAAACTTTTTCCCATTTGGTGAAGTGTACAAAACCTTTCTAGACATGTCATCAGCATACGAATATGTCCATCCAACTGCAAATAGATGTTTCTTTGCTTTAAACTGCATATCATTAAGCTGATCACGTTTCCTCCTCCAAATACCAGATTTTTCTAGTGTCATGGAATAATAGTCAGCCACAGCCTGTGGACAGTATTCAGGCTCCACCACCACTAGTGGTGGTCGAGGTGGTGGTGTATATGGCTGAAAGGAAGAATTTTCAGCTGCATATGCACCTGAACATATAGCATCACAAGCAATAGCAAGTGACATGAACCGGTGTCCTTCAGGGGTAGTGTAACGGTATCTAACACTATCTTTCTTTGTTGAGCTTGCTTGATCTTTCTTGATCTCAATTATCCAACCTAAAAACGATAAATGTTTCCTTACTTTTGAAGTTAATGCTGCTGAAGGCTTGTGAGAAACACATTTGAACTCATTGTACTCAAAGATTGAATCAGGACAACACTCAGATTTAACAGCTAAACCAGGTTCAGAAAAACTACAGTCGTTTACTTTTGTCCATTCATAGATATTTTCAGGTTTAGTACTCATGATCATGTCTTGATTCGAATGTACATGTGAAAATCCAGGAGGACCCATGTCATCATCATCATCATCATCATCATCATCATCAACATCATCATCAACAACATCATTATCAAGCTCGTGTTCAGAGGGTATAGCAGGAAGAGATTCAAAGAAAGATGGTTTGATCTTTGGAATAAAATCAAGAATTTTTTTGTTTATATTCAAGATTCCATGGCCTTCACGATGTAACCTACTGAAAAACTCCACCATTGTCAACTTCAAATTATCTATAATAACCTCTTTAACTGTCTCTTTCCAGACTTCCCCTATCTGACAAGTCCACTCCTTCATTTCTCTCAAAAACTTCTTCTTCATTCTCAATTCATACCAAATTTGTTTGACAGAAACAAGAATCGGCCATTCCGATTCCAGTTCCTCAAGAACTTCAAGGAATACCCAATTCCCGCGAAGCTTCCATTTATCAGTTTCTGGATTCCAGTCCCGAGTAAACCTTAAATTCTCAATTTTAGCCCTAAGCTCATCACCAACATCTGGAAAGAAAACCAGGCGTTCATCAGACCCATCATCATGGTCAAGAACAACACCTTCCCACCATGCATCTTCATGAAACACATCCACACATTGTCCATAATGGAGGCAATTCAAATTACACTTAAACCGAGGAGGCACTGGCCTTATTCTGCCTCGATTCTTGTGAAACTTTGATGTATTCCTTTCAAGTGGGAGTTTGTGATTCACTGGAAACGAAGCTGGAATGGAATCAACAAGGTTATCAGATCCATCGTCATGTGTAATGTGATCATACTTGACCACACGAATATGGTTTTTACTATCGATTACAGTTGCACAGTGCCAAGAGCCTCCGAATCCTTCTTCAATACTCCTTACCTGAAATTAGTTTCATAATTAAAAGCTAAAAAGATAGTTTTTTTGTGGATAGGATTATAATGCATGGAATAACAGAGCTCAAAATGGAAGAAACATAAAGAACCCCCAAATTTCTTAGCTTTGTATTCATAAACTTGGAATCGGTATAAATTTTTGAAGTCGTAAACTAAATCAAACATAAAACCCCACATTCATACAAAGAGACAGTTGTCCCCCATTAAAATCATACTAACCAAAGAAATAGTTATAGATTGAAATCAAACTAGTTAACATTCCTCTTCAAAAACCCCAAATTGATCATCATATCGACCGCTGATCGGAATATTGAAACAATAAAAGAACACAATGTAGGCAAAGTCAAAGCATGCAATCAGTCAAACAAGTGATAAACAGGAAAATGAAGCAAAACCAGAATAAAACCCCAAAAAACAAGATTTTAACCAAAACCCTCACAGACACACAAACACAGATTCTGGGGTGTACCATGATCGATAAACCCAGAAGCGAGAAAGGTTAAAAGAAGATACAGTAAAAGAGGTCGAAATGGGGGCAGTCATTACTTCCACTTTTTCGTTTGGAAGAAGCTTATGAATCGGTTCCAGTTTCTTGCGTTTTCTTGATCGCTCGGAAATCAGTCCTGCCGCTTCAATGTCCTCCGCCATTGATGAGGTTTTGGAGGTGTGAGATTGAAATTTAGAGTCTTGATCACCAGTCTGAACGTGTTTGGTGGAGGGTTTTAGTATTTCACTGGAATCGATTCTTTAAACCCAAATATTTAGATATTACATTGAGGAGAATTCCCGAAACGTTGTGGCCAAGTAAGAAATTAGCCAATTGATGCTTCACAAAAAGAAAAGAAAAATAAAAAGAAATTAGTTTCTTGCATTATTTCTCGATATCCCCCCACTACTATCGTATCAGTATGTATACATAGACATGTCGCAGTTAAAGTTCCTCAACAACGATGAAATACATGGTCCTTGTTTAAAAGGAAAAACAATATATATGTGTGGGAAAATGATATCTTCTTTAAATAGAATTTTGGGTTTCAAAAACCAAAAACACCATTATTCCATTTTATAAATGAAAGATTTGGAAAATATATATAGCTAATTTCTCATGTTGGTTTTATGTTTTATCTTCATAAATAAGTTCGTTTATTAAAAAAACAATGATTGTTTATTTTAATAATTTATATTTAAATGGTTATTTCTTTTTATTACAATATTGAATTTCGAAAAGTTTACTTAATTATAACAAACACTTAACACTTCAATAATTTGGATTTTTAGCAACAACACGTAGTCGATGTAGGGTTTTAATTTTAAGCAACGATATGTAGTAGATGAAACTTTTTTAAAAGAATTTCGAAAATTTAAACATCCATCACATATGTAGTCGTTGAAAGATTTATCGAAAGATTTTGAAATTTTTTATGGAATATTCTCCAACGAAATTATGAATTGGCTTCGGTTACAAGTAAGGCGGCAACATTTCAGTTGTTCAAAAAAATATAAGACGATGACATATCGTCGCTAAAACTGATTTAAAAAACAATTAATTAAATATATTTTTGCATTGATATCTTTTATACTCCTGATTATATCTGTTCGGTTTCTCTATATATGACATATCCTATGGGGTGGTGATCATCGACGATCTCTCTCCTCCACCTCTTCAACTTATTATACTTAATTGATAAGTTAGTTGGAATATTTTATATATATATATATATAATATTTCACATGTTTGGTTACTTATATTTTTTCTTTTCTACTTATAATTATTTTATATGAAATACATACAAATTGAGAAGAAGGTTGTAGATGTCATATAAAAATGTTATATGGTGAAATATGTCATGGGTTATACGATCTTTTTTGGATATATCAAAGATTCAAAAGATCAATTCATTTTATTGGTTTAAAGGAAAGATGTCAAAAATTCAAAGTCAATGGAATGATATGACACATTGCCTCAAAAAAAATTCTATAATTTTATTGTGCGTGAAATTTTTAAGTTACAAATATTGTAATTAGACATTATAATTGTTTTGTTGTGTTAGATTGTAGGAGTGAAGATCAAAAAATAACAGTTAACATTGATGTATATACCATGATGTTGGATTATTCTTCAAATGTAAGAGTGTCGTTTCTTAATCAATAAAATAAGTAGAAATGTATTATTATGTATATATATTTTAACATTTGTGGATTGTTGAAATTTATGATTTTTTATTTCATAAGTATCTTTTTTTATTAAAACGTTTGATCTTGACTTTTACCATTTTCTAACATAGCATTAGTTGTGAAATATTAAGATATTGATATAAATATTTAAATATTATTTTATATATTTAATTAGTCAGTTTAAAAATCTTTCTTTTTTAGATCAGTTGCATAAAAACCTGTTTTGATATTTTGTGTTGTTTTTGTTTTTTGTTTTTCTATGAAAATTGTTGTGATCTTAAAATATTCTAAAAAAATCACTAACATCTAGAAACACATTAGTATTTACATGCAACTTTAATGAAATTTTCTTCTTAATATAAATTTTAGTTTTGACACATTAGTAGTAATAACCGGTAATGTGTTGTGAAAGTTTTAACACTTTCGTTTTTTAAAGAAAAATATCAAGTAATAGTCTAAGCTAACATTTTTAATAGTGAGGTTGGAGGTTTTTGACATAATTATTGATCGAGATATTGCATGATCATATATTAATTTAATTGAATAAGTACAATTAAATATTTCAATCGTATGTAATTAAATCTCATAAGTATCAATTAATGACAAAAACATCAATTAAGGACCATACTTGGAATTTAAAGAGTTTTATTATTTATATACATACTAATTTTGAAGTCCTTAGGAAGAGTACTCTGTTCCTATTGGACGAAAGTTTTTTTTTTTTTTTTGTGTCCTCTTTAATATTTTTTTTGAGATACCCCTTTACACCTGTCTTTGGTTAAAATACGTTTCTTTACACGTGCTACCACCTCCCACTGCTTTCAATGAGATACGAACAATATATACTCACCGCTTCGATTATTGTTCACCGTCTCTCTTAATTCACTGCTTATCCCTTAATCGAATAAGTTGGTGACCCAACTATAGACAGAATGAGATCGAAAAGAGAGAGGGGGGGGGAGAGAGAAGAGACAACGACGACAACAAAGATGGTGAGGTCGATCTATTCGACTGATACCCATTTTTTCGCATCATCGTTCTCTCTCAGTTTACCATCCACCTCCACTGATGTAACACTCGGTCTCAGGTACGCATTTAAATTCCATGTTTTACTCTTGGACTCAGCGAGTTGGGGGCTCCACTCGTCGAGTAGGATCGACTCCAGGTCAGGGGATTAAGTGACCTACTCGACGAGTCGGAAGAAGGACTCAGCGAGTAGGAGCTGTCTGGGTGAAACCCTAAACTGGAGGGTTTGCACCCTATTTAAACATCTTATGAGGCTTCCACCCCAGCCTCCATCACCTCCAGAGCATTACACCCGAAACCCTAATCCTCCATTAGTGAACTTGAGATTTCTTGGTTGTTTTGAGTGTTATTTGGTGTGCTTTGAAGCTAGAGCAAGAAGTAGAAGATAGAAGACCCAAGGGAGAAGGATTAGATCCAGAAGTTACACCTCATTTGCCATCTTTTCTGGTAATCAAGCTTACAACTTGGTCTTCTTTCTCTTAGATCTATTTGTCCCCGTATTAAAAGGGTTTTGGCTCAAAACCTTAGTCTTTGATGTTTGGGACGTCCCAAGTGGTTCATATCTCAGATCTAAGCTCTAGGGAGGAGTATGTAACGCCTGCAGATCCGGGCTAGTCAATTTAGAGGCAATAGGGGTCGAAAACGACTTTTTGATAAAATATTATTTAGAATAAATAATCTTAACCAATTTGTGGAATATATCACAAGGTTTCCGTACATATAAAGAACGCCGAAATCCGAGTTATAACGAAGAAGTTATGGCCCATCAAAGTTTTACGGCAAAATCGGCACGACACCGGGAAGCGTAAATAGTGAATTTACGATAGAGCGAGATTTAGCCTTAGAAATCTAAACGAAATTTGTAGAATATGTTAAAATAAGAGCGTCGATAAAAAGAACGCCCAAATCTGACTTCGTATGAGGAAGTTATGATTTTTCTAAGATTCGGCTTAGCAGTGCACGGCCCGAAACTCGAATTTTAGTTCGAGCAGTTTTTGGCTTACGTAACCTAAATGAGAGTTGAAGATCTCATTAATAGGAACTTAACAATAAAAAGACAGACGAAAACGGAGTCCGTATAAAGGAGTTACGAATTCTTCGCGGTCATTTAACAGTCTAAACGCCTCCTATTGTTAAATTTGAGATCGGTCGAGAATTAGCCGACGGAGTCTAAATGAAAGTTGTAGATCTTGATTTTACCTACGCGTTGAAAAAAACATCAAAAACGGAGCTCGTATGCGAGAGTTATGATTTTTCTAAGTTTGAAGGCTGATACGCGATAGGGGTGACGTGGTACCACCAGAATTGGACACATGGCACCACCAGAAGGCCACACACATGCACCAACTCGGCGAGTAGGTCCCCCTACTCGGCGAGTCCATCATATATTTTCACTATAAATAGAGGTGTCGGGTCTAGCCTCTTCTAAACACCTCCCAAACCTTCTTTCTCTCTCTAAACTCTCTCTCTCTCTCTCTAGCCTCCCTTAAGCCCCCTAAAGTCTAGGTAAACCCCCTAGCACCCGAAGGAAGCCCCGCGGCTCCCGAAGTCCCGAGAAAAGAGTCTTTCAGCTCGGAAACGCTGCTCCAGCGAAGCCCGGTTTTGCGAAAAACCCGTTGTAAGTGAGCTATGTCTAGCCTATCTTTTGTATAGCTTATGTTTTAATATAGTAACGTTATTAGAAAATTATAATTAGTATTTGGGATATTATTATGAGTTATATAAGAGTGTTTATTAACGCTTATATAATAGTAATAATATATAAACTATTAATTAGTCACGATTAACGTTAGACTAAACTCTAGTGGTAATGATACTAGGTTTTGTCCGAGGGAAATTGTTTTAACAGTAACGAAGTGTTGTCCGAGTACCGAGTCACCACCTTCCCAGGTGATTGCATGGTCCCTTTCATCTTACACATAGATATGAAGTATTTTATATAAATTACGTGCTACATGTACATATTATCTGAATACTTTCTATCGATGCTGAATGAACATTTTAATACATGTTTTCAATGATTTAAAATGTATATGTATTTTATATCTACGATAATGTTGGGGTAAAAATGGGTAGATATAATAGATGGAATATGAGTTGAATGATGAGTTGAGAGGTGTTATAGACCACAAGGTGAGGGTGAGAGGTGGACGATGTGAGAAGCCTTTTTCCCACATAATGGCCCCATCATTCGGCAGAGTATGGATGACAACCACGGACTATTCTAGACAGTCCAGTGGAACACTAGCAGGCTCACAACCTGTAGGTGTTGTGAACGATGTGTTCACCCGGTGTACTCTAAACCCTGGTGATCATGCAGACTTGATGCCTAAACCTTGGTGACCATGCAGACTTGGTGCCTAAACCTTGGTGATCATACCGACTTGATGCCTAAACCCTGGCGACTATGTAGACTTAGTGCCCGTTGTGTAAACCATGGCAACGATGGATTTCTTGTCGATTCCTTAGGAGAATCCTTAGGAATGAATGAACGAGGAATAGCTGATTCTTATGGTAGATCCTTAAGAGTAAAGAAGATAATGGGGATGGGTAATTGGGTTGATTGTTTGATTGTTAAACATAATAATTATATTATTGTGGGTTGAACCCTATGTACTCACCAGGTTTCCCAACCTGACCCTCTCAGTTTATTTATATCACAGGTGTTGATATGAAGCGACATTACACTGAAGGATTAAAGAGATGTAGATCACTAGTGTAAATAAATGTAAGTCCGTTTATTCTTATGTTCATGTATTGACGATGACATCCCAAACGTTTTAAAAAGAATAAAATACGTTTCTTCGAAAATGTTTTGATAACGTATTTATCGTATTTTTCTGGGAACAAATTCCACAACATTCTTATGAAAAGAAGTACTCTGATTTTTATAAAGCATAAACAAAATCGGTCTTTTCTGGCCGTGAAAATGGGGATGTCACAGAGTACATGGCATAAAGATGCAAGATTTATGGCCATGATATCCCCATGCATCCTATAGACCTCGTTTTTGGGTCCTTTGAGCTTAAAGTCACATGCATGGACGTAAAGTTCATGACTTTACATGTTATATCATTTGTAGGAGCCCAGATATACCTTCTAAATGAGTTTTGCACAACAAATATCAAGTTTTGGACATGGACATTAGTCGACTTGGTGAGTCGTTATTGGGACTCGGTGAGTCGTGGGTTTGATTTCCCAACCTTTTATGATTTGAAGGAATCCAGTTTAGTTTAGAAGGGATTTAGATGAGCCCAGAGGAAGGGCTCAGCGAAATAGACATAGTTATGGACCTGGAAACCATGGGACTCGGCGAGTGCATGAACGTACTCGGCGAGTCCAAGGCAATCTCCCAACCCATGAAGACGGACTTGATGAGTTGTTCATACAACTCAGCGAGTCACAGGCTAGTATTACTTATGATGAAGATGAACTCGACGAGTTCAAGGTTGAACTTGTCACACCCCCAAACTAGAACGGCAGAATCGTTCGAGGGCGGATGACTTCATGTAGTATCAAACAGTTGAATACATAGTAAAGAAAGTAAAACAACCATCATATATATAATTTAAAAGTTACATTGTTGAATGATACTTTTTAAAAAAAATTACAATATAATGACAAAATGAGTTTTAAACTAATGCCTTAGTGTCACTTCTCCAAAAGCTGAGGTTTACATGTATTACTGAATCTTTGAGAAATACAAGTAGTTTTGAAAGAGTGTCAACAATTAAGTTGGTGAGTTCATAAGTGTTCATGTATAAAATTTGTAAGTTTGGTATAAAATCATTGAGTTTGCTTCTGGAAAATCTAATATTTTTCCATGAGTGTGTGGTAGTTTAAAAGTTACGAAATTGTAATGCATTAGTAGTTTTCATGCCTAGAATAATAGATTTATGTATGTATAAAATCAATAAGACATTTGATAACCCCGTAAATCATTGTGTTTTTAATACTCCATGTGAGTTTTATAACCATGTTATTGACCTAGACTGTCTGTAACAACGTTCTTCAGGCGTTGGAATGTTATGAAGTTTGTCACCCCAGACCTGCCGGTCTAACTGTAGCTAACAGTTTAGGTGCGGGATTGTCAATCCCGTATAGATATATACACAAGTATCACGCTCTCCCTACAAGATGTTATGGTATATAATACATGACTTTAACTGCATACTTGAAAGTACGTGAAGTTGAATGTCTCACAAAACTTAGTATCAAATAGATTTACGTATGAAAAGTCCAATTGTTCTTGTATATGAAAGTATTTCCTTGATATAGTACTTATAGTATGTAAAATCTCATGATTTCCTTGTAAACTATACCTATCATAGTTCTTCCAAAAGTGTGTTTTGTTTGTATGGTAAACCCTAGTGTAGTGTCGACTTTGTATGTAAAGTATCACATTTGTAATAACATTATTGAACATTTATAATCAAAATATAAATAAAGTGTTTGATATTTATATAACAAATTGTTTCATTTCAAAAGGACAAAGTGTTATCGTGATATGTTGCATGAGAACGTTTTCGTATGATAGTTATAAATCACATATGATTGATTATATAACAAAAACTATAGCAAAAGATTGATGTTTTTCACATGAGAATAACTGGGTGTTTACTTGTATCCCCCCCTCTTAAAAGTGTATGAAAGTATTTACAAAGCATTTGAAAACGTAGTTGTAGGGGTATGAACTCACTTGATAGATTGAAGAAGGTGAGATGAAAACCGAGCAGAACACCGACTGGAGAAAGTTGATTTCTCGGATTCTCGGGAATCTCGGGAGTGTAATGTTGGATCAGTGTCTAAGTCCATAACTATAATTGGTATATACTTGACCCGATCCGACATGGTCCATTTGGGTTGCATGGCATCATGCATTTGGATAGACTAAAATTAGAGAAATAACACTTAAGGTTTATTAATATATTATAAGTTCTAATATATTAATAAGATTATTGATCAAGAATTAATCTAGAATTAATTAAGTGATCAAAAAAATACTAATTAAATATATGGGTTGAGTGTGTAGATCATCCATACTTATATAGTGGTCTAATGCTCCATGGATTATCAAGTTGGGCTAAAACCCATAGGATGCTCCGTGGATGATCCATGGTGTATTTAAACCCATGGATCCAAGGAAATGGAAAGCCATGACAATTAGGGTTTACCCTAATTGTGACTAACTATATAATGATCTTATTATTGAAGAAATCGGACACTAAGAAAATGAGTTAGGGAAAACCGATTTTTGAAGTGTTCTATTTTCTCTCTAAGTTATTCCAAATGCATTTGATGTTGTGTGAACCATTTGAGGTGTCACACTTGGGGCACTAGGCTCTCAAGCTACATGGAATCAAGCACCAACAAAGAGATATGTCATTCTACTAGATTTTATATTATTTGTACTTTATATTATGCTGGTTAGAGCAATACCTTGGAAAATCGATATTTTCATGTATAATAGAGAAAACATAGATCCAAAGTATTTAGGGTTGCATGTACACCATAGGAGTGTTAGAATGCTTAAAACCCATCAGTGGTACCAGAGCCCATGCTTGTTTTCACTTATACTTGATGCAAATTGGCTGAAAATCGAATTTTGGTGCTGTCTACACAGCATACTCGCCGAGTCCATGAAGGTACTCGACGAGTCCTAGTGTAAACTCATATAACTCGCCAAGTTGGTTCATGCACTCGACGAGTTGGAACCCCAAACAACATATCTTCAAGTTTTGGTGCTAGAATTGGTCTAGAATCATTACCTTTGACTGTTTTGGACTTATAAAACCTATTTTTTAAGTGGTAATGATTATGCTAAACCAATTTCAATACTATAATGAAAGTTTCAAGTTTTATATGTGTTTATGTAATTCTTGAAAAATGTTGATTATGAATGTTCATGATTATGAGTTTTGGTAGATCATAGGAATTATGTGCAAATTGTTTGTTAGTATAATTCTTGATCTCTATGAAATTGTATGGAGTCCATAAGTTGTCCTCAAATTATGGATTACCAAGAGTTTTATGTTTCCTTGATTTATGAGTTAGTTTAGATTAATGAAAAAAATTGTGTTTTAGTTGTTTTTAATCCAAATTAATCTAGAGTTAGTTCATAAAATATGTTTTTGTAACTTGTCTTCAAGTTATATGAAAAGTCATATTTATGAATCTTAAAACTCATAAATGTGTCATAGGTTACATAAAAGATGAAGAGTATTTTCCATTAAATGATTTTATGACTCTATTACCTGTCCTGAAGTTATGGATGTTGAAAAGTCACTTTCTTAAAATTGTTATTAAAAGATAAGAAGTTACAATTAAATGAAGAGTCTTTATTTTAATGTACATTAAACTCATAATTTATGAAATGAAAAGTCTTGAATAGTTTCAAAACTTGCCCTCAAGTTTTGAAATTTGTAAAGTCACCCCATGTACACTTTAATTCCAAACCCTAGAATTTTAAAAGGTTAAAATTCAAAATTTATGGACTTCATTAAATTAATTAAAGTGTTTAATTAAAAGAGTTAATACTTCCATAAAGACATGGTTTAAGTTTAATTAAATTGATAGTATAGTTTAATTAATAGATTAAACCACCAAGTATTTTTAACTTTTAAGTGTTTAAAATACACCCTTATACTATTATTATAATTTTAATTATATAGATATGTATAAGATAAAGTTAATCTTACCATTAGTAGGCCTCATTTATGAAGCCAATCTATAAGGGGGGTATAAGGTTACTGCCTATAAAATGGCGGTTTAATGGATGTCCACTCTCACCCACCGCTTCCTTGACTGGTGGAGGGTCGTTAGCCGAACGGGTAGGAAATGTATATAATTCTCCATTTATTAAAAGTATAATGATAAATACTAAGTAACTAAACAATTATAAATTCCCAATCTTAGTTACTTAGGAAAATGTGAAATAGGTGCTAACCCATGAAATTACACTTTGTACCTTACCAAGTCGTTAGTAGAGCATGTGTGGATAACCGGCATGCTAACAAGGACTAGTAAGAGTGGCAAAGGGTAACTTGGCTTTATTATAAATCGATGGAGTTGTGTGGTTAACCGACACATCGATTAGGTGATAAAGTTAAGGGTACCAAGTCAATTTGCATGTTTATTCACACCTTGTTTGTGATCCTCGGCATCCCAGTCAAAAACTTGAGAGGGCACAATCGAGATTTAAACATGCCATTGAAAAGTTCAATGAATCTCAAAAGATCTAGGAGTTTCAAATCTAATTAAAACCTAAATCATATTTTTTCATAGTGGAAATTGGTAAATCATCATTTACCTACCTTCAACTATTTTATAATTTGGATTACGGCATCCCTCTTCCAGTTATAAATAGGTTGTTGGATCTTAGCCTTAATATTTCATATTGGGTGTTATATTAAGGACTTTAAATCAACTAACTTGAATTTCTCCCTTATAGATGTATTCTTCAGATAACTATGGTCTTCCTTAATCTTTAGGAACAAACTACCCTAATGAAGATGATATCCCAAAGGGAAATCAAGGTGAAATATCAATCCATTTGTTGTGCATCAGTGGGACTAGAAATAATACTTCACTACCTCCACCTCCTCCAATAAATCTCCTTATCCCACAAGTTTCAAGACTTGATAAGTTATAAGTCACTCAATCCCTATTGGTAAGAAAAGTCTATATGTGCTTAAGTCTTGGAGATTAAGTTACATATTAACAAGCCGGGAGAGTTGGGTGTCGAAGTCTTGAGGTAGATGGTTGTTGACTTGGTTCTTCAGTCACTCCCTGATGACAGATCATGACATGACCATTTAATGATCTTATCTATTTGCTTGGTGCTGCTAAATCAACAATGATTTGGAGCACTGGTAAAGCAAATTTGATTAGAAGATCAACTTCCTAAAACTTCATGGACATTGACAATGGTGACACTGGAAATCCAGAAAAACTTTCTCTTCCCAATTGAAAGGGATCGGACATGGTCAAGTCGTTTGACCTAATGGTAAAGAGAAAGGCTAAGTCTGTGATAGTCCCGTGTACCATTTCCAAAGAGTCCATATGTTTCCTTTTGCCAATAGGAGGGGTATTGGTTGCGAAGCTGCCGAATTTACCTGAAACCTCATAAGGATGGTAAAGTCAAAAGTTTGACTCTACTTCAGGTAAAGTCCGTTATCTAACTCTATTAAGTCTCTTTTGGAGATTCTTAATATATGATGTAATGTAATTACATTTTGATGATTTTGAAAAATCAAAGAAAGCTTAAAGAAAAGGTGAGTTGATTCTGACTGCATGGTTCGATGACTAGAATTTTGAGCCACTGTATAAGAGTTATGACATATTGCTTAGGAATAGATAACAACAAAGTTTTCATATGAATTTGCATTGTAAGGATAAGTTTTTTTCTGCAAGTTTTAAAATAAAATAAAATTTTTGATTTTATTTATTTAAGTATCCTTACAAAGACATTTGTGAAAAAATGTTGTTTATATGTTTCCATTGATAAGCAATATTGGAAAATGAATTTGATTCTTTCGTTTGTGGTAGTGTCATAATTTATCAAATAAGGAAAGATTCTCATCATCCAAGTTTCAGTTGGATAGAAACTTGGAATCATGCAAGTTGTATTGTGTGATGAATGAAATTTTCATCTTTGGTAAATTAAGACTAATTCATTGTTCACATTCGTATGTGAGTCAAGCGAAGGACTAAAGGATCGAGTATATTAGGTTGTGCACTTGTTAGGTCCACCACAAAGGTTGATAAGATTATTCGTTATGATTTACTAAAGTTTAGTAAATATGATTATGCTTACAAGTTTAAGTGTAATTCTGAAACATTGGAAAAGTTTCAATGTATGGTAGAACGGATACGAAGAATCAAATAAGGTAGGAAGATAAAATTTTCTCCAATCTGAAGAGATGGGAGAGTACTTGAGTATCTTGTTTTATGATTATCTTAGTGATTATGAAACCATATCACAATTGATCCTCTAAGGACACCTTAGTGCATTTGTTGGTTAAGGAGAGTAATCGTGAATTATGGAAATGGTTAAATCAAAAGATAAATCATACTTCATTCCAAAAATCAAATCTTAGAGTCATACTTCAAGATTGATCCTTGAGTGACATAATTTTTAGAAACTTTATAACACTTGTCAAATGTAGAGTAAGATGTTTCCTATTCTTGTACATTTGAGATTGGTAAGTCGTGATGTTTTGGATAAAACAAAGACTAACTAAGACCAATTGTGATAAGTGTTTATCTTGATAAGAATTCGTACTAACTCTTGAATATATGTTTTGTCAAGGAATGGTTCTTGACAAAGAGAATCTTATATGTCAAGAGGACAGTGGGAGTCTTGAGATAGTTTTGAGAACTGATCAAGAGTATTGTTAATCACTAGCCCACGACTTAAGGTTTATAACTTATCGTGTTGACTTATTCTTGTTTCTGTGCCATTCCAGTTAAATTTTGCTATGCTTGTGAGTTCTATGAGTTCTCAATTGTTTGCATAACAACCTGGAAGCAATGGTAGGCCCTTGTGCTGCCAGGTGGCAAGAAATTAAGATTGAACAAGTTCAGTCCATATGTGTTTGGATTTGCCACTAACCTTGTATTTGTGATTATGGTTATGACAAATTCACATGGATAGGAACACTTACACCACATAAATTCTAAGTTTCATAAGGTTTCTCTCTGATTCATGAAGATGATAGTGAGGAAACTCTTTCATTAAATAGATTTTAAGTAGATAACAATTGTGAGAATGACAAAAGGTCTAAACATTATGATTACGGCATCCCTCTTCATAATTATTTAGACACACAAGTAAGCTATCTAAGGAAATATGTATGATTTTGATAAAGTCTTATCAAATCAACTATGTATCAGAAATCTGAACTTTGATAAGAAAGTCAATAAAGTATTAATTTCTAAAAGTACAGCTGATCTCTGGATAATTGTCAAAGCTAGTGGGAGCATAAGTGTTATGCTAGTAAGATAATAATCATTATGCAAGTGGGAGCATGATTATTATGTTAAGTGTTGCAAGTTAGCAATATTAATTATAGAAAAACAAAAGTTTCAATTTGCCTTGAAAAAGTTGTTTTGCTATAATTAAGGGAGATGATTTTATACTTCATTCCAATTCTATAAGCTTAGATTGAGATTTTAATCTACTTTAGTTAAGGATACATAACAATGTTATGTTGGAATGGTTCAACATAAGGAAATTCTATATATGTTGTGTTCTCAAAATTTGATTATGATTACGGCATACCTCTTCATAGTTCGAATTGTAAGAATATGACAAATAAAAATTTATAGCATGAATCGTGTCCTATATGCTTCGGGTATAGGTACGACTACGTGTGCTATAATATTTATCCATTCTAAATTTTCCAAATGCTTAGGGCATTAAGAGGGAAAAAAGAATAGAACCAGATATGACTAAAATGATTAAGCAATTGTCAAGGACAATCTGAGGTTTACCAAAGATTGGTTGCACATGGACAATTGGAAGTATAGTGTTAAACTTTGGAAAGGACCATATTGACATATTTTGAAAAGTGGCAACTCTTGTTTAAAAGGTAATGGTCAAAATGGGAATATGGAATTGTTTCTATAGGTGGAAGATTAAAAGAACTTAATGCAAATGAGGATGTTCAAAGGAATGTACTTTGAATTTGAGACTTCATTTCCTAGGAATTGCTTTCCATTGGAATACTTTGTAATGTTTGTTGCCAAGCCTTTGTGACTTGTGTGCATATTCATTACAAGAGAATCATTGCATATAAGTTTAGAATCTAAAAAATTATAGTCAATGACAAGAGTTTGGTATTCTTACATTTACAAAAGGGACTGGGATTGTGAAATGGGCATCATTGGAGTCGTTTTCAATTGATCTATTTCACAAAGAAATGACCATAGGTAAAAAAAAGTGTGCATGTTTGGTGCATGGCATGACTATTGTTTCAATTCAAGTATTAAGTTGATATATCGAAACATTGGATAATGAGTAATCAATATGGTGCTTAGATAAAAGGTGTTTTTTATTTACACTCAAAGTGTTGGGGCCATATAGGATTAGTATTATTCTTGTGTTTCACTTTGCATGTTTTAAGTTATTTAAACCATCCACAGTCAGTCATATGTTGGAAGTAGATATGAATCAAGACTATCATGAATATGGCTTGTAAGATTTGTCTAAGGTGCATTAGACTTAACAATGGTTGCTACAACATTCATGAGTGCTCATAAGTTCTAAGTATTGGATTCAACCCACGCTCATTTGAATCACTTCATGGATTTTATCACGAGTGAATCATGAGACGATAATATCTTATATTCTTCAAACCTAGAGATATGAGTTGTTTACTATGAGTTGGTTATACATTGATTGCACGAAAACTCATTGGTAACTCGATGTTATAAAACGTGCCTTTGTGTATGATTCAACAAGTAGTCGGTACAAGCATATGCGTCGAAGTTTATCCATTACTTTTACCCTCAAAGGGATAAAAGCGATATCTGTGGGCCCCTTGATGATTTAGTGATGACAAAATGTAAGTGTTCAGCCGGGCCTGGACTGATTTGATTTATTCAATTACTCAGTCGTCATAAATCAGAAATCGTGAAACAATGAATGGAATGAGACAATGATTATAATCCATGTCTCAGTCCATATGATATCTAGAATGGAGGAATATATGATCACTTATCTAATGGACGTGTCATTGATTTGTTCAAAGTTCGACAGCGGCTTTTGAGAGCTACGATTGCTAGTCGGGTTATGAAGTCGTACTTGCAATAATAGTTTAGACTTATCCAAGTGATAGAATGTTCGATTAGTGTCTAAGTCCATAACTATAATTGGTATATACTTGACCCGACCTGGCATGGTCCATTTGGGTTGCATGACATCATGCATTTGGATAGACTAAAATGAGAGATATAACACTTAAGGTTTATTAATATATTATAAGTTCTAATATATTAATAAGATTATTTAATTAGTATTGATCAAGAATTAATCTAGAATTAATTAAGTGATCAAAAGAAGACTAATTAAATATTTGGGTTGATTGTGTAGATCCTCCATACTTATATAGTGGGCTAATGCTCCATGGATTATCAAGTTGGGCTAAAACCCATAGGATGCTCCATGGATGATCCATGGTGTATTTGAACCCATGGATTCAAGGAAATGGAAAGCCATGACAATTAGGGTTTACCCTAATTGTGACTAACTATATAATGATCTTATTATTGAAGAAATCGGACACTAAGAAAAGGAGTGAGGGCAAACCGATTTTTGAAGTGTTCTATTTTCCCTCTAAGTTATTCCAAATGAATTTGATGTTGTTTGAACCATTTAAGGTGTCACAATTGGGGCACTAGGCTCTCAAGCTACATGGAATCAAGCACCAACAAAGAGGTATGTCATTCTACTAGATTTTATATTATTTGTACTTTATATTATGCTAGTTATAGCAATACCTTGGAAAATCGATATTTGCATGTATAATAGAGAAAAAATAGATCCAAGGTATTTAGGGTTGCATGTACACCATATGAGTGTTAGAATGCTCAAAACCCATCATGTATGACCTTCCTTCGGAACTTAGATGTGAAGAACGGGGCTTCAGGATGGTTTCGGGGGTTAAAACACAGAGCTTCGGCACGAGAAAGAAGAGAATTGAGCAATGAAACCCAACACCCTTTGAGCTCTATTTATAGCTCAATTTTTGGGTCCCACGTCGTGGTAAAAGGGTTTCCCACGTTGTGGAGTCCACGGATGAGACGTCTGCCGCCAAGTTTGAAAACCTTAACACGATAACTATCATTTTAGGCAACCCAATAAAGACTTTTGAACATTTTATTTTCAACGCTAATTTCATTATATCAAAAGAGATTACAATTTTTTACTTTTTAGGTCATTACATTGATTTGAAATATCGGTTTGTCACAGAACTCGACGAGTTCAAGGTTTAACTCGATGAGTCTATTGAAGATTGTCCTGATATCAGTTGAAGGAGAACTCGTCGAGTTCTTGTTAGACTTGACGAGTAGAGTCGGGTTGAGCACAGGGGAAAGAATAGGGACTTGGAGAGTTGGCGGGCCAACTCGAGTCAACTGGATGTTGACTTTGACCAGGATGATTGACTCTAGTTGGGGGTAAAATGGTCATTTTACCCTAGGATTAGTTACTAGTTTTTGACTATGTTTCTCTATGGAAAATATAGTCGGGGAATCGGTGAAGCAGCAGCCAGAGATTTATTACCCAGAGTTTCAGCAGACAGACACATGAGGTAAGTTTTTTCGTCAGTAGGAACGGGTCTAAGGCACCAAGGTCAGCCCGTTTATATAGTTACAGTATGTCGGGGTAAGCCTAATGACAGGGTTAGCCCGATGCAGTTTATGTGTTTAGTTTATTCCAGACTTCGGTTCGATGTCGCGCGGGGCTCGAGAAGTAGTTATGTATACTTGATGTCTTTGTGATTCATGCATGTTTATGTTAAGTGTTATATGTTCTAGACTCAGGTCCGATGTCGGGCAAGCCCGATGTAGTTTATATGAATACGTTTATGTTATGTTCAGTCTATTCCGGACCTCAGTCCGATGCTGGGCGGGGCCCAAGTTATTTCGGACTTTGGTCCGATTCCGGGCGGGACCCGATGCAGTGGGTGGTGCCCAGTATTTGTTATATGTGCTTTGTATGGTATGTGGTAGTTTGAGGGGGGAGCTCACTAAGCTTCGTGCTTACAGTTTTCAG
The DNA here is from genome assembly GCF_052625555.1 of Lactuca saligna. Classification (NCBI taxonomy): domain Eukaryota; kingdom Viridiplantae; phylum Streptophyta; class Magnoliopsida; order Asterales; family Asteraceae; genus Lactuca; species Lactuca saligna. Next base: position 95,578,462 of record NC_136424.1, on the reverse strand, counting down.
TTCTGGTTTTAGGTACTTCAGCTATAAAGGGAAGAGCTCGAGTTGAAGGCATGGTACACACCATAGTTTTTCCTAGCCTGGGAGTTTACTCTGATATTTCATATGAGACTATGATATGTTGACAGATTTTATGTGATTTTGAGATACATGTCCTATGATTTTATACTATGGTGATGATATTTTTGTTTGTTAAACGAAATCTAGGTATCTCTCCTAGATTATCCCTTGACTCAGAACTCTTTCTAAGTGAGTCCTGCTAGATACTCCTACTTAGCATATACTCAAGGAAAATAACAGATAACAACAACTCCTAGGCTAAAAGATCACAAATCAGGAAACTCTAGCCCTAAATATGAAATACCTAGCCTATCCTCTAACATGCATCCCTAACATCTCATAAATATCTCATAACACAAATAAGTAAGGGTATTTTGGGAAATCACCATTTAGGCTCTGGTTGATTGTGCACACTACTCCAACTCGTTTTTCTCTTTAAAACTCTTTCTTATTTTAGAAAAAAAAATTATTATTATTTTTGAAATATTTTTTTCTCAAATCCTCAGTTTGAGTCCAAACACACATAAGGTACATCTGAATCCCTCAAACCAAGGCTTTGATACCAACTTGTAACACCGTAAATTTTCAACCAAGTTGTTCATTTTAAAAATCACATAATTCTCATAAACAAAATCCACAATTCTCCAAAATGAAAATTTATCAAAACACATGTTCATAAATTGTTTAAAACACAATCAAGTATCCTCAAAACAACTCTCCATCTTGTGTGTACAATCAAGCTAACGCCTTCCCGCAATCCTAAGAAGTACATGAAACACATATCATATAACACGGTAAGCATGAATCTTAGTGAGCTCCCCAAAATACCACATGTACAAATAATAAGCCTCTCATGGCTATAACTAGGCATCGACCCTTCGGTCTCATGCGTCTCGGTGAGGACCCTTCAGTCTCAGGGCTCAGTATGACCCTCCGGTCATGTGTCTCAGTGAAGACCCTCCAGTCTCACAACTCGTGTGGGACCATCCAGTCCCGTATCTCAGTGAGGACCCTCTGGTCCGACGCACATAATAACAAAGCATATATCACAAAGACAAAATGCATATAACACATAACTCAAATAAGACCCTCCGGTCACTTAGTAGTACCACTTATTTATGTATAGTGAGAAGACTCACCTCGTAATCAAGCAAATAACCTCGTACATGAAATCACCAAACTAGCCACTACATAACACATATGATAATTATCTCTAATTAATACTTAAATCACGACTCTAAATAAACTAAGTTATTTTTCTCTCTAACTCTTGGGATGGGTAAAAGACCATTTTACCCTTATATGGTCCCCATAATCCCTATCTTGACCAAACCCTAAAGTCAATAGAAGTCAACACCCGAGTCAACAGTCCATGTTGATCCGACTCGTAGAGTGCATTTGTGTGACTCAGCGAGTCCCCTCGTTCCTTTAAAAATATCACGAAAACCCAACTTAACTCGTCGAGTTATCTCAATAACTCATCGGGTTACTCTTGTCCAGACTCATCGAGGGAAAACCATAGCCGACTCGTCGAGTCAGCTCACCGACTTAGTGAGTCCATTTAGTCTATTAGTCTATGTTCTCATTCAGACATTTTAAGGCATATCTATAACCCCAAACTCTAGATCTAGCCTCCCAAGGTTGAGATACCATGTAAAGCTATAATTTTTTTACGTTATGCATGGCACTTAGGGTTAGAAATTCCAAAACAAGTTCCATTTAGGGTTGAATGCACGAAATCTTGCCTCTAACTCAATAGAGCTCAGATTTTTAGGATCAAAAGTCCTCCTACAGTCCAGATCTGAGGTTTCAACCTCATGATATGCTCAAACAACTCATTGACAAAAGATGGATGGGAGAAAACCCTAAAAACTCTGGATCTACAGCCCCTCCTTGAAAAACCTCGCAAAGCTCTCCAAATCTCCTTCCAAAGGTGCAAAAAACCACTCAACTTAGTCTCTCTCTCTCTCTCAAATAAATCTTACCAATTAAGGCCTCACACAGGAGAGTTGGGTAGCTGGTGAGATGGAAAATGAGGAATTAAGGGGCTTTAAATAGGACCTAACCCTGGAGATTTAGGGTTTCCACTCACAGCGCCAACTCGCCGAGTTAGTCTCTCTGACTTGCCGAGTTGGTTGTAAAACCCATGCGACCAATTCGTCTCTACTCGACAAGTTAGGGCACCCACTCATCGAGTTGCTCAATCAAATCATAATTATATATATATATATATATATATATATATATAGTACCTGGGAGTCGGGATGTTATAAGAATGACGTAGGAACTGGAAGACGAGATGAGGGAGCATTACTCCGAATTGTTCGATGCGACAGACTTCAAGTATGAAATATGATTCAAGAGGGGGAGAATTGTAACATCCTAAAACCTAAGGTACTTAAATTCTTCATTTATTGCATTTTGAGGGTCCTCACGACGTGAGATCTTAAGGGTCACGTCTTGAGTGGCCATTGACCCATTGGATCGTATTATGGAGTCTCACGACGTGAGCACGAATTAATGACCCCAAACCCTAATTTTCGGGTATTTAAGGGAATGAGAGGCTATGGTTACCCATCCTCAGACTCTCTTACCCTCTAAGCCTCTGGAAACCCTAGATATCGTTTCCCTTTGAGAAACTTGGTGTTTTGCTTGTGGAAAGGAAGGGAAAGGAGAGAAAAAGAAGCATATTTGTGAAGGGATTGGAAAGGAATCATCATCTTCATTAGATCTCATCTTGTTGGACCCTTTGTAAGTGCCAAGACTCAAGCTTTATCTCATTTCATGGTTAGATCTAGGCTTTAGGTCCCATTTCTCTATGTTGTAGCTTGTTATAGTGAAGGAGATCCATAAAGTTATCAACTCTATGGATTCAAATGGTTTTTTGAGTCTTATATCATTCATACCTGGAAGTTGGTGTAGTATTAGAGGCTTGCATGTGAGTTTGAGACCATTCTTCTACTTTTATGTAACATCCTGACTCCTAGGTATTAATTCTAAGCTTATAAATTCACATTTTTAAGACCTACTCGAAGATTTGGTTGCCCCAACTCATCGTGTAGAAACTAATCAGGCTGCATGTTTTATGGAGCCAACTCGATGAGTTGGAGGACCCAACTCGACGAGTTGAGGCTGTGCATGAAAACCCTAATTTTTAGGGTTTGCACCCTATTTAAAGGACTTTAAGTCCTCCTTCCAGCCTCCCTTACCATCTTCACGTCCAGAGACAAACCTTAATCGAGCTAACCTCCCTTTGAGTGTGTGTGAGTCTAAAAGAGTGTGTGTTTGTTGCATTTCTTGAAGAGGCTTGAAGATTTAGAACCTTGGAACGAGAAGGAGCTTGTAGATCTAGCATCTACTTTGTTTTGGAATTCATTTGAAGGTAAAAATTCATTACCTTACTTATTTTATTATTGTATCCCTTCACTCAAGAGTTTATGGTCATTTCTAGCTTATTCTTGAGGCATTTTTGGTATTGAGCACGTCTTGAAGTGAGGAGTTCAGATCTGGACTCATCTAGGGCCGTATGGACATAAAGTTCTCAACTTTAGCAAACTTTGGACCTTATTTATGTCGTAAACCTCTTCCTAAGACTAGTTCTTGGTGTTTTATTCTCTTGAAGCCTTGCATGCATGTAAAGTTGCCAAATTTACATGATAACTAAACCATAGGATGATAGATCTATAGTTTGGAGCCTTGGTTTCGCTTAAAAGCGTCTGAATGAGAAATAGGCTGAAGAAACTCGATGAATTGCATAAGCCAACTCGACGAGTTGGTTAGGGTTTAGCCGCCTTCTGTATTCTAAGTAAACTCGGCGAGTGGGTGAGATGACTCGGCGAGTTGATGAGGGTTTTCCCGAGTTGTTCAGGTAACTGGGCGAGTCGACTCGAGTTTTTGGTTTTGTAGTTCTAAAGGAACTCGACGAGTTACTTAGGTAACTCAACGAGTTGGCCCTAGTTTTCGGTCTCCGAGTTCTGAAGGAACTCGATGAGTTGGGTCAACATGGACTGTTGACCTTGACTATTGACTTTGAATTTGACCAAGTTTGACTTCTGAGGGTATTTTGGTAATTTGAGATATTAATGGAATCAGTTAAATGATGGTTACAGGCAGTTGATTTTGGAGAAGAGAGTTGGAGTTTGATCTTCTTGATTTTAGCACCACTTATGAGGTGAGTTGTCCTCACTATACTAACAGGGTCGAAGGCACCAATGATGGCCCTTTTTTGATTGCTATCCTGGTTATTGCATGATGATATGCTTAGTGACATGTTAGGTCGGTATCATGGTATATAGGATGATGATATGTTAGTGACATGTTAGGTCAGTATCCTAGTATATAGGATGATGTTGGGTTTTGGTCATAAGACATCCTATGTGCTCATACAAACCCTAATGCTTGGATCTAGGTTTCTCTATTGTACATGCTTTGAATCCAAGACTATAAACCCTAATTCTATCATACATATAATCATATTAACATGAGAATAAGTTTATAGTGTTACCTTGATTGTTATGTAGCAATAACAATCCCAAATCTCCTTGTATTGACTTTGGAATGCTTAGAGTCACAAGTGTCACTCCTCTAATGGCTCACAAACACCATAAGCAAGAGGATGAAGAGGAGAGAGGATGGAGGCTGCCAAAAACGTGTAGAAACCCTTACAAGAAGCTTAGCCACGTTTTTGAGCCTTAAGGGGTCTTTATATAGTTGGGCTATTAGGGTTATCTAATAAGGAAACCCTAATTTGGATGCTTAAGCCCTAAGCAACCCATAGACTCCTTTTATTAAGCCCATGGACGATTTCCTTATGGGTTTCCCATTAGAATTCGTCCATCCCTTAATACAAGGCAATCCATGGCCCAAATTGCAATTATCTTATAATTACAATTCCAGTCCCTTAAGTTTAATTAATCTCTTTTAGTCATAAAACTAATTACCAATTAATTATTGACTAATATTAATTAAACAATATGATTTCTCCTTTAATATATTATTCCCATAATATATTAATAAATCATATTTAATCCTTACTCTCCATAATTCATCCTATCAAGTTGCTTTGGTGAAGGCAACCCAAAAGGACCATGCACCATCGGGTCAAGTACATACCAAAATAGTTATGGACTTAGACACTAATCCAATAGTCTCCCACTTGGATAAGTCTAACAACTATTCTGCGTATGACTTTAGATCCCGATCTGCAATCGTAGCTTTCCAAAGCCGCTGTCAACTCTGATCATATCAGATACGCGTGTCCTTAGATAAAGGATCATATATTCCTCCATTCTTGATATCGTCTGAGATATGATTTCTAATCATTCTCTTTGTACTACTTCTCGATTTCTGATTTATGACGACAGACTAATTGAACAAATCAAATTAGCCCTAGCCCGGCCAAGCATTTACGTATGTCATCACTAAACCATCGAGGGGCCCAAAGATATCGCTTTTATCCTACTTTGGATAAAAGGAACGGATAAACTTTGATACAATGCTTGCTTGCACTCATTAACCAAATCACACACAACAATATGTTTTATAACACCAAGTTACTGGTGCGTTTACATATTATCAATGTGCAACCGATTCGCAAGATACAACTCACACATCTCGGTTTCAAGAATATAAGATGTTATCGTCTCACTAATCACTCGAGATAGTGATCCAAGTGAGAATGGGTTTAATCCAATGCTCAAATCACATTCATAAGCACTCATGAACGTTGCAGCAAACATTTGCTTATGTCTAATACTTTTCTAGACAATCCACACACCAATTCATGACAGTCTTCATTCATATCTACTTCCAACATATGAACGATTGTGGCCCGTTTGAATAATTCGATTATTCTTAATAAACTCAATTATTCTGGAAGTCAAAACATGCAAGGTGAAACACAAGAATAATACTAATCCCATATGGCCTCAAACCTTTGAGTATAAACAAAACACGTTTTATTTATCACCATATCGATTACTCATTATTTGTCGTTTCGGGTAATCAACTTCTTACTTGAATTATTACACTTGTCCCATGCTCCTAGCATGCACACAATGTTTACCTATGGTTCTTACTTTTGTGAAATAGACAAATTGAACACATTTCCAATCATTCTCATTTTACAACTCCAAATCCATTTTCTTAAGTGCAAGAATATCAAATTCTCGCTACTTATAGAATATGCTAGATTCTAACACTTTATGCAACGATCCTTTCGTAATGTCACTGCACCAAAGTCACAAAGACTATTGCCAATGATATTACAAAGTCCTCTATCGGAGATTGTTACAAGACAATTCCTTAGATATGATGTCTCTCTCTCAAAGTACATTCCTTTGAACATCCTTTTGCATAAAAGTTTCTAATCTAGACATAGATTTTCAATATTTACTTCCCAATATGGACACGCTTCCATATTTTCCATATGACAACTAATTTCTTAATAGAATCTTATCTATTCGTAATGATGTCGATATTGTCCATCCAATATGGAAACATTTCCATAATTTCCAATGCTATACTTCCAACTACTCATAAGCAACCAATCCTCGTCGAACTTTGGATTGTCCTTTGATAGTTGTTTAATTATTTTAGTCAACACCAATTCTAGTCCCTTTTCCCTCTAAATGCACTAGACATTTGGAAAATCTTAGAATGGTCAACCATTAAATCATTTGCAATCGATCCTATACTCGAAGCGTATGGGACACGACGCATAATGTTTTATTTGCTATGTTCTCAAAATTCGAATTGTGAAGAGGAATGCCGTAATCATAATCGAAATTTTAAGAACACACTATGTACCTTTGACTAAATTTATTAACATTCCACAACCTAATCTTTTAGATTTGAAATGAAGCATAATAATCTCTCCCTTAATTATAGCAAAACAACTATACAACCCTTACGACTTTTCAAGGTATAACTCTTGTTTTTCTATAATTAATATTGCCAACTATGCAATACGTGCCTTAATAATCATAACATTTATGCTCCCACTATCATGATGATTATTATAAAACATAACACTTATGCTCCCACTAGCTTCGACATGTATTAATAAACATCTTAACTTTCAGAAAAACAATACTTATTGAATTTCTCAAGTTCATGTTTCTAATACTTAGTGCTTTGATAGTCTTTTATCAAGGCTTCTTGAACTTATACACTTTTGCCTTAGATAGTTCATATGTGTGTCTTAACAATTAAGACTAATTGCCAAACCTCACAATTCAAATTATGGAGAGGGATGCCGTAACCATGATTGAATTCGAGAATGCAATTTTACAAGCACTATCTTTTAAAATCTTTCTTGGTGAAAGCATTTCCTCACAGTCATTTTCATGAAGGAGGAAATCTTATGACACTTAGATTTAAACGGTGTATGTGTTCCTATCCATGTGAATTTGTTAAAACTAAAGTTTACGACAAATTCAAACTCATATGGATCGAACTTCCTTAATCTTGATTTCTTGCCTTATGGTAGCACAGCTGCCCACCACGTCTTCCAATTAGTTAAGTAGCTCACCTTTTCCTATCAATGTACTTTCCATTGATCAAGGTCCTTGCCTTTTATGCATTCAAATGAGAACTCATAGGACTCACATGCATAATTAACTCGATTGGATTGGCACAAAAACAAAATAATGTCTTCACGATAGGTTGTAAACCTCAACTCGTGTGCTAGTGATGATTGATAAGGTTTATTTGATTTGTTCTTGAAACCTTTCAAGACCATTAAGACTCCCACTGACTCCTTGACATATAAGATCCTCTTGTCAATAAACATTTGTTGACAACCAAATATTCAAGAGTTACTGTAGCTTTTATCAAAACATTTCATAAATTTGTCTTAGTTGGTCTCTGTCTTATCCACGACATCACAACTTTCCACAATTGATGAATGTTATAAACCTTCTTAATACTATTCACTCAATGTCACAATCTTGACTTTAAGACTTGTTTTGGAACGAAGTATGATTGACTTCTTGATTTGACCATTTCTTCAATCTTTGATTCCTCTTCTTGGACATACAATTGTACCAAGACTCACTTAGAGGATCAATTGAGATATGGTTCTTAATCATTAAGACCTATCATAAAGCATAAAAGTTACTCTCCCTTCTTCTTAGAATGGAGAAACTCTTATCTTTCTGCCTACTTGATTCTTCTTATTCGTTTTGCTATTGATCTAAACCCTTTAATCAATTCAAAATTACACTTAATCTTGTAAGTGTAATCATATTTACTAAGCCTTTAGTAAATCATGACGAATATCTTTGTTACTCTTATGGTGAACTTGATCAACACACAACTTTGTGTACTCGATCTCCTAGTCCTTCACTTGACACTTTGTCAATGAATTAGTCCAATTTCCAAATACAAAATTTCTCATTCATTGTGCATCCACGTTGCATGATTCCAGGTTTCTGTCCAATTGAAACTTGGGCGATGAGAAACTCTCCCTATTTGGTAAATTCTTGACATTTCCATAAATAACATAACTAAGAATCACATCCATTCGTTGTAGAAATATTCAAACATCAATTTTCATAACGATTTCATTGCAAGGAAATAAACAAATAAATAAGTCAAACAAAATTTATTTTATTTATAAAAGCAGCGGAAAAACATTTGTCCTTACAATGCAAAATCTATTGAAAACTATGTAAAAAGAAAATTTCTAACAACTCTATCATAACTATCTAAGCTCAAAATCCAATCTTCAAGTCCATGAGATCGAGATCCATCACTTGTGATTAGATTCATCTTGCTCTCTTATCAAGCTTCCTTTCTTTTCACCGATCCTTCAAAACATTCAAATGCAATCTTATCACATCATGTATTAAGAATCAATGAATAGGAACTTAATGGAGTTAGATAGTGGATTCTTACCTAAAGCGTAGTCATACTTTTGACTCTCCCATCTCTTAGATCTCTTAGGTAAATAGGGCAACTTCGTCTCCAATGCCCCTTCTCTTGGCAATAAAAGCAAATTGACTCCTTTGGAACAACACATGGAACTACTTCAGACATCGCCTTTCTCAAACTTTTCGATCATTGCATGTCTTTCATTGCCATTGTCTATATCCATAGAGGTCTTGAAGGCAGATTCACCAATCAACTTTGCTTTTCTATTGCGCCAAACCATTGCTGATTCAGCAGCAATAAGCATATAGGTGAGATCTATAAGGTCACGTCATAGCTCATCATATAGTACTCTCTTACGAACTCACTATACGAGTTAGGAAGTGACTGAAGAACCCAATCAACAGCCATCGCTTCACTGACAACGGATCCCATCATTCTTAATCTATTAATGTGTGACTTCATCCCTAAGACGTGTGCACACACCGACTTTCCTTCTTTATGTTCACTTGCCAAAAGGGCTTGAGTGATCTTGAACTTTTCAAGCCTTTGAACTTGTGGGTTAGGGAGAATAATTGGAGGAGGAGGAGGAAGTGAAGCATGATTTCTTGTTCCTCGATCGAATCGTGGAATATCATCTTCATGTGGAATGCTTGTTCCACGGGATTGAGAAGACCATAGTTGTCGAACTTTGACATCGGGAGAAAAACGAATTCAAGTTAGTTGATTGATTGAGTCCTTGGTAAATCACCCAAATGAAATTCCAAGGCTAGGACCCAACACAATATCCTACAACTCGGGAGAGGGATGCCGTAACCCAAATGCAGAACATTTGAAGGTAAGTGAATGACGATTCACTAATTTCCACCATGAAAAACGAAAAAGAATTTTAAGTTTTAAATCTATGAAAACTCCTAGATCCATTGAGATTCATTGAACATTTCAATGGCATGTTTAAATCTCGATATGCCCCTCTAGTTTGTGACTGGGATGCCGAGGATCACAAAGCGGGTGTGAATAACCATGCAAACTACATGGTGCCCTCACATGTTACAATCACCTATTCGATGTGCCGGTAAACCACACACGCTCCACCGAACTATGACAAACATTGAGTCACCCTTTGCTACCTTTGCTTAGAACCATTTAGTGTGCCGGTAAACCACACACGCTCCACTAACGTCTTCGCAAGGGCACAAAGTGTAATTTCATGGAATTGCATCAATTCACTTTTGCCTAAGTAACTAAGATTGGGAATTTGAAAAACATTTAGTTACTTTGTATTTCATTATACTTATAATGGAAGGTTTCGTCCTATCCTACCCGTTCGGCTAACGACTCTCCACTAGTCAAGAGTGCGGTGGGTAAGAGTGGATACCCATTCAATCGCCATTTTATAGGCAATTTCCTTAAACACCCCTTATAGACCAGCTTCGTGAATGAGGCCTACTAACGGTAAGACTGACTTTTAGTTATACATATATATAATGTTAGACTTTTAATGTTATATATAGTATAGGGTGTATTTTATAACTTTTAAAATACTGTGTGGTTAACTTTAACAATTACACCTTTAATTCTATTAAATAGTTAACCTAAACTTTTATGGATTTATTAAACCTCTTTTAATTATACTCCTTAATTAATTAATAAAACCATAAGGGTGTGATTTGAACTTTTCAAAACATTACTAGAGTTTTAGAATTTAACATTTTTAATTAAACCTTTTAATCAACTTTTAAATTCCAAAACTTGAGGGCAAGTTTTGAAACCATTTTCAAAACATTAGGGTTTTAACTATTTAAATTTCTAAACAACAAAACTTTTGGGGTTCAAATTTAAACTATAAAACCTAAAGGGATTAATTTGAAACTATTCCAAACTTTGTCAAGAATATTCTAGATCACATAATTCAGATAAGGCAATTAACTATAATTGGTGGTTATCTAATTTGATCTAGTTTAAATTCTTGCAAGATAATGATCAAATAATTTCCATAACTTCACATATATCAAATAAGGTAACAATTATCTAATTAGATGACCAAAATCTTTTATTTTGACAAGGATAATCATAAGGGATTAATAAAATTCGAATTTTATTAAGTTTAAACAATTATGGTAATTATCCTAAGTCATAATAGGTAAAAATCCCGAAAATCCGCCTGTCTGACGAGTTGACTCGTCGAGTCAGCCTTGGACTCGTCGAGTCTGCATGGACTCGGCAAGTTCAGCCATGGACTCGGCGAGTCCAGCCTCCAGAATCCAAAAAATCGAATTTTCCAGTTATATCAAGCATCAATACAATAGAAACCAATCTAGGCTTTGATACCACTGTTGGGTTTTGGTCATAAGACATCCTATGTGCTCATACAAACCCTAATGCTTGGATCTAGGTTTCTCTATTGTACATGCTTTGAATCCAAGACTATAAACCCTAATTCTATCATACATATAATCATATTAACATGAGAATAAGTTTATAGTGTTACCTTGATTGTTATGGTGCAATAACAATCCCAAATCTCCTTGTATTGACTTTGGAATGCTTAGAGTCACAAGTGTCACTCCTCTAATGGTTCACAAACACCATAAGCAAGAGGATGAAGAGGAGAGAGGATGGAGGCTGCCAAAAACGTGTAGAAACCCTTACAAGAAGCTTAGCCACGTTTTTGAGCCTTAAGGGGTCTTTATATAGTTGGGCTATTAGGGTTATCTAATAAGGAAACCCTAATTTGGATGCTTAAGCCCTAAGCAACCCATAGACTCCTTTTATTAAGCCCATGGACGATTTCCTTATGGGTTTCCCATTAGAATTCGTCCATCCCTTAATACAAGGCAATCCATGGTCCAAATTGCAATTATCTTATAATTACAATTCCAGTCCCTTAAGTTTAATTAATCTCTTTTAGTCATAAAACTAATTACCAATTAATTATTGACTAATATTAATTAAACAATATGATTTCTCCTTTAATATATTATTCCCATAATATATTAATAAATCATATTTAATCCTTACTCTCCATAATTCATCCTATCAAGTTGCTTTGGTGAACGCAACCCAAAAGGACCATGCACCATCGGGTCAAGTACATACCAAAATAGTTATGGACTTAGACACTAATCCAACAGATGATGCTATGTTAGTGACCTGTTAGGTCGGTATCCCGGTATATAGGATGATGCTATGATTAGTGATATGTTAGATAGGTTTGACTGTGTATGCATGCTAGCTATCATATGATATTTATGTGTTGATTATATATATGTGTGGTTGGGTTGGGGCGGACCTGCTTTGTGCTGAAGGCCAACAAACCCAGGGCGAACCGGATATATTGTAGACCCATTAAGGCATATCAGTCAGGACGAAGGCCTGAAGAACGGTCCAGACAGGCAGAAGGCCCGGGAGGGCGGATCAAACATGCTGAAGGTTTCGAGAGTGGGCCAGATAGACTGAAGGCTCGATGAGGGCGGTCTAGTCATACTGAAGGCTATATATGCATGCTGCTTACTTGTTATGGTTTGTATATCGTTGGTATTTTGGGGGAATTCACTAAGCTTCGGGCTTACAGTTTTGGATTTTGTTTCAAGTACTTCAAATGATCGTGGGAAGGCAAAGGCTTGATCTTGGACCTCCTCGTATTTTATGATTTTGATTTCTGGGACATTCTGATATGAAACTATTTTGAAAACATTTTGTAATTAAATGGTGTTTTTGAATGATTGAAAAAGTTTTAAATTTGCATGAATTTTATGGATGTTACATATTAACCCACAAGGATGGAGGGACATGTATGGTGCATGCATATTCATAAAGTAAGCATTTTTATGAACCATTAGGGTCCTCTTAAACTTCTAGAAGGGTTGGAATTAAGGGTTGAATGGATTAAGAATGTTAAAACATTGGTTTTGGCTTTAGACCGTTCTCACGACGTGAGACATAAGGTCTCACAACGTGAGCATGAGTCACCCGTAACCATTGAGTTGTCTGAGTCAGAAGCGAGTCCTGCAATCGAAATGGATGCCTCTCACGATGTGACCAAAGACTGGTCATGATGTGAGACGTTATTTTGGAATTTTTGGGCCTTAATAGGCCACTAGTTTTCTGACTTTGGGATTTCTAATGCTTGGGCCCATTTAGAGATTTAGGTGCCATTTAGGAATTTGGGCCTTCTTGGATTAGGCCCATGATTGGTTTTGGGCCCAATTAGGAAGTTGGCTTAGTGCTATTGGTTTTGGGCCTCAAATTTTGAGCCAAGGGAGGAAAGGGTAAAATGGACTTTTACCCTGGGGGATGGACATCAGACTAGGATTTCAGTTATGGGTTGTGGACCAATTATTAATTGGATATTATTTGATGGTTTTAGCGCGAGGATTTTCCCGGACCAACAGTCCAAGATTTTATTTGAGAGATTCAACAGCTTGAGGTGAGTTTCCTCACTGTTTTTGGCGGGTCGAAGGCACCAATGCCGACCCATGGTTTATTATGATTAGGATGCTAATTGTCTACGTGACTCTATATGTAGGATATATGATATGTATACCGAGCAGGGCCCGATTATAGGCGAGGGCTCATGACTATCTTGTATGTTATTTATCTTTGTGATTCTTGCATGTGTTTATGTGTTTGTATGTATACCGCTCGGGGCCCGATGCCAGGCGAGGCTTGATGAATGTGATGTGGTGGGGCCCATCTCATATTACTGAAAAATATGTTCCGAGCAAGGTTCGATGTCGGACGGGGCCCATTATGTGTTTGATATGTATGGTATGTGGTGTTTTGGGGAACTCACTAAACTTTATGCTTACGGTTTTTAGTTTATGTTTTAAGTACTTCCAGATCCAAATGGAAGAACTCGAGGTGATCGCATCGCACACATCACATTGTTTCGCGTTTTATTTGACTATGATGTATTTTGATGTTTTGGTTATACTTTGATTCTATTATGATTTTATAAAACACGTTTAGGCCGATAGTTTTATTATAATTAAAATGAAATTTTTGGTCTTAATTTTTGGGACGTTACACTGAATTTTAAGGTTTTTGGTATTCTTTAATTCTTATGGCTTCCTTTTACAATCATTTCACAATTTAAATCTATTGATAGTAATATTATATTCCCATGCAATTATCCTTTTATAATTATCTATTAATTATTTAAAATAATTATATAATTCTTTTAGGCATAACGAATTGCACCTAATTATTTATTAGCTCTTTATAAATGATTATTTAATTAATTTCTAACTAGTTGTGAGACTCATGTATTATATGAGTTAATTTAAACAAAAAAAATTAAATATAGATTCACTTTAGTAAATGAATGTTTTTTGTCACTTGTCACACTCTCATTTAATTTGCCAAATATCATTATGTGGTTATTTTGAAATAATTTTTTTTCACATGTCATTTTATAAGTTTTTATATTTTATTAAATTTCACCTAATATTTTAATATAGTAATTGTAATAAATATAGTAAATTTTTTTCTTAGAACAACAACATCATATAATAAACCAAACCTTTAGTAAGAAGCTAGAGAAAAATACACATTAAGGCCGGATTGGATTTTGTAGCTACATCAACCAATTAATCCGAGTCTTAGTGTTCCGAAAAGAAAACCAACGGAAATAAAGATCAATAACATAATCAAAAAGTCTATCTTTTCTAGATTTATTGTTACTAAAAACTAATGAATTACGAAAAGTCTAAAGCACCCATAAGACCACCATGAACACTGACTCAACAATGGAACGCTCCATCTGAGTCATTGGTCTAGAATCCACCCAATCCACCATGTCACAAACAGAAGAAAAACTAGGAAGGTCCAGGTGAAGCCAATGCCCAACCCGACTCCAAACCTGATCATCAACCGAACATTGCAACAACAAATGATTCACACTTTCTTGAGAATTATGACACACATGACACAATAAGGAATCTATCGCGACACCCCTTTCCACCAATTTAGATCTAAGTGGAATATAATCCAAAAGCACACGCCATAAAAATGTTAATCTTAATAGGGACAAAACGATTCCACCTAGTAGGCATACTACCCGTCGGAAGCGTCATATCATCAACCCAGTTCCTTGCTGATTTTACTGATAAATATACCCGACGGATCAAGCTCCTAAGACCACTTATCCGACACCTCCCATAGACGAATAGGATTTAAAATCTCCACAAGATCATCAAATTGGGTCAATTCGGCCCCTCCTCTAATCCCCCGAAGCCAATGGAAATTCCAACCCCCCGAACTCCAATAATCACTAACCCAGGCATCTTGATTAAGGGCCAAAGAAAAAAGTCTCCCGAACCGCTCCTTAGGAAGAATATCTGAGTACCAAACATCCTTCCAGAACCTCGTATGAGCCCCATCCCCTACTACTCTATGCATGAAATTGGAAGGAATACAACCATTCTCACGAAGATGATTAATGGATAACTATCTTTTGACATACACCCCCTCTGCTTCCTATTCTTGAGTCACCCAAGAACCCACCACCTTCCCCGTGACAAAATTTGACAAATTTAACCCAAGGAGCTCCCTTGTCATTAAAAAAAACTATCACTTCCATTTATAAAGATGGCCTAGGTTAAAAGCATCCAAACCACCCACCCTAAGACCTCCTTGAGAATAAGAATTTAAAATCAAATTCCAATTAACCCAATGAATATGATTTTGACCTTCATCAACATCCCAAAAAACCCGAGCCCTCAGGGCCTCTAGAGAGTGAGAATCTGTCGCAGGAAGACGAAACAGAGAGACAAAGTAAATACCTAAACTCCCTAGAATCGATTTAATAAGTATCAGACGACCTCCAATAGACAACAACTTGAACTTCCAAGAAGATAACCTCTTCTTAAAGCGGTCGATGATAGTCTGCCAACCTTTAATCCGAGCCATAGAATCTCCAACCGGAATCCCAAGATAAACAAAGGGAATAGTTCCAGCCGAGCACCCGGTAAACGAAGCTAAACTAGTAATCTCCATCGAGTTAACCCCTACCCCATAGAGATTTGATTTATTAAGATTGAGATTCAGACCTGACACCAAGTAAAAACACCTTAGAATACAAATTAAATTCTGAATATTAGAGGCATCCCACTCCCCTAGGAAAATCGCATCATTTGCATAAAACAAATGAGATATGAGGACCTCATCTGAACCTATCGGTGCCCCCTGAAACACCCCTTCAGCAACCGCATCCTCTAAAGCAATATGAAGCCCTTCCATAGCTATAATGAATAAAAAAAGGAGAGATGTGATCTCCTTGTCTAAGACCTCTAAAAAGTTGAAACTCATCAGTAGGGCTCCCATTAACTAACACCGAAGATCTAGCATTAGAGCACATGCCATGAATCCAGGCTCTCCATTTCTCACTAAAACCGAGTAACCCCATAACCGTATCCAAATACTCCCAGCTCACAGAATCATAAGCTTTTTCAAAATCAACTTTAAACCGCATAAGCTTTTTCTTCTTCTTTTTAAACCAACTCATTATTTATCTTATTTTCCATCATAACAAATGATTTAAATAAAGAAAAGAAACTTTAATTTTGAAAATTTTAAAATTAAAACGTAATTTTATTAGTGAAGGTAATATTCATTTATTATTATATTTATTGCAATTATTACATTAAAATATTATGTGTAATTTAATAAAATAGAAAAACTCATAAAATGATATGGTGAAAAAAATAATAATTTAAAATAACCACAAAATAACATTTGATAAATTGAATGAGAACATGACAAATGATAAATAAAAAAAACATTTATTTATTAAAAAGGATCAGGTCTTAATAAAGAATAAATTAACATAATTAATTTTTAATTATTTATTGATACTCAATAAATGTGAAACTAATTTCTTTTTTTATTCATTTGTTATTGCTTTGCTATTTAGGTCGTGAAATGTATAACTCATACAAGTAAACTGATTTGTGTTATTATGATCTTGTATAGTAGACATATCTCCAACACAATTCATGTTTATTAAAAAAAATTGGGCTGCACAATTTAATTAGACTATGCATGATTGAGTTTTACTCTAATTTACACATTCAACCACTCATTTATGCTCTATCTTTCACAATCCATCATATCATTCATTTTTCCAAAGTCACATATTTATGCTCTTAATGTTTATAAATTTGCATTTATCTTTTTTTAATTAATTTAATTTACTTTTAGTTTCCCTCTAGTTTCTCTCCAATTCACTCTTAATTTTATTTTGCTTATATATAGAAAATTGTATTTAAATGATCAATATTTACTTTTCCTATAAGGCCTTCAAAATCAACGGATTTTGATACTTTTGATACAAAGACAAATATGGATGAATAAGTTGACTAGTTGTAGCGTGTAAATAATCAACAACGTCGTTCTAAATGCTAGAACATGTTTTGTGCAGTGCTTATTCAATAACATAGCTATCAACATTTGATGCATGAGCCGATGAATCCAATCATCTAGTCATGGACAATATTCATTAAGAGAGGGCATTTCTTTTAAGGTGACACCCTTTGAATTTTAATATTATAAAAGATGTTATAGGACAAATCACAAATTAACATTCAAAATAAAAAAATCCCCGACATGAATTCAAGTGAAAGTATAAATTATTCTCACAAGAAGATCTTTTTTAATTTTAGCATCTATTACTCAACGACTCACTCACTTTTTGGTTAGGGTTTTTTTTTTTTTAAAGAATTTAGTTAATTATAAAATATAAATAATAAACCTTTAGAAAAGATCATCAATTTTCGCTTCTCACTAGTCATGTTTTACCTTTTCCAAAGTTTATAACCTCTCCTTGAAATTAGTTCGATCTCCGAAAAACAATTGTACCCCTTTAAATACATTTTTATCTCCTCTTTCCATCGTGAAGTTATAAATGTTGGCTTTCATCTGATTTCATTCGGTTTTGTTAATGTTTTTCTTATTTACATCTAATTTCAACATGCCTCTCTACGTCTTTCTCTAAGGTAAGGGTGTAAGTGATTGTTTTTCTTCATATTCTATTATAATCGCTCACTATTTTTTTTTTTTGGTTAAATTTTATTTAGGCATAACCATGTTGCTCTTTTAGCAACGTATTAGTTTCCACTTCAACAAGCTATAAAGCAAGGTAGTTTTCAACCTCTCTCTTTGTGTTTCTGATTACAGAAGAAAAAAAAAAAAAAGAACACTAATAACTTCTAAAGGTGATATTTTACAAAATAACTATTTTTTGTTTGTTTTTCTATATATAACCAACAATTTGATAAAGTCCATCGATGAATCACTATTTGCTACAAATCCTCTCCCTCCAGGCATTTATTGTTTTTATTTTTTACATTTTTTTTCCCGAAAATATTTTTCAACCTAAAACCTCATTTTGCAGTAACTTATTTTTGCTGTGAAATGATTTTTGAACATTTGCAAAACAAAAAACATAATTTCATTTTTTTTATATAAAAATTTATGATTTTAGCAATGTTATGAACAATTTTATTTGTAGTATATAAAGAACAATTTCATAGTACAACAAAAAATTTAGTTATTTAATAAATATTATTTTGGTGGGAGCAAACGAGAAGTAAAATTAGTAGCCAATAGTAATTTCACACAAGTATATTGCGAAATCGATGGTTATGTATTAAAAAAAACCTAAAAGTTGTGTATTTTGTAAAATATCACCTAAAAGTGACTAATTTGTATTTAATATTTTATTCCATTAGTCAAAATATATCCTAGTGTTATCTTGTATAATCAAACATTCATTGTAACTCTATAGTGAGAAGAAAACTGTGTTAGGGTTCACATCTTTCCTGAACATATTCAAACAATTTTATTTTAAAATGTTTTAATCCCTTCACAAAATATACCAAGAAATCAAAAACATTTTATAATTTTTTCTTTTCTTTTCGAGATATATGAATTATTTTGACGTTAATTATCACACAGAAAACTAATGTAGTGGTCATGTGATTAATGAGATTGACCAATACAATGATTTTGATAACATTTCGCCTTATTCTTTTCCATAAAAATCTGATCTTTTATGAAAAATTGCTTTCAATTGTAATAAAATTAGTATTCACTCTCATAAACATCAAGAAGATTAATCACGCTTTTGTAGGATCTCATTGCAATTACTACTTACCGTTTCCTTTATTAACGATATCAATATCACTAAATTTCTGATCAAGAAAGTTATGATGAATTTAATGATAGAATATATATATATATATATGTATATATATATATATATATATATATATATATATATATATATATATATATATATATATATATATATATATATACACCATCAACCCCCATTGAAATTTTTTTGTTTCCTAAAATACCCTCGAATGAACACAGAGCCCCAAAGCAAAGCAATGGCTGTAATATCTGGAAATGGGGGAAAGCTTCAAGAAGGGGCTGTTGTGAATGGAGGCGAGGGTGATGATGTTTGCTTTGACCCTTCTGCCCCTCCTCCTTTCAGGGTGGCTGAAATCAGAGCTTCCATTCCTAAGCATTGTTGGGTCAAGGATCCATGGAGATCAATGGCATATGTCATCAGGGATATTTTGGTCATTTCATCTTTGGTTGCCATGGCTGTCTACCTAAAGAACATTACTTTGGTTTTCTGGCCACTCTATTGGGTTTCTCAAGGCACAATGTTTTGGGCAATCTTTGTTCTTGGTCATGATTGGTACACCTTCTTTCCCTTTTTACCCCTTCTACTTTTTTAATATTTAAAACCGATTAATCCAACAATTTTGTTTTAATTATCAGTTAATATTATTATAATCACAAAAAAGTTCCTTAAAATGTGATGAGATGGGGAAGATGGAGAGAAGTTAAACATATATGTATATATATTTTTTTGTAAGTTGTAATCCAGATGACATAATTAATGTTTTAAATAGCATAACTATAATGTAATTGTTAAAAGACTTTCCTCAAGGTGCAAAAAGGGAAAATTATGAAAGTTAAGGGGCTAATTTTGTTAATTTTACTTTTTTTAACTTCTTCCACAGTGGGCATGGAAGCTTTTCGGACAGTGCTACCCTTAATAGCATTGTGGGCCATATTTTGCATTCTGCAATTCTTGTACCCTATCATGGCTGGTAAGTTCTAAAATTACATTGTTACCCTTCTCTTCGTATTGTTGTTGTACAATGTACAATCTTTAATGAATAATGTACAACTTTTTATAGGAGGATTAGTCATAGAACTCACCATCAGAATCACGGGCATGTTGAGAATGACGAGTCATGGGTTCCGGTAATTATTTTTCTTGTTTATAACAAGATATTATTATATATAATATATATTTATCATGAAAATATATATGTAGGATAAAACCGATTTAATATTTTACAAAAATATTATTAATTTTCAGATACCAGAGAAAACGTACAAGAGTTTAGATGCCAGTACAAAATTCTTCAGATTCAAAATCCCGTTTCCGATGTTCGCATATCCACTATACCTGGTGAGAACACGATGTTTTTCAAATTGAATATCTTTTCATCGTTGTCTTAGCAATAAAATGAACCTGAGTATCATTATGATTACCTCTTTTATGCTGAATGTAACAATATTGTTGACTTGTAGTATATAACTAAACTATTAAATGCATGTCATTTTTAAAAATTATTTTGGATATGTATGTAGTTGAAGAGGAGCCCAGGGAAGAGTGGGTCCCATTTCAACCCATATAGCGAAATATTTTCACCAAATGAGAGGCATTACATAGTGACATCTACGATATGTTGGGGAGTTATGGTTGGTTTGCTTTTCTACATCGCCAATCTCATTGGCCCAATGCTTTTGTTCAACCTCTATGGCATCCCTTATTTGGTAAGTTTTTTTTTTTTTTTGTTAAACAAATTCATCTTTCATTGCATTGGGATTGTTTTTCTTTAAGAGATTTTATGTAAATTTGAAGATGTTTATATATACGAAAGCATCTAGATACTTATTCAAAGTGCATGTAAGAATCTTACATCTTCTTTATACATAGTTATCCGGATTCTATTTAGACTCGTCATTGTATGTTGAACTTTTGAAGTACCATATAAAACTAAACTGTTTATAGTCAAATATTTTAGATAAATTGAAGTGTTCTTTTTCAATATTTTCGTTTACAGATCTTTGTGGCATGGTTGGATATAGTAACGTATTTGCATCACCATGGTTATGAGAAGAAACTTCCTTGGTATCGTGGCAAGGTATTGTTTTTGTAATTGTTAGTTATACTACATAAGTTGTATAGAATGAACAACTATGTATAACTTTGTTTTTTTTATGTGTTTAACGATATATATAATAGGAATGGAGTTATTTAAGAGGAGGGCTTACAACTGTAGATCGTGATTATGGATTATTTAACAACATTCATCATGATATTGGCACTCATGTCATCCATCACCTCTTCCCGCAAATCCCACATTATCATTTAATCGAAGCTGTAAGTATATATTTAATGTATATACATATATTATATAGGTTTCTTCCACAATTGACGTTATATATATATTAATTATATGTTTTATGCAGACAAAGGCAGCTAAGCCAGTGCTTGGGGAGTACTATCGAGAACCTAAAAAGTCTGGATTGATACCGATACATTTGATACAGAACTTGATGAGAAGCATTCAACAAGATCATTTTGTTAGTGACGTTGGTGATATAGTTTATTATCAAACGGATGATGAGTTGACTGGAAAAAGGAAATGATGAAAACCTTCATTTTTGTAAGTTTAAGTTTCTTCACGGCGTATTAGTGATTTATATAGTGTAGTCTTTTTTCTCTTTAGCAAACTTCTTAAAAATAAAATAAAATTTTGGAACAACATTTTGTTGTATGTTTTATATTAATCTTTAGTAGGTGATCACATTGCACAGTATAACAACATATTTCTTACCCATAATGAACTTGTAGTTTATATTCATTATAGTAATATATAGAACATGTTAATGGTTACAAGTTTCATGTTATATATTGATATTATCGATAAAAAATTGAAGTATATGATATTATGAATATACGAATTATTAGTATGTTACTACTATATGTAAAAAATATGTAAATTGTTATTATGGGTTTAATATTGCTATTATGATATTCTCTAGAAAAACGTAACTATATTGCTATTATAGATAAGAGAATATAAATATGTTGATGTAATAGATATAAGATAAAAATTAAAAGGATGTTTAGATTAACTTATTAGTTTATTTACAGTAGCAATAAACAATAAGCAATAAGTAAGAGGGAAGATGCTTATTAAAATTAATTTATTTAGCTATCATAATAAGTTGATTTTTAAGAATTTTATCTCAACACTTAAACTTAATTTATTATAGTGGGAATAAACAATAAACACCCATTTTTTTTCCTATTCAATCACCTCCTTAAAATGTCAAAAAAAAAAAAAAAAACACCATTAAATGAACATGTGTCCACATCTTCCACAAAATGACCACCAAATCTATGAAAAAAGCTTCACGAATTAGCAAGGTATATAGTTTTTTCACAGACAAAGCGATTTCGTTTGAATTGTGAAATTCATTAAATTGCAAAATACTTTTTAAGTCTAATCTTCTAAGCTCAAATATTATTGTCTTGTGAACTTTTTGTAATTTACAAAGTAATACAAAAAAAATATATCTGTTCTTTATATCATAACATTAAAACTTTTTTATCTTAAAATTCTCGAATCATTTATTTTCGAAATGTCGTATTTTGATGAAATTTTGATGAAGTGTTTGCTCTCTACATATAATTGACTTTAAAATTGCGGTTATGTTATTTTGTTTGAGTTTTAGTTAAAAGTTTTAGTTTTTCATTTTTAAAATATTAGATATAAAATTTTGAAGTTTATGTGATATTTCGGTATATTTACCATATAATTATTCATGCGCAACACATGAATATACTAGTAACTTTTATAATAGAAGTCATTCAAATAAATATTATTTAAAATATTTATTTTATCTTGAACTATATTCATTTGAAAGGAGCATATGTTGAAGTTTATTTATTACAATTGAAACTCACTTATGCTTTTCTTAATTAGTTGATTAAAAATTATTGTTAAATACCACAACTCAAAATGCCGATTCCCTTAATTGCATTAAAAAATATTTTAATATTAAAACCTTTCACCTTTTAACTAATTAAATCACTAAAACTCTAAAGTTTTTTTTTTTTTTTTTTTTAATTCATGATATTTAATTAGTACTTATAATGCATAATTGGCTGTTTATTATATATATATATATATATATATATATATATATATATATATATATATATATATGTGTGTGTGTGTGTGTGTGTGTGTGTTTTTGCGCATGCGCATGTAAATCATATTACTAGGGTGTAGAGAATAATATAGAGAGAAAAGATGATTTGAGAACGAGAAAGAGATAGACACGAAGATACCAATTTGAATAAGTAAGTCATTTATTAATAGTTTTTATTATGTTTATATATGCATTCTTAAAACGATAATGACTTTGAGTTCAATAAATGTATATTCTTTTTGGTGCATGAAAAAAAATGAAGATTTTGAATGTAAGTAAATATGAGCTTGATCATTTTGCATATGTATTTTTATTTCCTATATGTATTGTTTCTTGAGAAAAAATATATAAGCGTTGTTTTTATTATTATTTTTTAATTTTGTTTTATATATAAATAATTTATCTTAAACCGTATTTTGGATTTTTAATATATTAATTTTTTTATTATTATAGTTTGTTAATTTAAATATTTTCTTATATTTAAAATAATATGTTTTAATGTCATAATTTTAAAATACTGATATAATATATGTCACACCCCCAAACCAATGATGACTGACACGTCTGGGAGTGGAGGACTTCATATATTGTATCACAACAACGAGTATAATAGTGCTCAAAGTAAATATAACCATTATAAATATAATCGAGAAAGTTACACGGTTTTATAAGAGTACATGTTTCAAAATCGATTACAATATAATGACAAAATGTTTTGATTAACGCTGAAGCGTTCCATCCTCAAAGCTGGTAGTCACATGTTTTTATTGATTACCTGAGAATACAAGTAAATTTTGAAAGAGTGTCAACGATTACGTTGGTGAGTGCATAAGCTTTTGTATATAGAGTAGAAATCCTTTCTTTGTAAATGTAAGGTATACACAAGAAAAAATCAATATTTTCCTCATAAAATGTGTTGCAGTCTTAAGATCCAAAATATACAAGTATTTTACCATACTTATAATAGTGTATGCAGTTTTATAAAAATAAAACCCCTTTGAACATAAAGATCCCGGTAAACTATGTGTATTGTTATTTTCCAATGTGAGTTGTTATAACCATACTGTTTGACATAGTAGCCTGTGACGACATTCTTCAGGCATCAAAATGTTATGACATTTGTCGCCCCAAACCTACCGGTCTAGCTGTTGCATGCAGCTAAGGTGTGAGTTGTCAATCCCAATATAGATCTATATACAAGTATCACACTCTCCCTACAAGAGACTCTGGTTATAACTACATGATTTTAACCAATACTCTAAGAGTACAATGAAGTAGTTCCTCACAACTGGATTTAACAAGTTTACGTGTAGTGTAATTGAAAAACATTTTTGTAGTAGGAGTATAACTCATCCTTAGTAAGTTCGTAGAGTTGATGTAACATAAACTATACCTATTATAGCTTATCATGAATGTACGTAGTAATGAAAAAACCGTTTTTAGTGAAAATTGAACATTTTAATAGTGAATAGTAATATAGCAAAATCATAAACTATACTTATTATCAGTGTTGTAAAAATCCTGATTAATCTCCGATTAATCCCTAGGCGTTACTTGACTGATTAGAGAGCGCCTAGCGATTAATCCATTTATACAAAATGACTGAAACAATAGAACCCGATGAAATTTTAACACTTTGAAGAAGTTATATCTCAATAGAAACTATTTGAGGTATGATTAGTGTTGTATTTATCATATTAACCTATTTTGTTATGATATTAGTGGTATTTATGAACTTTTATATGATATTAAGCATATTTAATTTTTTAAAATCTAACAAATTAGCGATTAATGGTCCTTGATTAATCCACTGATTAATCTCCGTCTAGCCGATTAATCCCTTGACCCCAGTCCACCGACTAGCTAACGTCGAACGATTTTTACAACTTTGCTTATTATAGTTCATCATGTATGTTGTAATGACCAAAAATCCTTGTAATGAAAGAGTATTTTTGTTACTTAAGTGTAACTTAACAGAAAACGCAAGTAAATATGTAGTCATCCAATATAAACACTTTGTTCAACACATTACAAAGTGTTAATAATTTGTAAACTGTTTGTATCCAGTGTTACTTTTCTGTCACTGTTTTTTGTAAAAATCACAGAAAAATCATCGTGAGTCGAAATCTAGATCCATAAACTCTGGAAGTTCAAAAAATGTGCCTAGTATACTCAAATTTTTATTATGATTTTTAATGATTCCTAACTAGTGTCTAAATGACCATTTTCACTGACTGTTCCGAATTCTTTGCTATAGTGATAAACAATATTGTAAAAATCACCATAAATTGTAGAAAAATCGTATGAACATGTGCAAGTAGTCATTTTAAAGGTATAAAGATGAACTATATGCATATTGAACAATTTTGAAAGTTATAGAGTTTAAGATGGTTAAAACAGTTTGTGATTGAGTGATAACTTTTCTGTTGAAAGTTGTAATTTGAATTTAAGCATGTTTTGATATTGTAACTTGTGTTCTCCCCCACAAAACTAGATGAAAACGTGAAAAGAAGGGGATATGAACTCACCTTGAGTGATTTCCTGAGATGGATGGTTGAAGAAGAGGGGTTTCCAAGTCAAGAACACTTGGAGAATGCTTGAAGATTTGAAGATCCTGAGAACAAATATGACGATATTTGCATAAGAAATCCATGATTTTGAGTGAAGGTGTGTAGAATATTCAAAAGTGGAATGAAGAACTTACCAAATGTGGGGGAAGAGATCGTGACCTCCTGAAGTTCTTGGTTCTAGGGAGAAATAATCGAGAAAGAAAGAGAGAGAGAGAGAGAGAGAGAGAGAGTATTTGATTTTTGAATGTGATGAATGAAACTTTTGGGAAAAGGTGAAGAATATAAAGTCTTAAGTAGATTTTGTGGAAGTAAATCTGATGGAGTGTTGGAAAATGCATAAAAATGACAGTAATTTGATATGGTAAAGTGTGAATAGTGACATAAAGTGGGTATAGTGTTATATCTTCTTGGAAAAGTTAACCATCCCTTAGATAATTTATTGTACAAAAGATATTATCTATAGTAAATATTTACCCAAAATATGATTAAAATATGAATTTATGGGTTATTATATGCTAAAATATGAGTTTTGGTGAAAATCCCCCGTCAAAATCATCAAAAATGGGCTTAAAACGCGAAAGTGGTCATTAATCGGGACCAAGAGGCGAACATGCGAAGTTATGAGGGTCAGAACCGAAGGTTCGGTCCAAGAAGGCTCAGAACTGAAGATAGGTTCGGTCCGAGAAAGCTAGCAGGCGAAGTTCGTCGAGTGGGAACCGAGAGCGAGATGAACTGAAAGCAGGCGAAGCTTCGGTTCGAAGTGGTTGGGACCGAACCGAAATGATCCGGAAGCAGTTGGAACCGAGAGCGAAATGAACCGAAAGTGGGTTTCGAGCGAAGATGGATCCGAACCGAAGGTAGGTCTCGGACCGAAAGTTGATTTTTGGACCGAAAGTAGGTTTCAGTCTTTAAGTAGGTTCGGTTCTAAAGGGGCTTCGGTCCAACTTTGTTGATTTCAATATATATTCCTAATTCGAGTGGTTTTTTAAGTTAAGGGTCGGGACGCCCCGAGTGATTATAAAAAGTTAAGAGAGGTTTTTGAGAGAGATTTGGGCTAGAGAGAGATAGAGTGAGAGATATTGAGAGAGACTTTGCTTGTGACCTTTGTTAGTGTTTAGCCTCTTAATGCAAGGTTTGAAAACCCCGTTATGCCTTAAAATGAGTGTTTTACACCCCCGAGGGGTACTTAATACTTCTCTATAGTGTCATTACCTCACTCACCCTGGTTAGGGTTTAGATTTTCTGAACATTTGAAACTTCTGAGTGATCTTTGTATTATAATAGAGGGTTGCACATAAGAAGACTTAGAATATATCCTATCGTACACGCACTAAATGAGTTTATCGGTTTGACTTGACTAGAATTTGACGATTGTCACAATATAATTGATTTTCCGATCTAAACATTGTAAAATGAAAAACTTAAATCAAAATCTCAACTACACTAACAAGATAATACGAAGACTATTTTTTTAATAGTTTAACAGTTTAAATATAACGTTAAATGTCAAACGTAAATTATAATGTCAAATTAACTAAAAATATAATCCAAAACTATTTATTTTTATAGTTATGAACAATTTTCAAAGAAGTATCTTTTTTTTTTAAAGAGACAAAGTCTCACCAAACAAAGAATTAATGGTTTTAGTTTTTTTTTAACCGACAAATTTAATATAATCTTAATTTAACACCTAATTTCATCTATTTCCGCAACGAGACTTGAACATTTAATCTTAAAAGGAGAGAGCACCACCTGATATCGTTATCCTAAAAGTCATTTGGTTAATTTTCAAAAAAATATCTTAAAATAATAAAGAATAACAATAGTCAAAAGTAACTTTAAATTAAAAATAATATTATTATTTTAAAATAAAAATAATTTTTGATAGTTGAAATAATCATAATGATTGAAATTAAAAAGTTGGTAAATAATTTATTTTTAAATTAAATCAAATATGATATGTAATTTATTAATGTTCATTCTATAGATAAGTTTGTAGATAGAATCCACTCAGATGATTTTGTTAAATTATATGATTATCTGAAATTAATTAATCATACCAAGTGTTAAAAATATAAATCAATAGTTATATTCATTTTTTTCATCAAGATTATATAATTTTAATTAGTGACTATCTTATTATATAGCTCAAAATACTTATAATATATAATATCAACCTTACAATATTTAATATAATTTAATGTAAGTTTAATTTTTTCAAAATTACTAACAATCAATATAGTTATTTTTAATAATATATGAATCGATAGTTTCACTACATAACAATATCCTAGGAAACGCATATGCATTCAGTTGGTTTTACAATAAAAATTAAAACATAAAGCATTATTGTGAAACGCGCATTATTCAGTTAGTTTTACAAGTTTACAATAAAAATTAGAAAGAATTCTCCGATAACGTTTTAATATTTCACGTTAGTTTACGGTTTAATCTTAAATTAAGTTTTATTTACAAAAAAGACATATTACCGATTAAAACTTCATAATAACCCTTTTTAGGTGGTTTAGTAAATTTAGCCAGTATCCCGTCTTTTTTTTTCGTTAATTGGTCAAAATATTGAGATTTTTCTGAAAATTACGTTATTTTTTTTACCAATAACAAAAATATTGAGATTTTCTGAAGATTATTCTTTAACTAATGTATATTATTAACAAATCATATATAAACATAACATATCTTATTTTTTAACTAAGTACCCCTTATATATTGCTTGCTGACAACTTCAAATGTCTAAAATTCTCTTATTTATCGTTGTGGGGTATCATGGTGAGATGCATCATGTAGATGTTTCTCTAATGTTTTATGGATCGTTGTAGGGTGTCATGATGGTAATTGGAACTTTAGTCCATTCCTATAATTTCTCAGTCTCTCTCATATTTCCTTTCGAAAATCCCGTCTACCTCTTCATCTCTCTTTCTCTCCATACCTAGGGTTAAATCAATAATAAATCGCCTCCATCATCTACACACCACGATCTCTTCCATTGCACCTACATTTGTAACAGTCTTAGAGCCCTAATCGGACCATCGTATGTCTCTGATTCAAGGCATTTCCAAGGCCAGGTATCTCTTCTTCTTCTTCTTAAGCCGACAACGCTTCTTTCATTGACCTACACTCCACCACTCCAGATGAAAAGAACCCTAATCGTGCCTTCTTCTCTATCCATCATCTATGTTTTCGAAAAAATGACAGACCATCACTGCTATCATCATTATTCCAAAGCACAACCACTACCGCTGACCACTCTCGAACAATCAACGCAACCCAAGCACCGCCATTCCAGACCTACATCTAGATTCAAGAGGCGAAATTATTTTGCTTTTGTATGTTTCTCAGGTACGGTACTTTACTCGTTTAAATTGGCTAATATGGGATGAAGATAAGTTATGCACATAAAGTGCTCGATGAAATGCATGAATTCAGAAAACTGGATGTCAAATGCTTACTCGATTCTTTATCAATCTTTTCTGTG
Source organism: Lactuca saligna (assembly GCF_052625555.1). NCBI lineage: Eukaryota > Viridiplantae > Streptophyta > Magnoliopsida > Asterales > Asteraceae > Lactuca > Lactuca saligna. The sequence continues at coordinate 95,549,155 of NC_136424.1, read as the reverse complement.
ATTTACTTTTTCTGATATTCAATGAAAGAAAATCAAAGCTAATTTTTGATTTACTAATTATTATAAAAAATTTAAATTAAGTTTTTGAATTAATTTCAAGAAAATGGAAGGGACATTCTGGTCTTCAGTTTTCATGTATGTTTTTTGAATCACGGTATTAATATATGTTTTATTCATCTATGAATTTGACTATGTTAATTTATCAATAAAAATTTAGTTGTAATCTTATATGAATAAATATCAAATGTCTCATTTGTAGTTAATCATCAATGAATATAAGTATATTATAATTGCATTATAATATACCTTAATGATTTATGTTTTAAACATGTGTAATTTAGAGTTTGATGTTTCGAATAATGATAACCGTAAAGCATGGAAATTGATAGCATGATCAAGGGTGTCCATCTTCGTTTCTATATGTATGATAGCAACAAGAAAATTTGAAGAAAAAAAAAAACAATGTTGTTGGAATTCATTTATGATTCACATTATATTCATTTATGAATATAACTATTGAAAATATAGGAATTTAGATGTAATTTGTATTTTGGTAAATGTATGCATGCATGATTAGAGTTGTATTCATTTACGATTGTAATTAGAGGCGTATTTATTTGTAATGAAATGATGAATTCTTAAAAAAATGATATCAATTCATGAACAAAAACAAAAAACAAATCCAGTCATGATATTTTCAGTTATGAATATGACACTATTTGATAAATTAAATCATAAAATTAGTAAATTGTTATATATTTTCAGTCGATTGTATACTTAATAAATTAGTTTGAGATTTATTCATTTATTGACAAAAATCAGTAAAGCTAACACAAAATCATTTGAAATTGATTTTTTTTTTCATCTTTCATTAATGATATAAAGAAAATGGAAAAGAAAAATCTTTTTTTTTGGTAACAGTCAATTAGAATCCCAAAAATTTAGGAAAATATCATTTTATTTTATTTTTTATAATTTAATTAAAAGATAATTTTACATATATGCCCTTATATATTGATTGGTTCAGAACTGTTCTCGGATTCTCAACCTTTTAGATGATCTCATTTAATCATTTCCTTATATGTGACATCTCCAATTTCACGGCCAGAAAAGACCGGTTTTGTTTATGCTTTGTTTGAAAATCAGAGTAATATTTTTTTACATAAAAGTGTTGCGGAATTTGTTCCCAAAACAAGATATGATAAGAATTTATCAAACATTTCTTTAAAGAAATGTATCTTCATTAAATAACAAAATCTCGAGATGTCATGTTCCGTTACAAACAAAAAACATAAACAGTATAAAATAGACCTTACAACAGTTATTTATAACTACTGATCTGTAATCCAAAATCTCTCGTCAAGTTCACAAATTTATACTCTTGTGCCATTACCTGTAATACAAAGAAAACTGAGTGGATCAGGATTGAGAGCCTGGTGAACATATAGGGTTTTCGACCCACGATAATATAATTATTATATTTAATCATCAATCAATCAATCCAAATTACCCATCCTCATTATCTCCTTTATTTCTTAAGGATTTACTGTAAGAATCAACTATCCTTTATTCATTTATTCATAAGGATTGACCTAATGAATTGACACAAAGTCCACCACTGCCAAGGTCCTCAAATTAGAACCGGTAAACACTTAGTTCGACATAGTTAACGAACACCTGGTTCTAACACTCCTAGTGAGCACTTAATTCAAAACATCTGGTGAATACTTAGTTCTAAAACACTTAGTGAACACACCCAGTTCAACAACACCAAGTAAACACATCTAGTTCAAAAATACCCAACGAACACATAGAGTTCAAATACACCAAGTGAGCACATAGAGTTCAAAAATACCTAATGAACACAAAGTCCAAATTTTCTCTATGTATATGATCTTCTAATGAACACAGAGTCCAAAAGCACCTGGTGAACCCAATCACCTAATGAACACAGAGTACAAAAACACCTGGTGAACCCAATTACCTAATGAACATGGAGTACAAAAACAACTGCAGGCTACGAGCCTATTAACGTTCCAATGGACTATTTAGTATAGCATGTGGTCGTTGTCTCGGATGACTAGATCATCTTAAACATCGGTACCTACAATCATTACTTTTACAATTTCACCATATAAGAACAACCCTTATCCCACCCCGTCGATCTTCACAACGACGCGATCTAAAGTCTCGTATCTAAAATTTTCCTCTTTACCTGATCCCTACTCACGGATCGAAAACTAACCTCTTGATTTGATCCATACTCTCGGATCTAAAACTAACCTCCTGATCTGATCCATACACCCAGATCTAAAACAAGTTTATCTCTTTATCCTTTTATCTCATGGTCCAACCCATCTTTTATCACCTACCACAACCTCATCTACCCATGTTCTACCCAACATATTTGTAGATACAAAATACATACACAATTTAACTCATTAAAACTTATATAATTCATCCATTCCACAACCATCTCAAATAAACAACAATATATTATACACATAACACGTATTTCATAGCAAATACTTAATATTTATGTGTTAGAAGAAAGTGACTACACACTCACTTGTTAAGATGATGCTCGGACAGCACTACAACTCTTCAAGTAGAAATTCTCGGGTGAAACCGTAATGTTTTCTCAGAAACCGGACTTCTCGCGAGCATATTCTCGGCTCGAAAACTATATTTCTCAGGATCTTCGGGGCTTCGGGACTTGCTTCGGGTGTCGGGATTGATACCGGGGCTTCGGGGTATTTCTTGCATGCAAAACGATGCAAAAATGAGAGAGAAAGGAAGAAAAGTAGCAAAAAGATCGACAGCCCTCGACTTTTATTTATAGGGTGTTGAAACTGGGATTACGTTGGGCGTACTCGGTACGCTGGGCATACTAAGCTCTACGTTGGGCGTACGCTTCGGATCAGGTAGGAGACGTCATTGCTTACGAACCCATGCACTCGAGTATTGGGTCAGGTCGACGTGGCCCATTTCAGTTCATGCATATGGGTACGCTGGGCGTACTCTATTACACTTAGCGTACACCGACATACCAAACTTCAACATTGCGTAACTTTCGCATACGAGCTTCGTTTTCGACGTTCTTTATATCCACGCGTAGGTGATACTATGATCTCATTTAAGCTCCGTCGGCTAATTTTGAATTTATTTTTTATTATATTAATTTTAGTCGGCCGGGACAAGAAAACTCTGTTAGAAATTCATAACTTCTTCGTCTGACGTCCGTTTTCGTCTGTCTTTTTTCGTTGCACTACTATTAACGAGATCTTCGATTCTCGTTTAGATTGTTTCAGCTAAAAATCCCTCGATCTCAAATTCGAGTTTCGGGCTGCATACTGCTAAGCTGGAACTTAGAAAAATCATAACTTCCTCATACGAAGTCAGATTTGGGTGTTTTTTTTATGCACGCTCTTGGCTTATCGTATTCTACAACTTTCGTTTAGATCACTAGGGCTAAACATCGTTCTAACGTAAATTCACTATTTACGTCGCGCTGTGTCGTGCCGGTTCTGTCGCGAAACTTCGACAGGTCATAACTTTTTTGTTATAACTCGGTTTTCGGCGTTCTTTATATGTTCAGAAACCTCGTAACATATACTACAACTTAATTAAGATTACCCTTTCTAAATAATCTTCCATCAAAAAGTCATTTTTGACGCTTATCGTCTCTAAATTGATTAACCCTGATCTACGGGCGTTACACTATATATATATATATATATATATATATATATATATATATATATATATATATATATGGACAACTATTGTACGAACGTGTGGATAATGCTATTTTATGAGAATTACTAAGAGAATATGTTGTTTAGTAATGTGAATACGTTCAATCTCACAGAACTATTGTTATTTTAATGGATTCTCACTAATTCTAATTCATTTTTATTCTCAGGCATCATTTTTTATTTATTTTCATTCTTACAAAATACAACTCAATAAACATCCTGATAACATTCTGACAGAATGAGAATAATTAATAAAAATTTATAAACCTTATAGACGATTTAATTAGTGAAATGCGTAATAATTACAATAATTATATAAGATTAAACACATTCATATTATCAAACAACATATTTCTTTGTCATTGTCACAGAATAGCATTTTACACACGTCCGCACAATAGATATCAATTCACATTTGAACCTAGCTCTCTCTCTCTCTCTCTCTCTCTCTCTATATATATATATATATATATATATATATATATATATATACTAGCAGTGTACCCGCGCAAAGCGGCGGACGTGTAAATTCTTTCGGTGATATGTTTCCTCTACAAAAATGTTATTTTACAAAAGAAAGTACATGTCGAAGACAAAATAATCAAACTATGGTGTTATTTGGGAGATGAAGTCATTTTTTGTTCCTGGACGGTGGGCTTTATAGCAGAGGAGGGAACAAAGAGGTATATGCGATTGGAGGGATATTTGAATCAACATGCTAAATTTAAGGATATCTAAAAGGGTTCAAAATTTGAATGAATCCGGGATTTGAGGGAACCATATCAAATTGTTGAGAAATATAAGGAGATTTGATGATAAATATTTGAATTCAAAATGTGGTTAAAATTTAATATTATTTTATTAATGGTTACTTGTACTATCAGCTTCATTATTTGGACGTCTTAAAAAAATAATATTATTATAATCAATCTATTTTTAGAAATAGTTAGATTTCTTTTATAAGATAGTAAAGATATATATATATATATATATATATATATATATATATATATATATATATATATATATATATATATATATATAAAGAGAGAGAGAGGAGGGTACTTAGTCTACTTTTTTTATTTTTCTAAAAATTAACAACTATATATTTTTGTTTATAATAAAAGGATATGTTATGTGAATAGATGATTTTTTAATAATAATGTTCAAGAGTAATTTTCAAAAAAATCATAATATTTTGGTTATCGTTAAAAAAACATAATTATTTATTAAAAATCTTAATATTTTGACCAGTTAATAAAAAAAAATGATATTGGTTAAATCTGTGAAATCAATCTAGAAAGATTATTTCAAAATTTTAATGGGTAACCTATTTTTTTATAAACAAAATATAATTTAAGATTAAACCATAAACTAACTTAAAATATTAAAATTTTATTGAAAAATTTTCAAAATTAAAACATAAATTTTGCAAAGTGATAAGTGTTGATTAGATGGGGGACTGGAACTAAAACAGCAGAATATTGACACTTGGACGCGCGTGGGAAGCACCTCCAGTGTCTTTTTTTCTCAAATCCATGTCCCGCCACCACTTTACCCTGTTCCCTTTACTTTTACCCTTTCTGCTCACAAATTTCAAATCCTTAACGACAACCCACCTCAAAATTCCCATTGTTCCCACTCATCATCATCATCTAACCACCATGAAATTCCTTCATTCTCCTTCATCATCTTCTTCCACCTCCGAATTCCCCACCACCAGCTGTATCCCCGCCGCCCTCCGCCGCCTGCTCTGCTTCCACAGCCTTCCCGCACTCCCTTTTGATCATCACATCGAAGAATCCTTTGAAGATAATGAGCTCGATGAGCATTATTGTGCTAATAAGCTTGAAGGTAGTCCTGGGATTGTGGCAAAACTTATGGGGTTGGATTCGATCCCAATAGGGAATTCGATAAATCAATGGAGCAAATTGGGGTTGCAGAAAAGAAGCGATTATGTTCGTGAAGCACCGAGCTTTGTACAGCTTGAAAACGAGAAGTTCATCATTCTTAGCTTTGAAGGAGGTGGTAAAGACAAGGAATTGAAGTTAAAATCTCCAAAAACTCGTAAGTGTTTACCTGAATTCCAGGAGAAAACAAGGAACAGGAAGAATCAAGAAATGTCGATTTGTCAAAGTCCAGTGAATGGTGGAGAAGTTATGAAGTACTCATGTGAATTGTTGGATTTCGACCCGAATTCCAAGAAATCATGTGATACAGAGTGTGCTAAAAGAGAGAGATCAAAGAATAATAACCTTGAGAAAGTTGAAATTGAGTCCGACTCTGAAAATTCAAGCCCCGTTTCTGTTCTTGAATTCAAAGAAGATCAAGAATCTTCGCATTCAGGTAAGATCCCTGAAATAATAGTTTTTAGTAGTAAAGTTCACTTTTGGTGATTTTTAATGATCTGGGTATTAATAATTTGCAGTAAAAGAAGAATTAAAGTTCAAAATTCCGAATTCAAGGAGAAAATTGAGAGAGGAACTTGATCAGAATGCACCATCTCCATCTCCAAGAAGCAGCTGCAATTCAACGGATGAAGGTGTTGAATCAAGCAGGAAAGGTAAGATATGCATTGGATTAAAGAAGAATAATGTTATGATTGGGAAAATGTGGAAAGAAATTTGCAAAATAGCAGAAAGAGATATAATGGATTCGAGTATGGTGAAGAGAGAAAGATGGAAAGGTGAAGACTACGAAGAGATTGGTGTCAGTTTTGAGTTGCAAATTCTTGATCAACTAATACTTGAACTATTCACCATCACATGAAAGCTAATTTGATTTGTAAAATACTTACTAATTACTATCACACTTAATTGTTTTCTTTATGGATACATATAACTGTATAAGTTAACTTCTAAGAGCCTTCTGTAGACATATTCCTCTTGATTTGTAAACCATGTTAGATTTGAATTGACTCGAACGACTTTAAGATGCCCACCCTACAAAACTTCATGTACAAGGTACAATGTGTTTTTGTTGTACTACTTTGCATAACAAGAATTTGACGTTTCACTCATTTATATCATGTTATTTCCTTTTTATGTGTCTTATAGATATTATCTTAACTTGGAGACAAAATATCTATTCTAGTACAAATTAAATGTTTATGTTAAAAAATATATGCACACAATTTATCATAAAGATAAACAAAGAATATACAAGGAAACGATAATCATCCCCACATCACAATATGTTCAATGAAGCACAAAAAAGGTCTCTCAAAACTCCACAACACACCAAACATCTTAAATAATATATAGATTCTTGGACGACAAAGGTAAAGCATGTTAGAGTTTATAAAACAAATGCAACTACCACTAAGAAACGCTTGATAACTTGGTTCATTTATTCATGTACAAGTAGCCTACTTTGACTCTTTAAACGGATGGATATAATCAACTATCTTAAACATTATTTCAAATTCCCGGAATCTATAACCAAAGATCCTTTGAATCCAATTGAATGTAAGAAATAATCTAACTTATGGGAATCACAAGTTCAAAACGCATGAGAAGCTTTATGAACCTGTATTTTTCGCCTTTTTTGTTATACAAGGGGACACAACGTATGCCTGTTCTCAACTCTGAAACAGGTAAGCAAGTTTGGCCTCCAAACTCATTTTTCTTGGTGGTGTCATTATCTTTAACCACAATTCTTAACAATGCCAATTCCGGGACCTTAATCGGAAATTCAAACTCTTCATTCCAAAGTGGCCACCAATCATCCTCAATTGTCTTGGTTTTATGCATTCTTGGAGATTTATTATCATCTGCATCCTCATATCCATATACTCCCACCTACCAATGATTTTCATTTTCAAATCACCATATCTTCAAAGAATTGTAAGATAAACAAGATAACTCACTTTTGCATAGAAGTCAGGTGGAGAACAGTAATCGAAGTGAGCATGATGAAACTCCGAATGCCATCCTTCTCCCATGTAAATTTTTACCTTTTCAACAACATAAAGGGAGATGATTATTTAATTAATTAATATATGATCATGTGAATGAAAACTAACCTTCAAAATTTTCTTAACTTCATTGGGACGAAAGCTCAGGTCCCCATCACATAAAAACTTTGGTTTCTTCACATACCCACGCCCACCATTGGCTCTGAACATTCCTTGCATCAACCATAGATTCTTTCCATATCCCTGAAAAAATGGAGATTCTGTTTGTAAATATATATATACTGGAAAACTCATGAAAACATATATATATACATGCATACATGCATACCTGCATGTTGAAAGCAACCATTTGAGCTCCATGCTTCCAACCATGAAATGGACTGTAATTAGACGAATCAAGGCGCGTCCCTTTAGGGTACACCCTCAGAATATTCCTCTCAGTGAATCTAGAGCCATATCAAATACCAATCAAGAATAATAAATGAAGGATCTTTAACACTCATTTCACATTTTTCAGTTTATATGATTCAAGAAAGATTTGGATTTCACCTCAAAATCAAAACTTTTTTATTGTATTTGTACCTCACGATTTGTTGCCCGTGTTCTTGGCAAGCTTCTACAAGGGCCTGTTCACTTAAGCTAAGTCGTTTGTATTTATTTGGGTCAACATGTAAAGAATCAACCAAATTTCCTTTATGCTTTACAGCATGGATAAAGATCAAGTCCTTGTACTCAGGGACTTCACCCTGTAGATCTTCCTCAGGATGCCTACTTTCTTCATCTGAATCTTTGCTTTTCAAGCAGTCAAAAATGGTCCCGGATTTTATATTCTGTTGCAAAAAGAATATGTTTTATGTTACACCAATTATACAATACTAATAAATCAAGAAATCAAATTACATTAGTCGTTTTCTTATCATCTGCAGTCTCTGGCTCCAAAGACTCATTTGGTGGTTTTGTTGAGATGATGATCTTCTTCTTTAGTTCCTCAGGTGAGGGTAGTTTGGTCAATTTATGATCTTTCTCTGGCAGAAGCAGCATGTCCTGAAACGTGCTTTTCACCATCTACAATCAACAGTTTTGTAAGTTTTCTTTCAGTAATGAGGAAGAATGATCAAGATTCAAGAAACATAAACACAAACAGAAAGATTTTATTTTTACACACAAGCGCCACTTTATCGCGTAGTTTTTTGTTGAGATGATCTTCAAAAGTGATAACAACTGGATATTCGGAAGCATGGAAGGCGTAATCCTTGATAACTCTCAGACATTTCCTCAGTTTTACAGATGAGGTTAGAGTCCTTTGCAGAAAGAAGAATCGTGTTAGTGATATTACATTATTACCCTTCGAACATGAAGCAAAATAATCAACTTCATACCTTCCATGACAAACATTTACATCAGTATTTGTCGAATTTGGCCAAAGATCCAATTCAATACCTCTTACGCCTTTCTGTAGGGCCCTTATGATAGGTCTAACACTGCTGTCACTTGTAAACTGGTTACCAGTTAAATAAGTATTGTGACTTGTGTAAATATAATAATGAGAAAGTGGAGATTTCATGTCGTCAAGAATCGTCTGAAAGAATCAAAGATATGTTCTTGTGAGATTTCATGCTTCAGAACTCGTTTATTATAAGGGTAAAATTTACAGAAAAATTACTTGAAGAGGATAGTTGAGATCACTGTATAAATATTGCAAGAGATGCAGGCCTTTGTGTTGAAGATTGTGATGTTTTGCTCTGTTGAAAATGGCTTGGGCATCAGCATCAGTTTGTTCTTGATATTCTGTCAAGAAATCATGAAGATTTTGAACACTCATTATACCATCTTCTGAGTAGTTTGAAATCACTTGTTTAAGATCTTCTGGAAGTGCATCCCCTTTTGGCCTGAAATGCCTCAAGAAGCAACCGAATACCTCAAAAGATTGCATTATCTACAGAAGATGGAAAGAGAGGTGAATTATTATATATATGTGTGTGGAACAGAAGATGTGAAAGTGATTGCTTCCAATGATTGAAAAGGAATGGGGTATCAAAAAGGGGAAATGAAAACTTTAAAGATTCTAGCTTCATTAATATTGCCCCATGTGAAAGTGAGAATTATTCTTACCAGCTAATATTCCAAATTCCATTATTTTGCTTCTCTTTCTATCCCAGGAATATCTTCTGCATAAGATACATGTTTTCCATCATCACTCGCATATTTATGTGAGATTATTGCAAAAAAATGAATAGCCTTTTATTTCATACACATATGATTAACAAACAAATAAGAGTTACATATGTAAATCAACATAAAAGTGAAAAATACACACGATATAGTACTTGAAAACATGAATTTACATAAATTAACAACAGATACAATGTTGACTACAATCCAAAATACATACTTGAATGATGATCAACACTTGATGAAGATTCCAAATCAGATAGAGGACACAACATTCAATTTAAGTGTAGGAACATAAATCGGCCAATCAAGAATAATTTGTAGTATTCCACTATAAGAACAATTAGCATTGTTAAGAACAAATATATCGCCCCTAAAATATCAACAACAAAAAAGTATCTAAAAGAAACGTCATATGAGTGAGTATACTTGTGTGTTTGTAATTGATGGGAATGTTTCCATTTTTCAACAAGTATCTTATTGTCTTACTTATAGAGTTATATCTTTGCCTTGTTTGTATTGAATTGTCATTGTAAATATGATTCTTTGCTCTTGTTAGAGAAGCCATACCATGGCAATGTATGCAAATGATTTTCTTGGTTGGTTTATAACATCTAAACTCATCCCAATAGATATTGCCCAAATGCCTTAGTCAATACTTTATTCAATTCATCAATCAACCAATATGAGGACTTATAAGGTCTTTGGTGTTTCCTCAATGTTTCTATGTGGGACAAGTTCCAACATATATATATATATATATATATATATATATATATATATATATATATATAGAGAGAGAGAGAGAGAGAGAGAGAGGTTTTATTTGAAAACTAAAAGATTACAACTCTTTCCTACAACAAACAACACAATCTCATTGCAAGAAAATTTAGAGCAAGTCAAACTCAACTCTAAGAATGAATGATGAGCTAGTCTAAGTGCATAATATACACTAGAAAACAAGACATATGATACCTAATTTACATGAATTCGAAGCGCACGAGTAACCTTGCAGATGTGTATTGATCTCCTTTACGATTACAAAGAGGAATTGCACGAATACCTGGCCTCAATTCAGAAACAGGCAGACAAATTTGGCCAGCAAAATCATCTTTTTCTGACATGTTGTAATCATGTACTTCAATTCGAACAAAAGCTAATTCAGGAACTGATAATGGAAATGTAAACTCTTCATTCCAAACAGGTGTCCAGTTGTCCTCCTTCATCTTTGTCTTTTTCATTTTTTTATCAACTGGTGCTCCAGCTATACCCACCTGTTTCATTAATCCACCATTTCATATATTTAGTTACAATTTCATCTAAACATATCTTTTTAATAGTAAAGCTTTGATTGTTAAGTTAAGAGAGTAAAGATAATTACCCTGGTGTAGAAATCTGGTGGGGAGTATTTATCGAAATGAGTTTTTTTAAAATCAAAACGCCATCCATCTCCCATATAGATTTTCACCTGTTGATCAACATAATCACAATGTGAGAAGAGTTATTCCATGTTTTGTATGTTTAGCTAAAAGGGTCTTAATTTTAACCTTTAAAGATGTTTTGGGTGGAAGCTTTGCTTTACGATTAAACACCTCATTCGTGGGCCCTTGTCTCATTAAAAAATCTGGTTTTTTCACATATCCACAACCTCCATTAGCTCTAAACATTCCATGCATTAACCACAGTGATCTACCATATCCCTGAATTAAAAATCAGAGTTAACACACTAGTTGCTAATAATAACATGGTAAGGGACATAATATCAAAGAATTTGTTGTTTTAAGAAACTGTGTCCTAAGTCCTAACCTGCATATTAAATGCAACCATTTGAGCTCCATGTAGCCAACCGATTAGTGGCTTGTAATTGGTGGAGGTTATACGAGTTCCTTTGGGATAAATCCTAAGAATATTCTTTTGGCTGAACCTGGAAACCAAATATTCACAATACATATAATTAGTATAGATATGATCATAAAATTCGTATTAATTATTAATCTGTAACACCCTAAACCCTAAGTTATAGACTATCCCAATATTCGTTGTATCAAACTTTTCACTTTATATCTGTTTGGAATGAGTTGTTATAAACTTTCTCTCTTAAATTCCTTCTCACTCAACAACAACAACAGCAATAGGGAATACCCAAGTTCCATAACAATGGGGTGAGGGAGTTATAGGCAGCCTCTACCTGAGGGTAGGGAGACTGCTTCCATAGATGACCTTCAGCATCAGAAGCAAAAAAAATTAAAATGCAAGACCACACTATATCTCCTGCATATGAGACACCAGCCCATAATGAAAAAAATAAACAGTGGTGTGTGTGTGTGTGTAACTAAAGAAAAAACAGATACATGCAATAAAGCTTAGAATAGTGAGGAGCAATGGTAAACTGGTGAATACTATTTGGATACTAGCAATATAAGTTTTTTATCTAAATAATTTATACCTTACTACATCATGTCTATGATTTTCTACAGCTTTTTCAAGTGCTTGTTCAGCCAAACTTAGGCGCCTAACTTTGTCCTTTTCAACTTTCAATGCATCCTTCAATCCACCTTTTGGTTTGCCAGCATGAATTGCAATTAGCCTCTTGTAAATAGGAGATAAAGGTGATATTTTTCCCTCAGTGTCAACATCATGGTCACTCCTATCACTTCCTGACTGCAATATATAAACATATAGATTCATTTAGCAAACACCCACATGGTAAAATTGATTAATAAGACTCAGTTATCATTGTGGGCCAAACCTTAAAACATTTTTCTTCATATGATACATTTCTTGAAGGCTCTTCGCTCCAAGAATCATCATCATCAGAAGAGGAAGAAGAAGAAGAAACGTGGCTCTTTCTTGAGCTACCATGTTTGTCATCTTCAGCTTCAAGGTACTCTTTTGGGGGTTTGGTTGAGATCAAGATCCGATACTTTAAGCTCTCAGGTGTTGGGAATTCTTCCAATTTTTCTGATTCAGGGAAATATAGCATTGGCCCAAATGTTTCAGTGACCATCTGCAATAACAGAAAACAGGGATATGAACAATATGAGCATCATGGTAATGTGACTAGATGATTACATTTCACAGAATAGAAAAATATTCACCTGAGCTACTTTTGCTTGAAGATCAGGTGTAAGGTGGTCTTCGAGTGTTATGATGACTGGATAGGGAGAAGCCACGAAAGCATACTCTTTGATTGCTTTCAAGCACCTCAAGAGTTCTACAGGGCTCGTCAGGGTCCTTCCATGAAGAACATGCACATGCTTTTTTGATGAGTTTGGCCATAGATCAAGTTCTATGACTCTTACACCTCGTTTGAGTGCTTTGATGATTGGAACTTCACTGCATTTGCTGCTTAACTGGTTCCCAGTCAAGTAAGAGTTGTGGCCGGTGTATATGAAGTAATGGGATAAGGGAGCAGTCATATCTTGGTGAACCTAAAATTGAAATCCATGGTTTTTTGTTAGAAACGATGGAATGTGTTATGAGTTTACTTTCTCTACAGTTTCAGCCAAGAAAATGCGAATTGTTGGATGAAATTAGTGCCAAGAACATATGAATCGCCCTTGATTGACCCAGAAAAGGCCAACACTGGTTATGGATTTAAGCTAAAAATCGAAGTTCCGATCTGGTTTTTTAGATCAAACTTAGTACTCACACGAATCAAAACGTGTATGGACTTGTTAAAATCCCTACTAACAAAATAACATAATCAACAGTTAACCAAATCGAAGATACCTGTGATCGAATTGGTGGATTAAGGTCGACGCTGAAGAGGAAGTGATGAAAATCCTCTAGAGAAAGAGCTTTCCTATTAATAAACTTGGCAAGATGATGCCGCTTGTGAAGTATCTGCTCTACTATACGCTCAGCTTCAGAAATCGAAGAATCGTGTTCATTGTCACCCTGGTAATCCTCCAAAAACCGCCGGAGCTGATCTGCCGTCATGCGGATCCCATCGTCGGAGTACTTCTTGAATGCTTCTTTGACATCAGTCGGCGGCTCTGCTTCCGATATCTTGAACTTCCTAGTAAAACACCAGCATACCCTGTAATTTCCCATTACCCTTCCACTCTCTGTAAGATTCTCTTCAGCTTTTTAGGGTAACAGAACACAAATGTGGGTAATGGGAAATTCGGAATTTGTGCGAGCGCGTATATATAGAACATCCCGACTTTAAGCGATGGTGAAGCACACGCTTCTCTTTGTAGTAGATTCTTCACAGATGGAGCGATGAGAGAGAATACGTGTGTGTGAAATGTCGATCCTTCTTATTGATTTCGTGTCGTTGATTGGCATATGAACACACACACCACTGACAAAGCATCAGTCAATCGGAATTATTAAAGTATTCCCTTCCCGCCTTATTTAAATATTATCCGTCCAACAAATAATATGACTGATTCATGTTGCAAATCAGATTAATGATTATCATAGTTTTGTAATGGGAAAATGACTTATGAAGGTAAGTAACTATTTCGATTGTCCACATATAGGTAATATTCTTTTTTTTGTTCTTATTAATGGAACAAACTTGTTAGTTTTGTTCATATTAAGGTAATATAACCGGCTATTACCTGTTTTTGCTTATGTGGCAGCCATCTGGCACATGAGTTGAATACGTTGCACCTATACGTTCTATACGTTCAATTACGTGGATTCTTACGTGGCCATTACTCCCCTCTCTCATTTAATTAGGGCTCTATACGTTCAATTTCAACATAATCACCGATTGTAGATTCGATCCACCTAGATTCGATTCACCAAATTCATCATAATCACGTGTTGAAGTCGACTGTAAGATGGCGTCCCAATCACCTACAGGTATGTATTTAACTATAGATGTTCATTACAGTGGAGTATTTGCCCGAAATCCGTTGAAATACTTAGACCTCGAAAAGATAACAGTGCGTGATGTCGATTTTGGAGGGTTTTCCTACAAAGAGTTTCTTTTGTGGCTTAGGAATTTAACAAATGGACGTTGTGATAATGTGTACTACTGTAGTAGAAAGGAAACCTTAGGTGAGGGTATTATAAGAATCGACAATGATGCTGATTATTGGGAGTTTGTTGAAGCTACTTATACTCCTGAAGCTGAGTTGGATGTCTACATTGACCAACAAAATGATCCAATCCTTGATTGGGCTGAAAATGAGGTGTTATCAGATGGTAATGGGTATGATAGTGAAGAAGAGGATGAGAATGTAGAAGAGGATGATAGTGAAGAAGATGATAACTTGGATGGTATTATGGCATATGAGCATGAAGAGGATGAAGAAGTCCATACCTTTAACAAAACTGTTGGTGACGATTTTTTAAACAAACTTTCAGGTAAGCTTAGTGATGATGATGAACCTAATGATGGAAAAGATGAGAAGGTTGTATTCCCTGTCCATGATGAGAACCAAGCATGGGATAAGATGATGCCAATTCTAGGTATGAAGTTTGCAACCCCAATGCAATTGAAGCTATGTCTAACCAATTATGCAGTGAAGAATGGGTATGACTTGTGGTATGAAAAAAGTGATCATAACAGGTTACTGGTGAAGTGTTGTAAAGGTAAGAAGAACAAGAATAATAAAGGTTGTCCCTTTAGGTTGTGGGCAACCTGGATGAGCAATGAAAGGTCATTCCAGATTAAATCTTTAATTGATAACCACAATTGCTCAAGAGTCTTCAAGTTTGGGTCCATTGTTACCTATAAATGGATAGGTAATCATTTCATGAATCAGATTCTCCAGAAACCAAAAATGAGTGTGAGGAAATTGAAGGCTAAAGTTAGCAAGACATTTAATTTGATTGCAAGTGTGGGACAGTGCAGAAATGCAAGGAGGTATGCATTTAAGGAGATAGAGGGTACTTTAAAGGAACACTATGCTAAAACTTGGAGCTATGGAGAAGAGCTAAGGAGGACTAACCCTGGATCAACAGTGAAGATGGATGTAGATGCCATGCCTGATGGAGCCACTTACTTCTCAAAGTTCTATGTATGTTTAAAAGGTGTGAAGGATGGATGGATTAAAGGTTGTAGAAGGGTAATTGGACTAGATGGCTGCTTCTTAAAAGGTGTTTGCAGAGGTCAGTTGCTTGCTGCAGTAGGCAGGGATGCAAACAACCATATCTACCCTCTTGCTTGGGCTGTGGTTGCAGTTGAGAGTAAGGAAACATGGAAGTGGTTTGTTGACCTTCTCCTTGATGACATTGGAATGGGAAATGGACATGGGTTGACATTAATATCAGACCAGCATAAAGTAATGATTTTATATGGTCTCTTTATTTAATACTTAATTTATATGAAGTTTATGTTTTGTTTGTAATGCTGACAGGGATTACTTGAGGCTGTCAAGGAAAGGGTACCTGCAGCAGAGCATAGACAATGTGCAAGACACATATGTGCTAATTTCATGAAAAAATTCAAGGGTCAACAGTTCAGTACACTTTTTTGGAGAGCTGCTGCTTCTACTACCCAGGCTAAATTTGAGCAACACATGAATGAAATCAAGAAGATAGAACCACTAGCATATGATCATCTAATGGAGAAGGACCCTAAAACTTGGAGTAAAGCATTCTTTCAAACTGATAGGGCATGTGATGCATATGAAAATGGTGTTTCTGAGAGTTTTAACTCAATCATTGCAGCTGCCAGGAAGAGACCTCTAATCACTATGTTAGAGGAAATTAGAATTTATGTGATGGAGAGACTGTGTATACAAAAAAGTAAGGGAAGTTCTTGGGGAGACTTAAACATATGTCCTACCATCAGACTGAAATTGTCCAAGATTCAGACACTTCAAAGGTTAGTGATTGAATATTCAATTGTGTATACTTACAACAATTTGAAGTGAGACTTTTAAGTGTATGTTTGACATTCAATTCTGTATACTTACATTTAAGTGTATGTGGACAGATTTTGGAGAGTTGTACCATCTGGTTATCAACAATTTGAAGTGAGACTTTTACAAGATGCATATGCTGTAGACCTTGGTAAGAAAACATGTGGATGTAGAGGGTGGCAATTAACTGGTTACCCTTGTGTACATGCATATGCTGCAATTTCAAACCTCAATAGGGATCCAGAGGACTATGTATCACCATGGTTGACCACAAGAATGTTTTGTAATGCCTACTTGTACACCATTAAGCCACTAAATGGTAGTGATATGTGGCCTGATGTGGATTACATCAAGCCATTGCCTCCCAAAATGAGAAGAATGCCAGGAAGACCATCAACAAAAAGGAAAAGGGATCAGATTGAGAATGAACTAAAGGGCAATAAGCATACAGTCTCAAAAAGGGGAATTGTTATGAGATGCAGCATATGCAGAGAATCAGGGCATAATAAAGCAAAATGTCCTCAAAAACCAATTGGGGAATCCTCAAATCCAAAGTCAAAGTTAAAAAATAAAAAAGCCAACAAAAAAGGTATTTCTCCTCATTTACCTTTTGATTACAATAAAACAGCTTCTAATTCTAACATTTGAGTTATTTCATAACAGGTAAAGTGAAGGTTGAATTGCATCAAGAAGTTGATTTGGAAAGTGATAGTGATAGTAAAGTTCAAAGGGAGCCTGATAGTGAGGTGGAGTCTTATGAAGTTGATTTGGAAAGTGATAGTGACAGTGAAGTTCAAAGGGAGCCTGATAGTGAGGTGGAGTCTTATGAAGTTGATTATGAAGAGGGTAATCATACATATGAAGATGTAGACCAACTTGAGGTTGAAGCTGAAGAACAGGTTGAAGTTGGAGGGGTTGAAGAACAGGTTGAACTTGAAGAACATGTTGAAGCACTTGTTGAAGTTGAAGTTGAAGAAGGTGAATACCAGGCTGGAGATGTAGATCAAGTTGAACAGGTTGAAGTTGAAGTAATTCAAGATCCAGTTGGACAAGATGACCAAGGACAGGCTGCAGTCCAAGATCCAGTGGAAGAGGAGCATATGATGGAAGTACCAGCATTTCAGGTTCTACAGGGAAAGAGAAGAAGGAAACCTTCAGAAAGAATCACAAAAATCCAAATAAGAAAGAAGTGGGAGGGAAAAGAGGGGAGTAGTTGTGATAAACCAATGGAATTGGATTAGAATTTGATAATTTGTTGTTTTTTTGGCATCATTGACTGGGAATCTTTTGTCTAGTAATATGTGTACCTTTTGGCAGTAATGCATCTGTAACTGTGTTTAATTCCACTGTTTTGTAAACAATGTTTCCTGGAATCCAATGTTACATTCCCATGTTAGATTATATTATATTACATTCCAATGTTTCAATGTATACCATTCCAGTGTTTAATTACTTTTCATTCCATTCCAGTGTTTAATTACTTTTCATTCTAAACATGTAACAAAAACTTCAGAAGCAAAAACATGTAACAAAAACATCCATTCATAACATACATAAAGTACATCATTTTAATACCAGTCATGTTTTAATCATAAACTACATCATTAACCCTAATACATCATGAACTACAATGAAATCCACATTTTCACATACAATACAAATAACAAAATCAGTGCCAATTTGTGAGTAAACAACTCCCACTTGACTTTGTCCAATTCCTGTCTATTAACAAAATTGGTGTTCTTTTCTTCTTCGATCTTCATTCTACATATGCTGATTTCATTCTCCAAAGTGCAAATTTTCAAGGTTAAATTACAGCTTTCTTCTGGTTTCCTCCAGTAAGGCTTTCTTCCATCTATCCTCCCTTCATCCTCATCCAGCCATTGCCAGAATTTACAGCTTGGACTTTTTCCATTCTTGAAGAAAAATTAAAAAAATGTTAGGTTAAAGGATGAAAAAGAAGAAAGGGTATTCAACAAGATGGAGAAGAAGAAAGTTGGAACGTATTCAGCTTACCATCGAGTTTTGACAAACTCTAAATTTTCTTCCAGGATTGTCAGGGGTTCTTGAAGTCTTCACACGAGATGGTAAGTTGCAATCACATGGATGATCAGCTTGAAAATCATCTGGTCGTTTTGAAGAATAAGATGAGGAAGAAGAAGCCATCGTAGATCTAGGGTTCAAAATCGGGTGTAATTGAATGACTTCTAATACTGTAAACGAAGATGATATAAGCACAAAGCCATGTAGGTGCAACGTATTCAACTCATGTGCCAGATGGCTGCCACATAAGCAAAAACAGGTAATAGCCAGTTATATTACCTTAATATGAACAAAACTAACAAGTTTGTTCCATTAATAAGAACAAAAAAAAGAATATTACCTATATGTGGACAATCGAAATAGTTACTTACCTTCATAAGTCATTTTCCCGTTTTGTAATGTTTGGTAGTTAGAAAATTCATTTTCGATTTTTATTTGGGATAATAATTTGAAAGCGTAACGAATTTTTGACTTTTTTTATATTTAGCCATTAAATTTTGTTTCGTTATCTATTTGTCATTGAACTATTGAAATTGTTCACATTTTACCCTTATGACCGGCTGTTACCGGTCATAACGGTAAAATGTGAACAGTTTCAATAGTATAGTGACTAATAGATAACGGAAAAAAGTTTAATAACTAAATATGAATAAAATCGAAATTTCGTTTCCTTCTAAAAAGTTCAATGACTAAATGTGAATAAACTTCCTTTTGTATTATGTTTTAGCAAATTATTTATTTTTGTTAAATTGTAGCAACATTTGTTGATGAAGAAATCTATAATAAAAAAAAAAAAAAAACAAAACCCTGAAAATATATTTTAAAAAAAACAAAAAACCGAAACCGAAATAAAAAACCAATGGTTTGACATTTTCCAAAATAAAAAATCAAAATTTTCAATCTGATTTTGGTTTTACAAAAAAATGAACCATTCTCACTGATGTAAATTATAACTATTGGTTTGGCATGCGGAATTTGTGACATCCCATGAATACATAGTTACAACATCGTCTGAACTCGTAATTCATAGTAACGGGTTAGAGTATCATCGCATGAATACGTAGTTACAACATCGCCTGAACTCGTAATTTATCACCTACAGGTTATGGGCATGCTGGTGTTTCCACTGGGTTGTCTAGAATAGTCCGTGGTCGCCATCTATACTCTGGTAGATGACTACATCGCCACATTGCCGATTAAGGTTATGGTATCTCCTTTCATCCTACATCACCTATTCATCATCATCATCTATTTACCTAATTATCATCACCTTTCTATCATCACCTATCTCTCATCATTTTATTTCATCACACACCAACTATTTCATCTACCAATGTTTCATCCGCAACATATTTGTGGATATAAAATAAATATACCGTTTAAATCTTTTAAAACATGTATAAAATCGTTCATCCAACATAGACAACAAATATTCAAATAATATGCACACATAGCACGTAATTTATATAAAATACTTCATATCTATGTGTAAGATGAAAGTAACTATATATACCATAAAAATCCCATAAATGCTTCCTAAATTCAAACCCCAAGGTTTACTTTTCTAAAACTTCATATTCTTGGCTCTCTGGACCTAGAAGGGTCCAGATTCCGAACATCAAACCCCAAGGTTTACTATAATAAAGCTTCATATTCTCGGCTCTCTAGACCTAGAAGGGTCTAGATCTATAACACAAACTTGCAAGAGGGGTTTGACGCATTCAAAACCCCAAAGATGAAGTGATTCAAGCCCTAACCCCAAAATGGAATCTACATAATAGGGAAGGAAAAGGGTTCATTTTTGTACCTCAGAATGAAGCTCCTTGCTTGAATAACTCAAAACAATAACCTTCCTTGGTCCCTCTTGCTGGAACTCTTCTCCTTTCTTGCAAGATTACACCAAAAAGCTCAAGATAGCTCTTTCTCTCACTCTACACACTCAAGCTCGCAAGGGTTCTCACTTATGGGAAAGGTAGTCGCAATTGAAGGCCATAATTGCCTTTAAATATGGCTCGAGCCCAAAGATTTAGGGTTTCTGCCAACAGTGCGGACTCGTCAAGTCGCCTCACCGACTCGTCGCGTCCATTCATTAATCCGAGTCATCAGTCGCGACCTTACTCGACGATTTGAGGCGTCAACTCGACGGTTTGAGGCGTCAACTCGTCGAATCTCTCTTCTTAACTTGTAACAGCCCGAAATCCAGGTAAGCTTTATGACCCTTTTATTTTGGAGAGTTGGCAAATTAGTCCCTTAAAGTTGTATGGTGGATTAGTGAGTACGCTAGGCATACTGAGGTGTACGCCGCGCGTACTCACGCGCTTAAATTGAATGTGGACTCGCCCGGGTATGCTAGGCGTACCCAGGGGTTACGCTGGGTGTAGCGAGCCCAGATGCAAACCCTAATTTTTGGCTTTTGCACTATAAAAGGAACATGTAGTCCTTTGCCCTAGCCACCATATCCCCTTGAGTGAGTCCTTAGAGAGTTGAGATCCGTGCTTTAGCTTGTGTGTGTGTTTTGAGCTTGAAGTTATCTTTTCAAGGTGAAGAAGGAGAAGAAGGAGCCATTGTTGGAGCTAGAAGTTGAAGAACAAGTGTAGATCCAAGTTCTAAAGTGGTTGGAGATCTCTTCTGAGGTAAAAAGCTCAAAGCTTTTCTTGTTCTTCATAACTTTTGCTTTTTGGACCATTTCTAGGGTTTTTGGTTCAAAGTTGGAGACTTTGTGTGCAAAGAGTCTCCATGAGCTTAGATATGACCTTTTATAGTGTATATTGTGTTGAGGATTCATAAAAATCTAGTCTTGGATGTGGATCTTGTGTCATGCATGAGTTATAGTCTCATTATGGAAAGAGGAAAGGTGTTTTGAGCACAAAGTGACCTTTACAGCCATGCAAAGGCTTAAAGGTTTCAACTTTATGGATTAAGTCACATTAGAGGAGTCAGATCTAAATTCTGGATGCAAGTCTTAACCGATTAAGACCTGAATGAGATGGATAAGGAAACTGGGTATTACGCTGGGCGTAATCCCAGTACGCGCGGCGTAAGGGGCCGCGTACCCCGATTATGTGAAGGCTCCGGGTACGCCCAACGTACACGTTTGGTACGCGCAGCGTAACCCGGAGGGTTGACTTTTGTTGACTTTTAGGGTTTGGTCAACTTTAGTGTAATTGAGCCAAGTAAGGGGTAAAATGATCTTTTACCTTCCTGAGAGTGATTAGAGGGAATGGTTTAGCCTAGGGAAATGTGTTGATGTTGAGTGTTATTTCATATGATTAGGCGGAGGCTAGATCTTATCCCACGGAGTCCGAGATTTCTGAGATTTACGAGTTACCGAGCTACACGAGGTGAGTCTTCTCACTATACGTTACCTAGAGTGGTATTTATGTGGACTGGAGGGTCTTATGTGTTATGTAAAAGGAACATGTAGTCCTTTGCCCTAGCCACCATATCCCCTTGAGTGAGTCCTTAGAGAGCTGAGATTCGTGCTTTAGCTTGTGTGTGTCTTTTGAGCTTGAAGTTATCTTTTCAAGGTTAAGAAGGAGAAGAAGGAGCCATTGTTGGAGCTAGAAGTTGAAGAACAAGTGTAGATCCGAGTTCTACAGTGGTTGGAGATCCCTTCTAAGGTAAAAAGCTCAAAGCTTTCCTTCTAGGGTTTTTGGTTCAAAGTTGGAGACTTTGTGTGCAAAGAGTCTCCATGAGCTTAGATCTGACCTTTTCTAGTGTATATTGTGTTGAGGATTCATAAAAATCCAGTCTTGGATGTGGATCTTGTGTCATGCATGAGTTATAGTCTCATTATGGAAAGAGGAAAGGTGTTTTGAGCACAAAGTGACCTTTACAGCCATGCAAAGGCTTAAAGGTTTCAACTTTATGGATTAAGTCACATTAGAGGAGTCAGATCTGAATTTTGGATGCAAGTCTTAACCGATTAAGACCTGAATGAGATGGATAAGGAAACTGGGTATTACGTTGGGCGTAATCCCAGTACGCGCAACATAAGGGGCCGCGTACCCCGATTCTGTGAAGGTTACGGGTACGCCCAACGTACTCGTTTGGTACGCGCAGTGTAACCCGGAGGGTTGACTTTTGTTGACTTTTAGGGTTTGGTCAACTTTAGTGTAATTGAGCCAAGTAAGGGGTAAAATGGTCTTTTACCTTCCCGAGAGTTATTAGAGGGAATGGTTTAGCCTAGGTAAATGTGTTGATGTTGAGTGTTATTTCATATGATTTGGCGGAGGCTAGATCTTATCCCACAGAGTCCGAGAATTCTGAGATTTACGAGTTACCGAGCTACACGAGGTGAGTCTTCTCACTATACGTTACCTAGAGTGGTTTTTATGTGGACCGGAGGGTCTTATGTGATATTTGCATGTTATATGATTGCATAGACCGGACCGGAAGGTCCAACGATACAGACCGGACCAGAGGGTCCAACGATTCAGACCATGCCGAAGGGACCAACGAGCTACGGGACTGGAGGGTCCCGCTGAGACACATCGACCAGAGGGTCGTACCGTAGCCTCAAGTGGCGTATGTGTTGTATATGGTATTTTGGGGAACTCACTAAGCAATTATGCTTACAGTTGTGTTATGTGTTTCAGGTACTAGCGATGACCGTGGAAGGCGTCGGCGTGACCCGTACACACTAGAGAAGGGATTTGATTTTGTGATCTTGGGATATGTTATGTTTTGATAACTATTGTTGGAATACTTGTGAGAATATTTTTTATAAATTTGGTTGTTGAAAAATGAAAATTTTGTTTTGAAAATTACGTTGTTACATAACTCAAAAGAAAAATACTTAAATTATGATACCTGGAAATCCGGATGTTACATTTTGTTTTTTTCTTTCATAGATTTCTTCATCAACAAATATTGCTACAATTAAACAAAAATAAATAATTTGCTAAAACATAATACAATAGGAAGTTTGTTCACATTTAGCCATTGAACTTTTTAGAGGGAAACGAAATTTCGATTTTGTTCACATTTAGTCACTAATTTTTTTTCGTTATCTGTTTGCCACTAAACTATTGAAACTGTTCACATTTTACCCTTATGACCGGTAACAGCCGGTCATAAGGGTAAAATGTGAACAGTTTCAATAGTTCAATGACAAATAGATAACGAAAAAAAAAAAGTTTAGTGAGTAAATGTGAACAAAGTCGAAAGTTTGTTACCCTTTCAAATGGAATCTACAAAATAAGGGATATTGTCATATATATATATATATATATATATATATATATATATATATATATATATATATATATATATATTGCATTATAAAGACATGAAGTCTATTTTAACTTATTTATTTGGGACGTAGACTTGTTTTAACCGGTTTTCATTGTAATATCTATGTGGGATTACGGAGGTGAGAGGTCACTTCTATTGTCTGACGTGCCTTTGTACTCGACACATATTCAAATGCTTTAGTAAAAGTCATTGCTTCTTAGATTAACCTGGAGCTTTCAAGAAAAATCAAAAAAAAACTTTTACACCCTCAAAAATACACACACAATAACAGCCAAATCGAGTTATAGGGTTAACTTGGAATTATTTATTTATTTATAATTAATGAAATGTTAAATTCTCATTTTGAAGAGGATGAGTCTTTAAACGAAAATAACTGGAATCGCAAGATAAAAGACTTCGGAGAATGCATGATGACATTGTCATCTGTTAATATGCTCCTTACTCCTTCTTTGTGAATATTACTCTTTTGTCGCATGTTAATCTACTCAAATGCATTGTCATTTAAATTTTAAGGAAATTTTGAAATGCAAATCTCATGGTTTTCAATTTCGTTGAGTGATTGAGATAATAGAGTTCGTTCGTACGGGTTCAAAGGTTCCTTTTAAAGATATGGGTTTCGATTTAGGTTTAAATCTAGGTATCGATTTGGAACCTGTTCTAAGGGTTCAAATGTTCTTTTTAAATATGATGTTTCGATTTCGATTTGGGTTCAATTTCAAAATTCGATTATTGATTTTCTTTTGATTACTAGTTCATCTTATTTAAAGGCTCCTTCCAGATTTTCTTGATTCCAAGAAACACTAGCATTCCAACAAAAAAGAGCAATTATTTAATACCTGGTCTGACAATCAACCTGTTGTTTTGATTAGATTATGCGAGGGGTGACAGCCAAAATTGAGTTTTAGGGTTAATGTTTTGAAGGTTCGATTTCTTGAAGGTCCAACATGTGTTCCTCTGTAGATCTCAAAAACATGTTGTATGGTTCTGATCAGAACCTGGAGAAGTTAAGCACTCGAACTTAATGGGTTAACTTGGTGCTTTCAAGAACATTCAAAAAAAATTTACACCCGCCGATTAAAACTTGAACTTGAGATGGATTTTAGAGATGAAGTTTGATTCACAGGCCCAAAGCGACAATTCATATGTTCTTTGGATTCTAAAGGGAAACATTATTTAGGTCTGTAAGTCAAAAACAAAGTTGGTGAAGTGTCAAATATTCAGATAGGTGGCAAGTGAAGTGACCTTATTTTAATGACTTGTCAAATGGTACCTACCGAGTAGGAAAGGGTTCACCGAGTGACCCTTTCACATTTTTCATAATGGCATTTTAAAACCTTAAAATATGAATTCGTTCCCTTATAATGCAAAAAAATATCACGAATGACCATTTAAACCAAAACCGATAAGTTCATTGAACTAAATTGACAATAACCCTCAAAATAATTATACATTTATACTTTAAAATAGGACAAAATTACACAAATGGTCCTTGTGGTTGGGTTAACTAATGTATGCACATTCAAGATTCACCATGGGGGCATGTTCACAAAATACCCAGGAAGACGTTACGTGGGTGCCAATATTGACTATGTTGATTATGTGGACATATATGTGTTTTCAGTACATGAGTTAGATGATATGCTAAAGGAGATAGGTTATATTAATGGTGAGCCTATCTACTACCACTTCTTGATTCGATAGATTGAAATCGATTATGGGTTACTTCATCTAAGTAACGACTCAAACGCACTTCTATTAAGTAAGAATGTCTGTAAGTACAAAGAGATTATGGTGTATACTGAACATGGAACTACTAGAGTCCATACTTACTTTATGTCTCCAAATAAGGTCATATTGGAAGAGATAAACGAGCCTATTTCTCCTGAACTCAATCGGAAAAAGTTTACCAGTATAGAGGTAGGATCATGCATTAGAAAATTGGATTTGAATGAGAAATCTAACTTTTCAAGGACCATTGTAACTTTTGGACATTTTTTTGGAGATGTAATGAAAGATGTTGGTGTTCAAGTTGCAGGTGAGAAGTTTAACAAAGTCCAAGATGTTGGTGTTCAAGCTATAGGTGAGAAGCATGGTATACTCATTGATACTCTATTAGATGACTTTGATCCTTAGGGGCAACAACTAGTTGATGGGTTTTGAGCATAACAACAATTTCTATGTGTGCATGTAACCTTAATGCTTTGGATCTAGGTTTTCTCTAATTGAACATGCAAACTTGAACACTAAAGGAGAAACCCTAGGATGTAAGTATAATTTTCGAAATCTATATAAATTGGGGTTTGGTTACATACCTTGATTGTTATATTGTAATAACAATGATTCTCTTGTAGATCTTGAAGCTTGAGAACGTAGTGTCATAAGCGTAACACCTCTAATGGCTCACAAACACACAATGCAATAAAATAATATGAGAGAGGAGGAAGGAGATCAAATTTTTGGTTTCTTCTTCTTCTAAAGAGTGGCCAAATTTCTTAGGGTTTAGGACTATTTATATAGTGCACTAAAGATGCTATGGATAACCCTAATATGAATAAAATAACATTATCTCAACTATGGTAATTATCCACCTTTTTTGATTATCCATATATGATAAGATATTCTAGAAATTCTAGAATAATCTTATATATAATCAATTTTCATCCACCACCTTCCCTAGGAAGGTTCTAGACCATTTTGCTCAACTATTGAACAATTGCACTTTCATTTATTCCAATTTATTAATCAAATTAATCAAATTAATAAATTCTTTTTCTTTCTTAATTAATCATCCTATCTAGTTGCAAGTGTGAAGGCAACCCAAAAGGACCATGCCACTATCAATTCAAGTACATACCAATTATAATTATGGGCTTAAACACCTAATCCAACACTAGTACAGTAGGCGTTCGTGGCATCCGCTAACCAATCATCTATAAATCCAGCTCCAGAGCTCGAACCCGAACCATCACCACACTATAGCTACTACCAGAGCCTCCTCGGGTGATCACCATATTGAAAATAAACCATATTAAACCATCAGAACATTCTCAAATAATCCCACATTCTACAAGCTTCTTGGTATCATCGTGACTTTCCTTGACTCGAGCATGGGTCGTCTGTTTCCAGTAGTACGGGCCATTCTACCTTCCATTTTTATCCATACTTTCCTCAATGTAACATCCCCCTCTGGCACGTATCACAATATTGTCTGCTTTGGGCCACTCGGCACGAGGACTTCCCAGGGGGTCACCCATCCTGGTACTACTCCCGCCTGAGCACGCTTAACTGCAGAGTTCTTATGGGATCTGCTGCCCTCACGGCTTTAAAACGCGTTGTGATAGGGAAGGTATCCACACCCCTTATAAGGAATGCTTAGTTCTCCTTCCCAGCCGATGTGGGATCAGATCTAACCCACTTTCACCCCCCATTATAGGGTTCGACGTCCCCATCGAACACATCGACCCGTGCCCTGGCTCTGATACCATTTGTAACATCCCCCTCTGGCACGTATCACAATATTGTCCGCTTTGGGCCACTCGACACGAGGACTTCCCAGGGAGTCACCCATCCTGGTACTACTCCTGCCCGAGCACGCTTAACTGCAGAGTTCTTATGGGATCTGCTGCCCTCACGGCTTTAAAACGCGTTGTGATAGGGAAGGTATCCACACCCCTTATAAGGAATGCTTAGTTCTTGTGACATCCCCAAAATCACGGCCAGAAAAGACCGATTTTGTTTATGCTTTATAAAAATCAGAGTACTTCATTTTATAAAAAGGTTGCGGAATTTGTTCCCAGAAAAACATGGTAAATACGTTATTAAAACATTTTCGAAGAAACGTATTTATTTCATTTTAAAATGTTTGGGATGTCATCGTTAATAACGAAACATAAGCATAAACAGAACTTACAATGATTTACACTAGTGATCTACATCTCTTTTAAATCTCTTAGTGTAATGTCACTTCACTTCGTCACCTGTGATATACATAAACTGAGTGGGTCAGGTTGGGAAACCTGGTGAGTACATAGGGTTTTCAACCCACAATAATATAATTACTATGTTCAATCAAACAATCAACCCAATTATCCATCCCCATTATCTTCTTTACTCTTTAAGGATTTAACCTAAGAGTCATCTATCCTGCATTCGTTTATTCCGAAGTCCCTTACCTCCAGGGTTATAGGACTGACACTAAATCCATAGCTGCCAATGTTCGTTCATAAAGCACTATTTCCATAGCTGCTATGGTCTATTCATAAGGTACTAAATCCATAGCTACCAGTCTTTATCTAATAGGTACTAAGTCCATAGCTACCAATGTTCAACAGGTACTAAGTCCATAGCTACCAATTCCCAACAGGTACTAAATCCATAGCTACCAACGTTTAACAGGTACTAAGTCCATAGCTACCGGTGTTTGTCCCATAGGCACTAAGTCTATAGCTGCCAATGTATCATCTTCTATCTCTCATCATTCATCTACCCATCTCATACCTAACATATTCGTATATATAAAATACGCATACAGCTTAAATTCTTTAAAACATGTATAAAACGTTCATCCAGCATAGACAGCAAGTATTCAGATAATATGCACACATAGCACGTAGTTTATATAAAATACTTCATATCTATATGTAAGATGAAAGGGACTATGCACTCACCTGAGAAGGTGGTGACTCGGTACTCGGACAGCGCTTCGTTTACTTTAAAATAATTTCATTTGATGAAACCTAATATTATCACCACTAGATTTTAGTCTAATATTACCGTCACTAATTATTAGTCTTATTATTATTATTATATAAGCGTTTAAACAATACTTTCCAACTACTATGTACAGACAGGGGCCAGACATAAAACACCGGAGGGCAGGACCATTTTGGCGTATAGCACTTCTGA
The DNA here is from genome assembly GCF_052625555.1 of Lactuca saligna. Lineage (NCBI taxonomy): Eukaryota > Viridiplantae > Streptophyta > Magnoliopsida > Asterales > Asteraceae > Lactuca > Lactuca saligna. The sequence goes on along the minus strand of NC_136424.1, from coordinate 95,520,278 downwards.
AATCCAACAACCCTATGCGGCCCTTTAAACCAGATTCCCCGTACCGCGAGTAGTTAAAAGATATTATAACGACACTTATATAAGTCATAATAATAGCTCAAATATTTATTATAAATTTATAATAACAATACTAATTTTAAATATAAACTATATTTAAAATAGGGTAAGCATAACTTACTTTCAAGGGGATTTTAGCTAGGAGTCGGGCTCTGCAGGGGCAAAACTTCGTCGCTGAATCTTTCTAAGAAAGATTCGTGCATCACTTCGGCGCTCACCTTACTATACTAAAACTACAGAAAGAGAAGTCGAATCACGAGGGACCGAAATGCTCAGGGGATAAGGAGAGAAAGACTCTTGAATCAAGAGAATGGTGCAAGAAATATGAGAGCCCAAGGCTCTTATTTATACTAACTGAATTTTCAAAAACTACCCTCCATAATTACTTAATGACCTTTTAGTTATATAAACAACTAAACACCCCTCTATAATACTATTTTAAATGGATTTAATGATATTTGTACTAAACTAATGTCGAAAGAACTCAACATTAGTCTTATAATGACCGCATCATCGATACCTTTCTAATGATATATACATATGTATATATATGTGTACGTATACATGATTTATACTTTATTTTAATACGTAAATATGCTATTATAATTTGTAACTCGTTCATACGAACTCCATTTTTGACGTTCTTTATATCCACGCGTAGGTGGAGATGTACTCTACAACTTTCGTTTAGACTCCGTCGGCTAATTTTAACTTTATTTTTAAAGTTATATTTTTAACAGGCCGGGACAGGATTGGTCCGTTAAAATCTCATAACTTCTTTATCCGATGTCCATTTTCGTCTGTCTTTTTATCGTTATGATACTAATAACGAGATCTTCGATTCTTGTTTAGGTTGTGTCGGCTAAAAATCAATCGATCTAAAATTCGAATTTCGGGCTGTACACCGCTAATCCGAAACTTCGAAAAATCATAACATCTTCATACGAAGTCAGATTTGGGCGTTCTTTTTATCGATGTTCTTAGTTTAACATATTCTACGACTTTCGTTTAGAGCGCTAAGGCTAAATCTCTCTCTATCATAAATTTACTATTTACGCTTCCCGGTGCCGTGCCGGTTCCGACGTGAAACTTCGACGGGTCATAATTTCTTCGTTATAACTCGGATTTCGGCGTTCTTTATATGTACGGAAACCTTGTGACATATTCTACAAGTTGGTTAAGATTATTTAATCTAAATAATCTTTTTGTTGAAAAGTCGTTTTCGACCCCTATTGCCTTTAAATTGACTAGCCCGGATCTGCGGGCGTTACAGTTCTCCTTCCCAGCCGATGTGGGATCAGATCTAACCCACTTAACTGTGACATCCCCAAAATCTTGGCCAGAAAAAACCGATTTTATTTATGCTTTTTAAAATAATTTTCTGGGTAAATCCTTTTAATTTTAAAAGAGATGTGGAATTTGTTCCAAAAAGCAAAACATGATAAAATATATATTTATCAAACATTTCATAAAGAAATATGATTTCATTTCATAATCAAAAGTCGGGATGTCATGTTCCGATACAAATCATAAAGCATAAACGATAACATTACAAGTCATTCAACAAATATATACATATACAGACTTGTAAACAAAACAACTTGATGATTCGCCCATCTTAAGCTCTTGCGCCACTTCCTGTAATACGAATAAACTGAGTGGATCAGGCTTGGGAGCCTGGTGAGCATATAGGGTTTTCAACCCACAATAAATAATTATATTTAATTCAACAATCAACAATAAACCCGATTACCCATTCCCGTTATCCTCACTTTACGTCCCTAAAAATAACATCTATTATAAGGAACCTAATTCAGGATTTTCATCGGGACGGACATTACTACAGAGGGGCTTCCACAACAATGAGTGTCCTAAAGGCAACCATGTGGGGGATAGAGTACACTGGTGAACATGTCGTTCACAACACCTACAGGTAATGAGCCTGCTAGTGTTTCACAAGACAGTCTAGAATAGTCTGTGGTCGTCATCCATACTCTGCTGAATGATTAGAATAACACCAAAAACACCGAGGCCTCTCATATGTTTATTACACACCAATTATCTACCCATGTTCTACCCAACATGTTAGTAGATAAAAATATACATTTTTATACATTGTTTAAAAACCTGTATAGCATGCTTTAATCGACACATATTCCACATAACAGATGAGGCATACACACATACCACGTATTTCATAGAGAATACATCAGATCTATAAGATAGAAGAGAGTGAATATACATTCACAAATATAACAACAAAATATATACACATAACACGTATTTTATATAAAATACTTCATAATATTGCGTTGGAATGAAAATAACTACACACTCACCTGATCAAAAGATGATCGGGCAGCACTAGGGCTTGCAGAAGAGGTGTTTCTTCATAGATCTGGAAGATCTTCACAAAAATGGGCTCCTCGCGGGCAGAGCTTCGGCTCGGGAATAACGCTCTTCCTGATCCTCGGGGCTTCGGATCTTACTTCGGGGCTCGGGAATATTACCGGGGCTTCGGGGTACAAATGGCACGCAAATCGAGGTAAAAGATTAGAGAGAATGAAGAAATTGTAAAAGAAACAAAGCTGCTTTCGTACCCCCCTTATATAGGCTGAGCCTCGGGGTTACGCTGGGCGTAACTCTGGGGTTACGCGGGGCGTAAGCCTCGTTTGTCGTCAGCGCTTACGTCATCGGTCTTCTACATCATTGCATACGACTCCGAGTACTCGAGTGGTACGCTGGGCGTACACCAGTACGTTTGGCGTACTCCGGGCGGGTCCGGTGACTCCCCTCCGGATAATATCAAAATTTTGAATTTAAATTTAATTATTAAATATTTAATAAACTTCGAAAATTCATATCTTTCTCATACGAACTCCGTTTTCGATGTTCTTTATATCCACGCGTAGGTGAGACCACGCTCTACAACTTTTGTTTAGACTCCGTCGGCTAATTTTGAGTTTATTTTTAAAATTTATTTTTAGGAGGTCGGGACAGAAAATTTCGTTATAAATTCATAACTTCTTCGTCCGACATCCGTTCTCGCCTAACTTTTCATCGTTTCGCTACTAACAATGAGATCTTCAGTTCTCGTTTAGATTGCTTCGGCTAAAAACCACTCGATCTCAAATCGAGTATTCGGGTTGCATACTATCACGTCGGAACTTCGAAAAATCATAACTTCCTCATACGAAGTCCGATTTGAGTGTTCTTTTTATGCACGCTCTCGGTTTAATAAACTCTACGACTTTCGTTTAGATTACTAAGGCTAAATATCGCTCAAACGTAAATTTCACTTTTTACGTCGTTTAGCGTTGCCGGTTCTGTCGCGAAACTTCGACAGGTCATAACTTATTTGTTATAACTCGGATTTTGGCATTCTTTATATATTCGGAAACCTAATTTCAACTACTACAACATTATCCAAAGATATCAAGTTTATTTTACACTTAAATTTTGATGCTTATTTTATTCTTAATTAATCATATCACATAATTAAGCAATTAAACACGAAACACATAATATTCAAATAACACGTTCTTATTATTTCGAATTGGGTTACAAAGGTTAACCTAGACTATTACATTGCTAAAAATGGAAAGCCCGAAAACACGGGCATTACACTCAAGGATCGTCTCGAATGCTCCAAGTCACTCCCTTATCAATCTAAATAACCCTCAACAAAATAAGGCTCTTGGCACCGAATCACCTCCTAGGTTTTCCTAGGGTACCACCACACCACTCTCCGCCATCACCAGCAAAAGGAACTCCCCCTAACACCCTCTAAATAGCTCACTAATACAATTACATATCATCGACACCAAATAATTCTTCAAATGAAAGGTCTCACACTACAATGGTTGGTCTCAAATAAGAGGTACGCAATAGAGTTAAAACCGAACCTTCTAAAATTATCTAGTCTCAACAATATGTAACTTAGCATATTTGTCACAACTAGAAATTTTAGCTAGGAAATTCTGTAGTCCTGTAAGCATCATCAGTTGTGATCGTGGTTTTAAAAAGCGCGCCATGGCACGAGGCGTGTTGTAGTCGTTACGAAAACATCCAAGGCGGGTTTGTTAAGCGTGACATCCAAATAACATGTCAAGGTGCGCCTTATTGCGTTATGGCGCGAGTTTTTTTCAAGGCACAAGTTTTTTTTTTTGATTTTTTTTCTTTTGTTTTTTTATCGGGCTTAAAATAAATGAGTTTTTGTTAACTTTTTTCTATTAGATATTAATATAACCCTTCTAAAAACTTAATATATTTGATAAAATTCAATAATTATATGATTTATACCTTTTTATGTATATAGTAGTCAAGCCTTGAAAAATATCATGGCTCGTCAAGGCTTGCCATGGCTTAACTTTTACCTTGCCGCCAAGTCATGCCTTACGTTATGTAGAACCTTGGTTGTGATACATGTAATTCTTACTAATATCAAACATTATGCTAAATCAATGACAACAAATTCAATAAAGGTTCATCTAGTAAAAGTTCAAAGCTTTATACAAAACGTTTCAAATAGTCAACTAGGAATTTGAAAACCCTAAGAATCCCAGTTCAAGTTCATCATGGACTAGGATTTTCTTATTGGGCATAATGGACCCATAAGAATCCAATTTGACTATGTTGGGCTTAAAAACCTTAAATGGGATCTAAATGGACCTACATCTTTAAAACTTAATATTTTGGGCCATGTGTTATTTTCTTGGTTTATGTTGTGAATATGTGGTAAAACTTGACAAATCTCAAAAACTTTAGCCAAAATGGATAAGATTCATGAACTAAAACATACTAGTCATCATACTACAAAGATAAAAGTGTTTTATATGCTTATGATGTGAAAAACAAAACAAAAATCATGTATAAGGATCATTTTGTCAAATAAAGTAAAGTTTGGGAAAAATGTGGCATTTTCGGTTTATAAGGATCAAAAAGGCCATGTTTGCATAAAATTATGTTTTTATGATAATAACCCTTTTTAAAGGACCAAAGATGTAAATTTTAAGATAATGGGCTTAAAAATTGGGCCTTGCGGTTTTTGGGCCCAAAATGCAAAAATTGTGAGTTTTTAGGGGTTAAAATGTTGATTCATCAAAACATGAGCCAAAAACAGGGGATGAATAAGAATAAAGGCTAAAAATGACACCTATTTCTAAATTGGGCCAAAAATGTAAAGTTTTCAGAAATTGGGCCAAAAATGTAAATTTTTACAAAATAAGGGTTGGAAATGTCAATAAACGTATTTTGGACCGAAATTGTAAAACAAATTTATAATTGTGCCGAAAATGCTAAGTTTGATGGTCTAATGGGCTAAAAATATTATTTTCACCAAAAATGTCATTTTAATTAGATAAGGGTTAAAAATAAATTTTTCGGTGAAAAAGGGGCTGAAATAGTCAAATAAATATTTTGGGTCAAATATGTCAATTATTGAACAACTGGACCAATGATATATAATTTTATAACATAAGAGTTTTAAAATGGTATTTTTATATATAAACTAAAATATACCGTTATAAATCAAACATTGGATATTTTATAACATCACAAGTTAATGTTTCATCTAGAAACACTGTACCACATCAAATATACAAAAATAGAACAATGGTACGAATGTTGGGCCTAGTACTTGTTATACATGCTTATTGGGCCTTCGTGATCCATTTGCATGTTTATTGGGCCCAATATATTCATTTCATGTCTATTGGGCCTTATTGACCCAACTACATGCTCAATGGACCTAAATTAGTTTTACATGTTATTGGGCCTTAGTGGCCATTCACATGCTGATTCAGCTTAGAGAGATTCATCATATGCATAACGGGATTTAACGTGTTCATTTGTATACTATCAAGCTTGAAAATAACTTACATGTCTAATGGGCCACAGCTATCCTTTTTCATGTTTGTTGGGCCGTGTCTTTTCACATTCAAGTATCATCTGGTGTTTGTAAATCAAAATACATTTAACATTAAGCATATTCATTTGGCAATCATCGGGATCTAGTGAGAATTGTCGGTTGACACCATTGAGTGTTTGGCCGTAGCCTGTAGTTATAATCAGAGTCTCCTAGAGGGAGAGCGAGAGTTTGTGTATAAATCTATACGGGGGTGACTCCCCCACACCTGAGCTGTTCACTACAGTTAGACTCGGCTAGTCTAGGGTGACAAAACCTTGATCAAAACCGACGTTTGGAAAAATGCCAAGACAGGAGAATTAGTCATTATCATGCATGTTTATAACGACTCACATAGAGATCAATTACCATCGATACAATACGGGAATCAAAGTGCTTAAATCATAATAATACGAAAACAATTCATACGGTAATACAAGGACTACGATACTTTTATAAATCAGAAAATATCGGATTTTATGGGGAAATACTATTATTCATTACCTTCTACTTACAACAGATACAATACAAGGAAAATTTTGAATTGCTTACTTATACATGTTTTTACAATGGAAATCACACACACATCTTACTTTATCATTACATCATTTTCGTACAATTTACAGAAAATATCGGATTTTATGGGTTATACAAACAATACCAAATCTTTTAGTCAAACATTCTTATGAACTCACCAACATTATATATGTTGAAAAATTTCAAAATAACTTGTATTCTCAGGTAATCGTTAAGTTGAAGAATCTTCAAGAGTATTTTGGGGATTTCTTTTATGCAAATGTCAATCATCATACAATTTATGTTTTGGAATGTGTACTGTAAAACAATGTACTTGATGTGAACAATATCAGTTGTACTATGTAATGCTTGGTGATGATTGTATTATGTTTCATGTATACTCATTGTGATAATATTTCAATTTATAGTCACACGATCCCTCAGACGTTTCCGCCGTCTGGTTCGAGGGTGTGACAATATTCGCTTACTAGTTAGCTGATGTTAATGGGAACTCCTAAAAGCACAAATCAAGCAACATTCGAGCATCAAGTAATTGGAATCAAAGCATAACCTAAACTGGCCATCCTATCATTGACCGATCAGTACTGACATACATGTCTACAAGCTCATACAACATGCATATAAGGGCATCTCTCCTAGTGTAACGCCCACAGATCCGGACTAGTCAATTTAAAGGCAATAAGTGTTAAAAATGACCTTTTATATAAGATAATTTAGAATAAATAATTTTAACCAAGTTATAGTATATGTCACAAGGGTTCTGTACATATAAAGAACACTAAATTCTGAGTTATAAAGAAGAAGTTATGACCCGTTGAAGTTTTACAGCTAAACCGGCACGACACCGCGTAACGTAAAAAGTGAATTCTTGACAAGTTACTTTTTATCCTTAGGGATCTAAATGAAATTCGTAGTATATGTTAAACCAAGAATGTACATAAAAAAGAACGTCCAAATCTGACTTCGTATGAGGAAGTTATGATTTTTCTAAGATTTAGCATATCAGTATACAACCCGAAAATTGAATTTTAGATCGATCAATTTTTAGCCGACAAAACGTAAATGAGAATTTAATATCTCATTAATAGGAGTTCAACGATATAAAAATCGGACGTCGGATGATAAAGTTATGGATTTTTAACGGATTTAACTATCTAAGTCTGTTAAAATATAACTTTAAAAATAAAGTCAAAATTAGCTGATGGATTCTGAACAAAAGTTGTAGATCCCGTCGATACCTATGTGTGGATATAAAGAAATTCAAAAACAGAGCTCGTATGCAAAAGTTACGGATTTTATAAGATACTTAGTTTTTGGTGTAACTAGCGAGTGACACGTAGCACGATCTAAGCCACTGCTTCCTCGCCATGCCTTGCCACCAGATGGTGACACCTAGCGACATTATGCCCAATGTAATTCTGGAGTACGCCCATCATATGGACATTCCTCAACCTATAAATAGAGGCAAAAATCACTTCATTTCTTCACACCTTCTAGCCCATTCTCTCCCAAACACCCCCAAACCCTCTAAGCCTTTCCCCAACACCTCATTGGTGTAAGAAGCAAGTCCTGGAGCGCCAAAAAGCTCTGAGTAGAAGAGATCTCGACTCATAAGTTCTTCCAGCTCAAAGTATCCAAACCTCAGAGAGGTCTAGACAACCAAGATCTCATTTTTGTGAATCTAAACCTCCAAATACTCATGAAGGGATATTTATTATGCTCTGGAGTTCATCAAACTCATAAAGATTCAAGCTTGGGACATAAAACCCTAGAAATGGACCCAAAACCAAAATTATCACAACAATGAGGAAGTTTTGAACTTAATACCTCTGGAGGATGTACCAACTAGATTAGAACTCATATCCAGAAGCTAGAAGCACAAGCTTTCCTTCCTTCAAGACTCCTTCTTCACCACAAGCTCCGTAAGAACACTCAAATGAGCCACAAACCCTCACACAAGCTAGAGAAATAGGATTAGGGTTTGAGAAGGCTTGGATACTGGAAATGGTAGCTGGAAATGAGGCCACCATGCTACTTAAATAGGGACACCCCAAAATATTAGGGTTTCTTTCTGGACCTAGTATGCCCAATGTATTAGGTGGCGTTCATGATCATGCTAAGCGCATAAGTACACTACGCGTACTCAAGTGTACGCCCAACGTACCCAATTGCCGCCCATTTCTCAAAAAAGACTAATCTTGCCAAAACTTCAAACTATCATATCTTATTCGTTAGAAGTCTGTTTCCAACAAATCTTATATCCATGGAAAGGTGGCGAGAAGCCCTACGCTTCGAGCAACTCATCACAGCCTCAAAACTCCACGAACAAAAGCCCAAAATTCATAAAAATCGAGCCAACACCTTTTCCAATACTCTTGGACTCTAAAACACAACCTGGTATCTTTTATCACACAAGCTACCTTATCCATATCCAAAGTTGACCTAGACTTTCTCACTTAAAACCTCTAAACCTTCTCATACCCAGATTATGACCCATGAGCCTTAAATCACAAAACGATTTGGAACCTGATGTTACAATATATATATGTTATACCATTGTGTGGTTTAAATCTATATGTACTCATTAGGTTTCCCAACCTGACCCACTTAATTTATTTGTATCACAGGTATCGATACGAAGACACATTACACTGAGATATTAAAGGAGATGTAAATCATTAGTGTAAATGAATGTAAGGTCTATTTATGCTTATGTTCCTGTATTGACAATGACATCCCAAAGCTTTAATATAAACAAAATATATTTCTTCGGAAATGCTTTAATAATATATTTATCATTTTTTTTCTGGGAACAAATTTCGCAATATTATTCTTTAAAATGGATATGATGATTTTTAAATAAGCACAAATAAATTTTTTAAAATGATCGTTAATTATTCTATCATGCAATCCTAAGTAGATCCTTAGCCCTAATGTAACGCCCGTAGATCCGGGCTAGTCAATTTAGAGGTAATAGGGGTCGAAAATGACTTTCCGACAAAAGATTATTTAGAATAAATAATCTTAACCAAGTTGTAGAATATGTCACAATGTTTCTGTACATATAAAGAGCATCGAAATCAGAGTTATAGCGAAGAAGTTATGACCCGTCGAAGTTTCGCGACGGAACCGACACGACACCGGGAAGCGTAAATAGTGATTTTACGATGGAAGACTTTTTAGCTATAGTGATCTTAACGAAAGTCGTATAATATGTTAAACCGAGAAAATCCATAAAAAGAAAACCCAAATCTGACTTCGTATGAAGAAGTTATGATTTTTCTAAGATTCGGCTTAGCAGTGCACGACCCGAAACTCGAATTTTAGTTTGAGCGGTTTTTGGCTTACATGACTTAAATGAGAGTTGAAGATCTCATTAATAGGAACTTAACAGTAAAAAGTTAGATGAAAACAGAGTCCGTATGAAGGAGTTACGAATTCTTCGCGGTCATTTAACAGTCTAAACGCCTCGTACTGTTAAATATAAGATCGATCGAGAATTAGCCGACGGAGTCAAAATGAAAGTTGTAGATATTATTTTTACCTACATGTGGATATAAATAACGTCAAAAACAGAGGTCGTATGTGAAAGTTACGGATTTTAGAAGTCGGAAGTGTGCTGTGCGAAAATGGGTGATGTGACACAATCTTGGCCATTGCTTTCTCCCCAAGTCTTGCCACTAGATGGTGACATGTGGCACCAAGTTTAGCCATTTTCAACCTATAAATAGAACCTCTTCCACCCTCATTTTCTTCACACCTTTCTCATTCTTTGTTTTCTTTACTCTCTCTCTAGAACCTCTCTCTAGCCCCGAAACCCCCTGAAAAGCCTAGGGAACCTCCCTAGCACAAGGCGGAAGCCCCTGAGTGCTCGAAGACTCCGAGAAGAAGAGCCTTTCCGCATGGGAATGCTACTGCAAGCAAAGCCTGGTTTTCTATAAAACCCGCTGTAAGTGAGCTACGCCTACGCTATTTTTAATATAGTTTTTATTTAATTATATTAACGTTATTAAGAACATATAATAAATAATTGGACTATTATTATGGGTTATATAAGTATTATTTAACGGTTATATAATAGTAATAATAGCTAGACTATTAATTATTCTCGGTGAATAATAGACTAAGCTCTAGTGGTAATAATACCAGGTTTCGTCGAAGGAAATTATTTTTTTCAAGAAGTGAAGCGCTGTCTGAGTTCGGAATCACCACATTTTCAAGTGGGTGAATAGTTATTTTCATCTTACAAATAGATATGAAGTATTTTATATCAACTACGTGCTATGTGTGCATATTATCTGTATACTTGCTGTCTATGTTGGATGAACGTTTTTATACATGTTTTAGATGATTTAAATTATATACGTATTTTATATACACGAATATGTTGGGTATGATATGGGTAGATGAATGATGAGAGATAAAAGATGATGTGAGTAAACATTGGCAACTATAGACTTACTGCCTAACTAATAAACATCGACAACTATGGACTTAGTGCCTATTGGACAAATACAGGTTACTATGGATTTAGTACCTGTTAAGGAATTGGTAGCTATGGACTTAGTACCTATTAGATAAACACTGGTAGATATGGATTTAGTACCTGATGAATAGACTATAGTAGCTATGGAATTAGTGCTTTATGAACGAACATTGACAACTATGGATTTAGTGCCAATCCTATAACCCTGGAAGTAAGGGACTTCGGAATAAACGAATGCAGAATAGATGACTCTTAGGATAAATCCTTAAGAGTAAAGATGATAATGGGGATGGGTAATTGATTTGATCGTTTAAACATAATAATTATATTATTGTGGGTTGAAAACCCTATGTACTCACCAGGTTTCCCAACCTGACCCACTCAGTTTATTTAAATCACAGGTGTTGATATGAAGTCACATTACACTGAGAGATTAAAGAGATGTAAATCACTAGTGTAAATAAATGTAAGTTCTGTTTATACTTATGTTCCTGTATTGACGATGACATCCCAAACGTTTTAAAATGAATAAAATACGTTTCTTCGAAAATGTTTTAATAACATATTTATCGTGTTTTTCTGGGAACGAATTCCACAACATTTTTATTAAAAGAAGAACTCTGATTTTTATAAAGAATAAACAAAATCGGTCTTTTCTGGCCGTGAAAATGGGGATGTCACACTTAATCTAGCGTGCGATTCATAGATTCACACTTCAAAGCATGACACATAACATGTATGTGCATTTTGGGAAAACTTACTTAAGCGCGATTGATTACATGCACCACACCTCTTTCTTTTATTAGAAAACTCTTTTTATAAAAAGTTTCTTTTTATGAAAATCTACCAAATCCTCAATTTGAGTTCATACATACCCTAGAGTATGCACAAATCTTTCAAACCAAGGCTCCGATACAAACTTGTAAACTCCCAAAATTTAAGACCAAAAATTTCATTTTCATAATAATAAAATCATCAATTAAACATGTTTATAAAACCATAAAGGAAAATCAAAGTATGTCAATAAATCATCCCAAATACATAAGAGTCAATTAAGGCGGAAATCATGGTGTGTTCGATGTGATCATCCCGCTCTTCCTTTTGATTTGAAAGTACCTTAAACATAAACTAAAAACCGTAAGCACAAAGCTTAATGAGTTCCCCAAAATACCGTATACCATACATAGCTGCCAGCTCTAGGCTGTGTCGGGTCTATTTCACCCCAGGTCTATTTCACCCCCTGAGTCTATTTCAACTCATGCGTCGGCCCAAGCCGTACCGGGTCCATTTCACCCCTAAGTCTATTTCATCCCCGAGTCTATTTCAACTCATATGTCAACACAAGGCTATACCAGTTCTATTTCACTCTACATACATATAGCAAACAGGTCCACATAAATATAACACATATAACATGGATCACAAAGACTACAAGCACATAACGTATCCTAGTGTCATATAGTATAGTGAGCAAACTCACCTCAATCTGCTGACAGTCAAGCAAATGATCAGGCTGCTGAATCGGTAAGTCCCCGCACTAACCAATAAAATAAAACCCCAATTAAAAATTAGGCCATAAACTATAATTGGGAATCTTGTTCATCTGTCTAACATCCAGGGTAAAAGACCATTTTACCCTTTCCTCACTTGGCCCAATATCCGAGGCCCAACCCAATGGCACTAAAAACCCAATAGTGGCCTAATTTACTAAAGGTTACCTTAAAGCCCAATATGGGACCAAATCTAAAAGGACCAAAGTCTAATAATGGCCCAAAGTCAAAAGGCTAATAGCCCAACAAGGCCCAAAACCCTAATAATCCAAAGGTGGCCCAAACCACAAGAACCCATGACTAGGCCCAATACATTGCGTGTACCAGGAGTACCCCCAACATACTAGGTGGCTTGGTTGACCGCAAAATTGAATGCATACACTTGTGTACGCCGAACGTACGCACCCCTTTAAGCACTTAATGCTCACAATCAAACGTCCAAACTTTAGATCTAAGTCTTGCGGAACGTCTTAATCCATAAAGTCACTAAGTTGGATCCTTTGTGTGGTTCAAATGAACTTAAAACCTATATTTAGCATTCTAATTTCACTAAATGGACATAAACACACACATGGTGGGATGAGGAGGTGGAAGAGGAAGACCACTAATACCCGACATCTAAAAGAAGAAAAAAAGTTTAGTTAGTTGATTTTAATCCATAAATAATTACCCAATTTATTTTAAGGCTAGGATCCATATTTTAATTCAATTTATAAGGAAGGATATTGTACTCATATCAGAAATTTGTTTTAGGTAGGCAATGAACGTTACCAATTTCAGTTACTATGAAACTCTTAGATCCTTTGAGATTCATTGAAACTATTCAATGACATGTTAATCTTGGATTTGCACATCCTCTTTTTGTGTCTGGGATGCCGAGGTATCACAAATAAGATGCTGAACTAACCATGCAATAAAGTGTGACCCTTGATTATGTTATGGTCCTCAAATTAACGTTTCGGTTAACCAGACACGTTTCGTCAACAAGACCACGACCATAAGCGTCACCTCACTTTCTTATTATATCTCAAATTGATGTGTCGGTAAACTACACACGCTCCATAAATAGACTATAAGGACCAAATGTACATTATTCATGGATTAGAAACCATTCACATTTTTCTAAAATAACTTTTTTTAGTACTTTTATTTGTTATACTTTTAACGATACATCATCTTATCGAACCCTTTCGGATAACGACAATCCACCACATAAAGAAGTGGTGAGTGAAAAGTACACTCATTCAGCAGTAATTTTATAGGTAGTTTCCTTATATGTAACATCTGGGATTTTTCCAGGTATTATGAGCAGTTATCTTAATAATTATGGAAATTGTTTGGTTGGGCTTGGGCCTTTGGGCCTTACTAGTGGGCTGAGTTAAATGCGTACACTGCACGTACATTGCTATGTATGCCCAGCGTACTCGTGAGAAGGAACCGCAGAGGCCATGCACGTACGCCCATCATATGTGTACAACTTCTTAAGCCCTAAGATTTAGGGTTTACTCCCTATATAAAGAACATAACCCCTGTTGGTTCAACCTCCCTTCACCCTTAACCAGCCACCACGAAAACCCTAGCTCATTTTGTGTGCTTTGGTGTTCTAGAAGCCATTTGAGAGTGTTTGTGTGTTGTGTTAGTGAGAAGAGAAGAAAGAAGCTTGAAGAAAAAGCAAGGATCCACCAAGAGCTTGTAGATCCAGAGGATTGGCATCATTTCTGACTCTTTTGAGGTATCAAGTTCATTTCTTGGCCATTGTATGCTTAGATTAGTTTATTTAGGGGTTTTATGTCTCCTTTAGACCCCATTGTTAAGAGTGTTTGGGTATTGACGGTTTCAAAGCATAAGAGCTGTCCTTTTGGACTCTTAGAAGCATCTATGGTCATAAAAATCGAATCTTAATGGTTAAGCCACAACCATGCAAGTGCTAGTTAGTCTTGAAGCTTGTTTAATGGACCAAAATCATGTTTTGACCCCAACCATGCATGTAAGCACATAAAGTTTGTGACTTTATGGCTTAGGAGGTCTTAAAGGATCTGGATCTACGTTCTGGATATATAGACTTAACGAATTAAGCCACAAATGAAGTCCCAAGGAAGCTGGCCAGTACGTTGGGCGTACTCCCCGGTATGCCGCGCGTACGGGGTCAGCTCCCCATTTTAGTCAAGACCAGTGTACATTGGGCGTACATGCTAGGTATGTCGTACGTACGCATGCAAATTGGAAAAGTTGGGATTTTGGGCTTTTAGAGAATGGGCCTGGACTTTTGGGCCCCATGGCCTACTGTGAAGTATAAGTTTGGACTTAGAAATCTGGAACTTAAGTATTGGGCCTTTTGGGCAAAGATTGGACCCTTGGGAATTATTATATTTGGAATTGGAACTTTTGGGCCCATTTGGGGGGGGGGGGGATAAGGCTCAATTTAGAAATTAGGCAATTAGTGGGCTCTTAGGGAATTTTTTATGGGCCATATGAGAGCTGGGCCTAATAAGCTAGAATTGGGATTCATGTATATCCCAATTTGACCAATAGGTAAAATGGTCATTTTACCCTAAATAATGTTATAGACTCTGATTGAGTGTTAATGTGACTATGATAGCCGGGAGTCATCGGAGCAGCTGTTAGAGATTTCTTTCGTGAAATTTGACACACAATTTTATTAGGTGAGTTACCTTCCATTAGAAGTGGGTCTAAGGCACTAAGGCCGATCCACTAGTAGTTGATTATAGTTGAGATGATTGTCTTTGTGATAATTGTCTAGTTTGCTATTACTTGATATGTTATATGTGCCAGTATCATATGTTCTATATGATAGTGGTAGTAGGAGGGGAATAGTCCCCCAATTCGGTTGCTAGGACCGAAGGGTAGGTCGGACATCCTAGGTATGTCTGATAGCACGATTATGATATGTTATTACATGATAGTAGTAGGGGTGAAATAGTCCTCGTGACCAAGTGAGATAGACCGGTGGGTAGGCAGACACCCCATAATGGTCTGACACGGGTAAGCCAACACCCCATAATGGCTTGACACGGGTAGGTTGGGCACCCTAGAATTACGCGGCAATATGTATGTTGTATGATATGTGGTATGTTAGGGGAACTCACTAAGCTTCGTGCTTACAGTTTTAGTTTTGGTATTAGGCACCTCTTCAGCGGCAGGGTAGCAGCGCATCGCACACACATGATTTTCTGCTTTGAGAACCCTGGAATTGTACTCTGACATTTTACTATTTGATGTCATGGTTTTTGAGACTTGTGATTCGTGATTTGATGTATTGAAATGATAGCAACGATGTTTTCCGTAAACCATTTTTATAAGTAGCATAATTAAACAAAAAAATTTGGGTCTCGATTTTGGGATGTTACATTATACCTCTCTTATGGCATGACTTCATGAATGAGACATGCTCTTGATTCGACTAACGATCATTACTTAAACATGTGAGGACACATGTTGTAATTCTTTTACATATAGTAATTATATTACATATATAACTTTTTTTTGTCTTGACGTATTCTATTATAATCTTTTATAATTATATGTAAGGTAAATTTTAAAAAACTTAAAATTATATGATTTAAACAAATTATCTTTAACTAATCTTATAATTAATTGATTTCAAATCATTATTTGTAATTCCTAGTCTTTTAGGCATATTTATCTTGCAGATTAATTGTCCAATTTAAACAGTTTAAAATAATGTTTAAAACTAAAGATAAACCTTAAATCCAAAATTATAGCAAAAAATCCCGAAACCTGCCATTCTCCAGAAAGTGTGTCCGTGTCCATAGGCGCGTCACGCCTTGCGACTAGTAGGTTTCTTCAGTTTTTAACAGTATTGTCTATAATCAAATCCTAATGGCTCTGATGCCACTTATGAGTTTACTAGGCATCTATACACATAAATTAGGCAACAATATATTTGATATAAACTGTAAGTGTACATGGACCCTAAGATCTAGGTTTTACTATTATAACAACATACTTTCAAACTAGCATTATAAACTAAAGAAAGGGATTGGTTTACTAACCTTTTGACAAAATTGAACTTGTCACTTGAAGACTTGGTGATTTTGATATTCGTGTTGCTCTTGGAAAGTCTAGCACCCAAAGTAGAATGTCTCACACCCAAAAAACTAAAACCCTAGAACTTTAAGATATATATATATATATATATATATATATATATATATATATATATATATATATATTTATATATATATATATAGAGAGAGAGAGAGATAGAGAGATAGAGAGAGAGAGAGAGAGGTTGAAAATCGGTTTTCTCAACCTTATAGGGAGTATGAACGATTTCTCTAAGGCCTAGATATATCTTTATATGGTTGTGGTATTTTCCAGATAATCATGATTTGAATCAATCAAATAATCAGATTTAATCATAATTCAAATCTTTTCCTTATTTGTTATCTAGATTGATTCTGGAAGCTGTCTGTAAGCTACTCAAAATCGTCCATCTGTAGGGAATTCCAAAATATTCATGTTACTCAACTATTAATCAATTACTATTCAGCCCATCCACCTTTAGATTAAATGTAACTAATTCCAAATTAATTCTAAATTAATCCTGATTAATTTTAACCAGTTTCTAATTAATTTATTAACCTGTAATAAATTAATAAACAATTTATCTCAATCTCTTTTGTAGCTATTTTAGCTCTTGAGGGCAACATAAAAAAAAGACTTTGTTATTATTCCCAACGTTATACCAATTACTTAATGATATTGGAAACCTATTTCTAGCACGATCTTCCTCTCTCGTTATCCCTTCTACTTTATTTCTAGTTCGTTTCTTTTGTACTCAACGAACTTCTAGAACATTCCCTTTGCAAATATCCTCATCTAGGATCAAATCGTGATTGCCTTCAAATGTAAGCTTAGTAGTTCTTGATGAACTGCTATCTATTGTAAATGTTCCAGAACAACTCTCGGAAAATGAATATAATAACACTAATGTGTGGATTTTATCATCAAATTTAATTTCAACTGATACTAACCTAGATAGTATTGAATTAAACTTTATGTGACCTGTCTGTCGAAATTCCTTCCTTCATCTTCATATGCACCAAGTATCTAATTAAGAAAACCTTATTCTCAACCGTTGTTTATCATACATGTTAGATAACGCATTGATCAACCCAACCGTTGTCTTCTTGTTGACAATTGATTACACAACATTCTATGACAATGACAACCTCACAGCTCAAAGAGACTATCGATTCAACATGGTCCAATCCTCTTGGTTCGTCGCTTCAAGTATCTTTCGAGACAATGGGTCCGTGTAACTTATTCCAATAGAGATCTACGATTGACATCTTCCAAAAGTCAAAGACCTTCAAATTTATTGATCTTAACCTCCCTGTCTTCAACCATAGCTCTAGTATAATTGTTATGATTAAAGACGTGATAAACACACAAAATAAAGATGCGAAGTATAAAACAAGAACACAAGGACTTACGTGGTTTGCACTGTCACAAGCATGCTAATCTACCATTGAACTATAAAGAGATTTTATTAGATTGTAGAATGTACAACCATCACAAATGCTTTCCGCTTTTTGTTACAAATATACATGGGTATTTATTTGTAATGCTTCTTCGAAGGAATTGATTGATCCAAATCCTTTTGACACCAATCAACACCCCGTTTTGAGACATAGCATCATTGCATAAAAATGAAAGGCTTTTCCTTTCATAAACATGTATACAAGGATTTATTTCAATATTGAAAGACAACAACTCTTTCCTACACCAAATGACACAATCTCCATAAAAGAAAACCATGGACACTAATTAGCATGCCAAGCCCACCTCTAAAAATGAAAAATAAGCTTAGTCTAAGTTAACATAAACGAGAAAATGAGATGGTTTGTCCATATTTTAGATGAATTGAAACCGCACGAGTAACCTTGCGGATGTATATTGATCTCCTTTGCGGTTACAAAGTGGAATTGCACGAATCCCTGGCCTCAACTCAGAAACAGGCAAACAAATTTGGCCAGCAAAATTATCTTTTTCTGACATGTTGTAACCATGTACTTGAATACGAAGTAAAGCTAATTCAGGAACTGATAATGGAAATGTAAACTCTTCATTCCAAACAGGTGTCCAGTTGTCCTCCTTCATCTTTGTCTTTTTCATTTTCTTATCAACCGGTGCTCCAGCTATACCCACCTGTCTCATTTCATATACTATTTACTTACCATTTCATTTAAACATATCTTTTTAATAGTAAAGCTTTGATTGTTAAGTTAAGAGAGTAAAGATAATTACCCTGGTGTAGAAATCTGGTGGGGAGTATTTATCGAAATGAGTTTTTTTAAAATCAAAACGCCATCCATCTCCCATATAGATTTTCACCTGTTAAATAAAAGATCACGATGTAAGAAGAATTATTCCTATAGTTTAAGCAGCTAGAATATTTTGCTAATAAGGGTACGTATTAATTGACCTTTAAAGATGTTTTAGCTGGAATCTTTGTTTTAAGATTAAGCACCTCATTCTTGGGCCCATGTCCCATTAAAAAATCTGGTTTTTTCACATAACCACAACCTCCGTTAGATCTGAACATTCCATGCATTAACCACAGTGATCTACCATATCCCTGCATTAAATATAATATTAATTATACACATTAATTGGTTACTAAGACATCACAAAGCATTCAACTCTATAAAGTTTAAGGAACTCCACTTTACATACACCTTTACCATTTATTTCATACAATACATTGAACTCCAACATATTTTAAAAGAAAAAAACTTTTTTTTTCCAGTGAACTCCAAACCCATTGAATGCCAACCAATCATTAATTCACCTTATTAAACCATGCATTGTGAATGCTCTTAATACTTTGTTATTTACCATTAAACCATACTTTGTTATTTAGAATTAATATATACTTTGTTGTTTAAGAAATTATAGATATAGAAAAGTAGCTATAACCTGCATATTAAATGCAACCATTTGAGCTCCATGTAGCCAACCAATTAATGGCTTGTAATTGGAAGAGGTAATACGAGTTCCTTTGGGATAAATCCTAAGAATATTCTTCTGGCTGAACCTGAAAAAAAAAAAACATTCATAATACATATAAGAATGAAACGACATACAGATATTCGTATTATTAATATGTAACACCTTAAACCATAAGTTATAGACAAGCCAAGTAACCTATGTATAATATTAATGGAATGAGTTGTTATCAAACTTCATATATTTTATACCTTACTACATCATGCCCATGATTTTCTACAGCCTTTTCAAGTGCTTGTTCAACCAAACTTAGGCGTCTAACTTCATCATTTTCAACTTTCAATGCATCCTTCAATCCACCTTTTGGTTTCCCAGCATGAATAGCAATTAGCTGCTTGTAAACAGGAGATGAAGGTGATCTTTTTCCTTCATTAATGTCATTTTCTGACTGCAACATATAACACACACCATCATCATCAGAAACTCGGCACTTTCTTGACCTACTTTGCTTGTCATCTTCAGCTGCAAGGTACTCTTTTGGAGGTTTAGTTGAAATCAAGATTCGATACTTTAAGCTCTCAGGTGTTAGAAGTTCTTTCAACTTCTCTGATTCAGGGAAAAATAGCATTGACCCAAATGTTTCAGTGACCATTTGAGCTACTTTTGCTTGAAGATCAGGTGTAAGGTGGTCTTCGAGTGTTATGATGACTGGATAAGGAGAAGCTGTAAAGGCGTGATCTTTGATTGCTTTCAAACATCGCATGAGTTCTACAGGACTCGTCAGGGTCCTGCATGCAGCATGATGATGACTGTGAATATGATGGCGTACTCTTTGATTGGTTTCAAGTATGGAAGTAAGTTAATTGCATACCTTCCATGAAGAACATGCACATTAGTTTTTGATGAGTTTGGCCATAGATCAAGTTCTATGACTCTTACACCTCGTTTGAGTGCTTTGATGATTGGAATTTCACTGCATTTGCTGCTTAACTGGTTCCCAGTTAAGTACGAGTTGTGGCCGGTGTATATGAAGTAATGGGATAAGGGAGCAGTCATATCTTGGTGAACCTAAAATTTGGGCGAAATAAGCAACCATTTTCATCAATGAAATAGTACTTATACGAATCAAATCCAATATGGACTTGTTTGAATTCTCAATTAACGGAAGAAATAGAAACAATATTGGATCAAATCGAAGATACCTGTGATCTAATTGGGGGGTTAAGGTCGGTGTTGAAGAGAAAGTGATGGAAATCCTCTAGAGAAAGGGAGTTCCTGTTTATAAACTTGGCCAGATGATGCCGCTTGTAAAGTATCTGCTCCACCATACGCTCAGCTTCATGTCCATCGTCGCCCTGGTATTCTTCCAAAAACCGCCGGAACTGATCTGTCGTCATGTGGATCCCATCGCCGGAGTATTTCTTGAATGCTTCTTTGACGTCAGTAGGTGGCTCTGCTTCCGATATCTTGAACTTCCTAGTAAAACACCAGCATACACTGTAATTCCCCATTACCCTTTCACTCTGTGTGTAGATTCTCTCCGGCTATTTAGGGTTAGAAATGTGGGTGATGGGAATTTGGAATTTGGGTGAGTAAGTATATATAGAGTGTGGCTAAAGGTGATGGGCGATTGAGGATTACGCAACACAAACTGACTTTCCGCGATGTGCTTCTCTTTGTTGATTCTCAGATGGAGCGATGAGAGAGAGAGAGAGTGTGTGTGTGTGTGTGGAATGTTGATCTTCTGCTTGATTTAGTGTCGTCGATCGTCATGGGAGCACACAGAATCAATCAAGTCAAATGGAATGGTTTGAAGTATTCGCTTCCCGCCTTATTTAAATATTATCCGTCTAATAAATAAGGAGACTGGTTCATGTCTGCATAATGAAACTCTTGTAAAGTTAGTTGCTTCTTTGAAAAACTATCCGAAGTAGTGTTTTAAAATTATTCCAAATATACCTTTTAATATAATTAATTACAATAAAATATAATAACTTTTTTTATTTTTCTTGTGTTAGTACGTATTTTTAAAATCATAAATAAAATACTTAGAAATTTATGTTCTACAAGGGCCATTACTTAAGTAATGAACATACTTTATGACTTCAACAACAAATAAGATATTATATTTTGTTTTTGTTTTTTTTCGGATAACTAGAAAAAAATAAACAATGATGTTTTTTATGATTTCAGCAAGTAAATGAAAAAATGAAGATAAACCTACAATAATTTTTTTTTAATATATTTTAACAATACAAAACGATTAAAATAGATCTTTTTATTAATGTGTATAAATGTATTAAAGTCTCCTCGATTTGTCAAATATCCTTCCCTTTTTCCATAGCCATCTCGCCTTGGGGCATAGACATCTTGCAAAAAAAAATTCAATTAAACATAAATAATCAGAGAATATTATTTAGTAATAACTTTAATTTAATGAAAGTTTATACTATTTGTTTTATAAAATTGAATTATTTCTTTATAAGTTACTTTATGTCATTTTATATTTTCAACAAGTTTTTATTAAATATTATTTTTATCCGCAATTATTTAGTTTTTCAATTAATCTAACAAACATAAGGTTTCATTTTCTTTTATAATTATCATTAACAACTAATATTTTTTTGGTTTACTGTAATAATTCTTAATTCCGAAATGGACCGCTCCGGAACCAACTTTGAAAATCTTTGATTTGTTTCAAAAACTTTGAAATCTTTTATACTCTCTCGTCAGAGGTTATCATCGTTTGTTTGTTTTTTTTAAATGACACATTTTTATGACACCTTATTACAATCTATTTTTGTTTTACTAGGTTTATTTACCTTATCGTAAGATTTAAGATAATAATATGTTTTCCAGACACCATAAAAAATATTTCGGAAATGTCCCTTAGATTTTTGAGACACCGCATGCTATATTGCTTTTATCATTTTTACACAATAAAATGTTACCTAAGTATATCTATTTACTAAACTTCGTGATGTAAAACCAAAAATGAATAAATTAAAGCATTTTTTAAATTACTACCATATTAACAAAATTTGACTTTCATATTGCACCTGATTAAAATAATTTTTTTTATTTATGCACCACCGAAAATTTTTATCAACACCTTTACTTATATATATATATATATATATATATATATATATATATATATATATATATATATATATATATATATATATATGGAAAAAAATTCAACAGAGAACTATAATTATTGGTTCTTCAATGAATCAAATTTTTTTTTTAATTTCTAGAGCTTATTCTTTATCGAAAAAAAATCTAAAAATATCGAAATTCATATATTAACATTGTGAATGTGAAAAATATTTTTCGGATTCACACGATATTCACATTGTGAATTTGACGTAAAAAAATCGAATTTTATATCATTGGAAAAATGATAAAAAGTTAAGAATTTCTGTATTTTTAGTTTTTTATTTTTATTTTTATTTTTTTATTTTTATTTTATTTATAAAAATTAACTTCTAAAAGTTGAAAAAGATTGGTTCCTTGGTTATTATGGTTCTCTATTGAACCTTACTATATATATATATATATATATATATATATATATATATATATATATATATATATATATATATATATATATATATATATATATATATATATATATATATAGGTCTAGGTTATTCTATTCAAAATAATTATTGTATTATTGTATGCATAACTGTGGACCAATCAAGTTTACTTATTTTAAGAAAATGATTAATATATATTATTGAATTAAATGTAATTGAAAAATATCATCTAATTTAATTACAAGGGTATTTTAGTCAATTAATATAAATTTAATAAAGAAAAATTGCATATTTTAAGGGATCATAGATTCTATTAATTTTAAAAATGCGATTTTACGAATTATAACTATTTTAATTCGGACATTCTGACAGAATATGTTTATTTATTTAATTATTTACTCAAAAATAAAAATATTCTTGAACCTATTTCTTGATCAAGACTTTAAGAAATTCTTGTAGAATAACAAATTTTTGAACAATCAATTGAAGAATAAAAACAAAAAATACATTATTTCTTATAGAATACGGGTAACAATTGTTAAGAATTACAACGACTAATACATTCTAAAAGAATAATGTGGTCCGTTTCAATTTTGTGGTCGGTTCTTCAAGCATCAACTTCTGTGATTCCAACAAAATTAGATTACGTGATTCCATTCCAACAGAATTGAAATCTCATCAATATCATCCATTGAATCATCTATATAAACATACTTGATACCTTTTCATAATTCAACGTTGTAAAGATCATTCACTGTCCACATAAATGAAGTGTTAAATCAGAAAAAAAAAACATAAATTAAAATATGAATCAGACCATATGAATCAGTCCCTTTGCTGCATCAATAAGACCATTTGAAAGAAACACATATGATCTCAATATCACTCAAAACCCCCAAATTCCACTTGAATTGGAATTATAAAGTTGGGTTATCAATTCCCGTAACAAACAAAAATGGAAGGAAAAAATCCTAAGGTGAAAATTAACTCGAACAGAGCTTCATGTTACTTCATTATATCAAAAATCGAATCTAACCAAATGTGACATCCCCAAAATCACGGCCACAAAAGACCGATTTCATTTATGCTTTTTGAAATAATTTCAGAGTAAATCCTTTTGATTTAAAAGAGTTGCGGAATTTGTTCCCAAAAACAAAATATGATAAAATAATATTTATCAAAACATTTCATCAAGAGATGCATTTTCATTATATAATCAAAACTCGGGATGTCATGTTCCGATACAGACCATAAAACATAAACGATAGTATTACAAGTCATTCAACAAATATATACATATACAGACTTGTAAACAAAACAACTTGATGATTCGTCTATCTTAAGCTCTTGCGCCACTTCCTGTAATACAAATAAACAGAGTGGGTCAGGCTTGGGAGCCTGGTGAGCATATAGGGTTTTCAACCCACAATAAATAAATTATATTTAATTTCACCAACCAACAATAACCCGATTACCCATTCCCGTTATCCTCACTTTACGTCCCTAAAACAACATCTATTATAAGGAACCTAATTCAGAATTTTCATCGGGATAGACATTACTGCAGAGGGGCTTCCTCAACAATAAGTGTCCTAAAGGCAACCATGTGGGGGATAGAGTACACCGGTGAACACATCGTTCACAACACCTACAGGTTATGAGTCTGCTAGTGTTCCACAAGACAGTATAGAATAGTCCATGGTCGTCATCCATACTCTGCTGAATGACTAGAATAACATCAACAACACCGAGGCCTCTCATCTATTTATTACACACCAACTATCTACCCATGTTCTACCCAACATATCAGTAGATAAAAATATATATTTTTATACATAGTTTAAAAACCTGTATAGCATGCTTTAATCAATACATATTCCACATAACAGATGAGACATACACACATAACACGTATTTCATAGAGAATAAATCAGATCTATGAGATAGAAGAGAGTGAATGTACACTCACATGTATAACAACAAAATATATACACATAACACATATTTTATATAAAATACTTCATAATATTGCGTTGGAATGAAATTGACTACACACTCACTTGATCAGAAGATGATCGGACAACACTACGGCTTGTAGAAGTAGTATTTCTCCGTAGATCTGGAAGATCATCACAAAACCGGGCTCCTCGCGGGCAGGGCTTCGGCTCGGGAATAACGCTCTTCGGGATCCTCGGGGCTTCGGATCTTGCTTCGGGGCTCAGGAATATTATCGGGGCTTCGGGGTATAAACGGCACGCTAAACGAGGCAAAGACTAGAGAGAGAAGGAAGAAATTTGAAAAGGATTAAGGCTACCTTCGTATCTCCTTTTATAGGAGGCTGGACCCCAGTGCATACGTTGGGCGTACGCCTCGGATCGTACGAACTCCGGATAATATCGGATATAATAAATAAATTTAAATATTAATTATTTAATAAACTTTGAAAATTCATATCTTCTTCATACGAACTCCGTTTTCGACGTTCTTTATATCCACGCGTAGGTGAGACTACGCTCTACAGCTTTTGTTTAGATACCTTCGGCTAATTTTGAATTTATTTTTATTATTTATTTTTAGGAGGCCGGGACAGAAAAATTTCGTTATAAATTCATAACTTCTTCGTCCGACGTCCATTCTCGCCTAACTTTTCATCGTTTCGCTACTAACAACGAGATCTTCGATTCTCGTTTAGATTGTTTTGGCTAAAAACCGCTCGATCTCAAATCGAGTATTCGGGCTGCATACTGCCAAGTCGAAACTTCAGAAAATCATAACTTCCTCATACGAAGTCAGATTTGGGCGTTCTATATATATTCGGAAACCTCGTTTCAACTACTACAACATGATCCAAAGATATCGAGTTTATTTTACACTTAAATTTTGACGCTCATTTTATTCTTAATTAATCATACCACATAATTAAGCAATTACGCACGAAACACATAATACTCAAATAATACGTTCTTATTATTTCAAATTGGGTTACAAAGGTTAACCTAGACTATTACATTGCTAAAAATGGCAAGCCCAAAAACACAAGCGTTACACCAAACATCGATTCACTCAAATACGAAGTTCGAAAGAAAAATAATTCAATCAAACAAGTAAAACACTAAACCTCGTAACCAACAGAGAAACTCGAAATGGACAAAAAATGGATCATCGGAAGAGAAAAAAACGCTGACTAAAGAGAAGAGAGTAAGCTAACCTGATTGGTAGAAGTTAGTTGATTGATTTGAACAGAAATCGATTGATCAAAGGAAGTAAGAAATGTAGATCAGAAGAGGGATTAGGTTTCATAATCGGAATCTTTTCGTTGGAAGAATGGTGAAAGTCAGGGGCGATGGTGGGGTATTGGTATTGGAGTACGTTGCCGTTTAAAAAAAAGATATAAAACCTGGAGAAATTAGGGTTAAAAGTCAATACCATGATTACAGAGATTATTTTTGGAAGTTGTTAATCATATTACTAAATTACCCTTATTTATTTATTAATTTATTTAATGTTTTTTAAATTTTGATTGACCCACATTTATGCATACGATAACACAATAATTACTTTAAACACATGAACATATATATATATATATATATATATATATATATATATATATATATATATATATATATATATATATATATATATCATACATAATTATAAAGTTAGCATTTTTTCTTGAATCTTATGCATTTGAAACCCCATTTTTTAACTTTCTCCAACCACATTCAGTTGAAACCCTTTTTTTTTAACTAATGCAACTCAAAAGTTTTCTTAATTATGATTTAACACTCAAAAGTTTTGTAACTTATATTATGTTTAATAAGCATTTACTGAAAAGTTTACTATAAAAAGGTCAATCTTTTGTGTCTTTTGTATTATATAAAATCTTACATGTAAGAAAGATTTCAAGATATTGTGATTCAAAAGTTTTATATAGTTAGGAGCATTCACGATCCAAATATGATGATTTGAAGAAATGGGTTATGTCGCATCGATGGTAGTTGTAATATGATTTTTTTTCTTTCGATCAAAACAACTGAAGCTTTTCTATTATTTCTTTATATATATATATATATATATATATATATATATATATATATATAGAGAGAGAGAGAGAGAGAGAGAGAGAGAGAAAGAGAGAATATTTTTTGAACAACAATTTAATGTTTAGAAGTTAGCATCATGGAATCGTCAACGCCTAGATTAAAACTCGAAGCCTCCAATCTAAAAGACAAAGTTTTTACCAAATGGGCTAGTCCCACATTGGCGTATATATTGACATTTCTATTTTATAAAATTATAAAACATTTTTATTATATTATGAGTTTGTTAAATTTCTTTTATGTTATATTTAATTTTTCTTTTCCTAAATGTCGTAAATAATTAACATAACGATGAAATTATGTTTTATCTGTTAATGTTAATAAAGATAGTGAATACTAAAAATAAACCGTGATTATAATAAATAAAATAATTATATCCTTCATCTAATAAAAAATTCTATTGGTTATTATTAGAATAAGTATTGATGAAATCATAATATAATAAAACATTTTTATATTATTTATCTAAAAATAGGATATATGTTTATTAATAAATAAATAGTAAGAAAATAACAAATATGATATATCCATATTTAACATAAAAAGATAAGAAAAAAATATTAAAAATAATAAAGTATATGTTACATCAACCCTAATAGTATAATAATTATGTATGTATATTAAATATTTCATATACCTTGTTAAAAGTGCTATATTATACCACTAAAAAAATAAGTATAATAATTATATATGTATATTAATATACATTGTTAAAATTGTTATATTGTACAACTAAAAAAGTTAATAAAAATTCAAAAATTTAATACCCGAAAAAAATAAAAAAAACCATTGAAAAGAACTCTCGCTATAAGACTATACGGAGTGCATCTTCAACTTACCATGCGTAGAAGCTAACCACATCAGCTAAATATGATTTCACATAATACTCACCGATAGGGCTGTAAACGAATTGAACGTTCGGCGAACCGTTCGTGAACTGTTCGGCGGGAAGTTCGTTTATGTTCGTTTATTTAATAAATGAACGAACGTAAACAAAAATTATCGTTCGTTTAGTTAAATGAACGAACATGAACAATGGTCTCGTTCGTTCATTTATGTTCGTGAACGTTCGTTTACGATGTTCATTTACGTTCGTTTATGTTCGTTCGTTTAAGTTTATTTATATTCATCTATATTCAATTATTTTTTATAATATTGCGATATTAAATGTTCGTTTATGTTCGTTTATGTTCATATATGTTTAATTGTGTTTTATTTATCTTTGTTCGTTTATGTTCGTTTAGCATGTTCACGAACATAAATGAACGAACATGAACAAAGTAATTTGTTAAACGAACGAACATGAACAAGAAAATCTCATTCGTTTATCCGTTCGTGTTCGTTTGTTGTTCGGCTAACTTAAACGAACGAACATGAACAAGACCTTGTTCGTGTTCGTTTGGTTCGTTTACAGCCCTACTCACCGAGGTTGGAAATGGTGTTCACTACACACTCACTGATAGGAAGAGAGAGAAAGATAGATAGTGAGAGAGGAATAAGAGAGAGATTGTTAAGGTGCGTAGCCGAAATCACGAGAACTCACACCACAACTATACGGGGGTGCAGTGGCGAAGGTGGCTAGAAAAAGTAAGGTCCATGCACCCCACTTTGAAGTGGATTAGAGCCATTATATTACTAAATATAACCTTACATAAATTTTGTTTTACTAAGAAATCCTTTTTATGGCACTCACTTTTACAAGAAAAGTCTCTTTTTGGTATTTCTTTTGCTGAAAAAAAAAAACTAAATATATCACAAAATTGCATAGTATTATATATATATATATATATATATATATATATATATATATATATATATATATATATATATATATATATATATATATATATATATATATATATATATTAGTCACTATTTAGTGATGAGTATATTTTAGTCACTATTTAGTGACCATATTCAATTTTGGTCACAAAATCGATTTTGTGACGGACCGACGAAAAGTTTTTTTTGAGAACGGTGGATATAGATTGGAAGAAGAAAATCATAATAAAAAACAATGAAAGTTAAATTATTAATAATAATAATAATAATAATAATAATAATAATAAAATAAAAGACAAAACAAAATTAGCATGCATGGTGCCCATGTCATGAGTATTAAATTAGAACACTCGCCACCAACCTATCTCACTTTTATTAAATGAGGGCGAATCATATATTCGTGAATCTAGTAATCTTGTTCGTTCATTTGTTCAAAACAAATATGACGGCCATGAACTCAACTGTAGCCTACTATTTTGATATGTTAATGTTCCTTAACAACATTTTGTTGCTATATGTGTCGTATGGTTGGAGTGTTCTCAGTGGTACTGCTTATATCATCATTATGCGTATCATTTGTATTTGGTCTAGTAAGAGTTGCCCATTTGGACTTGCACATTTGAAGTTATAAGGATTAAACACCACTAGATCATTCACCAAAATTACCAATGAATTTCCTAAAGATTTAATTAAAAACCCTAATTTGTATGGTAGTTATCCATGACGGATTACCCACTAATTCCAATATGTGGAAAAAATGTGGCCATTACCCATGGATTTCAATATTTGTTGATAAAATGGAAAAAATCCTACCACAATAAAAGTGACGTGTTCATGATACGAATAGGGGATTTCTATTTTAAATTATTTGCTATCGTAGTTATGATCATCTAAAATTATTGTTCTCCACTTTAAATTATATATTTGACCGGCCATTTCTTTTTGTCAAATGTAAGTAGGTTAATTTTGCAAAAGTTGCTATGCGGTATTAGGTTCATTGATTAAGGAGTAATGAATACTCGACCTAGGTCAGGATGCTCGGGAAGTACTCATATATTGTAGATTATAAAGTGATATGTTTAAACTAGTTTATAACCTGTAAAAACCACGGTTATATAATTAATTAAACTTTTAAAATAAAAACCAAAAATTATTAATCAATTATTTTAAATAAATTATTAATTAAGAGATTTTTTTAGTTATATAAATTTTAATCATTGATTTAAATAAATATGTGAAATTATATCACTTTATAATTTGTATTAAGTTTATTTTTATTTTTATTCTAATGTTATTAATTTAATACAATCAGAGTGTAAAATTTCAAATTTAAAATTTGAAATGAAGAATCAATAAGTTTACAAATGTCATTTATTAATTAGGAGATATAATATGATGATATATGACAAAATAAGAATAAAATATACGTTAATTAAGACGCTTAATAATATGACGAATAATTTCTCTCAGCAACAACTATCTTTTACAAAAACGTTATGATCCAAGGAAAGTACATGTCTAAAACAATAGAATCAAACTTTTGATGTATTTATGAAATGATATCCACATCAAAAACGATAAAAAAAAAACAAATTAAGGCACCACAAAATATGATTTGTGTTAGTCTTTCTATATATATATATATATATATATATATATATATATATATATATATATATACACACACACACACACACACACACACACACACACACACACACATACATACTAGGAAACTTATTCGGGCCGTGATAATCACGACCCTAGTGAATTGATCATTAAGCTATTTTTAAATGATTTTAGGTAAAATACAGTTGTTTGTGTTTGACAGAAAGTGCAACATATTTGCTTTTCTTGAAAATTAATATGGGCAATATAGCATTGTACTTTAAATGTACATTCTTTTAATGTGAAAAAAGATGTAACTTAAGTACATTGTTATTTTTTCATAGGAATACAAAATCACAAAGCTTGTTTTTATAAACTTGCAGTGGAATTAATCTTTACAACTATGGTATACCTGTATAAAGTTCATGTAGAAGACTCAAACTCCATACCATTTTCTATTGAAAAATAGTTGATTCTTGTTGTGAGTCTTGAATAAAATCTGATGGTTCAAAGAAATGATTATACACATTATTTCATAAGTCATAACCGTTGTACATACTATGAAATGAAGCTAAAGTCGAAAAAGTTTTGAAATTTTCTAAAGTGAATTGAAAAACTAACCTGATATGAATCCAAATATAGACATATTCATGCAAGAATATAAACTTTAATTCGTCGAGTCATTTAGTTTTTAAGAGATAATTGAATATTTCATATTAATTTCTGAAGATAAAAATTAGACTTTATTAACAAATTATTACCACGGATGCTTAGTTGCTAGGCTAGCAATTGAATCACTGATGTCATTGAGGACATTACCAACCTAAACTCGATCCAATCCATCTATACCGATACCTGAAAGTTTTATTTGCATATCATAATATTACCTCTTTGTAATTTAACGAGAAAACTTTTAGCAAATGCACCACGTCTGAAACAGAAAGGGGAGAAATAAGCAGAGAATATTATACATACCGCTTTGTGTGCAAACAATCAGCACCGTTTTGGGTTTTCTTGAAATTTGGGGCGTTCATCACGCTTGGTATCTATTAATCTACAAGGTATAACAAAATCCGCTTATTCTTGTAACTTGCACACCAACTGGTCAACTAAAGATTTGAATGAGTGTTCTAGTGGTTTTACTTGTCAAGTACGAGCTGTTGACACTTCCATTACAGTGATGATACAATAATACCCCTATATAATTAATTGTCATAAATAGCCCCTATGTTGACTCTAAAACAAAACCCATCAAACAAAAACTCAATCTCAATAACATATGATATTTGGAAAACTAATTTGAATAAAAACCTCTAATGTGAGTTGCAATCAACAGATTATAAAAGGAATCAATAGAGAAGGGTAGCAGAGAAAGGTAGTAGGTAGGAAGTGTTGAGTTGGGGAAAGGTTTGAACACAATACACCACATTCACCTTTCCAGTTTCCATCATGTGAATATATCTCAATTCAAGACTTGAAATTGGATTCATTGTCATCAGGTTGAAGCCAATGTTGTTCTCTTACGCATTTCATCGAACATATGGTAAACCAAACAAAAATTCCAAGCTAGCAACATGAAAATCTGAAATCCCATACATCTGATACAACCAATAGATGAAAACATCACCCCATCTGCCCCTAATAAAGTACGTGGTATTTGTATTGATGATTGGAGTACATATATCCACAATCTCCGTACCAGTACAAGGCATCTTCGTGTTCTTTAAATTAGCAGGAGGTTGTGTTTTTTTTTTTTTTAAATTTGATTCAACAAATAAAAGAAAATAGGTAAACATTATACCTCGATGAAATGATGATGTTACAACAAGTGGAAGTAAACGATTCAAAGAAGAAACAGAGAACAGAAGGAGGTGGTGAGCCGAGTCCACAAAACAAGCTGGAGGTGGCGGTAAGTGGAAAAGGAAGGTGTTAATCAGTCGAATGGAGGTGTGAAGAAGAAAGAGACAATTATAAATAAGAAAAACAAAGGATAGGATCAACATACGTGAAAAATGGAGGTTTCGTATGAAGAAAAGGCGGTGTAATCTTTGTCTACCGATTAAGCAACACGTTTTCAGATGGCACTTGAAACCAAGCAAAAGCTTGAGCTTTGTTTGAAACACCGCCACACAAGGAATAGAGGCGGTGAAGCAACCAAGCTGCTAACCACATATAAGTTAAGAATAGCTGCTCTTCGCCTTATTATTGGAGGAAGGAATCAGCTCGTCGACATGTACCAAAAGCAGGCACCTTGGTGACACACGCAAGCACCTTAATGAGGCAGGCAACCAAACTGCTCAACCCATACACGTTAAAAATGGTTGCCCTCCAGTCTTTCTATTGGAAAGGGAAGAACTCATCGACGTGGACCAAAACCGAAACCTTTAACATATAGGTAATGATATATATATATATATATATATATATATATATATATATATATATATATATATATATATATATATATACACCCAAAATCTAAACATGTGTAATAAAGATGACTGGTTATAAATTATTACGACTGATTATATATTATATATTATTAATCATGCAATACTTTTTTATACACTACATTTGTTGTATAGACTCCATCACTTTTGAAATTTTCATTAGGCTTCATTAATGGGCGTTGAAAGAAAAGGCAACACTATGTCGGAATCATCAATTTATCAGGTAAAATTTTTCTTCTGATCTAGAAATTCCATGGATTATGAGTTTTTTTTTTTTTGGAGAAAAATGGGTTTAGGATTGACGAGGAAGTGTCCGGCGTCCATTAAAAGGTACCAACGACAAAAGCACCATATGAATAGGAAAAATGTTATACGACCAGGTAAAAACATTTGACGGTCTAAAATAGCCTTTGACGACCATGAAATTCATTGTTAAGCTAAGTTTGTTGGATACATCTAACATAATTTTGGCAAAATTTTCACTTAAAGTTCCTGACTTAAAAATCTTCCAACACTTTGATATTTTTGACAGTTTTGCCACTCAACAAAGAAATATTGCATTTTGATCCCTTACTCTAAATATAATTGCACTTTGGTACTTATCTTGAACTATTTTTGCATTTTGGAACTCAACTAACATTTTTGTAACAAAAGTCTAAACCAGCGGTAAATATGTCATTTGAAAAAATGCAATCCGTTATATTTATATATGCATCATTGCTATCCACATACATGATCAAAGCACAAAGGTCCAACCTTGGGGTAATTTTGTCAAATTCGAAGAAGAATAAGGTTTTCCAGATTTACCATCCCGCCGATAATTAAATAATATGACATCGTTAACTAAACAGAAGATCAAAGCATAAAGGACCAAACCAGAGTTAATTATGTTAACATCAAAGAAACAAAAGGTTTTGCCCTCTCCATCTCTTCAATCTACCAACTTGAAATATTTCGGTAAGAGCCTAGTATGTTACCTCTAATTGTACCTCCCAATGTAACCAAATTACCAAACCCATTGGTAGAACGGTAAGTTTTCCTGCTCCAAAAATATGTAGATTTCAAGTAATAAGTAGATAAACAAAAATATGACGATTTCAAACCTTATTACCGGATTCCAAACCTTCATTTGCAGGTTACTTGATACCAAACTCTATATATCAGGAAAAAAAGCACAAAAAAACCAAAGTTAGAGATTTATCATTAAATTGATCGAATAAGAGAGGGAGAGGGAGTTGAAAGAGGAAATAATTTCAGGTTTACCTCTTCATTCTGAAGTAACATTGGCTATGAAGCAGCAGGTTCACACCACTACATAGTCGATTTTCTTTCAAAACCCACATCAGAAACCACTGGACCAAAGTAAATAACACGAACACATACAACTTAAGTTAAACATAGACACATAGAATCGATAATATTTCTCACATAAATAGTTAAACACACACACATAGTTAGAAAAATATGGAAGAAAAGAAAAGGGAAACACATACCTGGAATATTTCGCATTTGACCTACTATTTAGGGTTCATTGTTGGCTAGTGGTGCAGGTCGGATCTGGAAAAAAAAAACACCAGTATAACCAAAAGAGAAACTCATGAAAAGGAAAACCTTGATGGATTACTTATGGTGGGATCTTAAAAAAAATCAAAATGTCAACAAAAATACACTCTAATTTGGTTGATGCTTCTTTTTCCTATAATTCTAAGGGTGCTTTTGGACCAACATTTTGATTAACATATTTGAGTATTGAATCTTCCATGCGAATGCATATGCTGTCACAAACTTATGTCTTCTAGTTGCAACTTTATTGACTTTTGAATGCCATATCCTGCTCTCTTTGATACAACTTCTTGGTTTGACATATTTGAGCATTAAAACTGTTATACTCACACACATGCACACATAATTAACTAAAATTCAACAATCAAGGAGCAACATAGAAGATGCTATCAGTTTCCAACCGTAGTGGGATCAAATCAGATTTACCAACTGATTGAGATATAAGTTCCATCTAGTTAGCCTACATACAAACAACCAAAAGTAAGAAAATAGATATAACCAAAATACCAAGCTACACATACTATAAACATTTTGACTTTCCAGATCCAATTCAACTATAATTTCATAACCTAACTTTAAACAATGTAGATCCGTTTTCCATTGTTGTTTGCAATCTAAATATGAATAATGTTATTAGTTATTTAGAATATATTTTTTTTTCAAAAATAATTATAACACCTTAGGAAGGTATGAAATGGAGTCACCCAGTATTATGCTCTTTCCCACAATTTCCACACGTTTTTGTAACCTAAACTGTAAAAGTGAAACATGGTTATAGCTTGGTATACTATATTGATGGTTTGACTAGAGTCAATATAAAAACTAAAAACCAGATCTATTATGAGCAAATCTAGGAAAACAAAAATCCGTACTTATGAATGCATTAAAGATCCTAGGTTGATGCTTCAAAATGTGTCTTAAGCTCGAAAATAAGTTCATTTATGTTTTAAAACCTATGAAAATTACACAAAAAGAAAACAAAATAGAGAGAAAAGAGAGGTGAAGATGAAGGTGCAACAACATTGGTGGCGGTGGTGTAAAGTGGAAGATTTGTTGATAAATTCATATCAAAATTGGGTTGGAAAACCCTTGATCTAACTCCAAATTGAAACAAAAAATGTCAATTATGGAAGAAATATAAGATTAAAGGGAATAAGGAGAAAGAAAAATATTGGTAGATTAGGCTTAGATCGTGGAAAAAACACGGTTTGAGTATGGTAGAAGGATAGATATCACGAGGGTTAGATGTTGAACTCGAGAGCTATAATGTGAAGTGATATTTGTATAGAACACATCAGGAGAAGGGAACCAGAGGTTCAATGGGAATGAAACGGAATAGGGGACCACCACCATAGGGAGTCGTTGTTGTTGAAAACGATTCAGCGTCTTCCGGTATCAGAGCTACAATGTAACATCCCGATGTTAAGGTTCTAATATTGGGCTTTATGAATTTAGTATGTTGCATTTTGGTCCATAAGTTGAGAAGTGGTAAAAAGGGGCCCAAAGTGGCTTTTGGTGGAAACTGGGAAATATGAGTATGCCATGTTTACATGTGTGTACGCTAAGCGTACTAAGGCGCGCCTTAGTACGTTGGGCATACACTTCGTATGCTGGGAGTACGAGGGTGGCATGCAAACCCTAATTTTAGGGCCTTGGTTCATATTTAAGCAATATTATAGACTCAAACCCTATTCTTATCTAGCCTCTTTCAGAGATTTCGACCCCCAACCAACCCTAGAGCAAATGGAAGCCATTTTATTATCCTTTAAGAGAGTTTCGAATGGTTTTGAAGAAAGAATAAGGTAGTGTGAAGACCTTGGAGTGGGTTGCTTTGTAGATATGAGATTTCTAGCTTGTTTGCAACCTCAAAAAGGTATAAAGCTTGCATCTTTTCCACTCCATCTTGTAGATCTAGGTTTTTGCTCTTTAAAGTCTCTTTTTGGTCCCAAAATGATGATTCTGGAACAAAGCATGCTCTTGACCCATTAGGTCGTCCTTTCAAACCTTTGGAAGGGTCTTAAGTCATAAAAATGGGTTCCAAATGGTTAGTTTTGCTCTATGCATCACGTAGAATGTCTTAATTGAATAATACCTTAAGTTAAGCACTTATTGGACATGCTAAGTCATAAAGTCGGAGACTTTATGACTCATATGAGTATTTTAGCCATGGACCTGCAGTATGTACGTAAGAGTTTTAGCCATTAAGCTCTTAATGGAAGTTTTGGGTTTCTGGGAGTACGCCTCACGTACTCGGAGTACGCCCTGCGTACGAGGTCAACCACCCCGATGGTGTTCAACATGCGAGGATGTGAGTATGCCCAACGTACCTTCGGTGTACGCTCCGGGTACTCACTCTGAGTCGATTTGGTTGAGTTGACTCGGTTCGGTTAACTCAGTTGGTTTGACTAGTTTGACTTTGACTTTGACCAGGTTTAACCTTAAGGATATTTTGGGATTTTGATTGAGATTGGTCATTTACTTATTCATACACTAATCATGTTGTTCAATACCAAATTGTAAATTATTATAACCATACTTGATGACCTAGGATGGTCTGAAACGATGTTCTTCAGGTGTCGGAATCGATACGACATTTGTCACCACAGGCCTGCCAGCCTAGCTGTTGCAAGCAGCTCAGGTGTGGGGTTTTCAGTCTCGTATAGATCTATACACAAATTCGCGCTCTCCCTCCAGGATACTCTGGTTATAATTTTAGGGCTTTTGTTGGTACTTAGGTAAGTACTTGAAGGGCGTCTTACAAAGCTATACTGATGGTTACATGTAGAATAATTGAAAATCCTTTGAAATGAATAATTTTTTATATGTTCGATAAACTATACACAATGTAGTTTATATGTTCGTTACTATAATACAACTTGTACTTAGTAAGTTCATACTTATGTTCCATAAACTATACCAATTATGGTTTATATGTTCGTTTGTTTTGTATTTCTATACATGGTAATAATGATATCGGTGTTCCATAAACTATACATGGTAATAATGATATCGGTATTCCATAAACTATACCTATTACAATTTATAAATATGTTCCATTTGAAATATGATTATTCTGAAAAAAATTTCCTTTGCTCAGCATGTTACAAATGATAAAGAATTATACTCGTATTCATATATATATATATATATATATATATATATATATATATATATATATATATATATATATATATATATATATGTTTATGTAAGGAAAATGGTTGCAACTAATTGTAACAATTTAAAGTAATTTAAAATCGTTTGTAATCGTTGAAATCGTTTACACAAAATTAATTATGTTGTACTTGTATCACCCCCTAAAAACGTGGAAAAATATTGAAAACGTAGGGTTATGAACTCACTTTAAATGTGTGTTAGCTTGATTTGACGAGTTGTAGAGACGATACTCGGGTAAGCGTACGTGCGGATAACGTTATCCTAAAATAATTATTCTCGACGTCGTATTTAAATTGATAAGATATTAATTTAAATAATAAATTAAATAATATTGGAAATATTAATTAAAGTGTTAAACAACACTTTAATTATGTATGGAATACTTACAATAATTATTTGTAATTGATTGAAATGTTGAAAATGGGTTTGTGGTTGAATAATGGGGTTTTTGGTTGGGGTTATGGTGTTTTCGGTTGGATCTTGGTGTTCTTGGAGAATATTATGAAGATTTGAAGATCATATGAAGATTTGAAGGTGGATTTGAATGTTCTTGAATATGAAATTTAGAAGGAATCTGGGCGTAAACTCTTGAAGATTGAGAGAAAAAGGGATGTTCACGGATGGTAGTTGAGAGGAAATTTGAGAGTGTTCTCAGATGAAAAGTTGAGAAATGAATTGGTTTACAGATGAACACACACACACACACACACACACACACACACACACATATATATATATATATATATATATATATATATATATATATAAGGGGTGTTCTCGGTTCTAGTGGGCCTTGGGTTTTGGTGTTCATGGTTTTACACTTTTGGGTTTTCTCCCTTAATGGGCTTTGGATTGTTTTCGGACCAAAAGCAACTGTAAACACCCTTTTTGGAGCATGCTAAACCGTAAACACCCTATTTGGAAATAAACCCAAACCGTAAACAACTTGTTTTAAATTTTTTTGGACCTTGAACTCCTTTTGGAGTGAATTCCTTGGCCGTGAACTCCATTTGGAGTGAATTCCTTGACCGTGAACTCCATTTGGAGTTGATTTTATGTTTTAAACCTTAGACTATCCACTTATGGTAAGTCATAATATCATAATTAACTTAAGACTTAAGCTATATGTAGTTATTAGCTTATAAATATGCCCTTGAGGCAATAGAGGATATGTATATATACATAAGGATCGAAACATAGTTTTAGACTCTTATTAAATTGAGAATGACATGTTGTTCCACCAAGGCTGGCCCATTGGTTTGATATCCTGATGTTCAGTGAGATGTTGAGTATGGAATAGATATGCATGTTTATGCTAGTTATTGATATGCTATTCTGGTAGATCTGTAGGACTACCTGTGATTCTGTCTGTGTGACTATCTGATTATATGTTTATTATCTGTTATATATCGACATATTGGGTGGGTTGATGTTGTATTGCTCCGTGCTATAGCCAATAAACCATGGAGTATTCCAGATATGAGTTGAGGGCTGGGTAGGGCATACCAGACTCATACTGAGGAATCATGAGCATTCCTGATACAAGCTGAGGACCAGGCAGTATGCTAGACTTGTACTGTGGGCTTAGGGGTAATATAGTCTGATGACTGATCTGGTCAGGGAACATACCAGAAATAAGTTGTCGTACCCGAGGGCAAGCTAGACTTATACTGTGGGCTTAGGGGTAATATAGTCTTTTAGTTATGGATCCATTGCATGTTGTTATTATATATGTTATTTGGTTATGTGTTGGTACTCTGGGGGAACTAACTAAGCGTTAGCTTACAGTTTTGGGTTATGTTTCAGGAATTTTGGATGACCGCGGGAAAGTGAAGGTGTGGTCGTACACATCCTCTTGTTTCATGACCTATGATTTTGGGAGACTATGATGTTTGAAAATGTTTTGAAAAAATGATTATAAACAATTTATGAATTTGGTTTGTTTTAAAAGTTTAAATTCCTTATGATTTTTATGAGTGTTACATACAGATGCATCAATGATTTTAAAGGGTGTTTGACAATTTGACTATGCGTTTCTAGTAGAAACAGAAAGAGGAATGGGATATTGGTGGCATCGATGTTGCTATGCATCAAATAAGCAACACCGCTGACAGTAGGAGACTGGGAGACTGGTTTTTGACAGTGGAGAAGTGGTGGGGAAGTTCATTTTTTAGGATTGAGAGAGGGTGACATTAGGATTTGAGAGATTATGTAGTTTGATCGGTGGTTGAAGATATATGGTCCGCCTTTTAAACTTTAAGTCAGGAGAATAAACGGGAAATTCAAATGACAGTTCAATTTTGAAAAAGGTTCAAGTAAAAGGCTTTAAATCAGGCAAATAAACGTGAAATTCAAATGACAGTTCAATTTTGAAAATGGTTAAGTCAAGATAAGATTCATATCCATAACTATAAGGTATTAAATACTTGTATTTATTGCATTAATATTTGTACAATTTAAATTATATAATATTAATTGTTGGTTATACTTTTAGCTTAATGATTTGTACGTCTTAAAAAAGTAATCTTATTATATTCTATCTATTTATAGAATTAATGAGATTTCTTTTATAAGATAGTATTTGTATTTGTGTGTGTGTGTGTGTGTGTATATATATATATATATATATATATATATATATATATATATATATATATATATATATATATATATATATATATATGGGTCATTCGAAAGCTCATCTAGGAGATTTTTATAACAACCGGTTATTTTGGGTCAATAAAATTCAAACAAGTTAAACCAAAGTCAGCAAGTCAAACATAAGTCAAATAGTTAAAATAGTTAAATGTTAGATCCAATAAATAGTGAATTATACACCCACTTTAAGGGTTTCCGGTTTTAG
Organism: Lactuca saligna; assembly: GCF_052625555.1. Taxonomy (NCBI): domain Eukaryota; kingdom Viridiplantae; phylum Streptophyta; class Magnoliopsida; order Asterales; family Asteraceae; genus Lactuca; species Lactuca saligna. The sequence continues at coordinate 95,479,656 of NC_136424.1, read as the reverse complement.
GAATCAACTTCCATGGCAAGATCGAAATCGCATTTGGTTGAAGTCCCCGCTTTGGACCGAAAACCACTTAGCCGAGAATCATGCGAGACCGAGAACCACATGGACCGCAGTCAAGATGATCTCGGTTGATATTTTAGACTAAAATCAAGGGATTCGGTGGGAAGATAAGTCGAGAACCCAAAAACTTATCCGATGGCACACCTTCCAAAGGGATAAATTACAAATTTGAATGTATCTATCACATCAATTTTCCTCCATATATAAATAGTAGACCGAAAACAACATTCACAAATCCTCATTTTACGTCCAAACTCACACCATTTGTGCTCTCAAAAGTTAATAAGACTTCTTCAAACCATCTTCATACAATCTTCAAATATTCATATGCTTGCCCAGTAACCTCATCAAACTTTCCAGGAAACTCCTTCAAACCTTGTAAGTAACCTTACATAAACTAGTATTATTTAACACTTAAATTGTTAATTTATCTAATTTTCACATGTATTATGTGTTTAAAACAAATTAGGATACGACTAGTTTCGCGTGTTCTAATCTGAAGAACATTCCTATGATTTCGTAAGCCAACCAAGAACACACCCACGGTGAGTTCATACTCCTATAATTTTTATGATTTTTCCATGTTTTAGGGGGAGGGGGTAATACAAGTAAAACACAAGAAAACTTGTGTTAAAATACGAACCGTTACATTTATATTTTTACAAAATATAAATATACATATGGATACACATTTGATTACAATAAAACTTTAACCCTTTTGTAACATGTCGAACAAAAATGGTATAATTATATAAATGAAGATATATAATTATTTCATTTCATTTTATTATCATTGCAAATTTCATAATAGCTTACAAAGGGTTCACTATTTCAACAAAACATTTATATAAACTATAATAGGTATAGTTTATGGAACATACACAATATTTTACCCGGTTAGTGGCACATAAAATGATTATTTAAAAGAATAATTATTTTTCATACTATGTAAACACTATGAAGAGGTAATACAGACAAACATTACAAGAAAAAGAGATTTGACTACACTATACATAAACCATTGATATAGCTTTGTGAGACATTATCTTAAAGTACTTACATAAGTACCAACAAAAGTCATGTATTATAACCAGAGTCTCCTAGAGGGAGAACATGACACTTGTGTATAGATCTATACGGGACTGACAATCTCGCACTTAAACTGTTAGCTACAGTTGGAACATTTAAGACTACATTACATATAAAAGAAAATATTGGATTTTATGGAAGAACACACTATGATTTTCAAGGAAGAAAGACACATATTTTTCATACAAAATGCTTATGAACTCACCAAATTAATTGTCGAAACTTTTTCAAAACTACTTGTATTGTCATGGAATCACAAAGACAGGTAACAACAAACTTTTGAAGACGAGATGCTAAGACGCCAGTCAAGTCTTATATCACCATATTGTAATTGATTTTTGAAACATGTAACACATACAAACTGTGACATCCCCAAAATCACGGCCAGAAAAGACCGATTTAATTTATGCTTTTAAAATAATTTTCAGAGTAATCATTTGATTAAAAGAGTTGCGGAATTTGTTCCCAAAACAAAATATGATAGATAAAAATTATCAAAGCATTTCTTTAACAAATGTATTTTCATTATATACCAAAACTCGGGATGTCATGTTCCGATCCAGACACAAAAGCATAAACAATAAAACATAGACCTTACACAGTTACATACAACTACTGGTCTATAAACAAAAATATCTTCACAAGCTCTCCAACTTATGCTCTCGTGCCACTACCTGTAATACAGAGAAACTAAGTGGGTCAGGCTTGGGAGCCTGGTGAGCATATAGGGTTTTCAACTCACAATAAATAATTATATTTAATTTCACCAACCAACAATAAACCGATTACCCATTCCCGTTATCCTCACTTTACGTCCCTATGAAAACAACTATTACAAGGGACCTAATCTAGGATTTTCATCGGGACGGACACTACTGCAAAGGGGTTTCCTCAGCAATGAATGCCCTAAGGCAACCATGAGGGTTATAGAATACAACAAATGAACACTAAAGTTCATTACACCTACAGGTTATGAGCCTGCCAACATTTCACTAAACTGTCTAGAAAAGTCCGTGGTCGTCATCCATATTCTACTGGACGACTAGATCACAATCACATCGAGGCCTCTCATCATTTTTATTTCATCACACATCACTATCTACCCATGTCTTAACCAACATATTTGTAGATAAAATATATTTTTTATATACAGCTTAAAACCTGTTTAACATATTCATTCAATACTCATACCACATAACAAATAGTATATAATCACATAGCACGTATTTCATAGAGTATAATTCATATATGTGTATTATCAGAAAACAACTACACGCTTAATCATATTATATATCTAATACATTCATCAATACTTGTATTAAAATTGTGTATAAGAAAGAGACTATGCACTCACTTGATAAGATGTTTATCGGACAACACTACGGCTCTAAGTGTAGTATTCTTCGGTGAAGCTGTGATATCTTCACACACCGGGCTTCTCGCGGGCAGAGCTTCGGATCGAAACTCTTTTCTTCTCGGGATCTTCGGTGCTTCGGGACTCGCTTTGGGTCTCGGGATGATACCGGGGTTTCGGGGGTACTTCAAGACGGATAGAGAGAGTATCGGGAGTGAGAGAGTGAGGAATTAGTAACCATGGCCAGCTACCCTTTAACTTCTATTTATATGGCTAGATTTATGTGATTACATCGTGAGCCACAACTGCTCACGTCGTGAGCTCAGTATATCACTGCGTTCGTCATTCGGCCACTTGCTCTGGAAGGCACCCATCACCTGCTCATGTCGTGAACACTGTGCTCACGTCGTGAGTTCTGACACAGGTGGAAATTCATGCCCCGAACTTCAAAAATTCATATCTTTCGCATACGAGCTCCGTTTTTGACGTTCTTTACATGCACGCGTAGGTGAGATTATGCTCTACAACTCTCGTTTAGACTCCGTCGGAATTCGCAACTCTTTTATCTGACGTTTTTTTTCGTCTGTCTTTTACCGTTGGACTACAATCGACAAGATCTTCGATTCTTGTTTAGATTGTTTTTGCTAGAATCACTCGATCTCATATTCGAACTTTGGGTTGCACACTGCTAAGTCGAAACTTAGAAAAATCATAACTTCCTCATGCGAAGTCAGATTTAGACGTTCTTTTCATGCATGCTCTCGGTTTAACGTATCCTACGATTTTCGTTTAGATTACTAAGGATAAATATTGCTCTATCGTAAATTCAGTATTTACATCCTACAGAGTCGTGCTGAATCTGTCGCGAAAACTCGACAGGTCATAACTTCTTCGTTATAACTCGGATTTCGGCATTCTTTATATATCCGGAATCCTTGTCACGACCACTACAACATCCTTCATAGATATTGGGCTTATCTAATATTTTATTATTATGCTTATTTTGATTCTTAATTCATTTAAGCCACACAGTTAAGCAATAAGCACATAATACTCAAATAATACATTTCTATTACTTCAAAACGAGTTACAAAGGTTAACCTAGACTATTACATCAACAATAATGCCTAGCCTAGAAACACAGGCGTTACAATTCTCTCCCCCTTAGGATGATTCCGTCCCCGAAATCACACATCAACAAACAAATGCGGATAGCGACTCATCATGTCATTCTCCATTTCCCATGTGAGATTTGGCCTATTCGTATGTTTCCAATGGACAAGCACTAATTCGACCATCTTGCATCGCAACTTCTTAGTCTTACGGTTAACGATTGTCTCTGGTTCTTCAATTAACCTCTTATTTTCATTAATTCTTAACTTAGAAATTGGAATCATATCAGAAACTTCTCCTGTGAACTTCCTCAAATAACACACATGGAAAGTGCTATGAATTCCATTCAGTTCTTCGGGTAATTCTAGTTTGTAAGCTTGATTCCCAATTCTCTGAAGAATTTTAAACGGTACAATAAATCTTGGACTTAACTTTCCCCTTTTACCAAATCGTATAAGTCTCTTCCATGGTGAGACTTTAAGCAAAACCAAATCTCCAACTTCAAAATTCATCGGTCTTCTTTTCTTGTCAGCATAGCTCTTTTGACGATCCTGAGCTGCTAATATTCTCTCCCTAATTATTTTAAACTTTTCAGCAGTCTGATGGACTATCTCAGGTCCCATAAACTGCTTTTCCCCAGCCTCAAGCCAACAAGACGGCATACAACATTTTTTCCGTACATAGCTTGATAAGGTGCCATCATTATGCTCGAGTGAAAACTATTATTGTAAGAGAATTCTACCAAAGGTAAATGTTCATCCCAGTTACCTTGGAATTCCAGGGTATATGCTCTCAGCATATCTTCAAGTGTTTGTATCGTTCGTTCGCTATGACCATCAGTCTGTGGATGGTAAGCTGTACTCAAACACAACTTGGTACCCAATTCCTCTTGTAGACTTTTCAAAATCGCGAGGTGAAACGACTGTCACGATTCGACACAATTGTTAATGGAACACTGTGAACCCTCACAATTTCTTTCATGTAAGACTTCGCAAGCTTATCCATATACCATTTCTCGTTGGCTGCTATGAAGTGTGCACTCTTAGTGAAGCGATCAACAAACACCCAAATCATGTCGTGACCGTTCTTTGTTCCGGGCAGCTTAGTGACAAAATCCATAGCAATGTCTTCCCACTTACCCATCAACATAGGTAAAGTTTCTAAACTCCCGTAAGGTTTCTGATTTTGTGCCTTGACCCACACATGTGTCACACACTCCGCCGCGTACTTTGCAATATCAAGCTTCATCGTCGGCCACCAATAATAGGGTTTCAGGTCCCTATACATTTTGGTGCTGCCAGGATGAATCGAGTACATGGTTTTGTGAGCTTTTTCCATCAGAAGATCTCTTATTCCTCCTAACTTAGGCACCTAAATTCGATCTTGTAATACCTTCAATCCATGACCGTTTGTACCAAACACCAACGTTTTTCCCAAACGTTCCTCCTTCCGGTCATTTTTTCAGAATCTTCCTCTTGAGCTTTCTTTATACTTTGCATAATGGTTGAGACAACTTTTATTTTCAACGCTCTTGGCCTTTTTCTTTCAAAATTGACTTTCTGACTGAGGGCATCAGCGACAACATTTGCTTTACCGAGATGGTAAAGTATCACACAGTCGTAGTCCTTAAGTAACTTTAGTAAACATCGTTGCATCATATTCAATTCTTTCTGACTAAAGAGATATTGGAGACTCTTATGATCAGTGAGAAGTTTGCACTTCGTGTCATAGAGGTAATGCCTCCATATCTTTAAAGCAAAAACTACTACTGGCAACTCCAGATCATGAGTAAGGTAGTTCTTTTCATGCTCTTTCAGCTGTCGAGACGCATATGCTATCAACTTTTCTCTTTGGGTCAAAACACAACCCAACCCAACACCAGACGCATCGCTATAGACAGCAAAGTCTTCAACTCCATCGGGTAGAGAAAAAAATCAGTACCTCACATAGATTCTTCTTTAGCAACTCGAATGCTTCTTTGTGCTTATCGTTCCAAGCATAAGTAGCTCCTTTATTGGTCAAAGCTATTAATGGAGTAGCGGTCGAAGAAAAGTCTTGGATAAACCTTCGGTAATATCCGGCTAATCCCAAAAATCTTCGGATCTCCGTGGAACTTTTCGGTTGTTCCCACTTCATCACATGTTCAATCTTTGCTGGATCAACCATTATCCATTCTTGGTTGACCACATGACCCAAGAATTGGACTTCTTGAATCCAGAAATCACATTTGGAGAACTTTGCATACAGTTTTTCCTTCTTCAATATTTCCAACACTTCTCGCAAGTGTCTGCCATGCTCCTCTTGGATTTTCGAGTAAATCAAAATGTCATCTATGAACACAATCACAGATTTATCAAGGAACTTTTTACAAATCCGGTTCATTAAATCCATGAATGCTGCTGCAACATTGGTTAGTCCAAATGACATAACTAGAAACTCATAGTGTCCATATCGTGTTCTGAATGCAGTATTCTCGATATCCCGCTCTCTCACCTTCAGTTGATGATATCCTGACCTTAGGTCGATCTTTGAAAAATAACTTGAACCTTGTAATTGACAAACATGTTGTCAATCCTCGGCAACGGATATCTATTCTTTATTGTTGCCTTGTTCAGCTCTCTGTAATCGATGCACATTCTCATACTTCCATCTTTCTTCTTCACGAATAACACCGGAGCTCCCCAGGGTGATGAACTAGGTCTAATGAAACTGTTGTCCAACAACTAATGAAGTTGCATCATCATCTCCTTCATCTCCATCAGTGCTAGTCTGTAAAGTGCTTTTGCTATCGACGTGCTTCCTGGTAACAAGTCTATTATGAACTCCACTTGTCTATCAGGTGGTAATCCAGGAAGATCTTCGGGAAATACTTCCGGATAATAGCACAACACATGAATGCTCTGCATCTACTTTTTCTACTTCTTTGCATCTATCACAAATGCCAAATATGATGCACATCCTTTGACCAAACACTTTCTGGCTTTCATTAGCAAAATGATTCCAGAATTTACTATGAGTTTGTCCCCGTACACCATAAATGACTCCACTGGCGCCACTACCTATAATACAAAGAAACTGAGTGGGTCAGGCTTGGGAGCTTGGTGAGCATATAGGGTTTTCAACTCACAATAAATAATTATATTTAATTTCACCAACCAACAATAAACCTATTATCGATTCCCGTTATCCTCACTTTACATCCCTATGAAAACAACTATTACAAGGGACCTAATCTAGGATTTTCATCGGGACGAACACTACTGCAAAGGGGTTTCCTCAGCAATGAATGCCCTAAGGCAACCATGAGGGTGATAGAATACAATAAATGAACACTCAAGTTCATTACACCTACAGGTTATGAGCCTGCCAGCATTTCACTAAACTGTCTAGAAAAGTCCGTGGTCGTCATCCATATTCTACTGGACGACTAGATCACAATCACATCGAGGCCTCTCATCATTTTTATTTCATCACACATCACTATCTACCCATGTCTTAACCAACATATTTGTAGATAAAATATATTTGTTTATATACAGCTTAAAACATGTATAACATATTCATTCAATACTCATACCACATAACAAATAGTATATAATCACATAGCACGTATTTCATAGATTATAATTCATATATGTGTATTATCAGAAAACAACTACACGCTTAATCATATTATATATCTAATACATTCATCAATACTTGTATTAAAATTGTGTATAAGAAAGAGACTATGCACTCACTTGATAAGATGTTTATCGGACAACACTACGGCTCTAAGTGTAGTATTCTTCGGTGAAGCTGTGATATCTTCACACACCGGGCTTCTCGCGGGCAGAACTTCAGCTCGAAACTCTTTTCTTCTCGGGATCTTAGGTGCTTCAGGACTCGCTTTAGGTCTCGGGAAGATGTCGTGGTTTCGGGGGTACTTCAAGATGGCTAGAGAGAGTATCGGGAGTGAGAGAGTGAGGAATTAGTTGATGGGTTTTATACAAACAATCCTACGTGTACATGCAACCCTAGCATTGGATCTATGTTTTCACTATTAGATACACAACATTATGAACACATAATAAAACCCTAAAGATGATTGCTATTTTCGAAATTAACCAAGAAGGTTAGATTACATACCTCTTGTTGTTATATTGTAATAACAACTTGAATCTTCAAACCCTAATTCTTGAAAGCAAGCACCGCAAGTGTAGTGCCTCTAATGGATCACAAACACCAAGAGCAAATGGAGAGGCTATAGAGAGAGAGAGGAGAGGTATAAAAATTCCTCCATGGACGAATTCATGAGCCAAAGGGGTGTTTATATAGGTGTAGAGATAGGGTTTCAGTCCTTATCTATATCTAGTTGCTTGCCCACCAAGCAAACCATAAGATAAGCCTTGAATCCTTATCATGGATGAATTCTAAGGCCTTATCACCTTAAATTCGTCCAACCTATCCTTAGGATAATCCTTACCCTATTTTGTAACTATCACATAATTACAATTCAGCCCCTCTAGTTTAATTAATTAATTTGATCACAAAATTAATTCTTAATTAATTATTAACCAATATTAATTAAACAAATATGATTTCTCCTTTAATATATTATTCTTATAACATATTAATAACTCATAATAACCTCTTTCTCTATTATTTCTCCAGTCAAGTTGATTTGGTGAAGGCAACCCAAAAGGACCATGCACAATCGGGTCAAGTATTTACCAAATATGAATACTGGCTTAGACACTAATCCAACAGTCTCCCACTTGGATAAGTCTCGTAACTACAAATGTAAGTACACCTCGATTTGTAATCGTAGCTCTCAAAGATGCTGTCAAACTCTGATCTTATCAGTAACCTGTCCTTCAGATAAGGGATCATATATTCCTCCATTCTAGATATCGTATAGACACGAGACATGGATTGAAATTATTCTCTTAGTCTATGTGTTGTTTCTCGATTTCCGATTTATGACGACCGACTAATTAAACAAATCAAATTAGCCCTAGCCTGGCCTAGCATTTATGTTTGTCATCACTAAATCATCGAGGGGCCCACATATATCGCTTTTATCCCCCTTTGGGTAAAAGGAACGGATAAACTTTGACTCAATGTTTGCTTGCACTCACTAACCAAATCACACACAACAATAAGTTTTATAACACCGAGTTACTGGTGCGTTTACATATTATCAATGTGCAACCGATTTGCAAGATACAACTCACACATCTCGGTTTCAAGAATATAAGATGTTATCGTCTCACCAATCACTCGTGACACAATTCATGGAGTGATCCAAGTGAGCATGGGTTTAATCCAATGATCAAATAAGCACTCATGAATGTTGCAGCAAACATTTACTTATGTCTAATACTCTTTTAGACAATCCACACACCAATTCACGACAGTCTTCATTCATATCTACTTCCAACATATGAACGAATGTGGCCCGTTCGAATAATTTGACTGTTCTAAACCAATTAAATTATTCAGGAAGTCAAAACTTGCAAAGTAAAACACAAGAATAATACTAATCGCATATGGCCTCAAACCTTTGAGCATAAATAAAACACCTTTTATTTATCACCATATTGATTACTCATTATTTGTCGTTTCGGGTAATCGACTTCTTACTTGAATTATTACACTTGTCCCATACTCCTAGCATGCACACAATGTTTACCTATGGTTCTTTCTTTGTGAAATAGATCAAATTGAACACATTTCCAATCATTCTCATTTCACAACTCCAAATCCTTTTCCATAAGTGAAAGAATATCAAATTCTTGCTACTTATAGTATATGCTAGATTCTAACATTTTATGCAATGATCCTTTCGCAGTGTCATTGCGCCAAAGTTACAAAGACTATTGCCAATGATATTACAAAGTCCTCTATCGGAGATTATTACAAGACAATTCCTTAGATATGATGTGTCTCACTCAAATTACATTCCTTTGAACATCCTTTTGCATAAATGTTTCTAATCAAGACATAGATTTTCAATATTCAATTCCCAATACGGACACGTTTCCATATTTTCAATATGACAACTTATTCTTAATAGAATCTTATCTATTCATAATAATGTCGATATGGTCCATCCAATATGGAAACATTTCCATATTTTCCATATGACAACTCATTCTTAATAGAATCTTTTCTATTCATAATAATGTCGATATGGTCCATCCAATACCATGTTTCCAACTACTCACAAGCAACCAATCCTCATCGAACTTTGGATTGTCCTTTGATAGTTGTTTAATTATTTTAGTCAAAACCGATTCTAGTCCCTTTGCCCTCTAAATGCGCTAGACATTTGGAAAATTTTATAATGGTCAAATATTAAAGCATTTGCAATCGACACTATACCCGAAGCGTATGAGACACGATGCATAATGTTTTATTCGCTATGTTCTCAAAATTCGAATTGTGAAGAGGAATGCCGTAATCATAATCGAAATTTTAAGAACACACTATGTACCTTTGACTAAATTTATTAACATTTCTCAACCTAAGCCTTTATATTTGAAATGAAGCATAATATTCTCTCTCTTAATTATAGCAAAACAACTTTACAACCCTTACGACTTTGCAAGGTATAACTCTTGTTTTCTATAATTAATATTGCCAACTTGCAATATGTGCCTTAATAATCATATAATCATAACATTTATGCTCCCACTATCATGATGATTATTATAAAACATAACACTTATGCTCCCACTAGATTTGACATGTATTCAGAAACAACTTAACTTTCAGAAAAACAATACTTATTGAATTTCTTAAGTTCATGTTTCTAATACTTAGTGCTTTGATAATATTTTATCAATGCTTCTTAAACTTATACACCTTTGCCTTAGATAGTTCATATGTGTGTCTAAACAATTAAGACTAATTGCCAAACCTCACAATTCAAATCATGGAAAGGGATACCGTAACCATAATCGAATTCGAGAATGCAATTTTACAATCACTATCTTCTTAAAATCTTTCTTAGTGAAAGCATTTTTCTCACAATCATTTTCATGAAGGAGGAAATCTTATGATACTTAGATTTAAACGGTGTATGAGTTCCTATCCATGTGAATTTTTTAAAACCAAGGTTTACGACGAATTCAAACTCATATGGACCGAACTTTCTTATTCTTGATTTCTTGCCTTATGGTAGCACGACTGCCCACCATGTCTTCCAAGTAGTTATGCAACTCACCTTTTCCTATCAATGTACTTTCCATTGATCAAGGTCCTTGCCTTTTATGCATTCAAATGAGAACTCATAGGACTCAGATGCATAATTAACTCAACAGCACAAAATAATGTCAACACGATAGGTTGTTTAACCTCAACTCGTGTGCTAGTGATGATCGATAAGGTTTATTTGATTTGTTCTTTAAACCTTTCAAGACCATTAAGACTCCCACTGACTCCTTGACATATAAGATTCTCTTGTCAATAAACATTTCTAAACAAATATTCAAGAGTTAGTGTAGTTTTTATCAAAACACTTCATAAATTGGTCCTAGTTGGTCTTTGTCTTATCCAAGACATCACAACTTTCCACATTTGATGAATGTTATAAACCTTTTAATACTTGTCACTCATTGTCACAATCTTAACTCTAAGACTTGTTTTGGAACGAAGTATGATTGACTTCTTGATTTAACCATTTCTTCAATTCTTAACTCCTCTTCTTAGACATACAATTGTACTAAGACTCACTTAGAGGATCAATTGAGATATGGTTCTTAATCATTAAGACCTATCATAAATCATAAAAGATACTCTCCCTTCTTCTTAGAATGGAGAAACTTTTATCTTTCTGCCTACTTGATTCTTCTTATTCGTTTTGCTATTGATTTAACCTTTTTCAATCAATTTAGAATTACACTTAATCTTGTAAATATAATCACATTTACTGAACCCTTAGTAAATTATGACGAATATCTTTGTTACTTTTATGGTGGACTTAATCAACACACAACTTTGTGTACTCGATCTCCTAGCCCTTCACTTGACACTTTGTCAATGAATTAGTCTAATTTCCAAATATGAAATTTCTCATTCTTTGTGCAACCAAGTTGCATGATTCCAAATTTCTGTCCCATTGAAACTTGGGCGATGAGAAACTCTCCCTATTTGGTAAATTCTCAACTTTTCCATAAACACCATAAATAAGAATCATATCCATTTGTTGTAGAAATATGCAAACACCAATTTTCATAACGATTTCATTGCAAGGAAATAAACAAATAAATAAATAAGTCAAACGAAAATTTATTTTATTTATAAAAGCAAACGAAAACATTTGTCCTTACAATGCAAAATCCATTGAAAAACTATGTATTTCAAAAGGAAAATTTCTAACAACTCTATCATAACTATCTAAGCTCAAAATCTAATCTTCAAGTCCATGCGATCAAGATCCATTCCTCGTGATTAGATTCATCTTGCTCTTTCACCAAGCTTCCTTTCTTTTCACCGATCCTGCAAAACATTCAAATGCAATCTTATCACATAATGTATTAAGAATCAATGAATAGGAACTTAACGGAGTTAGATAGTGGATTTTACCTGAAGCGCAGCCATACACTTTGACTCTCCCATCTTCTGGACTCTTCAGGCTCTTTGGACAGACTTATATCCAACGCCCTTTCTTTTGGAAGCAAATGCAGGTCGGCTCTCCTAGAACGTCCTCGGAAGCATGGTCGGTTGACTTTCCCAACAAATACGCTCCATTGCTTCGCCAAATCATTTCTGATTCAGCAGCAATGAGCATGTAAGTTAGGTCAATGAGGTTGTCGTCATGATCCATCATATAATACTTTCTTTTGAACTCATTATATGATTCAGGAAGTAACTGCAAAAACCAATTCACAGCCAACTCATCTGGGAATGACACACCCAACATTATCAACCTATCAATGTGTAATTTCATTCCTAGAACGTGGGCACACACGGGTTTACCATCTTCATGTTTCATTTCCAATAGGGCTTTAGTGATATTGAACCTTTCAATTCTTCGATCTTGTGGGTTAGGGAGAACAATTGGAGGAGGTGGAGGAGGTGAAGCATGATTTCTTGTTCCTCGATCGAATCGTGGAATACCATCTTCATGTGGAATGCTTGTTCCACGGGATTTGGGAAGACCATAGTTGTCGAACTTTGACATCTACAAAACGGGAGAAACAAATTCAAGTTAGTTGATTGATTGAGTCCTTAGTAAATCACCCAAATGAAATACTAAGGCTAGGATCCAACACAATATTCCACAACTCGGGAGAGGGATGCCGTAACCCTAATTGCAGAATATTTGAAGGTAAGTGAATGACGATTCACTAATTTCCACCACGAAAAACGAAAAAGAAATTTAAGTTTTAAATCTATGAAAACTCCTAGATCCTTTGAGATTCATTGAACTTTCAATGGCATGTTTAAATCTCGATATGCCCCTCTTGTTTGTGACTGGGATGCCGAGGATCACAAAGCGAATGTGAATAACCATGCAAACTTACATGGTGCCCTCACATGTTACAGTCACCTATTCGATATGCCGGTAAGCCACACACGCTCCATCGAACTATGACAAACATTGAGTCACCCTTTGCTACCTTTTCTTAGAACCATTTAGTGTGCCGGTAAACCACACACACTCCACTAACGTCTTCGTGAGGGCACAAAGTGTAATTTCATGGAATTGCATCAATTCACTTTTTCCTAAGTAACTAAGATTGGGAGTTTGTAAAACATTTAGTTACTTTTGTACTTCATTATACTTATAATGGAAAGTTTTGTCCTATCCTACCCGTTCAGCTAACGACCCTCCACTAGTCAAGAGTGCGGTGGGTAAGAGTGGATACCCATTCAATCGCCATTTTATAGGCAATTTCCTTAAACACCCCTTATAGACCAGCTTCATGGATGAGGCCTACTAACGGTAAGACTGACTTTACTTATACATATATATAATGTTAGACTTTTAATGTTATATATAGTATAGGGTGTGTTTTACACTTTAAAAATACTAGGTGGTCAAATATAACAATTATACTTTTAATTGTAAACCAAAACTTTTATGGATTTATTTAACTTCTTTTAATTATACACCTTAACTAATTAATAAAACCATAAGAGTGTGATTTGAACTTTTCAAAACAATACTAGGGGTTTGTAGTTTAACATTCCTAAATTAAACTTTTAATCAACTTTTAAATTCCAAAACTTGAGGGAAAGTTTTGAAACTTTTCAAAACAATTTAGTTTTAATTTCTCTTAAATTTTTTTTTCGAATTTATGACATGTAAATTAAAATTTTAAATATTAAAACTCTTGATTTAATAATTATCTTGAATTAGACTATTAATTTAATTATTAAATCTTAAGGGATTATCTAAATCATGAGGATAATTACCATTTATACATTTAAGATATCCTAATCCCTTAATTATCTTTATAGATTTCGAAATTATGGTTAGGATAATGCAAAATCTATAATTACCATATATAACAATTAGAGGATAATTATAAGATATGGGATAATCCGAATCCCTAAAATTTAGGATCTTATCTTGGGGAGGAGGCTAATTTCAAAAATCAAGGGATTAAGACAAACCCTAGATTTTGAAATTTAAGGGTTTAAGGAAAGGATTTGAAGATCTTATTCAAACTCTTGCAAATTAGGGTTTGCAAACCCTAATCTCGAAAAAAACTTAGCCTCCTAAGGTTTATTGGCAATAAACCCTAATATGTCAAGTTCATACAATTGAATAAACTAATTGAAAACAAGTTAACCAAAGGATCTGATACCACTGATGGGTTTTATACAAACAATCCTACGTGTACATGCAACCCTAGCATTGGATCTATGTTTTCACTATTAGATACACAACATTATGAACACATAATAAAACCCTAAAGATGATTGCTATTTTCGAAATTAACCAAGAAGGTTAGATTACATACCTCTTGTTGTTATACTGTAATAACAACTTGAATCTTCAAACCCTAAGTCTTGAAAGCAAGCACCACAAGTGTAGTGCCTCTAATGGCTCACAAACACCAAGAGCAAATGGAGAGGCTATAGAGAAAGAGGAGAGGTATAAAAATTCGTCCCTAAGAAGCCTTGGGAAGGTATGGACGAATTCATGAGCCAAAAGGGTGTTTATATAGGTGTAGAGATAGGGTTTCAGTCCTTATCCATATCTAGTTGCTTGCCCACCAAGCAAACCATAAGATAAGCCTTGAATCCTTATCATGGATGAATTCTAAGGCCTTATCACCTTAAATTCGTCCAACCTATCCTTAGGATAATCCTCACCCTATTTTGTAACTATCACATAATTACAATTCAGCCCCTCTAGTTTAATTAATTAATTTGATCACAAAATTAATTCTTAATTAATTATTGACCAATATTACTTAAACAAATATGATTTCTCCTTTAATATATTATTCTTATAACATATTAATAAATCATAATAACCTCTTTCTCTATTATTTCTCCAGTCAAGTTGCTTTGGTGAAGGCAACCCAAAAGGACCATGCACAATCGGGTCAAGTATTTACCAAATATGGTTACTGGCTTAGACATTAATCCAACATTAGTAACCATGGCTGACTGCCCTTTAACTTCTATTTATAGGGCTGAATTTTTGTGCTCACGTCATGAGCCACAACTGCTCACGTCGTGAGCTCAGTATGTCACTGTGTTTTTCATTCGGCCACTTGCTCTGGAAGGCACCCATCACCTGCTCACGTTGTGAGTTCTGACACAGGTGGAAATTCGTGCCCCGAACTTCAGAAATTCATATCTTTCACATACCAGCTCCGTTTTCGACGTTCTTTACATGAACGCGTAGGTGAGATTATGCTTTATAACTCTCGTTTAGACTTTAGACTCTGTCGGATAATTTTGACTTTAACTTTTATTATATTATTTTAGTAGTTCGGGACATGAAAAACTCCGTTAGGAATTCACAACTCCTTTATCTGACGTTTGTTTTCATCTGTCTTTTTACCGTTGGACTACTATCGACAAGATCTTCAATTCTCATTTAGATTGTTTCGGCTATAAATAACTCGATCTCATATTCGTACTTTGGGTTGCATACTGCTAGGTCAAAACTTAGAAAAATTATAACTTCTTCATGCGAAGTCAGATTTAGACGTTCTTTTCATGCATTCTCTCGGTTTAACGTATCCTACGATTTTCGTTTAGATTACAAAGACTAAATATCGCTCTATCGTAAATTCACTATTTACGTCCTACATCATCGTGCTA
Organism: Lactuca saligna; assembly: GCF_052625555.1. Classification (NCBI taxonomy): domain Eukaryota; kingdom Viridiplantae; phylum Streptophyta; class Magnoliopsida; order Asterales; family Asteraceae; genus Lactuca; species Lactuca saligna. The sequence continues at coordinate 95,463,767 of NC_136424.1, read as the reverse complement.
AATCAGTCGTGAAACTTCGACAGTCATAACTTCTTCGTTATAACTTGAATTTCGGCATTCTTTATATATCCGGAATCCTTGTCACGACCACTACAACTTCCTTCATAGATATTGGGCTTATCTAATATTTTATTATTACGCTTATTTTTATTCTTAATTCAGTTAAGCCACACAATTAAGCAATAAACACATAATACTCAAATAATACATTTCTATTACTTCAAAACGAGTTATAAAGGTTAACCTAGACTATTACATCAACAATAATGCCTAGCCTAGAAATACGGGCGTTACACAAACAATGTAACTTTATCAATTATATTTATGATGGTTGTGTTTTCGTCGCTCGCCCCTAGATGATACTGTACATGACGTCGCCCGCCCCTAGATGTTTTCGTCGTTTCATTGGTTCGGGGTGTGACAATTTTTGCCTAGGTAAAGTTAGTAAATAATGAATAGGGACACAATGTTAGAAAATCAAAGTTAAGAATGTTTGGATTACTGAGGGTCCTGAATTGCACTTTCATATTAAAACATTTCGATGGTACATTCAAAATCTCTAATCGGATAAAACTCAGTATGAGATCAAGAATAGAGAATGAATGATGTTATGTCTTGTATGTGTTTTACCAGAATAATGACCAAAAACGGGTATATCGACCGATGTCCAAAAACTGTCGAAAATTGTCATAAATCAGTTTCATAATTATCAAAAAACTGTTACAAAACTGCCACTAAACCGGGTTTACAATTAGGATAATAAACCGGTTTAAAATTCACACAACTGCCAAAAAATGGTTTATAATTATAATCAGCTCTATCCCTTGCAACCCACCAGAGGTTTCCACCCCATTAGACCCTGCTGCCAGGGGCACTGCCCCCATACCACCGTGGTTCAGGGGCTTTGCCTTAAATAGCAATGCACTTTGAATCAAGACAAACTCAAACAAGTGTGCATTCCGATCCACCCTTACTTGTTCAATATTTGTCAAGTTCACTGGTCAACAAGTTAATAATTTTACACTTAAATAACATTGATAACATAAATCACCAACACACGGTTGAATCCTATTACAGGTAATAGAGGCAAGAGGACATACACACTCAGGTCATACTATTTATAGTAGTGTATAGATGAGTCCTTTTGGTGGTGCCGTTGGTCTTGTAATGTGGGAGCAGTGGTGGATATGGTGAAGGTCATCAGTTTGGCAATGACCATAGGTCATACAGATTTCATGACTAGACCATCCCGACCATTAAGATTATAAGTACGAGGTAAGGACCACAAGGATGATAAGGAAGATGAAATTGGGTATGGCTTTACATGTTTTCATATCTTTACATCATCTAGGTTTAATTCAATGTTTTTTTTTAATGTGCCACTATTTTTATTTTATAAATAACATTTAAAGACATAAGTTATAAATGTATATTCAACTAATAAACTCGGATTAGCAGTAATCAAATTTGATTTCGGAACAATATAAAAAATATCATATTGAAAAACATTTTAGATCAAAAATAAAGATCAATGGAAAATATAGTACATAAAATAACTTTGTTGCTTTGATATTGAAAAACATTACTATAAAAAATAAGAAAAATACAGAAAAAGACTGTCAATGTAAAAAAAATCTCAAAATATCAATTTGGTTGTAATAAATTTAAAAAAAACGACCAGTATAATATGGATTTGGTAAAATTTACACCAGAAGGATTATATTAAAAATAAGAGAAATCAAATATCTTCTTACCTTTTGTGTCTACAAATCCTCATACCCATTTAAATAATGATAAATGTTATATTAGTATACTAAAATATCATTAAATTTTATTAAATGAGCATTAAGCTTGTGTTTGGCGCGTCATAGCTAGCTTATTTTTCAAGTTTTTTTTAAGTTTTCATGTTTGGCAAATAAAAAAATAGCTTACCAGCGAGCTTTTTAGAAGATTTTTAAAAATTTTCCAAATATACCTCTTAATTAATTATAGAAACACGTTTTTTTAAATACCCTTTTATATCATTTTACATCTTTCAGCTAGTTTTACCAAACGTTATTTTTTATAAGCTCGATTTTCAGCTGTCAGCTAACTTTTTTATTTAACAACTAGTTTTTCAGTTATCAGTTAGATTTTCAGTTAGTACGTCAAACATAGTCTAAAAGTTACACATATCACCATTTAATTTGGTAGGAGAATTTGTAGGAACAAAAAATATGAATATATTTAATTTCTCTAAAAATAACAAAAATCCCTCAAAAATTGATGCTATCAAATATAATAATAACTTTGAATTAAAATAAGGCCGAAAAGGAGATCCGAATTGATCTGAATTTGAGCATAAATTTAGGGAAAAAGAAAGTTCAACTATTTATAACAAAACCTTTCTTTAACGGTAGTGGTGGCGCATCAGCACATGTTTCCGTACAAACGACATCTTCCTTAAAGGGTTAAAGAAATTTTCTCGCTTTCATTTCATGGGGTTAATATATTTAACGAAACATTTTAATAAGTGACCAAGTGTATTATTAATATCGAAATTTGTCATAGATATATACAAAATGTATAAATCAAATACTTCGCAATTTGGACTTTTAGGCGGTGGCCTTTTATAAAATTCCGCCAGTTCAAAAAAAAAAGTATGAAGCTCAATGAGAAGATTATGAATTCATAAGGTTACATGACCACACTGACCACTTAGCTTTGACACTCGGGCAAAACAACCCAACGGTCGTTTAGAAGACCATGAGATAAGATTGTTGTCAAGAAATATATTGTAGTCAAAAGTGGACATTTGAGAGTCCATGCAACTCCACCCTATCTGTGATAGAGGAAGCACGCGTTGAAATTATGTAATTAGGATGGGGCGAGAGATATAAGCATGGTATGGAGTTTCTTTTAGATAGAAAAAATTGGGCATGTTGATTGAAAGTGGGCTTTCAAGGTGTGTGCATGAACATGGCAGATCCAGAATTGTAATTGGGGTGCATAGTATGAAATTACTATTATCAAGGGGTAAATCAATTATAATTATAAATTTTCTATATAAAATTTTAGTAAGACTGCATGTTAAGTGGGGTGCACACACCCCACTAAAAGCCCCTAAATCCGCTACTGTGCATGAAGAGACACACTTGTTAAATTTATAGGTAATATCTGGTAGGGGTGTGCAAAAAAACCGTAAAACCGAAAAACCGAGCCGAACCGGCCGATCCGAAACCGAAAAAAACCGAAACCGAAAAAAACCGAAACATAAAAAAACCGAAACCGAAAAAACCGGATATCAACGGGTCGGTTTTGGTTTGGATACTTAGGTATCCGCGGATAACCGAACCGAACCGCTTGATATATATATATAATATTCATTTTCATTGAACTTTTAGCCATATTTCAAACAAAAATCATGATCGGCTATTTCAATTTTACACTTCTACGTTATGTTTTCTTCTATTTTTATTTTTATATTTATTATACCAATTATATTGTATATTATTTGACATTTATTATGTTTTTATAATACTTTGGACTTAGTAATTTTTAGAAAGAAATCGTTGGAATGAAGTTTGTAATTTTAATTGTATTTGAATTTTTATATTTAGCGGGTACCCGTGAACCGAACCGTGGTTACCCGCCTTTATACGGTTCGGTTCGGTTCGGTTTTTTTGCTAATTCGGTTCGGTTTCGGTTAGTGCACATGAAGTACCCGCCCCGTGATGATGGTTCACAATTTTATTACTATCCGAACCAAACCGCCCCGTTAACACCCCTAATATCTGGACTTGTTATGGTGAAGTATTGAGAGCGTTGGCAATATTGCGTTAAAGTCTCATTTTGGCCAATGGGGTGTTTGTATTGGCATTGACTTTACCAAGAGAATCAGTTGGTATGGTCGTAGGGTTGCATATCTCCATTTTGGAAGATAAGTGTGATAGAGGTGTCAAGGAAATGGTTGAGAGGCCGAATTCCTATTTTCCTAAGATAGCCAGGATATGAGGTGATGCTAGAGGTTGGTAGTTGAATTTGTAAGTAGGACATCTGTTATGATCTCAAATCGGTTGAAAGTACTATACATTGGTGGCTTATAAATCTAGGTGTCCCCTCCTCCTACAAGCTGGTTTTTGGGAATGAGTTCTACACTTGGGTTTATGGCATGATACGGGCTTAGTATGAGATGGGTGGTCCGTATCAACATCATTGACATACACGAGTAAATAGACAATATCACAACCATGGTGGTGAATCCGATTAGTGTCATATATATGGTGAAGCAGTGGCACCATTTACAAGGAGCCTATTTGATCCCATATAAAGATTTGAGTAGTTTAATTATATATGTACCGGGGAATCTATTTGTCGACAAAACTAAGGGGTTTGTGCATGTGGGTGATTTTTGTGAGGTCTCATGAAGAAAGGCATTTTTATTTACGTTAAGTTGTCTAAATAGAAATGATAAAGTGACCATGAGCGTGAGGACTATATGTATACTCAAGGCAGAAGATAAGTGACTGAGATCCACCCCACTAGTGTATTCTAGCGTATTAAAAACCTAAAAAAAACGACCTTCTTATTACAATTAAAAGATAAGTGACTGAAAGAGCAAACTCCTTACTATCGATTGAAAGAGAATTGTTTACAAAATCATAAATTTAACCCATGTACTATTTGTAATAAAAACAACACGTGTGCTTTTTAACATGGTGCAAAAGAGACGAATTTAATAATAGGTATTAGTTTACACTTTAGTGTTTCTTTTGTCATCTTCCCAACTAAGAAACGAGAAATTATTCCACCGATTCGTGGATCCAATTTACATTTACATACACCGGCTCTCGAAACACCAATTACCAAACTAGAAATAAACAATGACCACAACATGTAAAAACTGAAATTACCGAGTTACGCATGACCCATCACCATTTTTTTTTTTTTTTTTTTTAATTTACTAGCTCAATCATATAAGAATCCATATCCATAATACAACTCCTCAATATGACTAACACAAGTTGGTCTACACAAGAAATAAGCATATTCTGAAATCTCAACTAAGTTATGAGTTGGGTTTTATTTAAAATCACTTTTCTTTTCGCCTCTATCTGTTTCCTAATAATTTCAGCATTTGGGGGAGGGAGTTTGCAAGGAGGGGCTGACGAAGGAAAAGTAGCTGATCTTTCAAGAACCCCACGTTGAGTTTCATCAGCATAACAAAGCAGCGACTCAATACACTCTTCAAGTGCACTTTCGGGCCTAACAGGCTTGAAATCCAACAATTTTGAGTACTCGGTTATCAAATGATACATATAATCATACACCCTCTCCATATTCAATTCCTCCATAAAACCTTGCCCTGCTTTCCCTATTGCCTCCGCCTGTTAAAAATCAGTATCAGTAATTCAGTATCACCAGTGTGTGTTATATGAGGGTTTACCTCGGATGGGTGTGAATTCCCCCATTCGACTGCACTTTTAATTGAAGGACAAATGTTGTTTGGGGAGATAGGAAGGTAGTTTTGTTTGGGGAAGAGGCCACGGCTGAAGAAGTCTTCATATAGCGGGTTGATTATCAAAGGAACAGAGCCACATGACAAGATATATTTTAAGCTTACAGACCAAGCATACCCCTCGGCGTATATCTTATACCTACATAAACAGATAAAAAGTTGTAAAAAAAGACTAAAATACCCTTCACGACACTTGAAACCTACCGATGATTGCATTGGCTAGATAGTTTCGAGTGCTTGAACCCAACCGATATTTCCTGTGCCCAATTCTGTAATACAATGTTACATCAAGAAAATGCACATATTATTGCTTTGGGATCATTAAATCAGTGTTAACTGTTTTAAAAAAAAAAAAAAAAAAAAAAAAAAAAAAAAAAAAAAGGCACCTGACGCAATATTTGAGCTCCCCACTTTTTTGTGTCATTACAGAGGAGCATTTTTTCTCTAACGGGAGAGTTAACATACGGGTTTCCTTTCCAATATGCATAAGGTAACTTTTTTTCCCAAGGTATAGTTTGTGAACCTTTTTTAATGCTTTCAAATTCCTCTTCCCAAGGTCCCAAATTAACTTCCACCCTGAATATAAATATATCCAAATCATTATTTTTTAGTACGTTGGTATCAACTGGACACATTATTGTAACGACCTGATATACATTCAAGATTTTAAAGAATGACATGATTAAAAAAATAATAATAAAATTGAGCTTACCAACCCCAGAAAGACCAATCAGGAAAAGGGATGTCAAAATGATCAGGTGTGGTGCAATAACGAAAAATTGGCAAAGGCATAGCAGAGTGATCTCTCTTGTAAACAATAGGCCTATCCATGCAATCAAACATCATATCCACATCTGGTATGCTTCCTGGATACCTCTTAAGAAGCTGCAATAACCCCCAAATTGTAAACAAAGTTCGGCTCAGAACACAATTGTAGTAATAATCCACATACAATTTCCCACTAATGATCACTATACGGAAAGAAGCAAATTTCTTGGCTTCCATTAAATTGGCATAGGAAATCCGAGTATGAGACCAAGGCTCAAGATCATGATGTATCCATCTGTAAAAATCAGGGCATTTTTCTGATTCGCGAGTGAAGGTCGTCTGCCCGATGTTGGACTTGGTCAAGCAGGAAAGGTAAGAGCATCGTACAATCTTGGAAGCTCGACCGATCTTTGTTTCGTTATTGAACGTCTTCGCAGGGAATAAATGCCACGGAGTTGGTTCTAAGTTATGACCGATGATAGTTTTTGTCTGACTAGCCAAGTTGTCCACCTGTTCGACGAAATGCCACAAACAAAAAAAACAAAAAATACACATCCAAACGATAAATAAGTACGTACTCAAAACTTGTACATAAACTTACAAAGGGTATAACGATCCATGGAAGAATGGCTTGTTAACAATCTCAAAATCATCAAGACTACGTAATTTTGATTTTGCAGTCATTGCTTTCATAAGTACGTACGTACGAAAAACTTGTCAATGAAAATTTTGAAGGATAAACAATCGGATAGAAGCGTATTAATAAATTTTATGATGGAAAAATCATCAGAATCACATAGTTTTGTGCAAATCCGTACCACAGAAAGGTTTTTCCAGAATTCAAATTGCCGAATTGGTTTTGTGAAATCACTTAATTTCGAATAAGTAAATGTGTAAGAAGGAGAAAATGTACCTTATATAGAACAAGAAGCGTGAGACTAAAGATTAACAACACAATAAAGAAAGAGGGGAGGGGGGAGAGGCTTAGAACTGTTTTTCTCGAAAACAAAGCCATATTTCAAACTTGATATTGGTGACAATGGTGATTGATAGTAATTTGGTGTCGTACAATCGATATAAACATAATTCTGAAAACAGACTTCGTTTCCATCATTTGCTCAAAGAGTCGTCTCTCTCACATGGAGTGGAGTGGGTAGCTCAACTACTTGATAGCGTTTCCCGCATCCTACTCCAAAAGTCCGATGACCGACATTTTCTCTCCAAATACCAATACCTCATATTTACATTTTACCCCCTTGTAATATTCCCAGCTTCTGGATTGGGCTCTAGATATGGTCAAAGGAAATCAATATTACACCTCGCTCGAAACCGATCTTGAAAAGCCACACTACGTCAATGATACATTCTAGGTAAAAACAAAATGAATTATATCATCTGGTTTACATTTGGATTTTTTTTTTTTTTTTTTTTTTTTTTTTTTTTTTTGTAATTTTGAAACCTTACAATATGTTAATTGTCATCGTACAATGAGTGAGATGGCAAATGGACAACAAGATGTGCCGCTAAGCCTTTTTGAATGGTAAAACTAATTCTTTTAAAGACTACATTTGAAGATCCAAGGGATATAACATTACTATGCATGATTCGTTGTACTATTTTAAGAAGCTCTACTGCATCCGGTGCGAGGAAACCAAACGTATCAAATGCAAATGGTATGAACACGTGTTAATTTTCCATGCACGATTTCTCATGTTTGGTGACTTTGCCTGTAGCTGCTTTTAAAGCAGCATGTCCCGCCGTGAAACCCCCAGCCCTCAGGCCCACGAGAGGGGATAACCCTGTAAGATCCATACATGCGTGTTTCCCTCCGACACATCCAAAAATCAAAATGTCAGCCGGTCTGAGGGTTGACCTTCCTTCTGTCGGGTCAGTCAAGAAATTAGTGGATGTCTCTTTCTTAGCGGAAACCCCGACATGCTTAAATATGTCAAACAAAACATCCCTAACCATATCGTGCCTGTATTTTAACCCCGAGAGTTCTTTACAGTGAACTGCATGCTCTCTAAAAGAGTTCAAATATGCCTTGCGACACACAGGACATATTTCGTCAGCTGGGAATATGGGAATCATCACTCAATATTTGAGAATAGTACGATACTCCACGGGAGACATGTGTTGGCCAAGCCCGTCTATACGGATAGCCAGAAGAAAATCTTGATCATGTGGTGCACGTAAGCACTGGAAAACCGCTTTCTGCCGAGTCGTCATGTCGAGGTGCACTTCTATATCTTGGATAATTTTACGAAAAAGAGCACTCGCCAGTGTATTCTGGGATTTAGGGGGGCAGTGTCTTTAGTAGTAAAATTGTTAAGGTCAAAATCTGGAAGCTTGTTGCAAAGGGATGCTAAGGCACAATCATAATCATAATCCATACCATGTATACCGCTATCCCGTAAGATATGGTCTTGCAATACCCAAGATTGGGCCCTTGAGGCAACAAAAGCATAGGAGGTAGCCTCTACTACCGAGTATAAACCCAAACCCCCAAACCTAATGGGTAAGGAAGCAATTCACCATTGTATGTCACCAAAGAAAGGGCCCCCACAAACCACAATGTCCTCAATCGCCCCGTGCAATCCATTGTCAAAGAATATTGTCGCCTCTTCCATGTGAACAGGTTGGCACATCCTCAACCCAAAGAAAAGCTTAGCAATACCCATACAAGACCGAAGAAGAAGGAGCTCACTCTGGGGGTCAGACAATTGTGGAAGAAGACGCATCAAATTCACAGCGTTTTCGGCTCTCTTTATGGCTAAGCTGCGAATGAAACTAGCATCTCTATTAACAACTCCCCCAAGAAATTTCACCCCCAAAGGTGGCCTTCTGATGTCCGCCGGAAATAGCCCCTCCCGTAACTTCCTACCATCACATGAGGGCCAAAAGAGCTCAGTTTTCTTGATATTCAGTTGAAGACCCAATTTTGGGCCAATCACCGTAATGATATCCAATGCTTTGGCCACCTCTTCCGAATCTCCGATAAGTGTGTCATCATCCAAGTACCATGCATAGAGAAGAAGCTTGTAATTGTCTCTAATCTTATGCAAGAGTGGGTGCAACACAATGGCAAGGAGAAGTGGTCCCAAGGGGTCTTCTTGCTGAACCCTAGTAGAAGATTGAATATGTGTGTTGCCTAGATATAACCTTGCTGCTTGACCATAATGGAATTCTACCCACAAGGAAATACAGATCTGTCAACAAGGTTAAAAGAATTAAAGAAGTCCACGTTAAGCATGGAGAGAGATTTGTCATTGTGGCACTCACTTAACAACCTATTGGCGCTATGTAAAACGGCCTCAGCGCTACCCGACACCCCGACTCCAAACTGAAAATCATTGAGATATTTGGCCATTTCTTTACCAACCCCTTTCATGGCTAACTTGGAAACCAAACGTCTCCACATAGTACCTAATACAATAGGTCGTATTCCCTTGTCAGGTTTTAAGAGCGGCGTGAGAGGAGCAGAGGCAACAAATTCTGCTAAGCTCGAAGGGCATCTTCCCCCTAGCCATAGATTAACCACATAAGTAATAGCATGTAGGAGGTCTTTGGATATAGCCGAACCTTCTCTACAAAGGGCATCTAAAATGTGTTGAGCTCTCAACCCGTCCCTCCCACACGAGGTACCTTCAGGGAAGGATTTAATTCCCCCAAGGACATTGTCAACATCCACTACCAGGGGAGGTTCTGAAAATATGGTGTTGGGCATGGAAGGTAGTGGCTTGTATGAATGCTTATCCTCCAATGCCTTCGTGGTATCACCCCCAAATGGAGAAACCCCCAAAGAACATAAAACTTTCACCGCTGCTGTAAAATGTCCATCGGCAATCTTATGAAGACATTGTCTGACATTGGTGCTGCCTGATGTTCTTTTCTCCTGAATGTACTCTTCTTTTTTATCTTGTTGCTCTAGTCTTGCATTGTCAACTAAGTTTTTAACTAGCTTGGCGATACCGTCTTCAATCCCCCAAGTAGCTAAAGCGCTCAAGACTAGAGACGGAAGACGGTATCGCCAAGCTAGTTAAAAACTTAGTTGGGGGACTGAAGACGGTATTAGAAGCACTAACCCAAAAGAAAAAGTTACACTCCAACAAAAGGCTGGAGTGTGCACAATGGAACCCACACCGGATAGAATCCCTACATCAGCTTGAGTCGAAAATTGGTAACAACACTTTAAAAAATCATTTAGGCATTTTATCAAACACTTGGCGGGCAGAAAAAGTAACACCTTGTTTGCGTCACCAAGCCTTAAATTTTTTTGCCCAAATGCAATCTTGAAGCGGGAATCATATAGCCCAAACTTATTAATTCAAAATATTTTTGCAATCCCATCAACTGTGAGGTTATCAACTCTCCACATCACCTTTTATCTATCCCCCCATCAATTATATACTCTTCATAACCTTTCCTTCCATTATTCATCACCTTCCTATTCACAGTTCATCACCTCAATGTGTTTCTTCTTCACCTGTTTGCTGTTTAATTTTTCCTGTGTTCAATGTGTTTCTTCTACATGATAAAGTAATTCATAATTATCTGAATGATGATTTATATAAAGACAACGCTTGAAATTATTAACATATATTGTAAAAATAGTTGGAGGTGTCGAGGATCGAACCCGGGTCTCCTGCCTTTTCAACTCAGTGCTTTACCAGTTTGGATTGTAAAATAGTTATATACTTGACAACCCCAAATGTTCAAAAAAAAAACTTTATACTTGTTGGTTAGTCCGTTTTGGATCAACCAAGGAAATTTTGGAATTTTCCAACACCAAAAGCAACTGCGGTTAAAGTACCAATGTGAAACAAGTGTTAAAACAGACTAGTTATACGAAGATATAAGAAACTAATCAAGAAAATAGTCCAAAACAATTAAGTCCTTCACATTTATTAAAGGTTAAAATAGACAATGATACGACGGTATAACAAAGTAATTAAGAAAATAGTTTATTATAAACCTTATCTCAATCATCATAACCCAAGTTTCTTCCAAATCTTCAAGCTTCTTCTAACAACATCCATCATCTAAACACATGTGAAATACATATAGTAGACTTAGGAAGCTTAGTGAGAAATATTAGAGCTAAGCAACATATGTATGAAACTAGCAATTTTCATACACAATGCTAACCTCCCTAAAAAGTTTTCAAAACATTAAAGATTGATATCATTTCAACAGTGTAAGAAAAAGAAGCATTTCAAGTATCTGCAATGCTAGAAGCATTATTAAACCCAACAACTTTAAATCAAATATTTATATGGAATGCAATGCATGAATGTTACTATCTGAAAACTTATGTCATCTCAAGTCGAAAACATCTCACATGTTAAAGGATGGAAAGTGGCACGTGTAAAGGTAGTACATAGAATACTAAACACATAAAAGTTCCAACACCACAATTGGGTACCTAAGTTATAAATGGTCGCACAAGTATCAACTCGTCCTAAATAGATGCACATTATCATAATTAAAATCAATTCAAACACAAAATCTATCCTTATTTTAAAACTCGTTGTGAAAAAAATCATTTCAACAAGTGCAACGCATAATAATAGGTAGATATACATACTAATTCATTTCAAAAAGGTTCTAGCTAATATAAATAATACAAACATGTATTCTTGGGTAATGAACTCATCTTGACAACCTTGAATAATAACTTTTTACTCCTAATAGTATCCTTTGATCTCCTATAAGTCAATACAATTAATATATTCTTAACAATGGAATTGATATTTCTTCTTCATTTTTTTTTTTCATATTATTGAGATTACAGGGAACCCTATATATAGGGATTTTGACCAGAACAACTAATTACAGCTAAATATAACGACAAACATACATACCTAAAATAAGAAGAGAGATTTTAGCGATTACACCAGAAAAACACTGCTACAAATCATAAAATTTGATACTCACCCTCAAGTTGGGGCGTATATGTCAAAAACACCCAAGTTGCTCAAGAACAGTTTGATGCATCTTTGGTGAGAATATCAGCCAATTGGTCTTATGAACGTATCATAGGTAGTTCTAAAATGTTGTCCCAAAATTTTTCTTTAATGAAGAATCTATTAACATCGATATGATTTGTTCGATCATGATGAACGGGGTTATAAGCCATGTCTCGAGTTGAGTTATTATCACAATATAACTGGATTGGATTCTTTGTTGGGTACCCTAACTCATCAAACTGAACTCTTAACCATAAACCTTCACAAATTCCGAGTGCCAAACCCTTAAGTTATGCTTCTCCACTTGAACGAGCAATAAAAAATGGTTTCTTGCTCCTTCATGTGACGAGATTGCCTCTTACAAAGGAGAAGCAACCCGAAGTGGAACACATAACATTTTTGTCTTCGACCCAGTCAGCATCGGTGTACACATCTATGGTTTGTTCTACTTATTTTTAGTGAACAAAATTCCTTTTCCTTAGACAGATTTTAGGTATCTCAAAATGTGCATAACAACATTCATGTGTTGCTCTCCTGGATTATGCATAAACTGGTTAACAATACACAATGTATATGCAAGATTCGGTCTTGTGTGAGCTAAATACATCAGTTTGCCAACGAGTCTCTAGTACCTTTCTTTTTTAAACGGAACCTAATCACTTTTCATGCATAACTTCAGCCCCTCTTCAAGAAGGGTATCAACGGGTTGACATACATACATCCTTATTTCTTGTAGCAAATATAAGACATATTTCTTTTGAGATAAGTGAATGCATTTATTTAATCGAGAGACTTCAATCCCAAGAAAATATCTAACATATGTTACATTCGGTTTCAAGGTATTTACTATTTCAACCCTTGTTATTAAGTTATGTGCAAATTTTGTCCCAAGGGGGAGTGTAACTTTTAGGTGGAAGTGAGTACTTGAGGCGTACTCCTAGTATGTTAGGTGTATGTTGTCCATGTACAAACACTAATTTTTAGGGTTTAGACCCTATTTAAGCATCATTATGGACTCAGGAGTCAAGACCTTTCTCCTCATCAGCCTCCTTCCCTCTAAAGATGCCTCACGAAACCCTAGCCATATTTAGTGCATTCTCGAGCTATTGGCTGAGTTTTGGCCCTTTTTGGTGCATTAGAAGAAGAAGAGACTTGGTGGTGGTGCATTGTTGGAGTTGGAGCCTCAAGATACAGAGTTATCTTCTTCATTGCAAGCTTCTGGAGGTAAAAAAAATTCTTACCTTGATGGTTCCTTTGTTGAGATCTTATTTATGGGTAGATTTAGGAGCTTTTGGTCCCATGACCTTGGTTCTTGGGAATATGGACTACTCCAGAACCTTAGAGTGGCATTTCTTAGTAGAATTGAGGTCCTTGAAGCATAAAAATTGAGTCTTGATGGTTTTATTTCAACCATGCATGAGTTGTGGACCTTTGTAAGGTGTTTTCGACCTATGGTTTAATATTGGGTCCTTGTGAGTCGTGCAAGTTGGTAAGATCATAAACTTTATGGATTAAGACATCATTTGGGAGTAGATCTGAAGTTTAGACGTCAAAGTATAATGGGCTAAGTCGCTTGTTGAGAGAAAGGACTTCTGACCAGTACGTTGGGTGTACGTTTGAGTAGACTATGCGTACTGGGTTTGAGTCCCATAAGTGATCGCTACGAGCATGTGGGCGTACTCTGGTGGTATGCGGGGCGTACTTGCCAGTTGGACTTTTGGGCCTTTTGGGCTAGTTGGGCCATTTTGGGGTTTTGGGCTTTCATATTTACGCCTAATAAGGGAAGGGTAAAATAGTATTTTACCCTATGAGTTAGGATTAAAGACTTAGACTCTCGAATATGGTTTATGTTGGATATAGTGTCTAAGTCCATAACTATATTTGGTATGTACTTGACCCGACACGGCATGGTCCATTTGGGTTGCATGACATTGCAATACTTGGATAGACAAAATGAGAGAAAGGACATTTATGGTTATTACTATATTATTAGTTCTAATATATTAATAATAGTATTATTTAATTAGTGTTGATCGAGAATTAACTTAGAATTAATTTGGTGATCAATATGAGACTAATTAAATAGATAGGGTTGATTATGTCAATCATCTATTCTTTTTTGGTGGTCTAATGATCCATGGTTTATGGAGTTGAGCTATAACCCATTAGGAGCTCCATGGATAGTCCATGGGGTTACAAACCCATGGATCATTAGAAATGAAGAGTCATGACAATTAAGTGCATACATGTGTAAACCCTAATTGTGACAACACTATAAAAGGGACCCTATGGCTAGCAAAATCGGCAACTAGTTGTTTCAAAGTGGGCATAGCCGATTTTGAGTGTTAGTGACATTCTCTCAAGTTATTCCAAGTCTTGTGGTGTTGTGTGAAGCATTTGAGGCACAACATTTGGGGTGCTAGGCTTACAAAGTAATCAAGGAATTTAAGCAACAAGAAAGGTATGTACAGTTAATAGTTTTTATATTACATGTTCCCCATGCCATGCTAGTTAGGAAGTAAACCTTGGAAAAATCAAATTTGCATGTATATTAGAGAAAACATAGATCCAAGGTTTATAGGGTTGCATGTACATCATAGGAGTGTTAAAATGCTCAAAACCCATCAGTTTATGCCCTAGTTATTAATTAGGATGTTATTTGATCGTATTTAGTGCGGAGATTTCCCCGATTAGCAGCCTGAGCATTTACATGATTTTCCAGCAGATCGAGGTGAGTCTCCTCATTGTTCTTGACGAGTCGAAGGCACCAATGCCAACCCATGGATTATTTTTATCTATATTCTAGTTTTATTTGTTACCTTTCATGTGTTTATGGATATTATGTATGTCGGGCGGGGCGTGATAGGTGCGTTGGGCGGGGCCTATCACATGATACAAACAAATTTGTTTCGAGCTAGGCTCGATGACGGGCGAGGCTTAATGCCGAGCGGGGCCCATTGTTTGTTGAGCTTGGCCTATTATATGTTTGATTTGTATGGTATGAGGTATTTAGGGGAACTCATAAGCTTTGTGTTTATGGTGTTCAGTTTATGTTTCAGGAACTAGCGGTTCGAAGGAGAAGAGCTCGGTATGACCGCATTGCGCACACCTGTAACATCCTAAAATTTGCAATAAATTTGAATTTTTTTAAAACAACATAAATCATCCATTTAATATATTTTATTCAAAACAAATGAAATATCAAACCCCAAGATCGATTATATTTCCGAAAATTATTTGTTATAATTCTAAAATTTATGAAAAGACAACAAATTCAATATTAATTCCAAAAACTCGCCTCAAGTCATTGTGTACAATCATGCCCGACCATCCTGTGTACCTGAAATAGTAATTTTAAGGGAAAATGGGGTAAGCACAAAGCTTAGTGAATTCAACACATACATAGTATCATATCATATAGTCTTTACCCCTATATACTGATACAAACGGTATCAAACACATAACCACACATGCATGTCAAAAAACGAGTCACTAACAGACATACTCCTACTGGGACATATTGGCTAGGCATGATACCCCTTGATCAATGCATCGAGCCCTTGGGACACATTGGCTAAGCCCGATCCCCCGTACCCGAACCCATTGGGACACATTGGCCATGCCTGATCCCCCTTGCTCAGTTCGTCGAGCCTTTGGGACACATTGGCTAAGCCCGATCCCCACTTGGATGCGTCGAGTCCTACCATGCATAATCCTTAATACATGGGAAAACCACTAGAATCTATCCCGCCTAGTAATACCCACATAAATAATACAATACATAGCACACACGAGCTAATGTAAAGAAGATATAACACAACACGGTGTAATGAGGAACTCACCTCTAAAAGAAAAGCAACCTCCAAAGCAACCAGAAGCTCACTCACACCTTCTTGCCCTTCACACTTCATAATAATAGTAAATTGATATGGTTTTAGTTATTAAATTGCCTTAACTATGAATATAACTAATGGGTAAATTTTCCCAATTTCTACATAAAAATTAGGGTCTATTCAGGACCTGTTTTGCCCACCTTAATCTCTGTGTTTTTCAAAATTGTATTAGATGAAGATATATCATCTTCTTAACTTTAAAAATAGTACTTGCACACCTTCATACGAGTTTTCTACGATTTTTGAAAAAATTTAGAAAACTGCCTCGCATAATAGATAATTCCGTACTAGTTTTGGTAAATAGTTGTTTTTACCCTAGCTACAGGCATTTGTGGATTTTGGTCAAAACTAATGAAATTTAGTACACTCAAAATTGAAACTTTGGGCACTTGTTTCGTCCAAAAATTATTTCTCTAGAATTATTAATGATATTTACAAAAATGGTACAGAATAGTGGAATTTTTTTAGAAAGATAAAACTAGGGTTATGGTTCAATCCACTTAACCCATTAGGTCCCAAATTCAATTAAAACCTTCCAAGTCCGTAACAAATCAGCCCTAGTTCCTAAAGTATTTTTTGAATCAATGAGGAAGAAATCATACCTATGTTTTGAGATTGAAAGCCCCATACAAGCTTTGCACTGAAAACGATTTCGACAACAACCCTAAAACTTCTTCCATGATCGACGATCTGTAACTCGAGCTCCAAACATTGAAACCCAAATCCCAAGAGTAAAAACTTTTATATATGTGTTGGGATGAGGCAATCCAAATTTCACGATGATCCAACGGTTAATTCTCTGGGGATCATCCAAACACTGATGCAAGTTCTTCAAAAACGGTAATTCCGAAAATTCTTCAACTTGGAGTCGTTTCCTTTTGCATGATCGAACTAGTGAGTGGCTAGGGTTAAGTTTTATATTAGTTTATGTTCTTCATTGGCTTAAATTGATCCCCATGCTTCAAAACATTTACACTTAGGTCCTCCTTTTTAACTCCTTAGCAAACTTAACATTTTTAATAATGTTATATCTTTCTAACCCCTCATATATACCTTGTACAAACTAATATGAATCCTTAAATCATATTATTACTTTCAAACCAAAAATAATAACCCTTAACATTATAAATTTGTTTCTTCGATAATTAATGATTTTAAAATATAAAACAAACAAAATGGGGTGTTACAACTCTCCCCTGCTTGAATTAGACTTTGTCCTCGAAGTCCCTATCAGTGAACCACTACGAGTAATGCTCCCACATCTTCGTGTCTGTCTCCTAGACCATTAAGAACCTTTATGTTTTTTTTCAATTTAACTTTCACTATCCCGATCACCTTGTTATGCAAGGTATTTGTCTTTTTCTGAATAATGACAATCGACTTTTCAACGTAGTTGAGCCCGCTCATTGATCTAAATATCTTCTAGAAAAAATCCTCGATGTCTCATCCACTAAACACTTCTAAAGCTAAGACACATAGAAAGTTTTGTGCATCAATCCCAACTCATCTGCTTGCTCCAACCATTACGCTACCTTATCAACTCAAGCAAAATCTTGCAAGGGCCTATATTTTGGGGTTCCAAATTTCCCCTCTTGCATAAACGAATAACCAATTACCATGGTGAAACCTTTAGTAACATGTAACTCCATTCTAGAACTCTAAATCATTCCTCTCTTGTTAGTGTATCTCTTCTGGTGACTCTGTGTCATAACCAGTCTCTCTTGTACCATCTGTATCAATTCATTTCTCTAAGCATTATCTTTATGCTCCTTAAGACCTGATGACCAACCTCACAACAACAAATAGGCATCCTACACTTCTTTCCATACAACGGATCAAATGGTTGCATGCCAATACCGAAATGAAAGTTGTTATTATTGGAAAACTCTGCCAATGATCCTAAATACCTCCAAAATCGATGACCCAAGCTCGAAGCAGATCTTCGAGTGTGTAGGTCATCCCAGCATCGAGACATAAACCGAATGTGCCTAACAGAGATAGTAGAAATTGGCACCTTGTGCTTGGCTACGACTTCCCTAATATAGATGCATTCTTGATACCTCCTATGTAGAAACACATACATATGCATAACATGTCAAATAACCCTGAATATCGTAATCATTAGTCAGATCTCGCTTGAAACTCTCTCACAGTTGGCATTCTCTCCTACAAACGCCACTTCCTACACCTTCATGCACAAACCAACTAATCCATTAACAAAGAATTTCACCACTCCGAAAAGAAGCAATATCTTGAGCAACACTTCTTCAACATCTCTATGAGTACAATGGTTATGACGCTCATCCATAAAAATCCGAACACTCAAGCTATCTTCTTGTAAAATCAACAAAACCCACTACATGAACGAGGCATATGCTATACACTAGCTAGCGATCTTCCAACAATACGCCTAATTTACACTCCTATATTGTTCCACATCACACCCAAGGTATCGTATATTGCATGAACCATACACCCGTGCATCCTCATCATTAAATTGATAAACAATCAGACTAATGTGTCATCACAAGTTGCATATGTCAGGCTCCAGAAGTCATAAATACTGAGTTCACGTCATGAATACTGTATTCACGTCGTGAACTCTGACAATTTTGGGTTTCGCGCCCCGAACTTCAAAAATTAATAACTTTCGCATACGAACTCCATTTTCGACATTATTTATATCGACACGTAGGTAAAAACAAGATCTACAACTTTCATTTAGACTTCGTCGGCTAACTTTGACTTTATTTTTATGATATTATTTACATATAATTTTAGTATGCCGGGACAGGAAAACTCCGTTATAAACTCGTAACTTCTTCATCTGTCGTTCGTTTTCTTCTGTCTTTTCACCGTTGGACTACAATCGATGAGATCTTCAATTTTAATTTAGATTGTTTTGGCTAAATATTGCTCGATCTCATATTCAAACTTCGGGTTGTACACTCCTAAGTTGAAACTTCGAAAAATCATAACTTCCTCATACGAAGTCAGATTTGGGCGTTCTTTTCATGCACGCTCTCGGTTTAACGTATTCTACGACTTTTGTTTAGATTGATAAATCCAAATATCGCTCTATCATAAATTCACTATTTACGTTGCGCTGTGTTGTGTTGGTTCTGTTGCGAAACTTTGCAGGTCATAACTTTTTCGTTATAACTCGGATTTCAACGTTCTTTATATGTACGGAATCCTTGTAACTTATACTAGCCCGGATCTACGGGCGTTATAATTATCTCCCCATTAGGATGATTACGTCCCAGAATCATCAAAGAAATATGGCTTGGGTAATGATTCCATACGTTATATCTTCATCCTAAGTACTAATCATAACTTCTATGTATCCTCGAAGGAGTATTTAACTCTGGCGCTTCTTGACTGCAGATGATGCTCAATCTTGCATCTGCTTTTCGTAATATGTTGTACTTTCAATCATAACCTTCGAGTTACCAAATAAGTCCTTATTGTGGACTCCTTCTTCTTCTTAGGATAAATACTTTCCTTTATCCATTGCAACAGACCGATGGGTCGTGCTCTACTAACCTCTCATCGTACAATGCGACGCTTAGACTCGGTCTTTTTAAAGTTAAGTTCCAGAATGGAATATACCTTCCTTTATATTCTAATATGATATAATCACATTTCAGCATGTAGCATTTCGACCTGCAAAGTTCTTTTAACAACGAGTGCGATACTATCGACCGCATTAATTTCAACCTCCTGACTTAAGTTGGATGTTACATCTAACTTGGTCCTCTAGACCACGTAACATACTCATCGCAATCGAATTCAAATTTATATGACCACTAGGGTAGGAATAACAACTATCTCACTAGTCATTACCGAAACAAGGGTAATGACATACTCGAATAAAACGGAATCAGTCACTAGCTTCTTGGTAACCTTGTGACTTTCCCTGATCTAAGTGTGAGTCCTGTGCTTCCAATAGTATATGCATCTACTAACTTTCACACCTACTCATACTCGTCCCACGTCTTGTATCACATTCGATCCAAGTCATCATACAAGAAAATCACACAATCATTCAACACATCAGATAGCAAAATTGGGGTTTATATTATTTCTTGAAACGATTACACAAAGGTTCAAGTTCACCCTACATTACGCCTATAATAGGCTACACTTCCTGATACAGACTTAATATATATAGCTATGAAGTCTTCATCCTTTAATCCTCGCGTTTGATTTCTGCTTCATCGAGGATCATGTGGAATGCCTTTGGCTTTGCTGGTTCATTCTTCTTTGGGCAATCTCTAGAAAAATTCCCTTCTTCATTACATTCGTAGCATACCTCCTTGGCGGATGTGTAATTGTTGTCGTAATGGCCTTTCCTTCCACATTTGTAGCAAGTCACCTCTTCGTTGCATATCTCATAATGCTTCAGCGGTACCTTTGGCTTTGTAGCTTCTTCTCTCTTTGGGCAATCCTGCTTGAAGTGCCCTACCTCATTACATTCGTAACATACCCTTTCGATGAATGTACATTCGTTGGCATAACACCCATGCTTTCGACACTTAAAACATGTCACCTCCTCGCCACAATTTCCAGGATTTTTCTTTTTGCATTTCCCACACCATTTCTCCTTACTTCCTTTTTTGCTAGACTTCGAGAACATGTTGCTTTTGTTGGGCCTCGATGGCTCTTCAAATTTTTTCTTTTTCCAATTTCAACCTTGTCGGTGGTCCTGTCGTTGATCATTTCTTCCACTGACTTAGCAACCAAGATAGTTGCCTCAAGAGTAGGTGCCTGGCATACTGGCACAGTAAGTTCGTCCTTACTTTGTTGAAGTAAACACCTCGTTTCTTTCATCTATTGATCCCACATCATCCGCACCATTGTGTAGACTCCTGCCATCGTGATTGGCTAGGGTACAACTGTTACTTCTGGTGCACTCCCAATCCTTTGTGGCTCAGGCTGCGGGTTATCATTTCCCAATCCGCTTTGTGTGCTTGCCATTTCGATCTATACACCAAATTGGGAGAATTCAGATCCTTATCCATGATAGATGTTTAAATCATCCTTATCACTCTGAAACGTTGACATGCTAGTCCTAATATCGTAGTCATACGCTTAGAATCCTAAACACATAAGGTTTCCAGGACCGGTCGGCAACAGACCATGGATCCGAACAAATGATAGCATCAATATAGCCAACACACAAAATATTTAGCACATAAAAGCATTTTAGGCCTTATTCCTAAAATAAACTAGTGCTTGTGTCAATTTAGGTGTACTACCCAACATATTTTAGACATACTCCTGACGATCATTACTTAGCATTCTAAGTTTAAGTCTAGAAATTTCCTACAAATTCCTAGTTTGCTTAAACTAATGATCTGATGCCAACTGTGACATCCCCTATTTCACGGCCAGAAAAGACCGATTTGTTTATGCTTTGTTTTTAAGAATTAGAGTAATCTTTCAAAGAAAATGGTTGCGGAATTTATTCCCAAAACAAAATACGATAAGAATTTATCAAAGCATTTCTTAAATAAATGTATTTTCATTATATAACAAAATCTTGGGATGTCATGTTCCGATACAGACACATAAGCATAAACAGAACATACATTTATTTGCACTAGTGATTTACATCTCCTTTAATCTCTTAGTGAAATATGTCTTCGTATTGATACTTGTGATACAAAGAAAACTGAGTGGGTCGGGCTTGGGAGCCTGGTGAGCATATAGGGTTTTCATCCCACAATGTTATATCATATATTTATACATATAGAACTCACAAACTTATATAACTTCACCATATAAAAACAACTCTTATCCTACCCCATCGATCCCCACAACAATACAATCTAACTCTCATATCTAAAATTTTCCTCTTTACCTGATCCCTACTCACGGATCTAAAACTAATCTCTTCACCTGATCCATATTCCTAGATCTAAAACTAACCTCTTGGTCTGATCCATACTCCTGGATCTAAAACTGTGCCCAATCCATACTCCCAGAGTAGGGACAATTTACTATACCTAAATCCTGATCTGATCCATACTCCGGATCTAATAACAATTTTATCTTGTTTATTGACAATATCATTCTCTAGATCCCTCTCGCAATACATGTCACTGGGTTTTTAGAGTACACCGGTGAACACATCGTTCACAAACACCTACAAGTTGCAAGCCTGATAGTGTTCCACTGTCTGTCTAGAATAGTCTGTGGTTGTCATCCCTACTCTACTGAATGACGGGGGCCATCGTTTGGGGTAAAGGTTTCACTCGTTTTCCACTTGTGACCCTCATCTCAAGATCTATATCACCTCTTATCTCATTATCCAACTCATCCTTTTATCACACACCAACTATCTCATCTATCCATGTTCTACCCAACATATTTGTAGATATAAAATACGTATACAGTTTAACTCATTAAAAAACTATATAAAATATCCATTCCACACTCATCTCAAATAAACAACAATATACAAACACATAGCACGTATTTCATAACAAATACTTCATATTTATGTGTTAGAAGAAAGTGACTACACACTCACACAAAACATATACTTAATACACTCAAAAAATACTTGTATTAAAACCGTGTTATGAAAGGGACTATACACTCACTTGATCAGAAGATGATCGGGCAGCACTACGGCTTGTGGAAGTAGTATTCTTCGGTGAAACTGTGATCTCTTCACACATTGTGCCTCTCGCGGGCAGAGCTTCGGCTCGGAAACTCTTTTCTTCAAGGGATTTTCGGAACTTCGAGACTTGCTTCATGTCTTGGGATGATACCGGGGCTTCGGGTGGTTAAAATAGGGATTAGAGACAGTATCGGGAGTGAGAGAGAAGAGATTGAGCAACCAAATTCGGTTGCCCCTTGAATTCTATTTATAGGGCCTTTTTTCTGGATTCACGTCGTGAATCTCAAATATTCACGTCGTGAGTTCAGTCTTCACTGCATGCATCATCACAAGTTGCGTCTGTCAGACTCCAGAAGTCATAAATACTGAGTTCACGTCGTGAACATTGTATTCACGTCGTGAACTCTGACGGTTTTGGGGTTTCGCGCCCCGAACTTCATAAATTCATAACTTTCGTATACGAACTCCGTTTTCAACGTTCTTTATATCAACGCATAGGTAAAAACAAGATCTACAACTTTCATTTAGACTTCGTCGGCTAACTTTGATTTTATTTTTATTATATTATTTACATATTATTTTTAGTAGGCTGGGACAGGAAAACTCTGTTATAAACTCGTAACTTCTTCATCTGTCGTCCGTTTTCGTCTGTGTTGTCACCGTTGGACTACAATCAACAATATATTCAATTCTTGTTTGGATTGTTTTGGCTAAATGCGCTTGATATCATATTCGAACTTTGGGATATACACTACTAAGCCGAAACTTTGAAAAATCATAACTTCCTCATACGAAGTCAGATTTGGGCGTTCTTTTCATGCACACTCTTGGTTTAAAGTATTCTACGACTTTTTTTGGATTGATAAATCCAAATATCGCTCTATCATAAATTCACTATTTACGTCGCGCTTTGTCGTGCCAGTTCTGTCGCGAAACTTTGACAGGTCATAACTTTTTCATTATAACTCGGATTTCGGCGTTCTTTATATGTACGGAATCCTTGTAACATATACTAAAACTTAGTTAAGATTACTCCTTCTAAATAATATTCCATAAAAATTCATT
This sequence comes from Lactuca saligna, assembly GCF_052625555.1. NCBI lineage: Eukaryota > Viridiplantae > Streptophyta > Magnoliopsida > Asterales > Asteraceae > Lactuca > Lactuca saligna. The sequence continues at coordinate 95,439,944 of NC_136424.1, read as the reverse complement.
TTTGATGCCTGTCGTCTCTAAATTGACTAGCTCGGATCTACGAGCGTTACAGTCTTCTCATTATATCCATGGGTTGAAGGCACCAATGTTGGCCCATTATGTGTTATGTGGTATGCTAGTTGTTTCTTTGATATGTGGTATGCTAGTTGTCTCTATGATACTTGCGTGGAAGACCCCGGCGGGAGCTTGTCATACTTGGATATCAGACCATGTGGGGGACCCCATGACACTTGGTTATTAGACCATATGGGGGAACCCATGTCATTACAAGTCAAGACCATGGGGGAGCCCATGGTAACTCTATATATGTTGCATGATATTATGTGGTTGTGTGATATATGGTATTTTAAGGAACTCACTAAGCTTTTTGCTTATGATTTTCAGTTTCTGTTTCAAGTACTCTAGTTTTCAACTAAAGAGTTCGGGATGATCGTAACGCATACACCCGCATTTTCTGCAATATGTGATCTTTGATAATTGTTTTATTTAAAATGATTTTCAATGTTTGGATATGTTTCATTAGTGTTTTAACTATAACAAAAATGAAATTTTTTTACCTTGGATTTTTGGGATGTTACATGATTTGACCCTATTTCATAGCTCTTGTTTGAGTCTAACCGTTGCAGGGATGAGTCTTCTACTCGAAGGATTATTTATGACTTCTGTCAAGTATAAGTGTTCTACAACAGTAAATGACCGGTGATTTTGTTCCCAATGGAAGCATCAAGATAATCAAGGATTAGAAGCATTTTGTTGGTCTAGAATTCAGTAAGGTTTTGATATGGTAGTGATTCAGTATAGGAGGTCTGACAGGGAGTCAAACCGGTTCGAGAATTCGAGATTTCAGGTTTCCGGTGAGGTAGGGATGGTTTTTTTTGTATGGGATTATCGATCTGTCTTCTTCATGTTTGGAGAGTTCTACTATGGTTGGGTTCAGTAGCCTTGGGAAGGTTGTGTGTGTTCGGGGATGTTGTTGTATTCTTCAGGTTGTCTGGGTGCCTGGGATGGTAAGGAACAGTTTTGAGGACGAAATCTAATTCAAGTGGGGGAGAGTTACATGTAACATCTGTAATCTTGAGGATCAATTGTAAGGAATGAATCCCATTTTGAGGATTGGACACGGCGTGTTGGAGGAACCAACACAGTGTGTCTAGTTAAGGAAAAGCACGGTTCTCATTAAGGTCAACACGACGTGTTGGAAGCTAGGAAGGAAACCTTAATTTTTAGGATGTTTCACCCTATATAATCTCTTTCAACCCCAAGGGTTGGTCTCCTCACCAGCCTCTATTGACACTAAACCCTAAAATCGATCCCTAAGTCTCTTGGTGGTGTTCTTGAGCTAGTAAGAAGTTCTTGGTGCTTACTTTTTGCCTTTGTGAAGGAAAAGGAGATCTTGAAGTTGTCTTGTTTGGTGGATTGGCTTTGGATCTAGAATTATCATATTCTGGGGAATCTTTCTGAGGTATCAAGTTTGCATCTTGTCTTGTATTTGTTTAGATCTCTTCATAGTTAGTTTGTTGTGTTTTTGGTCCCTTTTTGGGTTAATGGATAAGTTAGGTCGTTTAAGGGCTTGTTATTTCAGATCTAAGTTTGTTTTGGTACCCTTGAGCATAAATGTGCAAGTTTTATGAGAGTTTTGGGGTCATGCATGCATTAAGTCAACTATTAAGTCCTTTTTAAGCTTAAGTGATTCATTTAGACATGCAAGAACATAAATTTGGCAACTTTACGTGGTTTTCCAGCTCAAGGAAGTCAGATCTATGTTTCAGGGATATGTTTTTCGGATTAAGTACTGCTTATTGATTAAGCCCCTTGCACTATTAAGCTTTATATATTTGGTTTGAACCTCTTTAGGTAGTCCCAATGAATAAAGTTGGAAACTTTATCCTTCTGAACCATGTTTCAGACTAGATTTGAGCTTTGGGGCTCATGGAATCGGAGAAAACAACTTATTATATTATGTTATTAAGTCTCGCCCTAACATGGTGTGTTTGCAAGCCAACACGACGTGTTGGCTGAGGATTTCCCGATGTTTGGGCCTTTTGGATTGTATGTTGGGTGTTAGGGTAAGGCCTTTGTAAGGGGTTTGGGCCTAATTTGGAAAATTAGGCCAAGTATGGTCCTTGAGTGACTATTTGGTTTTGGGCCTTTTAGATTTTAAGTTTGGGCCTTAGTCTTGGGCCAAACTAGGTGAGGGGTAAAATGGTCTTTTTACCCTAAGAATAGACTGACGGACTTATGGTTATGGATTGGGACCTAAATGTTGATCGGGTGTTTTTTTGATGTTGATAGTCCGAGGATCTATTAGCCAGCAGCCAAGGATTTTCTGTGCGTTTCGGCAGTACGAGGTGAGTTTCCTCACTATGTTTAGCGGGTTGAAGGCATCAATGCCGCCCTATGCTTTTCTATATAGAGTTCTTGATGTATGTGTGACTGTTTCATGTGTATGTGTTTTAGGTGCTGACTGGGCGGGGCCTGATGGTTATTTTGTATGCTAGTATCAGGTTATTCATATATGATTTGTATGTGGGCGGGGCCCGATAATTGTACAGTATGCCATTATCTTTGTGATTTTCGTATGTATTTGGATGTTTATATGATTATATGGTCATATGAGTGTGGACGAGGCCCGTATCTCAGTGGGCGGGGTTCGTTATGCGAGTGTAGGCGGGGCCTGTATCTCAGTGTGTGGGGCCCGATATGCGAGTGTGGGTGGGCCCTTTATGTAATTAGATATGTATGGTATGCGATATCTTGGGGAACTCATAAGCTTTGTGCTTATGGTTTTTAGTTTATGTTTCAGGTACTCTAGTTTTCAAATGGAAGAGCTTAGGATGATTGCAGAGCACACACCACACGTTTCTGCATCCTGTGATTTACTCTGATTCGATGATTTTTTTGCTAAATCTTGATTACCTTGGTTTTATGGAAATTATATGTATTGACGATTTATTAATTTAAAAACAAAAATTTTATGTCATTGTTGTTGGTACGTTACATTTCATGAGGAGTTAGGTACGCGACTGCACTTCAACCCAACTTTTCATCCACAGAATGATGGTCAGAGTAAGCTGACTATCCAAACCTTAGAAGATATGCTAAGGGCAGGTGTACTGGATTTTGGCGGTAGCTGGGATACGTATCTTCCTTTGGTTGAGTTTTCTTATTACAACAACTACCATGTCGGTATTAATCGACCTCTTTTTGAGATGCTTTGTGGGGGAAATGTCGGACGCTGTTTTGTTGGCGCGAGTTCGGTCAGCGAGTCATGGGTAGCACAGAGGTGGTCCTCCGGACTACCGATTTGATCTAGTAGGTGCATGGGAGATTGCAGATCGCATAGAGCTTGAAAAAGAGTTACGCTGATAAGCACCGATCAGACTTGGAAATTTCAGGTAAGTGATATGGTATTCCTGAAGGTGTCACTGTGGAAAGGTGTCATCCGGTTCAAGAAGCGGGGCAGGCTGGGTCCCAGATATATTGGTCCTTGTAGGGTTATTACCTAGGTGGGTAGGGTGGCTTACCGTTTGCAGCTACCCAAGGAGCTTAGTCACATTCATAGCGCTTTTCACGTTTCTTAGTTGTGAAAATGTTTGGTTGATGATTCCGTAGTGGTCCCTTTGGAGGATATACAGGTAGATGAGTGCCTGAATTACATAGAAGGACTAGTTGTAATTCTATACAAGTAGACAAAGACTTTGTGAAATATGGTTGTGGGTCTAGTGAAGGTGCAATGGTAGCACCGAAAGGGTTCAGAGTGATATGGGAGCCTGAGGAGGAGATGCAGGAGCATTACCTAGAGTTATTTGCGTCAACAGACTTTGAGGACGAAGTCTGATTCAAGTGAGGAGAATTGTAACACCCGGATCCTAAGTAAATTCTTTTAAAGCTTTTATATAAATTATTTTTCTAGAATGGCAATTACGTGGGGCGTAACTATGGGTTACACAAGGCGTAATTCATTAAACTTGGACGAGGGGTTTCTTCCAGTACGCTGGTCATACTTAGAGTATGCAGGGCGTACTCGTGTTGTATGAAAACCTTAATTTAGGGTATTGGGCCCTATTTAAGGACGTTAACCCATTGGAAAGCCTTCTTATGATCAACCACCAGCCTCTCTTCCATCCCCCACGAAACCCTAGCTCAATTTGTGAGAATCTCAAGCTTTTGGGTGATTTTTGGTGTGTTATAGACTTATAGTTAAGAAGAAGAGCTTAGAAGGTGTGGTTGGAGTCTATATCTCATAGATCCAAACTCTACTCTTCTTCTTCATCTTCCAGAAGGTATAAAGTCTCAACCTTTGTGATTCTCTTGCATAGATCTAGATTAGCTTAGGTTTTGGCATGTTTTGGTCCCAATGGTTGGCTCTTGTGAGTAAAAGCTACTCCGAAAGCTTAGGTTAGCATTTCTTGATGTTTCTGAGGTCATTATTCCATAAAACTCGAATATTGTTTTGTATATTTCAACCATGCATGAGTTGTTGATCATTTTGTGAAGTTAAGATGTTAGGGTTTGGTTGTGGGATCTATTAAGCCATGCAAAAGCTTAAAGTTATCAACTTTATCAGTTAAGACCTTCCTAAGAGTTAGATATGTGAATTGGACGTTTGGTCTTTAAGCATTAAGAGCTTAATGATGAGTTTCGGGTGCAACAAAGTATGTCGGGCATACCCTCTTGGTATGCAGAGCGTAACAGGTTCAACCTGGGTTCTCTTCCGTTGTAGCCCAGTACGTAGGGCTTAGTAAGGATGTACGCAGGACGTACTCCCAGATATCCTTTTTTAGCCATTTTTGGGCTTTGGGTCATACTGGGCTCGGGCCATGATTAGTTGGGTCAAGATTAGGAAAGGTAAAATGGCTTTTTACCCTTAGTAAGATAGAATATGACTTGGACCTTTGATTGTGGGTTATTACCATGATTATTAATTAGGGTTGATCTTGTATATGTTTAGTGTGAGGAGCAGTGGTAGCAGGAGCTCGAGTATGTGTTTTGTTTATCATCGGATTGAGGTGAGCCTCCTCACAGTATTTACGGGTCGAAGGCACCAATATCAGACCATTGATTATGTTTATAGGATGCTAGCTGTCTGTGTGACTCTTGCATATATTGTATGTGTCCGTACGTATACCGGGTGAGGCCTAATGAATGTATTGGGCGGGGCCCATCGCATGTTACTGTCAATCTGTATCGGGCGGGCCGGATGTAGGGTGGGGCCCATTGTATGTATAATATGTTGTATTTTGGGAACTCATTAAGCTTTGTTCTTATAGTCTCATGTTTATGTTTCTCGCACATCTGGTTCCAAAGGGAATGGCTCAGTCTGATCGCATCGCATCTACCAATGAATTTCCGCATGATCACTCTGATTTGATATTGTTGATTCAAGAATATACATTTTATACTATGATGGTCTTTTGGAAACAATGAAATGAATGGTTGATTTTATTATTAAAAATAAAAATTTACACTCTATTTTTGGGACCTTACATAAACAACCACTATACTTGTCTAATTTGAATTCTAATGACATATGATGATTAATTATAGTTTAAAGCATTGTTCAAACTACTACTATGGACTAGACATAATAACTAGGTTATTTACCAAGAGATCAAATTTAATGACAAGTTACGTTGACTACTACCAAACCATTCAAATGAGCAATCCACTATGGTCTCATATAATTTAAGGGTGAGCATCGGTCGGTTTTGACCTAAATCTGAACCTAAAAGCAATTTATCGGTTTTTAGAAAACTAGAATACAACCCAACCCATAAACAATGGGTTCAGTTTCCCGGTTTTCGGTTTTTCCCTGATTCAATTTCAGGTTCACAAAATACATCGAGAAGAAGACTCGAACACGGGACCCCAAGGTCTATAGGCGACACATTGAACAAATCGACCAAGAAGCAGTTTGTGATATGACTTTACAAAACATGTATATATCTATATAGTATGTATAGGATAAATATATTCATAAATTCAGTTCGGTTTTTATCGGGTTTGCATTTCTAAAACCTTGATACCAGTATTTCGGTTTTTTAGAAAAATCAAATCCAAATCATCGGTTTTTTGATTTTCAAGTTCAGTTTTGCTCACCGCTATCATATATTGTTTCTCTCATATACTTCTTGAACCCGAAAATAAGATTATTTTGGAAATTCCATAAAACGCTTTTACTTCGTCTTTCTACCTTAGAGGTGTCAACTAGGACAATCATGTCGTATTTTTATTTGAACCGACATGACTCGACAAATTTTTATGTAACACAAAGACAACATGATACTATGTCATGTTTCTTATATTAACATAAAGACATAGTTTTTTATATTAACATAAAAACAGACTCAATTAAGTTTTGTATCGTGTATATTTCTTTATATTAACATAAAAACCGACTCAATTAAGTTTTGTATCGTGTATATTTCTGATGATTGAGATCATGTACTACTTTACCAAAAGTGATAGATTCAAAGGTATCCGTAGATCCATTTTGGTTAAACTAAATTGTCGTTACAAAGTTTTGGTTAAACTAACTTGTCATTACAAAAGTGTTAGATAGGTTAACAAAATCTGACATATGATCATCCCTCCCAAAAGTTTGAATACTTTCTCAATCTTATCCTATCACTTTACCATTTATAACGGATACCATCATGTGGTACAGATCCTTTTTGACAATTTCATAAGTAAAAAAGGAAAGATTTTCTCAAACTACGATTGCACCTTACCATCAAGGTTGGGATTTTTTTTAGTAACCATCATAAAGCGTATTTCAGTTCAACCATTTGCGTAACCACAACTTTTTGTTTTACCTAATCACGATAAAAGATTCTTAACCGATTAAACTTAGTAGAATCCAAATCAAATATATTATATGTTTGAATCATATATAACCCTGTCCTAAAAACAATTTAATACAACTCTCATAAACAATCGCAATACTAAAATGGCTTATGCTGTTTGACATACTAGTTGAAAAATTAGTTGTTAGCTTATAAACTACCGGATAGAAAGAGTCAAACTATGCTTGCTCTTGAAAATTTGAGCAAAATTTACATACCGAAGTCCTGTGTTTCAAGATTACAACTCAAGAACTAGGGCACAACTATCAATAACCATTTCGCTTATGGATGTATCCATTTACTCACAATCTTTAAACACAAATTCTTTCAATTGATGATGCAAAGAAATTGTATGACAAATTATGAATATTATTTGCAGTTCATAGACTATATACAAAAATCCCAACATCACAACATTCACATTACATGGAACCCTAGAATCAACCAATCTTACCATCAGATTCAGGTCCATGACATCAATGTGTTCCAAAATCCCCATCATAATCCAGGTCCCCTGCAACCTTCTTAATGACAGAAAGAAGTTTGGAGCACAGTGTGTCAAATCAGTTAGTCGTTCAGACAAAAATTAACACATAAAAACAACAAAATACCACACCAGTAGTTCATGAACACCAAGATCATGTTAAATTTAATGACACATCAGAGGAAATTTTCTCAATATGGAAAACACTGTCAAAACAAGTATATATTTGAAGATAATTGCTCATATTCACTGAAGAAAGAACTCAAACACAATTAGGGCAATTCAAGGAAGAGAAAACATAAATACCTCATAAGATTAGCAGTGTCGTAGCAATCACTCTACCTTAATCATCAAAGATAAAGGAATCACTAGTTAAGCACTCGAATTTTCATTTCAAAATACGATCAATCACAAGAAAACCACAAACGTCATCCAAAAGACACCCCATGCACGAACGTTATGAAAGCAATCGAAATAGACACTCAAACTGACCCCGTCGATATAATATATTACCAAACTCTGTAAACACGGATGGTTTAAAGTATTATTAAAAGATGATCGAGAATTACTGAGACTAAACGAAACACGATAGGTTTTTAGGCAAAACGCAAGTCACGAATCTGCGCGATCCAGCTTATCGTTTTTGTTCTTGACGCGTCGCTGATGAACAAAGCTTGCGAAATTGACAGATAGATTCGAATAAACAGAGCTTACCTTTGAGATATTACCATTAATTTCCTGAATCAACGCGACATTTTTTACCAAATTATCAGGAATCTTCGACTGATGATTCTCGTTCACCTGTTGAATCAACAATCGGTTCTGATCTAACACCGATTGCGCTTCCTTAAAACTCTTATTCAGCGTCTCCCAGGCTTCCGTGTCGCACTCCTCTTCGCCTTCGTCTTTCTCCGCTCCAGTCAGCCACCGCTTCACCGACGTTTTATCAACAAAATTTTTTGGCTTCTCTTGAAAAGTTGCCTCCTCTACCGCCGATGAGGAGTCCATTTTTCCTCACACACCACACCCAAACACACACACACACACTGTTTGAATTATATCGCAGATGAGAACGATCGTCAATGGTAAAGAACAACCGACTGTCGAAAAGGCGGTATTTTTTTATTTATTTGGTGCACTTTCTGATAAACTGACGGAAGCTTTTATGCTTTGTGAGATGAGAGTAAATATCAACCATCAGATTTAAAATAATTAACGGTAAAGATTTCGTTGTGAGATACGAAAATGACAGGCAGTTTTAGTTTTCCTTGTCGAAAAGATCGTATAGATCTTAATGGGTTCTGTGATTGGCTAACTTATACGGTAACGCAAAAATATCTTTAAAATATTATGTTTACAGAAATAGTCCCTATACTTTCTCAAACTCACAGGGTTTTACCTAAGCCTTTTAACAAAATTGACTAACGCAAATCGTCCTTCGTGTAGGTGTCAAAAACGTGTTCAGTCTCTATTTTCAAAAATAACTCGGACAATCCCTTAAATCGTAAAGTGTTGCATGCTTAGTCCCTAACAGCAAAATGACTATATTGTCATTTTCAATTTTTTTTAATGTTTTTGATTAATTTTAGAAGTTATACTGGTAGTTATAGTTATAGACTTATCAAAATAGGAAACTGTTGGACTATGTGTTTAAGCCTGTAACTATAATTGATATATAACTTGAATTGATCGTAGCACATTTCTTTTAGGTTTTCCTCAAACATAGCAATTGGACATGATGACTATTGGAGAAAGAGAGATGTTATTTTATTATGTGAATAATAAATTGAAATACATAGTTTATTAATTCATTATGAGAATAATATATTAATTGGAAATTAACTGGAATTAATAGAATTAATTAAAAGTGCAAAGTCTAAAGTGCAATTGTTTAATGGTTGAACAAAAGGCTTCAGAACCTTCCACCCAGAGGGTGGACGATTTCAAGGGGATAATCTAGGGTTTTTAGATTATTCCATATTGATAAAAATGGAGTTGGATAATTACCAATTTGAAATATTATTATTATATTCGGATTATGGTTATTGAGGGCTTTCTTTGTACCACTATATAAAGGACCCTAGCCCTTTACATTTCGCCCACTAATACTCTTAGAGAGATAACCGAAATTTTGCTCCCCCTCTCCTCTCTCCATAATCTTCCTCTTGCTATTTTGGATGTGATTCCATTAAAGGCACAACATTTGTGGTGCTTGCTTCCAAGAGATCAACAAAAGGAGATTCTGGTTGTTTACTATAGCAACTAAAAGGTATGTAACCCTAAACCTTGTCTTTAGTAATTCTGAAAATTACCTAGGGTTTCTAGGGTTCTTATTTTGATGTTCTTAGTTATAAGTTCAACAGAGAAAACATAGATTTTGATTTAGGTTGCATGCACACTTAAGAGTTTTAAGTTTGTTTTGTTATGCCTAAAACTCATCAGTGGTATCAAAGCGTTTTGGTTTATTTTCGATTGAATTTGCTATATTTGTTTAATTTGATCAAATTAACGTTTATGGAAATTAAACCCTAGAAGGCTAAAAAAATTCGACTAGGGTTAGGGTTTTTCAAAACCCTAGCCCATCTCTTGAATCTCGAAATTTGGGTTAGGGTTTTAAAACCCTAACCTTCCTCCCAAAGTTTTCGAAAATTGGTATGTGGTTAGGGTTTCCTAATTTTTGATAATTATTAGTTTAGTCTGATTAAAAAAGATAATTACAAAATTTGATAAATCCTATACCTATTTTTCGAAAATTTAGAGGGTAAGGATTAAGATTAAATTATTTGATTAATTAATTAGTTAATCCTTAATTGATTTAATATATTTAATTAAATGTTAATTAATAGATAAATATTAAATCATTTGGTTTATTTTTTGAATTTAAAATTAATTGGTTATTATTTTCGAAATTTTAAATAAAATAAATCTAGTATTTTGAAAAGCTTAAAATACACCTTATATATGTATTATTAATTGTTAATATATTATATGTACAAGACTAAGTCAGTCAAGTCGCTAGTATGTCTCATTCACGAAGCCGATCTATAAATGTGATATAAGGAAATTGCTTATAAAATGGTAGTTGAATGGGTGTTCACTCTCACCCACCGATTCCTTGATTGGTGGAGGGCCATTGGCATAGACTTGATAGGACATTAATTCTCATTAAAAATATAATGATATTAAAAAAGTACTAGAAACTTTTATTAAAATCCCAAATCTAGTTACTTAAGAAAAAAAAGAATTTTATGCTAACCCATGAAATTGCGCATTCCAGTTTATAAGTCGTTAGTGGAGCGTGTATGGCTAACCAGCACACTAATAGGGACTAATAAAGACTCGTAATGGGTATCTCATAAATTATCATTGTTGATTGAGTGTGTATGGTTTACCAGCACATCAATTGGGATGATAAATGATAATGAGGTTAGCAAGCACATTTGCATGGTTATTCACATATTGTTTGTGATCCTCAGTATCAGAGTCACAAATATAAGAGCATAATCAGAGATTAAACATGCCATTGAATGGTTTCAATGAATCTCAAAAGACCTAGGAATTTCACATAACTTAATTTCTTTTAAATTTCGTTTTCCCTTGGTGGAGTTGGAAAATCTTCATTTACCTACCTTTATAAAATTTGTAATTAGATTACAACATCCCTTTTCTAAGTTGTGAATTATATAGTTGGATCCTACCGTTAATATTTTATTATGGGTTTCTATATTAAGGAGTATTCTATCTAACTAAAAATACCTTCTGTTTACAAATGTCTACTCCAACTGATGTTTCTTCCTCCCCCTCCTCCAACCAACATAACATCTCCTTGCTCTCTGTATGCTCCAAAGTCACATTGAATGGTTCCAATTACAAATTATTGGATGCAAAACATTAAAATGTCCCTTTGATTTGAGAACAAAGAGTATTTTCTCGAAAAGGAACTCATTGAAGTCAAAGAAGGCAAAGCTACTCCTGAAGAATATGCCTCCTACCAGAAGCATTACAATGATGCAACAAAAGTTGCTTGCATCATGGTAGCTACCATGACCCTTGAGCTGCAAAGGTTTTATGAGGATTACTGGCCCTATAAGATGAAAAAAGACCTTATGGAAAAGTACCATAAGCGAGATCGTCAAGAAAAGTACGAAGTGGTCAAATCCCTCATGGCGTGCAAGATAAGGGAGGGAGAATCTCTTTGTGGTCACGTGCAAAGAATGCAACGTTACGTGGAGGGCCTTGTTAGGCTTAATGTGCATTTTGATGAAGAGTTTTCTATCGACATAGCCCTAAACTCCTTACCTAGTTGTTATGATCAGTTTATTCTGATCTATCATCTGAATATTAGTGAGACCACCTTAGCTCAATTGCACAACCTCCTGCAGATAGTTGAAGCAGGAATTAAGGGAAAAAGTATTGCCTCCACCCATACTAGTGCTCCCGTCTTAGCCATCGAACAGGGAAAGGGTGAAATGAGGAAAGTTCCTCCCAAGAAAAACTGGAAGGGAAAGTCTCATGCAGGGTCATCTAGTAGTGGCCCTAAAGGAAAGTCCAGTTCTGATCACCCACCCTTTTCTGAACCCAAAGAGGCTATTTGTTTTTACTGCAATGACAAGGAGCATTGGAAATGAAGTTTACCGAAGTATCTTCAAGATATCAAAGATGGAAAGGTGAAGCCAACTTCTGCAGGTATATACACTATTTCATATAATAACTCATCATCTTCTCGTTCTTGGGCCCTTGATACAGGATTTGGATTTCACATTTGTTCTAATTTGCAGGGTCTAAGAAGAAGTGACGATGTGGAGCACGGTAGAATGAAATTGATCATAGGGAATATGCGATCTTCACTTGTTACTAAGATGGGAGTTTATAGTCTAGTGCTTAGTAATGGTGTTAGTTTAGATTTAATGAATTATTGCTACTCGTCAGAAATGAAAAGAATCATTATCTCTTTTCATGCATTGTTCAGACAACGGTTAAGATATCCATTTAATGATTTGAATGGTTCTATTTCTACTTATAAAAATGTTTTTTTTGAAGCTTTACCTTGTGATGGTGTGTATGAAACTGTGACATGTGTAGACAATTTAGGTAATGGTGTATTTTTAAATTGATTCGCCTAATGGTATAGACAAAGCATGGTTATGGCATTGTCATCTTGGATACATCAACAAGAAATGAATCGCCCAACTCCAAAAGGATGGAGTGTTGGAATCATTTGATCTAAGGTTGGATGATACATATGAATATTATATTTTGGATAAGGTGACAAAATCACCTTTCATTGGATCTTGTGAAAGAGGTGAAGGTTTGTTGGACTTCATACACACAGATGTGTGTGGTCCCTTCATATCCACCACTAGGGATGCAAATCAATATTATGTAACATTTACAGATGAGTATAGTATATATGTCTATATTTACTTAATCAAACATAAATCTTAAACCTTTGAAAAGTTCAAAGAGTTTAAAATGAAGTCAAGAGTCAATTGGGCAGGAAGATACAGATGCCCAGATCAGATAGAGGCAGAGAGTATCTTAGTATCGAGCTGCACGACTACCTCAAGGAATGTGAAATAATTTCACAATTGATCCCTCCTAGGGCACCACAACTTAATGGTGTGGCTAAGAGGCACAATCGAACCTTGTTGGACATGGTTCGTTCCATGATGAGTCGAGCTTCTCTTCCAATTTCATTTTGGGGGTACGCCTTAGATATTGCCACCCATATTCGTAATATTGTCCTAACTAAGAAGGTTACCAAAAAACCTCATGAGATGTGAACATGGAAGGTTGCATCGTTAGCACATATCAAGGTTTGGGTTTGTGAAGTTTTCGTTAGACAAGAGACTCACGACAAGCTTGAACCTCGTAGTGAGAGATGTATTTTCATAGGCTAGCCATAGAAGTCCTTTGGATATTTGTTCTATAGACCTAGAGAGAACGTGGTCTTTGTAGCATGAAGAGGAGTCTTTCGCGAGAGAGAGTTCATGTACAAAGAGGACAATGGGAGTACCATTGACCTTGAAGAGATTCAAGAATAAAACGATGAAGGAAACTCTGAAGATGCTAGGGTTCAACCAGAGGAAGAGATTCCAGTTGAACCAGTTGATAATTCATTACCTCTTAGGCGTTCCAGTAGAGTTAGCGTGCCAATTGAGTTCTATGGTTTCCATATAACTATAGATGGTGATACATTGATAGTATACTGGTAAATTTGGATGAATCAGCTAACTATAATGAAGAAATAGCAGGCCCAGAGGCGGCCAAATGGTAAGAGGAAATGGACAACAAGATCAAGTCCATGTATGACAACCACGTTTGGAACAACCTAGTTGGAAGACAGTTGGTTGCAAATGGATCTTTAAGAAGAAGACCAACATGGATCGTAATGTACACATATTCAAATCGCGACCGGTTACGAAGGGATTTACTCAAACCCTAGGGATTTACTATGATGAGACATTCTCACCAATGGCTAAGATAAAATCTATTAGGATAATGCTAGCCATATCTGTCTTTCATGACTATGAAATTTGGCATATGGATGTCAAAATTGATTTCCTTAATGGTAAATTAGTTTAGGTTGTTTACACGCGTCAGCTAGAGGGTTTTGTTGATGCAAAGTTTCCCAATAGAGTGTGCAAGCTTGAGAAATCCATCTATGGGTTGAAACAAGCTTCTCGCAGATGGAATTTTTGTTTCGATGAGAAGGTCAAAGAGTTTGGTTTCTCTAGAAGTAAAGATGAGTCATGTGTATATGTCAAAGTTAGTGGGAGTATAGTAACCTTCCTAGTATTGTATGTTTATGACATACTTCTTATAGGTTACAAAATTCCAACTTTGCAAGAGGTTACGTCTTGGCTTGGAAAGTGTTTCGCTATGAAGGATCTAGGAGAGGGTGCTTATATTCTAGGGATAAGAATTCTAAGGGATATGAGTAAACTTATAATTGGACTTAGTCAAAGTACATATTTGGAAGAAGTGATAAAATGTTTTAGTATGGAAAATTACAAGAAAGAAGAACTACCCATCCAGAGTAATACCAAACTGAGTAAGACTTAGAGTCTGAGTACCGATGTAAAGATAGCATAAATGAGTAGAATTCTATACGCTTTAGCCGTTGGATCTATCATGTATGTTATGACATATACTCGCCCTGATGTGTCCTTTTCTTTGAGCATGGTCAGTCGTTATCAAGGAAATCCAGGTAAATATCATTGGATAGCAGTTAAGAATATTCTATGTATCTGTGAAGTACTAAGGACTAGGTCCTAGTACTTGGTGACAGTGATACATTGAGATTAACTGAGTATAGTGACCCCAACTTTCAAATAGACGAAGACAACTTCCATTCTCAATCTAGATGGGTGTTTACCTTAAATGGAGGATCAATTAGTTGGAAAAGTTCTAAGCAAGAGACAATGGTTGATTCTACATGTGAATCAGAGTGCATAGCGGCGAGCGAAGCATCAAAGGAAGCAACTTGGTTGATGAACTTCATCGGAGATATTAGAGTTGAGCCAACCGTCAAGGAGCCAATGGAAATTTTCTGTGATAACGAAGGAGCGATTGCCTTGACAAAGGAACCAATAGATCATGGAAGATCAATACATATCGACAGAAAATACCATTTCATCATACATAGAGTAGAAGGTCACATCATAGTGAAGAGGGTATCATCTAAAGAGCGTCCTTCAGATCCACTCACAAAGGGTCTGAGTAGGGCTAAACACATTCAACATTCTAGGAGCATTAGTCTGAGAGGTGATATTAGTTTTAGTAGTTAGATAGCTAGTTTGAAACTTGTAACAAAGTAAATGTAATTGAATTTTGGTGATTAAATAATAGATAATTACTTATGACTTTATTTACTACCTTTTGTCAATTGTTTATTCTTGTATTTCATTTTGCATGTTTTACTTCCTGAATAATTCGATTATTCAAACTCCACAGTCTGTCGTACTTTTGGAAGTAAGTGGTGAATTAAGACTATCATGATTGAATTGTAGATTGTCTAAGAAGTTTTAAACATAGTAATGGTATTGCTACATAGTTCATGATGTAACGATCCAAAATCCAAGGGTAAAAATTTTCGTTTTTAAATAGTCAAAACACTTTTCCATAAACCATGAAATCTCATTACAATTGTTTTCAAATTAAATCCATAATAATATTATTTCAAACATCAGAGTGTCCCATAAAAACACCTGTGTGAGAGTGCACATCGCACCATCACACCTTGCCCTTTCCTTTAGGATCCGATGTACCTGAAACAAATCCAGACCCTATAAGCTAATGCTTAGTGATTTCCCCAGGGCATGCCTTACACACAAACCACATAAGCTACATATATCACATAATCCATGCATACATAAACCTGTAAGGATGTCGTGGGCTCCCCCAAGGTCTTACACCTTCGTGCCATGGGCTACCTTACATGGTCTTTACCTGGGAATGCCATGGGCTACCCCACATGTGTGACATCCCCAAAATCACGGCCAGAAAAGACCGATTTTCATTTATGGTTCTAAAATAATTTCAGAGTAAATCCTTTTGATTTGAAAGAGTTGCGGAATTTGTTCCCAAAAACAAAACATGATAAAACAATGTTTACCAAAGCATTTCATAAAAGAAATGTATTTTTCATTATATAATCAAAACTCGGGGTGTCATGTTCCGATACAGACCAATAAGCATAAACGATAACATTACAAGTCATTCAACAAATATATACATATGCAGACTTGTAAACAAAACAACTTGATGGTTCATCCATCTTACGCCCTTGCACCACTTCCTGTAATACAAATAAAACTGAGTGGGTCAGGCTTGGGAGCCTGGTGAGCATATAGGGTTTTCAACCCACAATAAATAAATTATATTTAATTTCACCAACCAATCGCTATCCCGATTACCCATTCCCGTTATCCTCACTTTACGTCCCTAAAACAACATCTATCTCAAGGGACCTAATCTAGGATTTTCATCGGGACGGAAATTACTGCTAAGGGGTTTCCTCAACAATAGATATCCTAAAGGCAACCATGAGGGGGATAGAGTACACCGGTGAACACATCATTCACAACACCTACAGGTTATGAACCTGCTAGCGTTCCACGAGACTGTCTAGAAGGAGTCTGTGGTTGTTATCCATACTCCGCTGAATAACTAGGTCAACAACAACAACATCGAGGCCTCTCATTTGTTTATTACATACCAATTATCTACCCATGTTCTACCCAACATATTAGTAGATAAAAATATATATTTTTATACATAGTTTAAAACCTGTATAGCATTTTCATCCAATACATATTTCACATAACAGATAAGGCATACCCACATAACACGTATGTCATAGAAAACAAATCAGATCTATGAGATTGAAGAGAGTGAATATACATTCACGTACATAACAACAAAACTATACACATAACACGTATTTCGTATAAAATACTTCATAATTATGCGTTAGAAGAAAGTAACTACACACTCACTTGATCAGAAGATGATCGGACAGCACTACGGCTTGCAGAAGTAGTAATCCTCAGCAGATCTGGAAGATCTCTACAAAAGTCGAACTTCTCGCGGGCAGAGCTTCAGCTCGGAAACCGCACTTCTCGGGATCTTCGGGATCTCGGGATTTGCTTCGGGGCTCGGGAATGATACCGGGGCTTCGGGATATTTCTTACACGAAAAACGATGCGAAAAAGCGAGAAAACGGGAAGAAATGAGCAACTGAATCGACTGCACTCGACTTCCTTTTATAGGGGCTGGATTTGCGATTTACACGGGGCATAATTTTAGGTTACGCGGGGCGTAACGACGATAAGATCGCTGACTCCCCCCATGGATAATATCGGCCAATATATATTTAAATTAAATATCGAAAATATTTAATAAACTTCAAAAATTCATATCTTCCTCATACGAACTCCGTTTTTGACGTTCTTTATATCCACGTGTAGGTGAGACTACAATCTACAACTTTCGTTTAGACTCCGTCGGCTAATTTTGATTTATTTTTATTATTTATTTTTAGTAGGCTGGGACAGGAAAACTCCGTTATAAAATCATAACTTCTTTATCCGACGTCCGTTTTCGCCTATCTTTTTATCGTTTTACTACAATTAATGAGATCTTCAATTCTCATTTAGATTGTTTCGGCTAAAAACCGTTCGGTCTCAAATCGAGCATTCGGGCTGCATACTACTAAGTCGAAACTTCGAAAAATCATAACTTCCTCATACGAAGTCAGATTTGGGCGTTCTTTTTATGCACGCTCATGGTTTAACGTATTCTACGACTTTCATTAAGACTGCTAAGGCTAAATATTGCTCTAACGTAAATTCATTTTTTACGTCGTGCTATGTCGTGCCGGTTCTGTCGCGAAACTTCGACAGGTCATAACTTCTTCGTTATAACTCGGATTTCGGCATTCTTTATATCGTCGGAAACCTTGTTTCAACTACTACAACATTATCTAAAGATATCAAGTTTATTTTACACTTAAATTTTGACACTTATTTTTATTCTTAATTAATCAAACCACATAATTAAGCAATTAAGCACAAAACACATAATACTCAAATAATACACTTATATTATTTCAAAACGGGTTACAAAGGTTAACCTAGACTATTACATTGCTAAAAATGGCAAGCCCAGAAACACAAGCGTTACAATTCTCTCCACCTTAGAATGATTCCGTCCCCGGAATCACACATCAACAAACAAATGCGGATAGCGACCCATCATGTCACTCTCCGTCTCCCAGGTGAGATTCGGCCCATTCGTGTGTTTCCATCGGACAAGCACTAACTTGACCATCTTGCGTCGCAACTTTTTAGTCTTGCGGTCAACGATTTCCTCTGGTTCTTCAATCAAGCTTTTGTTCTCATCGATTCTCAACTCAAAAAGTGGAATCATGTCGGGAACTTCCCCCGTGAACTTTCATAAATAACACACATGAAAAGTGTTATGAATTCCATTCAGTTCTTCTGGTAGTTCGAGCTTGTAAGCTTGGTCCCCAATCTTCTGAAGAACTTTAAATGGTCCAATAAACCTTGGACTCAATTTCCCCCTTTTTCCAAATCTTATAAGTCCCTTCCACGACGAGACTTTAAGCAAAACCGAATCCCCAACTTCAAAAGTCATCGGTCTTCGCTTTTTGTCAGCATAGCTCTTTTGACGATCCTGAACTGCTAACATTCTTTCCCTAATTATTTTCAACTTTTCAGCAGTTTGATGAACCATCTCCGGTCCCATAAACTGCTTTTCCCCAGCCTCAAGTCAACAAGACGGCGTACGACACTTTTGTCCATACAAAGCTTGGTAAGGTGCCATTTTAATGCTCGAGTGAAAACTATTATTATAGGAAAATTCTACCAACAGTAAATGTTCATCCTAGTTACCTAGGAATTCCAGGGTACATGCTCTTAGCATATCTTCAAGTGTTTGTATCGTTCTTTCACTCTGACCATCAGTCTGCGGATGGTAAGCTGTACTTAAACACAACTTGGTACCCATTTCCTCTTGTAGACTTTTCCAAAACCTTGAGGTGAAACGACTATCACGATCCGATACAATCGTTAACGGAACATCGTGAAGCCTCACAATTTCCTTCACATAAAAATTGACAAGCTTTTCCATAGACCATTTCTCCCTGGCTACTATGAAATGCGCACTCTTAGTGAATTGATCAACGACCACCCAAATCATGTCGTGACTATTCTTTGTTCTGGGCAGTTTAGTGATAAAATCCATAGCAATGTCTTCCCACTTACCCATAGGCACAGGCAATGGTTCTAAACTCCCGTACGGTTTCTGATGTTGTGTCTTGACTCTTGCACAAGTCACACACTCGGTCACACACTTTGAAACATCAAGCTTTATCGTCGGCCACCAGTAGTAGGGTTTTAGGTCCCTATACATTTTAGTGCTACCAGGATGAATCGAGTACATGGTCTTGTGAGCTTCTTCCATCAGAAGATCTCTGACTCCTCCTGTCTTAGGTATCCAAATCCGATCTTGGAACACCTTCAGTCCATGACTGTTTACACCGAACACCAACGTTTTGCCCAAACGTTCCTCCTTTCAGTCATTCTTCTCAGAAGCTTCACTTTGAGCTCTCTTTATACTTTCCAAAATAGTCGAGAAAACTTCAAGTCTTAACGCTCTTGGCCTTTTTCTCTCAACATTGACTTTCCGACTGAGAGCATCAGCAACTACATTAGCTTTACCGGGATGGTAAAGTATCTCACAATCGTAGTCCTTGAGTAATTCCAGCCGGCGTCGTTGCCTCATATTCAATTCCTTCTGATTAAAGAGATATTGGAGACTCTTATGATCAGTAAAAAGTTTACACTTCGTGCCATAGAGGTAATGCCTCCATATTTTCAGAGCAAAAACTACCGCTGCCAACTCCAAATCATGAGTCGGGTAATTCTTTTCATGCTCCTTCAGATGTCGAGATGCATATGCTATCACATTTTCTCTTTGGGTCAAAACACAACCCAATCCAACCCCAGACGCATCGCTATAAACAGTGAAGTCTTTAACTCCATCGGGTAGAGAAAGTATCGGTGCCTCGCATAGTTTCTTCTTTAGCTTCTCGAATGCTTCTTTATGCTTCTCACTCCAAGCATAAGTAGCTCCTTTGTGGGTCAAAGCTGTCAATGGAGTAGCAATCGAAGAAAAGCCTTCGATAAACCTTCGGTAATATCCGGCTAATCCTAAAAAGCTTCGGATCTCCGTGGGACTTTTCGGTTGTTCCCACTTCATCATAGCTTCGATCTTCGCTGGATCAACCATTATCCCTTCTTGGTTGACCACGTGACCCAAGAATTGGACTTCACGAATCCAAAAATCACATTTGGAGAACTTAGCATACAGCTTCTCCTTCTTCAAGACTTCTAACACTTCTCGCAAGTGTCTGCCATGCTCCTCCTGGCTTTTTGAGTAAATCAGAATGTCATCTATGAACACTATCACGGATTTATCAAGGAACATATTAAAAACCCTATTCATTAAATCCATGAATGCTGCCGGAGCATTGGTTAGTCCAAACGATATAACCAAGAACTCGTAGTGTCCATATCTAGTTCTGAACGCAGTCTTCTCTATATCCTGCTCTCTCACTTTCAGCTGATGATATCCTGACCTTAGGTCAATCTTCGAGAAATAGCTCGAACCTTGTAGTTGATCAAATAGGTCATCAATCCTCGGCAACAGATATCTATTCTTTATTGTTTCCTTATTCAGCTCTCTGTAATCAATGCACATTCTCATACTTCCATCTTTCTTCTTCACGAATAACACCGGAGCCCCCCAGGGTGATGAACTAGGTCTAATGAAATCTTTGTCCAATAACTCCTGAAGTTGCATCGTCAGCTCCTTCATCTCCGTCGGTGCTAATCGATAAGGTGCTTTTGCAATTGGCGTTGTTCCTGGTAATAAGTCAATACGGAATTCCACTTGTCGATCAGGCGGTAATCCAGGAAGATCTTCGGGAAATACTTCCGGATAATCACACACCACAGGAATACTCTGCATCACCTTCTTCTCCTTCTTAGCATCAATCACGAATGCTAAGTATGATGTACATCCCTTGGTCAAACACTTTCTGGCTTTCATTAGAGAAATGATTCCAGAATTTACCCTACGTTTATCTCCATACACCATAAACGATTCTTTCCCTGGCGGTTTTACCTTCACTATCTTCTTCTTGAACAAAATTTCGGCATCATTGGCGCTAAGCCAATCCATTCCCAAAACGATGTCGAAACCATTAAGTTTGATAGGTAATAATTCTTCGTGAAACTAATTCCCATTAAGGTCGATTAAGATGTTTTTCATACGATGGCTAACAGGTACAAACTTGCCACTAGCAACTTCGACTAATAAAGAATTATCTAGTCTATCAACAGGCAAAGCTAGTTTTCTACCAAATTCATACGATATAAAGGAGTAGTTGGCTCCATAATCAAATAAAATTTGGGCAGGCAATTTGTTTACGAGAAAGGTACCTGAAGCGACATCAGCTTCATCTTTAGCGGCTTCCAGTGTCATCTGGAATGCTCTCGCCTTTGGCTTTGGCGGAATGTTGGGTCTAGCTGCCTCCTTCTTCTTCGGGCAGTCCCTCGACATGTGTCCCTCCTCACCACAACCATAACAAACTTTCTTAGTGAGGGTACATTCATTGGCATAGTGACCTGGCTTTCCACACTTGTAGCATGTGGTCACTACGTCACATTTTCCATGATGCTTCTTCTTACATTTGTCGCACCATTTCGCTTCGCCTCCACTTCCCCTCGAACCAGACTTCGAGAACTTGTTTTTCTTATTGGACCCTGAAGTTCCATCGAACTTCCTCTTTTCACCAACTTCTATCCTTTCCAGACCCTTTTCCTTCTGCTGGGCCTCCACATTCTTAGCTGCACGAACAACCGTTTTCAGAGTAGTTGCCATCTTGACTGTCGGACCAAAGTCGGCAGGCAGTCCATTAGCAAACCTATCAATCTTGGAGAGTTCCGTTGGCACTAGGTACGAAAATAATTTCATTTTCTCAGTGAATACCGTAGCATAGTCGTCTACGCTCATCCTCCCCTTCTTCAAGTTTTGGAACTCATTGTTCAGATCAATCAGATCTATCTCTGAACAATATTGCACCCTTAACTGTTCCAAGAACTCCTCCCATGAAATTTTCAAAGCTTCTCCTCGTGGCATAGTATTTGCCAACAACTTCCACCAACTTAATACTCCAGTCTTCAGTTGTCTGACTGCAAAGACAGTCTTCTGTTTGTTGCTATAGTCGCAACTTTCAAATACCATCTCCATTTCGGAGATCCAATCCATTATTTCAACAGGCTTTGGGTTCCCAGAAAGACTTGGAGGCTTGGCGCCCAAGAAATTCTTGTACATTCGCCCATCGTTGTTGTTTCTCCTTTCCGGATTGTTCCTTCGTTCTTCTTGAGTCCCAAATTGACTCATAATGCGACTATTGTTCCCTTCCTCCAATTGCTCGGGAATCAATTCAGGTTCCTCAATAGGTATGATAGGTTCGTCCCTATTATTATGCAACATTTGTCGCATCTCCTCCCTTTGTTCGGCTAACATAGCCCGAATCATGGCTTGCACTCCAGCCATGGTGATCTGTTCTGGTGCTGCTGCTACAACAGGTATTTGCTCAATCACTTGTGGTTGATTCCTGTTTTCATCCGCGTTTCCAACACCACTCCTTGTTCTCACCATTTTTGATCTACACACCGAATAAGGTGAAATTTTGATCTACGATCATGATAGATTTTCAAATCATCCTTATCACTCCGAAACGATTACATGATAGTTCTAATATCGTATACATACGCTTAGAATCCTAAACACATAAACCTTCAGATCCGGTTGGCAACAAACCGTAGATCCGAACAAATAATATCGTATATGGCAACATATAACATTTAGCACATAAAAGCATTTTAGGCAACGTTCCTAAAATAAACTAGTGCTTGTGTCTAAAATCCAACAGACACACATCTCAAATTCCACTTAGCATTCTAAGTTTAAGTTTAGAAATCCTACAAATTCCTAGTTCGCTTAAACTAATGCTCTGATACCAACCGTGACATCCCCAAAATCACGGCCAGAAAAGACCGATTTTCATTTATGGTTCTAAAATAATTTCAGAGTAAATCCTTTTGATTTGAAAGAGTTGCGGAATTTGTTCTAAAAAACAAAACATGATAAAACAATGTTTACCAAAGCATTTCATAAAAGAAATGTATTTTTCATTATATAATCAAAACCCGGGGTGTCATGTTCCGATACAGACCAATAAGCATAAACGATAACATTACAAGTCATTCAACAAATATATACATATGCAGACTTGTAAACAAAACAACTTGATGGTTCATCCATCTTACGCCCTTGCGCCACTTCCTGTAATACAAATAAAACTGAGTGGGTCAGGCTTGGGAGCCTGGTGAGCATATAGGGTTTTCAACCCACAATAAATAAATTATATTTAATTTCACCAACCAATCACTATCCCGATTACCCATTCCCGTTATCCTCACTTTACGTCCCTAAAACAACATCTATCTCAAGGGACCTAATCTAGGATTTTCATCGGGACGGATATTACTGCTAAGGGGTTTCCTCAACAATAGATATCCTAAAGGAAACCATGAGGGGGGATAGAGTACACCGGTGAACACATCATTCACAACACCTACAGGTTATGAACCTGCTAGCGTTCCACGAGACTATCTAGAAGGAGTCCGTGGTCGTTATCCATACTCCGCTGAATAACTAGGTCAACAACAACAACATCGAGGCCTCTCATCTGTTTATTACACACCAACTATTTACCCATGTTCTACCCAACATATTAGTAGATAAAAATATATATTTTTATACATAGTTTAAAACCTGTATAGCATTTTCATCCAATACATATTTCACATAACAGATGAGGCATACCCACATAACACGTATTTCATAGAAAACAAATCAGATCTATGAGATTGAAGTGAGTGAATATACATTCACGTACATAACAACAAAACTATACACATAACATGTATTTCATATAAAATACTTCATAAAAATCTGCGTTAGATGAAAGTAACTACACACTCACTTGATCAGAAGATGATCGGACAGCACTACGGCTTGCAGAAGTAGTAATCCTCAGCAGATCTGGAAGATCTCTACAAAAGTCGAACTTCTCGCGGGAAGAGGTTCGGCTCGGAAACCGCACTTCTCGGGATCTTCGGGATCTCGGGACTTGCTTCGGGGCTCGGGAATGATAACGGGGCTTCGGGATATTTCTTGCACGAAAAACGATGCGAAAACACGAGAAAACAGGAAGAAATGAGCAACTGAATCAACTGCACTCGACTTCCTTTTATAGGGGTTGGATCTGCGATTTACGCGGGGTGTAATTTTAGGTTACGCGAGGCGTAACGACGATAAGGTCGCTGACTCCCCCCATGGATAATATCGGTCAATATATATTTAAATTAAATATCGAAAATATTTAATAAACTTCAAAAATTCATATCTTCCTCATACGAACTCCGTTTTTGACATTCTTTATATCCATGCATAGGTGAGACTACGATCTACAACTTTCGTTTAGACTCCGTCGGCTAATTTTGACTTTATTTTTATTATTTATTTTTAGTAGGCTGGGACAGGAAAACTCCGTTATAAAATCATAACTTCTTTATCCGACGTCCGTTTTCGGCTATCTTTTTATCGTTTTACTACAATTAATGAGATCTTCAATTATCATTTAGATTGTTTTGGCTAAAAACCGCTCGGTCTCAAATCGAGCATTCGGGCTGCATACTGCTAAGTCGAAACTTCGAAAAATCATAACTTCCTCATACGAAGTCAGATTTAGGCGTTCTTTTTATGCACGCTCATGGTTTAACGTATTCTACGACTTTCATTTAGATTGATAAGGCTAAATATCGCTCTAACGTAAATTCACTTTTTACGTCGCGCTGTGTCGTGCCGGTTCTGTCGCGAAACTTCGACAGGTCATAACTTCTTCGTTATAACTCGGATTTCGGCATTCTTTATATCCTCGGAAACCTTGTTTCAACTACTACAACATTATCTAAAGATATCAAGTTTATTTTACACTTAAATTTTGACGCTTGTTTTTATTCTTAATTAATCAAACCACATAATTAAGCAATTAAGCACAAAACACATAATACATAAATAATACACTTATATTATTTCAAAACGGGTTACAAAGGTTAACCTAGACTATTACATTGCTAAAAATGGCAAGCCTAGAAACACAGACATTACAACATGGTCTTACATCCAACGTGTCATGGGCTACCCCACATGGTATTTACCTGGGAATGCCATGGGCTACCCCACATGGTCTTACATCCTATTGCCACGGGCTCCCCCTGGGGTCTTCCATGCAATAAGACACAATCACATAGCATATCAAATCACAAAAATGACTAACATCCTATATGCACATACATAAACCTTTAAGGATGTCGTGGGCTCCCCCAGGGTCTTACACCTTCGTGTCACGGGCTACCCACATGGTCTTTACTAACACATATACCATAATCACCTAATGGACCGACCTTGGTGCCTTATACCTATAGGTATGGTGAGAAGACTCACCATCTCAAATGCAGAACTGATAAGCTAAAGTCAGATATATCCCACACACTGCTCTTTCTCAACTTCCTATAACAATCAACTGATTAACTTAACACCATCCCATAAATACTCTTAGGTCAACTCTGGTCAAAGCCAAGGTACATAGCAAGGTCAACAGTCCATGTTGACCTCAACTCGTCGAGTATAGCCAACCACTCGTGGAGTCCTTGCATAACTCGTCAACTCGCCGAGTTACTTGTGTGACTCGTCGAGTTCCCTAATGTTTGCGGCTGCAAACTCGCAACCGCAAACTCCTGATCAAAAAGACATGCCACCCACAAACCCTTAACCGAAAATGAATAAACCCTACTCAACTCGTTGAGTCGGCCAAGGGACTCGACGAGTTCCTTTAGTCATCCCAAAGTTTAGCCTTTCCAAAGGAATCTAAGGTCCCAAACTTCATATCCAACTTCTCCTAGTGAAGATACCACATAAAGTTGCAAACTTTACATGCATGCATGGTCCTCCAAAGCTAAAACTCCGAAACTAGACTTCAAACAAGGTTCTTGTGCATGGAAAGGGCTGAACTGCATAAAGAGAGCAACTTTATGCCATTAGGGACCTAAAGAGGTCTAGATCTAGGACCATAAGTCCATATTCAAGCTTGAATCCATTTTTCCCAAAAATGGTCATTTACTTCCAAGAAAGGAGATCTAAACAACTATAGGTCAAGGTCACAAATTTTTACCTTAGAATGATGGCTAATAAGATGTAGATGTTGGATCTACTGCTCCTCTCCCGTTTCCTTCTCCTTCAACCTCCACAAATCCTCCAAAAATGGTTATAAAGGCTCTTTGTCTCACCAAAAGAGGGTTTACAGCTGAAAACACTCTTCTTTAGGTAGTAGGTTGCTAAAGGATACCACAAATGAGCCATAAGTCCTTTAAATAGGGTACAAACCCTTGAAAGTTAGGTTTTCTCTTTACATCTCCTACTCGTCGAGTCGGGGCCTTCCGACTCATCGAGTAGGTCACGATCTCGCGTTCGAACTTGATTCTTCTACTTGACGAGTTGATCCTCCAACTCGCCGAGTCCACAACCAAAACCCTAAAATTAATTAAATTCGATAATACGTTGAACAGGTGTTACACATTAGTACTTTGAAATGGAGATTTAAGTATTGGACTAACCCACGCTTAGAGAATTACTTTATGGAATTTATCACGAGTAATTCTGAGATGATAATATCTTATAATCTTAAAACAGAGATATATGAGTTGTGGTTTACAATTCAGTTGCGCATTGATAATACGTAAACGCATCAGTAACTTGATGTAACAAAACATATTGTTGTACATGATTTTATTAGTAAATGGCGCAAGCATATAAGTCAAATTTTATTCTTTCCTTACGATCTAACGGGAAAATCAATATCTTTAGGCCCCTCCATGATTCGGTGTTGACTTATAGTGTTGGGCCCGACCATGACTAAATTGATGTGTTCACTTAGAAGTTCTATGTCATTACAAATCAAAAATTGGGAAACAAAGTATTTAACAATGAGATTGATTCCATTCCATGTGTCATGTTTGAATGATATCTTACAGAACGGAGGATTATATGATCACTTATCTTAGGTGTAACACCTTGTTCCAAATCGTTTCCTAAATCAGGGATGTGACCCGAATATTAGTTATCATGAGACTTAAGGTGTAACACCCAAAGTTTGGAAGGCCAAGAAAGGAAAGAAAACCCTAATTTTAAGGGCGACTCATTGAGTCCAAGGATGAACTCGGCGAGTCCGAGTGGGATCCAGGTCGAGGAGTACGTGATCGACTCGACGAGTCGGGAAAGGGGACTCGGCAAGTCTTGTCTGTGTGAAGAAAAACCTTAAAATCGGGACTTGGAGCCTATTTAAATGCCTCATTCTCTCCCCTAAGGTTCCTTTACTGCCTCTTTCACCCAGAACATCAAACCCTAGCCGCCATATCCATTGATTGAGCCATTTGTTGCCTTGGAAGGTGCATTGAAGCTTGGAGAAGGAAGAAGGAACTTGGAGGAGCAAGAAAGGACTATAGATCTGGGATTGTGAGTTCATTCTGAGCATTTGGAGGTAATAAACTAGTTCTTGGACCCTTTTTGCATCTAGATCTATGTGTGGTTGTTGGGGCTTTTTAGCCATAATGTTATTCTTTTGAGTTAGAAGCCAGATCTGAACTTGCTACTTCAGATCTAAGCATATTATGGTCTTGAGAAGCATAAAGTATCAGCCCTTGAGTGGATCATGGAGCCTCTTTTCCTTAAACCCTAGTTTACGGTGTATTTTGCCTAGATCTCCTTCTCTACACGTAAAGTTTGCAAATTTACGTGAGGAATAGGCTTGGGAAGGGTAGATCTACAGTTTGGAGTCCATGCATGACTCAAAAGCCCTCTGCATGTAAGGGGATCTGAATGGACTCAGCGAGTCCTTTGAGTGGACTCGGCGAGTAGAATGAAGGTGAGGAGAAACTCAACGAGTGGGATGAACAGCTCGTCGAGTTGGATGAAGATTGCCTTGTACTCGGCGAGTCTGTTCTTGGAATCAGCGAGTCAGGTTGCGAAACCCCAAACCCTTCGAGTTGAGACTCGAATCAGTGAGTCAGATGGAGACTCGGTGAGTTGGACAGGTCATGACTCAGAAATCAGTAGACTCAGTGAGTCATGGACTGACTCGACGATTCGAGATGCGAAAGAAAGGATTCTGAATATATGAACTCGGTGAGTCAGTAGGGTGACTCGGCGAGTAGGGTTAACCTGGAAGGTTGACCATTGACCAGGACTTTGACTTGGACCAGGGTTGACTTGGTTGTCTTTCGGGGGTCAGTTAGACTCAGTGTTGCATTGATATTGGTAGTTCGGGGAGCAAGGGGAGCAGGAGTTTAGAGAGTTGCCGGGCAGCAGCTAGTGAGATCATCAGCAAGTTCAGCCAGTGCAGGTGAGTTTCCCTTTGTGTGAATGGGTCTAAGGCCACAATGCCGGCCCATATAGTTATGAGTAGAAGACCTGAGGGTTAGCCCTAGGCGCAGTATGCTAGTATGATATTCAGGATGAGGTCCATTAATAGCGGGCGGGTGCCCAAGGAATTGTTTATATGATAGTTTATACTTGTTGTCTGTGTGATACATATATGTGCCTGGTAGGGAGGTGAGTGTGGGCGAGGTCCCGTATCTCACCAATAGCAGAGTGTGGATGGGGTTCCATATCTCATTAGTAGCAGAACAGGGGCGATGCCCAAGTTAGGGAAGGTGTGAGGGTAGGCTGGGCCCGTATCTCACTACCAGTAGGAGCGTGGATGGGGTTCCATGGCTCATCAGTAGCAGGACAGGGGCGAGGCCCAGGATAGGCGAGGCCTTAGGACAGGATCAGTCATATGAGTTTAGCTTATGTGTTGTGATATGTTTATGTGTTCTTACTTGTTGGCGGGCGAGGCCCTGTGACAGGTGGGGCCTAAGTGAAACAGATATGTATCCGAGCAGGGCTCGAAGCCAGGGGGGCCTGGAGCGGCGGGGCCGTTATAGCGGGCGAGGCCCAAGGCAGGGGCGAGGCCTAGGATAGCGGGCGTGGCCCAGTATGTGCAGTATGTGATTATGCATGGTATGTGGTAGGGTGGGGAACTCACTAAGCTTTGTGCTTACGGTTTTTAGTTTTGGTTTCAGGTACTTTCGGTAGCAGAGGGAAGAGCTCGGGGTGATCGCATGACACACACCATAGATTAGACAGCCTGGGAATGTTTACTCTGATAATGAACATGTGTTTCAAAAATTAATACTCTGATTATGGTTTGGAATGATGACTCTCCTTAAAGTAATGTTTTATTAAAAGAAATTTTTGGTCTCGAATTTTGGGTCGTTACAAGTTGGTATCAGAGCCTTGGTTTGAGGGTTTCGGAGATGCTCTCGGGTGTGTCTGAACTCAAACTGAGGAATTGGTATAGAAGTTTTCAAAATGAAAAGATAGTTTTGTAAAAAGAGAGTTTTGAGAAAGAAAATATTTTTAGAAAAACCAAAAAGAATTCAGAAAGAAAAGAACTTTGAATAAAGAAAAGAGGTGTGGTGCATAGAATCAACCGAACTCAAGTAAGTACCCCAAAATACCCATACAAGTCTATGTTTTGATTATCAGTTAATAGAACAACATGCTAGACTAGGACTAAGGATCTAGGGAGGATGCCTTATGTGCCTGTTATATGTGCTTTTGATCTGCATGATAGTGTCGATCAGACAATAGTAGGATAGCTTGTTTAGGTTATGCCTGAGTTTATGAGTTGTGTTGCATGCTAGTTCAGATTCTTGGTGTGATATTATGATTTCTTGAGTATGTTATGGTTAGATTTTTCCCTTTGTCTGAATGCTGCTTGCTTTGTGCATTGTGGGATTCTGAGTGATGGGAGTTAGCCATTAGGTGGATACACCGCGTCACATGTGATCAGGGTTGAATACTCTCAGAGTGTTGGATTTGGTCCTATTGCGCAGCTCTTGTTTGAGTCCAACCGTTGTAGGGACGAGTCTTTTACTTGAAGGATTATCTGAGCCTCGTCACATGTGATGGTATCCAGGTGATGGCTAGTTGGCATCACAAGGAGACCTTCAGCAGCTGAGGACTGGTTTGAGTTGAGTCAGAGGTTTCCATAGGGTAAGCCTAGGATGAGGTAGTGCTGGGAGCGATAGTAGCAGAAAAGGGACCTGGTGGAGTCAAAGCAGTTCTTGAGGAAAGTACGGATAGATGTGGAAGGTAGTATGGTCCTGTACTACTGAAAGCAGCGGATCCGTACTCAACTCGGGAAAGGCCGAGACAAGACCGGGAACCTGGTAGTGAGTATGTTTGGTCTCTCAACAGTGAGGAGTATTCTGATAGTGGTTATGTTATATGTTTCAGTATGGTGACGTTGCAAGAGAGACCAGCGGGTGGATCAGGCACCGGAGAGGGATCGGGCTCGGGTTCAGGGGCCGAGTAGCTCGAGAAGTGGATGAGAGAGTTGATATCAGCTGAGGTTACGCGCAGTATTCTAGCTCAGACTCCTGTGATCTTTAGCACGGTCAAGGAGGGTATATTGGAGATTTTGGATGAGAGGCTGGGAGCCTTCCGTACTAAGATGATGGCATTGATGGGAGTGCGTACCTTGACATTTCGGGAGTTCAGGGCTTGCGGGGCATCAGATTATCATGGGGCTAGGGACCCCATCACGAGCAGCAGATGCTTGGCTGATGTTGCCAACGCGTTCCGTACGAGCCGGTGTCCTGAGGAGGACAAGGTCAGACTCGCTTCCTGTCTTCTGAAGGACAGAGCGAGGGATTGGTGGGAAGAGATTGGTCATGCTTTGGGTGATGATGTCGAGTTGGACGCGATGAATTGGAGCGATTTCTCAACTAGGTTCAGGGCAGAGTTTTCGCCAATTAGTGAAGTGCAACAGTTGGCCCGGGAGTTTCAGGATTTGACGCAGACCACTGAGACTGTGGTGGAGATCACCGCCAAGTTCAGGGAGAGGGCCCTTCTTGTTGCGCAGTATGTCACGGATGAGGAGATGAAGAAGGCCCGATATCACGAGATGCTGAGGGATGACATCAGGGAGTTCATGAGCAGGTTCAGCTGTAAGACGCTGGAAGATATGATTTCTCGGGCTAGGGAGAGGGAAATTGATTTGGAGCAGATCCGGAAGAGGAAGCCGGATGAGGTTCAGGTAGCCTCGAGTTCGGGGAAAAGGCCCAAGGGATTGGATTCGAGATCGAGGGATTATCATGACCGCAGTCGATGTGGGAAGTGTGGCAGGATGCACGGGGGCGCGTGCAGGAGTGGTAGCGGTGGTGAGTCTGGCTGCTTCAAGTGCGGTCGGACTGGTCATTTTAGTAGGGATTGTACTATTACCACCACTCAGGGATCAAACTTAATATGTTTTCACTGCAATAAGAGGGGCCACAAGAAGGCCTAGTGCCCCAGTTTGTTTTTAGTAGGACGGGTGATGGCACCTGCCCCTGCAACCTTGAGGATCACAGACGGCCGTCAGGACCGTGCAGAGGCGCCTACGGTAGGAGGCAGGGCTTTTCATATGGTTACCTTGGAGACGCGAGCAGTGCCGGATGTTGCAGGTATGCGACTTCCGTTTTCAGTTCTTTTATTTGTTCATGATTATATTGTTATGGTTCTGCATCATTATCAGTATGAGTATTTTATTTTTTGAGCGGTTTTATTGTGATCAAGTTATATGCTATCTGCATACCTTGGATATTTGGTTAGTAGTTAAGGGATGGGTTCTATCGAAGAAGGTTACTTAGGGTGCAGTAACTGTAGCATGCCTTGGAGGGACTCGGTATGTCTCTCTAGTTCAGAGCCGTATAAGTTTTAGAAATGGACAGGTTCGATCCCTAGCTATGGTAAGCTTGGGATTCCTCAGCAGATTGCTTATGGAATGGTAGCAAGGATTGGGATTTCTATTCATTGAGCAGCGAGGTGTAAGCAGGATCGAAGTGGGGGAGAATCCTCCGAGTGTACAAGGGTGAGAGCACGCAAATCCAGAGCGAGTACGTGATTTCTGAGAAGGAAAAGAGGTAGCTCAACGTTTGATGGCTTGAGTAGTTCAGTGTTGGGAGTTTGCAAAACTCCCCATAAGTTCGTGCGGGTAATGGTGATGGTGAGTATGTGGATCGGAATTCAGGTTGAAGGATCACCTGTAGGACTCGTGTGAGTCGGTATGAAGATCTTGAGGTCAGATAGCACGGGATGTTTTCGTGTTAGTGGACAGTGGGATAGTCAGCAGGTAGAGCATGGAAGAGCGGCGGGAGAGCCTCAACCTTCTTCAGCAGCGATCAGTGGTGGAAAGTGATGCAAGACTACGGGGCAGCCGTAGCATTCACTAGCAGTCAGTGGTGGGAAGTGTTGTAAGACTACGGGGCAGCCGTAGCATTCACTAGCAGTTAGTGGTGGGAAGTGTTGTCAGACTACGGGGCAGCTGTAGCATTCACTAGCAGACAGAGATAGAAGGTGGTGTAATATTGCAGGTAAGCCGTAGCATTTCATAGTAGTTTCGTTGGCAGAGTTGGGGCGAGGCCCTTATCTCCTAGCATTCAGATAGGGATCAGGAATGGGTAATGGATGAGAATGAGGTGAGACCTTGGGAGAGGTCGTTATAGGATATATTTGGGTGAGACCCATAGGCAAGGCCCATATGAGAATAGCAGTATAGGTGAGACCTGAGAGCAGGGTTGCTCAATAGTATGGTTGGGTGAGACCCGTGGGCGAGGCCCGTGCGAGAGTGGTTAGACAAGTAGGACTAGAAGGATAGGGGCGGGTGAGACCCGTGGGCGAGGCCCGTGAGTTTTAGCAGCACATATGGGACCTGGTAGGGATCTTAATGTCTAGATAGGGGATCGGGGATCCCAGGAGATTGTAGTGCCAGCATGGTAGAACAGATTGAACAGTATAGGTGGTGGAAGGTTCTTCGAATGTCGCTGGGAGCGACTAGTGGTTGTGTTGGGTCATCGGTGGGAGCCGGTAATCTAGATATTGATAGGTTGGTAGGGACCAGGGTGGTCTCAATTCATCCGGAAGCCAGATAAGGAATAACAGAATTTCCAGTCGGTAGCAGTGCGAGTATGCAGCGTATGGTGGAATTCAGTTAGTTGATCGTGGGGTGCTCAATACCAAATGATAGTAGAAAGAATGCCCAGTGGATACTGGCGATAATGACCCGTACTGGGAGTAGAGAGAGTAATAGATTAGGTGAAGACAGGGTCTTCACAGTGGCAGAGGAGATAGATGGTTATGGAGCGTTGCCTTGGGAAGGCAAGGAAATCGCGTAGGGAAAGAAGGGGTGAACCCCTATGTTGTAGTAGTCGGAGAGTATCAGAAGGATTGTCGGTTGGGTAAGTTGTGTTTCCAGAATGTTCCGGGTCATGATGGACCCGAGATTTTTATCCGTAAGGATTGATGCCAGTCTGAATGACTGAGCGGAAGGCCAGCGAAGTTAGGCAGCTGGTGTTAGACTAATTGGTGGAGTATTGGAGGCAGATCGCAGGCGGTGGATCATAACAAACTTCGAGGATGAAGTTTAGTTTAAGTGGGGGAGAGTTGTAACACCTAAAGTTTGGAACGCCAAGAAAAGAAATAAAACCTTACTTTTAAGGGCGACTCGGCGAGTCCAAGGATGAACTCGGCGAGTCCAAGTGGGATTCGGGTCGAGGAGTAAGTGACCGACTCGACGAGTCGGGAAAGGGGACTCGGCGAGTCTGGTTTGTGCGAGGAAAACCCTAAAATCGGGACTTGGAGCCTATTTAAACGCCTCATTCTCTCCCCTAAGGTTCCTTTACTGCCTCTTTTGCCCAGAACATCAAACCCTAGCCACCATATCCATTGATTGAGCCATTTGTTGCCTTGGAAGGTGCATTGAAGCTTGGAGAAGGAAGAAGGAACTTGGAAGAGCAAGAAAGGACTATAGATCTGGGATTGTGAGTTCATTCTGAGCATTTGGAGGTAATAAACTAGTTCTTGGACCCTTTTTGCATCTAGATCTATGTGTGGTTGTTGGGGCTTTTTAGCCATAATGTTATTCTTTTGAGTTAGAAGCCAGATCTGAAGTTGCTACTTCAAATCTAATCATATTATGGTCTTGAGAAGCATAAAGTATCAGCCCTTCAGTGGATCATGGAGCCTATTTGCCTTAAACCCTAGTCGATGGTGTATTTTGCCTATATCTCCTTCTCTACACGTAAAGTTTGCAAATTTACGTGAGGAATAGGCTTGGGAAGGGTAGATCTACAGTTTGGAGTCCATGCATGACTCAAAAGCCCTCTGCATGTAAGGGGATCTGAATGGACTCGACGAGTCCTTTTAGTGGACTCGACGAGTAGCATGAAGGTGAGGAGAAACTCGACGAGTGGGATGAACAACTTGTCAAGTCGGATAAAGATTACCTTGTACTCGGCGAGTCTTTTCTTGGACTCGGCGAGTCAGGTTGCGAAACCCCAAACCCTTCAAGTTGAGACTCGAATCAGTGAGTCGGATGGAGATTCGGTGAGTTGGATAGGTCAGGACTCAGAAATCGGTAGACTCAGCGAGTCGAGACGCGAAAGAAAGGATTCTGAATATATGAACTCGGCGAGTCAGTAGGGTGACTCGGCGAGTAGGGTTGACCTGGAAGGTTGACCATTGACCAGGATTTTGACTTGGACCAGGGTTGACTTGGTTGTCTTTCGGGGGTCAGTTAGACTCAGTGTTGCATTGATATTGGTAGTTCGAGGAGCAAGGGGAGGAGGAGTTCATTGAGTTGCCGGGCAGCAGTAGTGAGATCATCAGCAAGTTCAGCCAGTGTAGGTGAGTTTCCCTTTGTGTGAATGGGTCTAAGGCCATAATGTCGGCCCATATAGTTATGAGTAGAAGACCTGAGGGTTATCCCTAGGCACAGTATGCTAGTATGATATTCAGGACGAGGTCCATTAATAGCGGGCGGGTGCCCAAGGAATTGTTTATATGATAGTTTATACTTGTTGTCTGTGTGATACATGTATGTGCCTGGTAGGGAGGTGAGTGTGGTCGAGGTCCCGTATCTCACCAATAGCAGAGTGTGGATGGGGTTCCATATCTCATTAGTAGCAGAACAAGGGCAAGGCCCTAGTTAGGGAAGGTGTGAGGGTAGGCTGGGCCCATATCTCACTACCAGTAGGAGCGTGGACGGGGTTCCATGGCTCATCAGTAGCAGGACAGGGGCGAGGCCCAGGATAGGCGAGGCCTTAGGACAGGATCATTCATATGAGTTTAGCTTATGTGTTGTGATATGTTTATGTGTTCTTACTTGTTGGCGGGCAAGGCCCTGTGACAGGCGGGGCCTAAGTGATACAGATCTGTATCCGAGCGGGGTTCGAAGCCAGGGGGCTGGATGGCGGGGCCGTTATAGCGGGCGAGGCCCGAGGTAGGGGCGAGGCCCAGGATAGCGGGCGTGGCCCAGTATGTGATTATGCATGGTATGTGGTAGGGTGGGGAACTCACTAAGCTTCGTGCTTATGGTTTTCAGTTTTGGTTTCAGGTACTTTCGGTAGCGGAGGGAAGAGCTCGGGGTGATCGCATGGCACACACCATAGATTAGACATCCTGGGAATGTTTACTCTGATAATGAACATGTGTTTCAAAAATTAATACTCTGATTATGTTTTGGAATGATGACTCTGCTTAAAGTAATGTTTTATTAAAAGAAATTTTTGGTCTTGAATTTTGGGTCGTTACATAGGGCCTTTGCGAAAGAGAGAGATTTAGACCTATTTAGGTGTGGGTAATGTATTTTAGATGATCTGGGAGTTCAGTTTGTGTTTTAGAGCCAAGTGGTATATCAGTAAAGTGCCAATCTGGGCTTTTTATGAATTTTGGATTTTAGTTCGGGAAGTTTTTAGGCAAGGATGAGTTGATAGAAGTGTAGAGCTCTTTGTTACCTTTCCATGTATATAAGGATCATCAAAATTGGATTTAGAATGAGGAAGATATGGCATTCAGAAATTTGAAGTATTGAAGGCCAACCTAGTACACGGGGTGTACTTAGGAAGTACGTTGGGCGTACTAGGCAAGAATGACGTGGGTACTCCTTGGAGTACGTTAGGCATACCAGAGTTACGTATGACATACTTAAGTCAGATCTAAACCCTAATATAGGGTTTTGGACCCTATTTAAGCTCCTTAACTCAACACCAACCCCTATTATCTACGACCTCCATCCCTTTAAAACCTAGAATCGAAATCCTAGCCTCCATTGGTGTCGTTTTTGAGATTTTTGTTGTAGATCATGCATTTTAGTGATATTGGAAGAACAAGGAGCTTCTTGGAGAAGTGTGGGATTGCTTGGAGCTTTTGGATCTAGCCTTTGTGCATCTTGATCTACCTTCTTAAGGTATAAAGTTTCTTACTTGATGAATCTTGCTGTTAGATCTAGTTTAAGGAGTATTTTGGGTTTATTTTGGTCCTCAAAGTCATCCTTGTGAGTTTGGGCTACTCCAAGAGCTTAGTATGTTGGATCTTGGTATTTGGGAGGTCGCTTATTCATAAAAATGTCATCTTGATGAGTTTTGTTGGACCATGCATGAGTTTGGGTGTTTATTATGCTTTGTATTAAGGTTTTGGTCCCATTAATCTAAGAAAATGGGCAAAGTGGCCAACTTCACGTGTTAAGACACCTCATTAGGGTCATATCTAAGTTTGGAAGTCATTATCCTAACCATTAAGAGCTTAATGTCGTTTTTTGGGTCCATGTCGACTATTCTGGGCGTACGTCGAGGTATGCTTAGCGTAATGTTGGAAATCTGCATCGATTGCTTGTATTTTGTGCTTTGAGGGTGAGTACGCGGGGCGTACCCTTCTGGTACGCGAGACGTACTCCCCAACAAGTTAATTTTGGGCCTTTTAAGGTTTAGACCTTGTGGGACATAGGAATCCTGACTTTGGGTCATGGATAGTCTATAGGATTTCTTGGTTTTGGGCCCAATTAGGAAGTTAGGAAATATTGAGTTTTAGGTTGCCAGTTAGAGATTTGGGCTTTTTATGCTAAATAGGTTTGATCTTGGTTTTGGGCCAAGTAAGAAAAAGGTAAAATGCCCTTTTACCCTTTAGAAAGTTGGATTATGGATTGAGCCTTAGATTTTGAGCTACCAGATTAATTATGAATTAAGGTTGTATTATTATTAGTTGGTGCGAGGTTATCCAGCTTAGCGGTCCGAGTAGTTAGTTGGTGTAACACACTTTTTTGAATCGTTTCCTATTGCATGGTGATAATCAAGGAGTAGGTATTAGTAGAGTTAGAACCCTTGAATAATTGAGTTTAGGCTCATTTGGAGGTGGATGATGTTGCTAGGATGATCTAGGTATTCGGTTTGTGTTTTGGAGTCCAAGGGTATTGGTCAAGGCATTGGTTCAAGCCTTTTATGAATTTTGGAGTTAATTTAGGTTGGTTTTCAGACTAAATAAAGTTTATAAAAGTGTAGGGGTTCTCGTTACCTTTATGTGGATATAAAGAACGTCGAAAACGGATACGGGATGCAAAATTTATGATCATTTGAAGTTAGAAGGGTTTGGACCAAACCGGGTACACATGGCGTACAAGGGAGGTACGTACAACGTACACAGGAATTTGGATGCGGGAGAATTTGGGAACGCCTTGCATTTCACAAGGGAACATGCTATGTTCGTTAGGCCAGATTAAAACCCCAATTTAGGGTCTTGGACCTTATTTAAAGACCTTAACTCACCTCTAGTCCTCATTTGCTTCAGCCTCCATCCTCTCTAACCCTAAGAGCAAAACCCTAGCCTCCATTTGAGTGATTCTTGAGCTTTAAAGTGATTTATGAGTATTTTTGGTGCTTGAGGAGGAAGAAGGAACTTCTTGAAGAGTCATTGCTTGACTTGGAGCTTTTGGATCCAGGCTTTGTGCACCTAGATCTATCTTCTGGAGGTATAAAGTCTCAACCTTGACAACTCTTTCATGTAGATCTATCTAAGTGGTATTTGTTATGGTTTTGGTCCCTTTGAGGTGTTTCTTGTGAGTAGAAGTTACTCCAGAACCTTTGAGCTTCATATTTGGTCCTTGTTGAGGTTATGGAGTCATAAATTTTGGATTTTGATAGGTATAAACCTTCCATGTATGATTTAGTAGTCGTTTGATGAAGTTTGGGACTTAGGGTTTTAATTTGGGTTCCATTGAGTTATGATAAGTCATAAAGTTGGAAACTTTATGACTTAAGAAGTCCCTTGAAAACAGATTTGGAAGTTTGGACTGAGGTCTTAAGGTATTAAGAAGTTTTAAGACATTTTTGGAGTGATTTTGACCTTTTGGAGTTCATATTTTGTGATTGGGATTCATTAAGCCATGCAAAGTCTTAAAGCCTTCGACTTTATGGATCAAGTCACTTATATTTAGCTATCCTGAGGTTTTAGACGTTTGGCCTAAAGGATTAAGTCATTGGAATGACTTTTGGGTGGCGGTTAGGAACGTCGTGCATACTACTGGGGAATGTTGTGTGTTCTGCCTATGCTGCCCGTTTTTGGACCAGCGACATACGCTCTGCATACAAGCCATGTACGCCATGCGTACGTCTGATCAGATGGGGATTGGGCTTTTTGGACTTGGACTCTTGGAATGGGCTTCGGATGGGATAGATTGTTTCGTTGGGCTATGAATTAGTTGGTTGGGCTTTGGTTGGGCCTCAGGACTTTGAGTGGGCCTTAGGTATAGATTGGGCCATGAGTTGTTTTTATGGGCCATCAGTGGGCCCTACAACCAATTTTGGGTTGGCCCCATTAAGGAAAGGGTAAAATGGTATTTTACCCTAGGAGTCAGACTTATGAGTTGAGATCACGGTTACTGTATTATGACATAATTATTAATTAGAATTTATTTGTTGTTAGTATGGGATTTCCGGTTCGGTAGCCGAGTATTATCTGATTTTTGCAGTGGATCAAGGTAAGTCTTCTCACTATATCCATAGGGTCGAAGGCACCAATGCTGGCCCATTACTTGTTATGTGGAATGCTAACTGTCTCTGTGATGCTTGCATGGAAGACCATGGTGGAGCCCATGACACTTGGATATCAGACCATGAGGGGTGCCGATGGCAATCCAAGTAAAGACCATGGGGTGAGCCCATGGCAGTCTAGGTAAAGACCATGGGGGTAGCCCATGGCAACTATATGTATTTCGCATGAAATTCTATGGATTGTATGTTATGTTTTATTTTGGACAACTTTGTAAGCTTTGTGCTTATGATTTTCACTCTATGTTTTAGGTACTTCGGTTTCAATTGGAAGAGTTCAGGATGATTGCAGAGCACGCACCACAAGTTTCCGCATTCCAGGATTTACTCTGATTTGATGATATTTTGTAAACTCCAAATTACCTTGGTTTTACGGAAATCGTTTGTACTAATGATCTATTAATCTAAAAACAAAAATTTTTATGTCATGATTTTTCGGGACGTTACAAGTTGGTATCAGAGCCTTGGTTTGAGGGATTCGGGCATACTCTCAGGTGTGTCTGAACTCAAACTGAAAATTTGGTAAAGTTTTGAAAAGAAAAGTATTTTTTTTTAAGAATGGAATTTTCTAAGATAAGAAAAGGGTGTGGTGCATGCAATTAGTCGAGCTCAAGTAACTTTTGCCAAAATACACATAAATGTTATTTGATATGACTTGATTTATGAATCTGTGAATCGTATGCTAGTTAGGGCTAAGGATCTGCTCAGTTTTTGCACGATAGAATACTACGAGATATGCCTTTATATGTCTATTGTTTGATCTGGTAGACTTGCATGCTAAAGATGGTTATTCTGGGATAGATCGGCTTGATATGTGCGATGCTTTGTATTCTTGGGAGTATTGGATGCTATGCTATAATGGAAATATCTATTGGTATTAGTGACTGCTAAGTGTATGCTTTGAAAATTGTATACTATTAGGATCTTATAACCCTAGAATAATGGATTTTGCCTTATTTCCTGTTCCTTGTCTGGTTGTGGTCCTAGGGTAGATTCTATTATTCAACAGTCTATTTGATTCTATTCATTGTATAATTTGCATGCATAAGGAAACCGAAAATAAAGGTGGAATTCTAGCATGAGTTATGGCATATGGGTTGAATGTCTTATGATTGTTTTATGGAATGGAGTGTTACTGTATGAATGCTGCTTGCTTTGTACTTCTTGTAACTCTTAAGTAATGAGAGTTAGCTACTAAGTGAATATGAATGTATTCATGAGGTGGGCGACAGGCATTATGGGGAGTTCTTCAGTAGCTGATGGCAAGGTGAGTCAGGAACCTAGGAGAGCCTTGTAAGTGCTTCAGAGGGTTTTTGGCGCTTCTTAGTGAATTTTTGGTGCATCAGTGTGAGTAGGTGACTTAGAGGATTCATGATGATTCTTGAGGAAAGTATGGATAGGTGTGGAAGGTAGTATTGGGCCCATACTACTGAAAGCACAAGATCCATACTCGAATCAAGGAGAGTCTTGGAGAATCTAAGAAGCTTGTGGGAGGAGGATTTTTGGACGTGTTCTGATCATTGGCAGGTTGTATTTTAGTCTGGTGATGAGCACTCAGAGAGGAGGTTCAGGTTCAGGTTCTGGATCAGGTGCAGGTACTGAGCCCATTAGTGATCTGATGCGAGAATTCATCTCATCAAAGATTACCCACGGTAGTCTGGAACAGAATCCTGTGATCTTTGGTTCAATTAAGGTGGAGATTTTGGAGATCCTGGATGGGAGATTAAGCATGATCCGTGCTGAGGTAGTGGCTATCGTTGGAGCTCGAGCTTTTTCATGATGTGAGAGAGAGAGAGATTGATTTGGAGCAACTAGGAAAGAGGGGACCAGATCAGATGCAGTAGGGGAGGATCCCAGGAAGAGACCCAAGGCTTCAGATCAGCAATTAGGAGGCCAGCAGGGTCAGGGTCAGTGCAGCACGTGCAGGAAACTGCACGATGGAACCTGCCATTCAAGGGGTATGGGTTGCTACAAGTGTAGCAGGATTGATCATGTCAGTAGGGATTGTCCTAAGGGGTTAAGCCTGTTATGTTTTCTTTGCGACCAAGTGAGCCACATGAGGGTTGTCTTTTCGATGTGGAGGGAAGTAGTAGTGAGTGCACTTGCTCCAGGTATTTTGCAGATTTTTTATAGTCATGGGGATAATGCAGGAGCCCCAGCAGAGATGAGTCGATCATTTTAGTGTCAGGTAGGGGAGGCTCGTGCTCTAATAGGTGATTTTGTGGGTATGTTATCTTTTGCGTTCTCTTTGGTTGTTAGCAATAATTATGTGCTTGGAATTCTATACTGTTTTGGGTAAGCGTTATCTTTGGTTTAGTTCTCTGTTATTCTTGGGTTATATTCTTGAATAATTGTTATATGCCTTTTGCATTCCGTGATCATTAGTGGGTTATTGAGGGGTTGTATCTCGTGTAGCGGGTTCCAGTGTGCTTGGTTGCTATTCTGGTTTTAGGTCAGAATTGGTTCAGGGGTATTGTGTGGAAGGCCTTTTCTCAGGATTCAGTAGGTTGGTTCTCTGGTAATCGTCAAGGTTCAGTGATTTTGGTATTTGTTCTAGTAGGAGCAGCAATTTCCTATGGATGAACTGTTTGGTTCGAACACTACCGCTGCTAAGAGAGGAATGGTAGTAGGAAGATAGTGGTGTCAGCTGCATGAGTTTTTGGTCATTGGTAATGTCAAAGGAGTTTTATTTTCGCTCAGGTTGCATTCGATTAGGAATCAATGATTCTTCGAGAGAGGGATTTAGGATGAAGATTCGGCGGTTCAGGGCTAGGGTTATGTTTTTTAGTTTCCAGCATAAGAACTCAAGGAAGTGGGTATGGTATCATGATAGGTGATCTGGATTATCAGACCGACTAAGATTTCAAGAGTATTCTTCAGGATTTCAGGAGTTGGGCGATCATTGAGTTTAGTTAGCAATGGAACGCTAGTATTGATTAGCTCAAGTTATAGGCGTTTCATGCTATTTGAGGTATATGTTTCAGAGATCCATCAAAATTAAGAGGCAAGAGAGAGAGCATCGTCGAATCCATGTGGGGGAGAATCGATCCAGATTTCTGGGAGTTGGGAAGGGTGTGGAACTAGAGCAAGTTTCACATTCTGCCCAGGGAAAGAGATAACCCAGGTGGCTGTTTAGATTAAGGTTGTGTAGGTGGGAGTTCAGGAAACTTCCAACCACTGGTTGGCGTCTCCTTTGTTATGCATAGTAGTCTTATGGTTGAGTCTAGGTTGAGGGCTTCATAATTCTAAGTATGTCCCGAACATCTTTCGGGATTCAGTTGGATGCAGGTTTCAGCTCAGGACGTGTGGGATTGTGATAATTAAGGTTTGATAAGGCCATGGGTGGCAACCATGGTTGGTTAATGTGTTGTAAGATTGTGATGGGATCGTAGCATTCACAAGTTTG
The DNA here is from genome assembly GCF_052625555.1 of Lactuca saligna. Lineage (NCBI taxonomy): Eukaryota > Viridiplantae > Streptophyta > Magnoliopsida > Asterales > Asteraceae > Lactuca > Lactuca saligna. The sequence goes on along the minus strand of NC_136424.1, from coordinate 95,397,527 downwards.
AGGTAGACTATTGTTAAAGATGGTCACGAGCGTGGAGGGGGAACAGTTCTTGCCTTTGGCATGCTGGTCAGGATCATCGAGGAGAATCTCTCTGTTTTGGGTTGAGACTGATGGGGTCCAAGGCGGAGTCGGGCCAGTGTAGTTCTAGATGAATAGGACCCGTGGGCGAGGCACGTGTGATTGTGGTATTCCAAGTGAAACTTGGTAGAGACCGTTGGGTCAAGGTGTTGAATTCTGAGTTGCAGGATCAAGTGGGTGGATAGTGTGTGATGCAGATGGGTTTATAGGTTGGGTAGCCTTGTTATTTGGACTTTTGGGAACCGGGTGGTTGGACCAGGTGCGAGATTGGTAGTATCAGCGATGCTTGGGAACCTTTATATCTCGATCTCAAAAAAGGGTAAAATTGTCTTTTACCCTTTAGAAAGTTGGATTATGGATTGGGTCTCATATTTTGAGCTATCGAGTTAATTATTAATTAAGGTTGTATTTATTGTTAGTTGGTGTAAGGTTATCCGGTTTAGCGGTCCGAGCAGTTAGTTGGTGTAACGTCCTGTTTTGAATCGTTTCCTATTGCGAGTTGATAATCAAGGAGTGGGTATTAGTAGACTTAGAACCCTTGAATAATTGAGTTTGGGCTCATTCAGAGATGGATGATGTAGTTTGGATGATCTGGGTATTCGGTTTGTGTTTTGGAGCCTAAGAGTATCGGTAAAGGCGTTGGTTCGGGCCTTTTATGAATTTTGAATAAAATTTCTGTTGGTTTCAGACTAAATAAAGTTTATAGAAGTTTAGATATTCTCATTACCTTTTCGTGGATATAAAGAACGTTGAAAACAGATAAGCGATGCAAAAGTTATGATCATTTGAAGTTAGAAGGGTTTAGACCAAACTTGGTACGCATGGCGTACAAGGGAGGTACGCATGACGTAGACGGAATTTAGATGTGGGAGCATTTGGGAACTCCGTGTGTTCCCCAAGGGAACGCGTTGCATTCTTCATGCCAGATGAAAACCCTAATTTAGGGTCTTGGAGCCTATTTAAAAGCCTTAACTCACCTCCAACCCTCATTTCCTTCCATCTCCATCCTCTCTAACCCTAAGAGTGAAACCATAGCCTCCATTTTGGTTATTCTTGAGTTTCAAAGTGATTTATGAGTATTTTTGGTGCTTTATGAGGAAGAAGGAACTTCTTGAAGAGTCGTATCTTGACTTGGAGCTTTTGGATACAAGCTTTGTGCACCTAGATCTATCTTCTGGAGGTATAAATCTCAACCTTGACAGCTCTTTCATGTAGATCTAGCTAAGTGGTATTTGTTATGGTCTTGGTCCTTTTGAGGTGGTTCTTGTGAGTAAAAGTTACTCAAGAACCTTTGAGCTTCATATTTAGTCCTTGTTGAGGTTATGGAGCCATAAAATTTGGATCTTGATGGGTATAAACCTTCCATGCATGATTTGGTAATCATTTGATGAACTTTGGGACCTAGGGTTTTGATTTGGGTCCCATTGAGTTATGATAAGTCATAAAATTGGAAACCTTATGACTTAAGAAGTCCCTTGAAATTCGATCTCGAAGTTTGTACTGAGGTCTTAAGGTATTAAGAAGTTTTAAGACATTTTTGGAGTGACCTTTTGGAGTTCATCTTTGGTGATTGGCCTTCATCAAGCCTTGCAAAGGCTTAAAGCCTTCGACTTTATGGATCAAGTCACTTATATTTAGCTATTATGAGGTTTTGGACGTTTGGCCTAAAGGATTGTCTTTGTGATAATTGTAAGTTATGTATATATTATGGATCAAGTCAATTATATTTAGCAGTGGGTCGAAGGCACCAATACCAACCCACTAGTTTATGTGATAATGTGATGATCGTCTTTGTGATCATTTTCAGTTATGTATGTATTGCTTAATGACTATGTGATTGTTGTTATAATGTTATTTGGTAGTAGTAGGGGTGGAAATAGACTCAACATCCAGTTGAAATAGATCTAAGGGGTAGGATAGCACCCATATATGCTTGGTAGTATCCGGTTGAGATAAACCGAAGGGTTAGGCCAGCACCCAAATATTATTGGCAGTATCTGGTTGAAATAGACCGAATTGGTAGGCCAACACCCATATATGCTTGACAGTATCTGTTTGAAATAGACTGAAGGGTTAGGTTGACACCCAAATATACTTGGCAATATGTTTGTTTAGTATATGGTATTTTAGGGGACTCACTAAGCTTCGTGCTTATGGTTTTCTGTGACATCCCCATTTTCACGGCCAGAAAAGACCGATTTCGTTTATGCTTTATAAAAATCAGAGTACCTCTCTTAATAAAAATGTTGTGGAATTTGTTCCCAGTAAAATATGACAAATACGTTATTAAAGCATTTCCGAAGAAAAGTATTTGTATTCATTTTAAAACAATTGGGATTTCACCATCAATACAGAAACATAAGCATAAACAGAACTTACATTCATTATCACTAATGATGTATATCTCGTTAATCTCTCAGTGTAATGTGACTTCATATCAAAACATGTGATATAAATAAATTGAGTGGGTCAGGTTGGAAAACCTGGTAAGTACATAGGGTTTTCAACCCACAATAATATAATTATTATGTTTAATCATCAAACAGTTAACCCAATTATCCATCCCCATTATCTTCTTTACTCTTAAGGATCTACCCTATGAATCAACTATTTGTTGTTCATTCATTCCTAAGGATTATCCTAAGGAATATGTACGAAGTCCATCGTTGTCAATGACATAGCTGTCAAGAACAGCTGCTAGTTCTATCACTTAGGCGCAGCTGCCAGAATTGTGACATTCTCTATGAGGCCGCAGTTGCCGGTATTGTCCTTTGGGCACAACTGTTAAGGTTATTTCGTTTATTGACAATATCATTTTCGAGAGTGCACTCGCAATACATGTCAATGGGTTTTTTTACAGTACATCGGTGAACACATCGGTCACAACACCTATAGGTTGCGAGCCTGCTAGTGTTCCACTGGACTGTCTAGAATAGTCCGTGGTTGTCATCTGTCACACCCCCAAACCAAGGATGGCGGAAACGTCCGGGGGTGGAGGACTTCATGTATAGCATCATAACCACAATTTCAATAGTAATTCAAGCAAACACAACCAACATATATATAATTGAAAAGTTACATCACTTTCATGAATTACATGTTTCAAAATCAATTACAATATGTTGTCAAAATATGAAAAGTTTGACGCCTCAACGTCCCATCCTCAAAAGCACTTGGTAACACGATTAATGCTTTCCTGTGAATACAAGTTGTTTGAAAAGTGTCAACACAAGGGTTGGTGAGTTCATAAGCTTTTATTAATAATCTTATTAGAAGTCTTTCACATGTAAATGTCGCGTTGTTTCAGAAAAATCCGATATTTTCCTTGAAATCCGAAAAATGTAGCCTTACAACCAAAGACTAGAATGTATGAAAAGTCATCGTTTCTTAGTAGGAATGTTGTGAGTTTAAAATGAATTGGAAAGTAAATTTATTTTATCAACCTAAAACCTACTTTGGTTTTTATGCAACCCCATAAACTTTATGAATTGTTGTCTCCCTAAGTGAGTCGCTATAATCATACTGTGACTATGTGAACCTGCCACAACGTTTCTCAGGCGTCGCGAAAATGAAATGACATTTGTCACCCGTAGACCTGCAGGTCCCACTGTAGCTAGCAGCAAGGTGTGGGGTGTCAAACCCAATATAGATCTATATACAAGTATCACGTTCTCCCTCAAGGAGATTCTGATTATAACTACCAGGAATTATATCCCGCACTCGGACGTACGGGGAGAGAGAGAGAGAGTCTCACAACATAGGTTAACAAGTTTACTTGAAATGTGTGTGAATATAAATCTTTCTTGTATGAATGTACCCTTTTTGTACGAGTGCGTTGAGTGATGTATCATAAACTATACCTATTACAGTTTATCTAAAATGTATGTAATATGTATGAATTCTTTTATGGAAATGTATTAGTATTGTGAATTTATCAAACTATACATTTTATAGTCTAATAATACGTGTTCCAAAATGAATGAATAATATTTAATATTTAATATGAATGTCTTAATTCCAGTTCATAATGATAAACTAACACGGAAACACATTCAAATATTAGAACTTATGATTATACACTTTGCTCAACATAATACAAAGTGTTACGATATTTACATGCTGTTGGCTAACTTTAGCCATTCTGCCCTGTATTTGGAAAAATCATAGAAAAATCATACGAAGTCGAAAACTAGATCCGTAAATTCTGAGAGTTCACAAAATGTGTCTAGTTTGCTCATAAATTTTATCTCAATTTATAATTCCCTCTAACGGGGGGAAGATGTGACAATCGTCAATCTTGAGTCAAGTCAAGTCATCAAGTCAAGCCGGTCAACTCTATTAAACCTTGTGTATTAGGGTTAGTGTTATGTTCGTATTGTATAACTTGCTATGTTAATGGGAAAACATCACAGGAGAAAAGTTTGTGTTAAAAATTTCCTAAGCCTTCGTACTAATCAATGAATTAAACTGATGAAAACCATGTTGCATACTCATCGGGAATGTATAATATGCGTTTTTCCTGGTGAGTATTCATATAAAATATTTATTTCCTTAATTAAAACAACAAAAGATATATTTTTATTTATTTTTCCAATTTGCATAACTTTTTTTATTGATTTAATAAAGTTGCATACCAAATTGTTAGGCTGTTACGATTTCACCACCTAAAATATGTATATTTGTATTATAATATATTATCTTGTTAGTATTTCATGAATGCAATCAATAACACTGCTTTGAATGCGAAGTTGGATTTAGCTTTGCTATAAGTTTCAATCGATTTTGAAATTGAGTATTGTTCGCATTTGTATGAGTGTAGTCGATGAATCGATAAAGCAAGAACATATGAGTTTTTGATTCGCAATTGGATTGATGATTGAGGGATGATTCGTGAAAAAAAAATCAAAGTCACAAGCAACCACCCCACACCCACTCTATGACCAGCCATACCTCCCCACCTTACCTATGTCACTTCAATGTTCCCTTACACTCAAATTTCACTCACTCCCACGTTTTTGAGCTGGAACAATCAACCACACTCCTCATTTTCTCTCATTTCTCTCATTCCACTAAGTAACAAACATCACTTTTTCTCTCAAACTCTTCTACACAAATTTTCGAGATCCAAGGCTGGATTCAAGTGTTCTTCCACACTTAGTAAGTAAAAATTAATCCTCCCTATTATTATTTCACTTCATTCTACTCAAATCTTTGGTTGCTTACACAAACTCCCTAACTATGATGTTAGATTCTCGAAAACCTTCAAGGCATCTCCAAGTGTTCTTGAATTAAACACTTCCATTCTTCAACAATCATCTACTGAAATCACTCAAGGTGAGTTCATACCCCTACATTTTCATGATTTCTCAAGTTTTCAGGGGGTGAATACAAGTTAAACCACTAAGAACCTATCAAAAGTTTTCTAACAGCCTTCATCAGAAAAGTTCAACTCCATTCACGGACTGTTTTGGGCATCTTACACATTTTTGTTTTCAAAACTGTACAAGGTGCAAATAGTTCAAGTTTTTAGCTTTAAAATGGCTACTTGCACATCTCCATACGATTTTTCTACAATTTATGGCGATTTTTACAAAACTGCCTATCATTTCAAACAACAATCCGGACCAGTCTGTGATTTTGGACTTTTTCACCCAAGTTAGAGGTCATTATAAATTGAGATAAAATTTATGAGCAAACTAGACACATTTTGTGAACTCTCAGAATTTACGGATCTAGTTTTCGACTTCGTATGATTTTTCTATGATTTTTCCAAATACAGGGCAGAATGGCTAAAGTTAGCCAACAGCATGTAAATATCGTAACACTTTGTATTATGTTGAGCAAAGTGTATAATCATAAGTTCTAATATTTGAATGTGTTTCCGTGTTAGTTTATCATTATGAACTGGAATTAAGACATTCATATTAAATATTAAATATTATTCATTCATTTTGGAACACGTATTATTAGACTATAAAATGTATAGTTTGATAAATTCACAATACTAATACATTTCCATAAAAGAATTCATACATATTACATACATTTTAGATAAACTATAATAGGTATAGTTTATGATACATCACTCAACGCACTCGTACAAAAAGGGTACATTCATACAAGAAAGATTTATATTCACACACATTTCAAGTAAACTTGTTAACCTATGTTGTGAGACTCTCTCTCTCTCTCCCCGTACGTCCGAGTGCGGGATATAATTCCTGGTAGTTATAATCAGAATCTCCTTGAGGGAGAACGTGATACTTGTATATAGATCTATACTGGGTTTGACACCCCACACCTTGCTGCTAGCTACAGTGGGACCTGCAGGTCTACGGGTGACAAATGTCATTTCATTTTCGCGACGCTTGAGAAACGTTGTGGCAGGTTCACATAGTCACAGTATGATTATAGCGACTCACTTAGGGAGACAACAATTCATAAAGTTTACGGGGTTGCATAAAAACCAAAGTAGGTTTTAGGTTGATAAAATAAATTTACTTTCCAATTCATTTTAAACTCACAACATTCCTACTAAGAAACGATGACTTTTCATACATTCTAGTCTTTGGTTGTAAGGCTACATTTTTCGGATTTCAAGGAAAATATCGGATTTTTCTGAAACAACGCGACATTTACATGTGAAAGACTTCTAATAAGATTATTAATAAAAGCTTATGAACTCACCAACCCTTGTGTTGACACTTTTCAAACAACTTGTATTCACAGGAAAGCATTAATCGTGTTACCAAGTGCTTTTGAGGATGGGACGTTGAGGCGTCAAACTTTTCATATTTTGACAACATATTGTAATTGATTTTGAAACATGTAATTCATGAAAGTGATGTAACTTTTCAATTATATATATGTTGGTTGTGTTTGCTTGAATTACTATTGAAATTGTGGTTATGATGCTATACATGAAGTCCTCCACCCCCGGACGTTTCCGCCATCCTTGGTTTGGGGGTGTGACAGATTGGTATCAGAGCACGGTTTATAGTGAATTCAGTATATCAACCACATAAGATATACAAACTATAAACACATTTAGGACTAAAAGTCTCTGATTCTTAAAGTGATTTAAAGAGTTGTACTTTTAGAAAACAAATAATTTCTTGTTTTAAAGTATACTTGCATGCATTCTATACTAGCATGGTGTCATAACTTAGGAGAACGTAAATTGAAAGAGGAGGAGTCGAACATTATTAATACACCTTAGCATGTGTAATCAGTTCTGGGAAGGATATAGCCTGATCAACTATATCCGTCCAAGAAGTAACTTACGCACACTAAGGAATAGTCGTAATGAGCGACAAATCTGAAAACCTAATAACACTCCATAAAGAACACGCTAAGAACCAAATATAAACATTTAAAAATACTATAGGAGTATTTGTACGTTTCTATAGCGCCAAATTATTATTTTCCGATACATACTTCTTAACCCCGTTTCTCGTGCAGACGACATGGCAGGATTTCACATACCCGGGGACCCCTACTTTCCCAATCAGGGAAACGCGGGATGGATTGAAGACGAGCCCGAGGAGAATCCCGAAGAGGAACCCGAGGAAGATCCCGAAGAGGATCCCGAGGAAGATCCCGAAGAGGATCCCGAGGAGGATCCCGAGGAGGAGCCCGAGGAGGAAGACGAACAAGAGGAAGAAGAGGAAGACAACCAAGAAGAAGAGGAAGAAGAGGAAGAAGAGGAAGAAGAGGAAGGTGATGAGGTAGTCATGGTTGGGAACGAAGCGGAGGAACCACCAGAAGTATTCAACCCTCCCTACATCGCGAGGGTACCCGCGCACCGTTTTGGTTACAATGGACCTGAACCCCCTTGGGTAACAACGATCGAAAGATGGAGCCGACAACAACGCCAACGGTCACCATATGGCTACCAACGAGGTTACTATGATCTCACTCATGGTGGACCGGCTGATAGGGCTCTCCCTGTCACGATACAACGAATGGCAAGAATGGATGATCGTGGTAGGACAACGACAGATCAGGTCCGGGAGTTAAGTGCCATTGTACAGTCTACTACGGATCGCACCAGAAACCTGGAACGAGACTCCCACCACCGAGACCAACTCATTAGAGACCTTCTCGCGGCTCAAGCAGAAACAAGAGAGTATCGGGAAAGATACATGGCACTCGAAGAGAGAATGGTTGCAGCCGAACGCAAATTGGCGGAACTACAGGGCGCATCGACATCATCGCAGCCTCCGTCAAAGAAGGGTCGCAGTGATTAGAGCTCGTTGCTATTCTCCCGTCTAGGTAGTAGAATTTTATGAGTACGCGTTGGTGCTACTCCTCGTATGTAGGTCGACCCTGCGATTATGTGATTACACTATTCAAAGGGGTTTTGTAATGCCAAAAAAAAAAAAAAACTACCTTTTGTAACGATGTAATGTAGACCCCTATGAGGTCAAACTTTTCTCTCTAAGCGTTATGTACTAAAAGTTATCAATGAAATTTGGCATGTATTTTATTTATTGAATGTTGGACACTATACATCATAACCTGATCACACAAACAATTACGAATAATAAAGTTATGATAAAATACAAGAGGGATGAAACCAGTAACACTCGACTCGTTATCACTATTGAAGTCTTACCGACTAGTCATTTTTTTTTATGACAGAACCATGCCACCAAGGAAAAGACCAAGGCCTTCCAACAACCCAGTGCCGCCTCCACCACCACCTCCGCAGTTTGATCCTGCAATGTTCCAGGCTGCAGTGACGGCAGCCGTGGCGGCAGCAATGTCGCAAATGGGAACCCATGGTTCCGGCGGTTCTGGATCCGGAGCTACCAATTCCATTCATGGGGACAGCACGGGGCGTACGAGGGAGTGCACTTACAAAGACTTCACGAATGGCAAACCCGATCCTTTCAATGGAAGCGGGGGCGTCATCACACTGGTGCAATGGTTCGAAAGGACCGAGGCAGTTTTTGAAATCTGCGCTTGTCCCGAAGCGAGCAAGGTCAAGTATGCGGCATTCACTTTCACTGGAAAAGCACTCACTTGGTGGAATGGCCGAGTTAAGTCACTTACTCCTGCAGTAGCTAACGCGATCAGCTGGGAGGATTTGAAAGCTCTAATGTTGAAGGAATACTGCCCGAGGGGCGAAATACAAAAACTTGAAGAAGAACTTTGGAACCTCAGGATGACAGGCACTGATCTTGAAACTTATACTGCCCGTTTCAACGACCTAGCACTCCTCTGTCCAACAATGGTCACTCCAGGAGAGAAAAAGGTGGAACGATATCTCTGGGGCCTATCATCCCAGATTCAAGATAGTGTCTTGGCCTCGAAACCCACTACCTTTGAGAGTGCCAAGGAATTGGCACAACAACTCATAGATCACAGGGCTAGCCGTGGTACCGTAATAACCACCACCGACCGAACAAAAGGAGGGAACAACAAGAGGAAGTTCTGGGGAAATAAAAGGAAACAACCAATTCAGGACCCCGCCAAAAAGCAACCGATTGTTGCTGTTCGCGCCGCCACTACTGCTGCCGCTCCAGCGCCACCGAAACAGTATACAGGAACTCTTCCCAAGTGCAACAAGTGTAACTACCACCATAACGGTGCTTGTCGTGAGTTACACTGCAATAACTGTAACAAAAAGGGGCACACTGCACGATTCTGTAGAACGACTACCCAACCCGCCACACAAGTCGCTACGACCGCCAACACTGGAGCAAGCCAAGCCTGCTATGGGTGTGGTGAAACGGGACACTTCAGGAGGAACTGCCCCAAGGCACGAGCCCCTAATGCTGGGGGTGTAGGGAGGGTCCTAACTTTAGGGCAGGGAGAAGCAGTCAAGGATCCCTCTGTGGTTACTGGTACGTTCCTCCTCAATAACTCTTATGCATGCGTACTTTTCGATAGTGGGGCAGAAAGAAGTTTCATAAGTCACCAATTCAAACATATACTTAAGCAAAATTCTCAACCACTAGAAGATTCTTACATCGTAGAAATGGCAAATGGAAAAGTTGAGCGCGCTAATGATATTTACATAGGGTGTACTCTCACTCTAGACAACCATTTGTTCAAAATCGACCTTATGCTGGTCACCATAAAAAGCTTCGATATAATCATTGGTATGGATTGGCTAAGCCTTCATCGTGCCGACATTCTATGTTACGAAAGGGCCGTCCGCCTCAATCTGCCGAATGGCAACGTTCTCACCGTTTATGGCAATAAACCTAGTGCGAACCTACAAATCATCTCTTGTGTTAAAACCCAAAAGTACCTCCGAAAGCAATACCATGTTTTCTTAGCCCACATCGTAGATAAGAAACAGGAGGTGAAGGACATCAAAGAAATTCCAGAAGTATGCAACTTCCCTAATGTTTTCCCAGACGATCTGCCTGGTGTACCACTCGCAAGACAAGTCGAATTTCGGATCGACTTAATCCCAGGAGCTACCCCCGTCGCCAGGGCTCCCTATCGCTTAGCACCGGCAGAAATGCAAGAACTATCCAGCCAATTGAATGAACTATTGAGCAAAGGGTTCATCAGGCCAAGCTTCTCACCTTGGGGAGCACCAGTCTTATTTGTAAAGAAGAAGGATGGTTCTTTTCGTATGTGCATAGACTATCGAGAACTAAACAAACTCACTATCAAGAACCGTTATCCCCTACCCCGAATCGATGACCTCTTCGACCAGCTCCAAGGAGCCAGCTACTTTTCAAAAATCGACCTGAGGTCGGGCTATCATCAACTGCGAGTTCAAGAAGAGGATATCCCCAAGACGGCATTCAGAACTCGCTATGGGCACTATGAGTTTGTAGTGATGCCATTCGGGTTAACTAACGCGCCCGCGGTGTTCATGGATTTGATGAATCGAGTGTGTCGACCCTTCTTGGATAAATTCGTCATCGTATTCATCGACGATATCCTGGTCTATTCGAGGAGCGAAGAAGAGCACAAACATCACCTACGACTAGTTCTGGAGGTTTTAAGGACCGAAAAGCTTTACGCTAAATTCTCAAAGTGTGAATTTTGGCTCCGAGAAGTAGGATTCCTTGGCCACGTAATAAGCAAAGAAGGAATACATGTGGACCCCTCGAAGATCAAAGCAATCGAAGATTGGTCAACACCTACAACGCCGACAGAAATCCGACAGTTTTTAGGACTCGCAGGCTACTATCGAAGATTCATACAAAACTTCTCCAAAATCGCTAAGCCTCTCACCACCTTGACTCAGAAAGGGGTGGTGTTCGAATGGGAAGATAAACAAGAAGCCGCCTTCCAGACACTAAAGCAAGCCCTATGCAGCGCACCAGTCTTGTCTCTTCCAGAAGGAACTGATGATTTTGTGGTGTATTGCGATGCTTCAAATCAAGGCCTCGGCTGTGTGCTCATGCAAAGGGGAAAAGTCATCGCTTATGCATCAAGACAACTGAAGACACATGAAGTTAATTACACAACCCACAACCTTGAATTGGGAGCTGTGGTGTTCGCCCTGAAGATTTGGAGGCACTACCTCTACGGCACCAAGTGCACCATCTTCACTGATCACAAAAGTCTTCAACACATTCTCAATCAGAAAGAACTAAACATGCGCCAAAGAAGATGGGTGGAATTACTGAATGACTACGAATGTGAAATTCGCTACCACCCAGGCAAGGCTAATGTAGTAGCCGATGCCTTAAGCAGGAAAGAATACTCGGGTCGCCGAGTAAAATCCCTAGCCATGACCATCCACTCCCAACTGGCCACTCAGATCAAGGACGCCCAATTTGAAGCCCTGAAACCAGAAAACGTGGCAAGCGAAGCACTAAGGGGGATGGATAAGAACTTGGAAGTCAGAGGGGATGGAGCTCGTTATCTCATGAATCGAATCTGGACACCGAAGTTCGGTGGATACCGAGACGTTGTAATGGATGAGGCCCACAAGACTCGATACTCCATTCATCCGGGGTCAGATAAGATGTATCTAGACCTCAAAAGGTTATACTGGTGGCCAAAGATGAAGGCTGAAGTTGCTACTTATGTGAGCAAGTGCCTCACTTGCGCCAAGGTCAAGGTGGAATATCAGAAGCCATCAGGACTACTTCAGCAACCAGATATACCCGAGTGGAAGTGGGAGAGAATAACCATGGACTTCGTAACCAAACTGCCTAAGACATCAGGTGGGATGGATACCATATGGGTGGTTGTGGACAGATTGACCAAGTCCGCGCACTTCCTGCCAATAAAGGAAACAGACAAGATGGAAAAGTTGACCAGGACGTACATTAAGGAGATCGTACGACTACATGGTGTACCAACATCCATTATCTCGGATCGAGATAGTAGATTCACCTCGCGTTTCTGGCAGTCCCTACAAAAGTCTCTGGGAACCAGGTTAGACATGAGTACGACCTACCATCCACAAACGGACGGACAAAGCGAGAGAACCATCCAGACGTTGGAAGACATGCTGAGAGCCTGTGTGATAGATTTTGGTAAGGCATGGGATACCCATCTACCGCTTATCGAATTCTCTTATAATAACAGTTATCACACTAGCATTGGAGTCGCCCCATTCGAAGCTCTCTACGGCCGCAAGTGTAGGTCGCCACTGTGTTGGGCCGAAGTTGGAGATACTCAGCTAGCCAGAGGGCAAGTCCCTGATAGCACCCTTACGGGGCCGGAAATCATAAGGGAAACCACAGAAAAGATCATTCAAATTCGGGAAAGACTAAAAGCGTCTCGTGATCGACAAAAGAGTTACGCGGATAAGCGACGCAAACCTTTAGAATTCCAGGTCGGAGACCGGGTACTACTAAAAGTTTCCCCCTGGAAAGGGGTGATACGTTTCGGTAAACGGGGGAAACTAAACCCAAGGTACATCGGTCCGTTCGAGATCCTTGCTAGGATTGGTCCGGTGGCGTACAAACTCCGACTACCACAAGAACTTAGTAATGTGCACCCTATCTTCCACGTGTCCAACTTAAAGAAGTGTCTATCTGACGAGACACTCGTAATACCACTCGAAGAAATTGAAGTTAATGAGAATCTCCACTTTGTGGAGGAACCCGTCGAGATCATGGATCGAGAGATCAAGAGAACAAAACAAAGTCGCATTCCCATAGTGAAGGTTCGTTGGAACGCGAAACGAGGGCCTGAATTTACCTGGGAACGTGAAGATCAAATGAAGCAAAAGTATCCACATCTTTTCCCAAACCCTTGAAGTCCCAGCCGAATTTAAATTTCGGGACGAAATTCCCTCTAACGGGGGGAAGATGTGACAATCGTCAATCTTGAGTCAAGTCAAGTCATCAAGTCAAGCCGGTCAACTCTATTAAACCTTGTGTATTAGGGTTAGTGTTATGTTCGTATTGTATAACTTGCTATGTTAATGGGAAAACATCACAGGAGAAAAGTTTGTGTTAAAAATTTCCTAAGCCTTCGTACTAATCAATGAATTAAACTGATGAAAACCATGTTGCATACTCATCGGGAATGTATAATATGCGTTTTTCCTGGTGAGTATTCATATAAAATATTTATTTCCTTAATTAAAACAACAAAAGATATATTTTTATTTATTTTTCCAATTTGCATAACTTTTTTTATTGATTTAATAAAGTTGCATACCAAATTGTTAGGCTGTTACGATTTCACCACCTAAAATATGTATATTTGTATTATAATATATTATCTTGTTAGTATTTCATGAATGCAATCAATAACACTGCTTTGAATGCGAAGTTGGATTTAGCTTTGCTATAAGTTTCAATCGATTTTGAAATTGAGTATTGTTCGCATTTGTATGAGTGTAGTCGATGAATCGATAAAGCAAGAACATATGAGTTTTTGATTCGCAATTGGATTGATGATTGAGGGATGATTCGTGAAGAAAAACGCGAAGTCAAGGACTATGAAATTGTTGTTTGCAAGAATTTAAAAACTCGATTGTGGAGTTGTTGATGCTCATTTTGCGAAAGTAAAACAATCGAGTGTTCGCATCTATGAATCAATTTGAAGTCAATTGGGTTAATATTCGCATATGGGTTCAACATATGAAAATTTTGATTTCGCAAGTTTAGAGTTCAAGAACTAAACTGTGTTCGCATCTGGAATGAAAAATTTTGTGAATCGCATTTGATTAATTAGGTTAAAATGCGAAGGTGATTAATGCGAAGGGATGCGAAGGGTGTAAGAATGAAGATGCGAAGTATTTCACAGTAGAATGCGAATTGGGGAAGAAAACAGAAGATTTCAAATATTGTCCCTGGAGTTTCGCATTTTTGGAAATAAATACTCAACTTCGCAAATGGGGGTCATAAAATGATGAAATTGCAGAATTTTTAAAGAGATACACACACATAGACAACCACACATATATTTAGAAAATTAAACTAAAAATGGGATATAGACAATTATAAGACATTGTTCTTGACTTTTGAGTCCAAAGACGTATGATCCGAACTTTAATTGTGAAATCGTCCTTGATTGAGTCAATTTCCTTTATAGGAGTAATATATTCCATTGTGCCTTGCAAGTTAAAAAAAAAAAAAAAAATCAAAGTCACAAGCAACCACCCCACACCCACTCTATGACCAGCCATACCTCCCCACCTTACCTATGTCACTTCAATGTTCCCTTACACTCAAATTTCACTCACTCCCACGTTTTTGAGCTGGAACAATCAACCACACTCCTCATTTTCTCTCATTTCTCTCATTCCACTAAGTAACAAACATCACTTTTTCTCTCAAACTCTTCTACACAAATTTTCGAGATCCAAGGCTGGATTCAAGTGTTCTTCCACACTTAGTAAGTAAAAATTCATCCTCCCTATTATTATTTCACTTCATTCTACTCAAATCTTTGGTTGCTTACACAAACTCCCTAACTATGATGTTAGATTCTCGAAAACCTTCAAGGCATCTCCAAGTGTTCTTGAATTAAACACTTCCATTCTTCAACAATCATCTACTGAAATCACTCAAGGTGAGTTCATACCCCTACATTTTCATGATTTCTCAAGTTTTCAGGGGGTGAATACAAGTTAAACCACTAAGAACCTATCAAAAGTTTTCTAACAGCCTTCATCAGAAAAGTTCAACTCCATTCACGGACTGTTTTGGGCATCTTACACATTTTTGTTTTCAAAACTGTACAAGGTGCAAATAGTTCAAGTTTTTAGCTTTAAAATGGCTACTTGCACATCTCCATACGATTTTTCTACAATTTATGGCGATTTTTACAAAACTGCCTATCATTTCAAACAACAATCCGGACCAGTCTGTGATTTTGGACTTTTTCACCCAAGTTCCATACTTTGCTAGATGACGGGGCTAGCATTTGGGAACAAGGCTTCTCACATCGTCCACCTCTCACCCTTACCTCATGGTCTATATCACCTCTCAACTCATCATCCAACTCATATTTCATCTACCCATGTTTTACCCAACATATTATGTATATATATATATATATATATATATATATATATATATACACACACACACATATACAGTTTCAATCATATAAAACTTGTATAAAATCGTTCATCCAACATAGATAGCAATTATACAGATAATATGCACACATAACACGTAGTTTATATAAAATACTTCATATCTATGTGTAAGATGAAAGGGACCATGCACTCACCTAAAAAGGTGGTGATTCCGAGTTCAGACAACGCTTCGTTTTTTTAAAAATATTTTCCTTCGACGAAACCTAGTATTATTACCACTAGAGTTTAGTCTATTATTTGCCGAGACTAATTAATAGTCTAGCTATTATTACTATTATATAAGCGTCAATACTTATATAACCCATAATAATAGCCCAAGTACTTATTATAAGTTCCTAATAACGTTACTATAATTAAATAAAAGCTATATTAAAAATAGCGTAGGCATAGCTCACTTACAACGGGTTTTATAGAAAATCGGGCTTTGCTTGGAGCAGAGATCCCGAGTAGAAAAACTCTTCTTCTTGGAGCCGTTGAGCACTCCGGGGCTTCCTTCTCATGCTAGGGAGGTTCCCTAGGCTTTTCGGGGGGGTTTCAGGGCTAGAGAGAGGTTCTAGAGAAAGAGTAAAGAGAAGAAAAAATGGGAAAGGTGTGAAGAAAATGAGGGTGGGAGAGGTCCTATTTAAAGGGTGAAATATGACTGAACTTGGTGCCACATGTCACCATCTGGTGGCAAGACTTGGGGAGAAAGCAATGGCCAAGATTGTGCCACGTCACCCATTTTCGCACAACACACTTCCAACTTCTAAAATCCGTAACTTTCACATACGAGCTCCGTTTTTGACATTATTTATATCCATGCGTAGGTAAACATAATATCTACAACTTTCATTTTGACTCTATCGGCTAATTCTCGACCAATCTTAAATTTAACAGTACGAGGAGATTATACGGTTAAATGCATGCGTAAAATTCATAACTTCTACATACGGACTCCGTTTTCGTCTGTATTTTTACCGTTGAGTTCCTATTAATGAGATCTTCAATTCTCATTTAGGTCGCGTAGGCCAAAAACCGCTCGATCTAAAATTCGATTTTCGGGCTGTGCACTACTAAGCTAAATCTTAGAAAATTCACAACTTCCTCATACGAAGTCAGATTTGGGCGTTCTTTTTTTTTTTTTTTTTTGTATGTTCTCGGTTTAACGTATACTATAACTTTTGTTTAGATAACTAAGGCTAAAAAGTCCTCTATCGTAAATTCACTATTTACGTCTCCCGGTGCCGTGTCGGTTTTGCGGTAAAACTTCGACGCGCCATAACTTGTTCGTTATAACTCGGATTTCGGCGTTCTTTATATTTACGAAACCCTTGTAAGATATACTAAAACATGGTTAAGATTAATCATTCCAAATATTCTTTCATCAAAAACTCATTTTTGACGCTCATTGTCTCTAAATTGACTAGCTCGGATCTGCGGGCGTTACATTTTCAATTTATGTTTCAGGTACTTCCAGTTTGAAAGGAAAGGGCCCAACTTGATCGCAGCGCGTCCATCCATGTTTCCGTAATGTGATGATTTTGGGATCGTACTCTAATAACAGGTTTTCCTATAAAGTAATTTTGAATATGTAGAAAAGGATAATGAATGTTTGGCTCAAAGATAATTAATGTTTTGTTTAAATTAAAAATGAAATTTTTACCTCATAATTTTTGGGACGTTACAAGTTGGTATTAGAGCCTTGGTTTGAGGGATTCAGGCATACCCTCGGGTATGTCTGAACTCAAACTAAGGGTTTGGTGAAATTTTCATAAAATAAATGTTTTCTTAAAGGATTTTCTAATAAAAGAAAGGGGTGTGATGCATGCAGTCGGTTGAGCTCGAGTTAGTCTTCCCAAATACCCATGCATGTTATATGTTTTATGCTATGTTATGAGAATTGAATGCTAGATTATCTAGGAGAGATGCATTTGTATGCCTATTGCATGAGCTTGTAGACTTGCATGCTAGTACTAATCAGTCAGTGGTAGAATGGCTTGTGTAGGTTTTGCTATGTGCTTTTAGGAGTGTCCATTAACCTCGGCCAACTAGTAAGCGAATATACTAAGTTACATATTACTAAGATTGGATAATTTTATAAGGTTAGGTTTTAACACTGTTGCATAACTCTCGTTTGAGTCTAATCGTTGTAGTGTGAGACCTTTCATTCGAAGAATTATCTGGTGTCGATGATATGTAATTATATTCGTAAACTAGTTAGAGGGTATGAGGGGGAGTTCCTTTTGCAACTGATAGTAGGAATAATGGGGTGGTTGCCCTAGAAGAATCTAGGAAGAATGTTAGTGCAATGAAGACGCTGGTAGCCAGTAAGCTTGAGAAGCCTTCTTGATGAGTTTATGGATTGGAATGTTACTGCACGAATGCAGCTTTCTTTGTTTTTTGTCGAACTCTTAAGTGATGTGAGTTAAATATTAAGTAAATATGTTAAGTCACATGTGGCGAAGGTTGAATAATCTTAGAGTGATGGGTTTGACCCTATTGCACAATTCTTGTTTGAGTCCAACCGTTGTATGGATAAGCCTTTTACTCGAAGGATTATCTAAGCCTTGTTATACTGTTTAACAAGTACCTAGAGTACCAGTTTGAGAAGGTGACCTGGAGGATTCTTGAGAAAGGTATGAATATGTGTGGAAGGTTGTATAGGGCCCATACTACTGAAAACAAATGATCCATACTCGAATCGAAGAGAGTCACGAAGAGTCTAAGAAGCCTGTTGGATAAGGATTCATGGTTATGTTCAGATCATTTGCATGGTTGTTTTTCAAATGGTGATGAACACTCGGGAAGGAGGTTCAGGTTCAGGCTCAGGTGCAGGTGTTTAGCCGCTTGATGAGAGGATGCGGGAGTTCATCTCGTCGGAGATTACCCGCGGTATTTTGGAGCGGATGCGGGAGTTCACTGGTCCACCACCAATGGGTGGTCCATTGTTGCCGCCTAGCATTTTTCTAGGAAGAGGGTAACATATTTGTACTTACCCCCAAGCTTCTACCTTATCATTCAAATCTGCACTTCAGCAAGAGGCTAGATCCTCCGACGGTATTGATGATGGAGCGGTGACAATTGATTTTCAAAGTGGGTGGTTTTCGGCTGGTGTGTGTGTGCAGGAGAGTGGCAATGTACAGGTAGAGACAACGACGAAGGTGCGAAGGTGACGATTTGAAGGTGGTACGGATAAGATACGTTTTTCTGGTGATCCCCATATCTTCGACGACAACTATGATCGAAGAATATATGTTTTTCTGATAGCCGAATCTCTAAAGAAGATGAATTGATGAAATATTGAAGGGTGGGGTGAAGTTAGGGTAAGGATAAATGTTTTTGGTAGTGGACTCATTTTTTTTTCTTTTAAATCGTTAATAACAAATAAATCAAAAAATATATTAAAAAAGAAATGGAAATGATAGAATAGTCCTTTTATGTTCGTCAGTTAGAAAAAAACATTATAGGAACGGTTTAAATTAATTTTTAAAAATAAAGATTAAATATGCAATTTGATACTTGGACGATAGACGAATAGTTTACACTAAAAAAAATTAAATTTGAGAAAGGATGAAACATGATAATAAATATTTGAGTTTGGAAAGCATGAAGAAATTAAAAATAAATTTGATTTGTCTATTTAAACTTTTTATTGACGGGGCCTAATTAACCTCGACGAATGTAGAGATGGATGAATATGATAAAAGTTAAAATCGAGGGACTGAAAAGGAAAAAATTAATTTTGGAAGACTAATATAGAAAGTGATCCCTTAGTCGAAGAACTGAATATGTTCGCTTCGTTAAATTTTCATCATAAACCGTCCTATTCTTCATTGGAAAAGGTACAATTTGGATGTATACGGAAATAAACCAAATAAAAAAATATGTTATCATAATTAGGTTATGCGTATATTCTGTTGTCATCTTTTTTAACCCTTTGTCTTTTAATTTTGTGGCTCACATTCGAGGTAAAAGTTGCTTAACCATAACAAACGAACTAGACGAACTAGAGTAGTTTATATTAATTTTGCAATATTATATTGTTGTAGAATTTACAAGTACAATCGAGATATATGTAGGGCCTAAAGTCAAATACGGGCTAAGCCCATGAAACGACCCAACTCAACTCTAGAAGGCTCTTAGAGTGTTCATGTCTCTTATCCATATCATATATATCTTATTAAAGATGCTATTTATTAAACAAGCTCATTGTGTTCGGTATCAACGATTTGTTGTCATTTTTTCATTTTTAGGGTTTCTTAGTAGCAATTTTAGTACACCCCGTTTCACGTTCTATTGAGGCCAAGATACTATCTACTCTCTTACTTTATTTTGATGATATTATTATGTTGTTTTTTTCTTGACTTTCATTTACTTTGTTAACTTTTGATTTTAAATTGAATTTTTCATGACTGATTTAGATATATATATTTTTTTTTCTTTCTTGGAATTGTCTCCTCATAATGTGTTAGAAATATGGTTTAGTGGCATTTGAAAATCTGAGAATCGTGATAATCACTTTCAAATCGAAGTATTTAGGTGGTACTTCCAAATCCTCAATTGGATAAGACTCAGATAAAATTAGAGAGAAAAGAAAGAGAGAGTGAGATGGTGTAATTTCGTGAGTATCAGAAAAGTGACTAAAATTGGTTATAAACCTTCCTTATCTGAAAAACTGTCAAAACTGTCATATAACAGTATTTCTGAACAGTAAAAACTGTCATAAATCCGGGTTTTGTATAAAGATTAATTCAAAGTCAAAACCAGCCAGGGGCTGCCGCCCCTTGGACCCCGCTCCCAGGGGCACTCCCCCCCCCCCCCCCCCCCCCCCCCGGACTCCCGTTCGTTCAGGGGTTTCGCCCCTAAATGACAGTATACTTTAATACTTGATCAAATTTAAACAAGTGCATACTCCACACATTCCTTACTTGTTTAATATTTATCAAGATCATTTTTAGTCAACAAAGTAATCCCTATTACACTTAAATAACATTGATGATAACAAATCACCAACATAATGTATGGCAAATATATGTTGGCTATGATGCAAAATGTATGACATATGTTTTTATTTCTCCATTATTCACATGTTTATACAAAATAGTAGTATATTTCAACATGCTTTGTGTGTTCATGATATAACAAGTTAACAACAATGTCGAGTTGCATGGTTGTCACACATCAACGATGTGGCTAAAATTTGAGTTGCGTCTAGATCACAAAGTAACCACTATAACCATAAGACTCACATATAGCGTGTTCACCTTCTTTTGTTAAGCGAGATAGAACATTTTTTTCTCCATTCTCCATGAAACCGGTACAACACTAAGGCTGATAAAATAATATGTACATGACCTCCTCAGAAAGGAAAACTAAGACACCTAGCATCATAGTATGCCATGAGGTTCAAATATCCAGACAAAGGCAAAAGTAATCATTAACCCGTAGTAGATTTCAAGTGACGAAGTACTCTTTAAGCAACATTCATGTTGCATTTGTCAATGATTACCCATAATCTAAATGAGCTAGTTCATGTTAAAAGCAACTATGATGCATGTACTTTTGGATTATCATCTTCCTTTTTAAGTCTAGAGTTTTACTTCATTAGGAATGCACTAGGTTTATAGGCTTGAATACCATATTATTGAAGTATTTCAAGGGTGTATTTCCTTTTATTTATCACAAAATCTTTTTGGAGACTATGCCACTTCAATTCCTAAGAATTATTTTTGTGGTTAAAGACCTTTAATACTAAAACTGCATTGGTCTTTGATTTTGTTTTATTTTGTTGACATCATTTCCCATCAACATGATGCCATCTATATAGATTAGTGCAATAACAACGTGTGTGTTTTTCTCTTTGAAAATGAGCAATGAATGG
Source organism: Lactuca saligna (assembly GCF_052625555.1). Classification (NCBI taxonomy): domain Eukaryota; kingdom Viridiplantae; phylum Streptophyta; class Magnoliopsida; order Asterales; family Asteraceae; genus Lactuca; species Lactuca saligna. The sequence continues at coordinate 95,376,102 of NC_136424.1, read as the reverse complement.
TCAAATTTGGATTGACTAAAGCCATCGCTAGTGAGAGCTACGGTAAACTTTTAATACCAATTTATGGAAGCATGTTTTAGCCCATAAATGTATTTTTGTAATTTACAGACACAATTTTCTTCTATATTTGTAAACTCTTGAGGTATTTTCATGTATACCTTTTCATTGAGATGATTATGAACGAATGCTTTGTTTACATCCAACTCGTGTACTTCCTATTGCATTGTTTAAGACAATTGTCAATGCAAATCTAACGGTCATCGATTTCACAACTAGTGGAAAAGTCTTGTTGAAGTCAATACCTTCTATATAGGTATAACTTTTTGCTACCAAACGTGCTTTGTATAGCTTTATATCTTCATTTGGATTATACTTCAATAGACTTACTTCAAATCCATTGATTTATTTCCTTGTAGGAGCTCAATAAGAACCCATGTCCTATTTTCTTTAAGTGCATGTATTTCTTTCATCACAACTTCTTGTTGATTTGGCTCTTTTATGTCATGTGTAAAGCTCTTGCATTCATCATTTCATGTGATGGCCATTATAGATGTTTGTTTAGAGTTAGAAAAATTAATTTTTGTATCAAATTGAGAGAAGGGGATCTACTGTATGTATGTGTGACATCCCGAACTTTTCAGAACCAATTAAAACTTTTCTTTACGCTTTAAAAATCATTAATTTATATTTATAGAAAATTCCAGTACAAAAGATCATTTTGATGACAAATGTTTGTTTCCAAAATGTAAAAACCCTATGGATGTAATATTCATTATCGATACATAAGTTACATCGTAAAGACCTGATGGCCCTAAATACTATTGCAAGTTGTCTCTTAATCACTCAACATCTAACCAAGTTCTAGTAGCTTAAGTCTTGATACCTGTAATGTATATAAACTGAGTGGGTCAGGTTAGAGAAACCTGGTAAGATACATAGGGATTTCAATCCCACAACATTGAGATGATAATATTCCTTAATTACCATACATGCAAAAGTAATCGTTACTATAATATATCCATATAGGCTTACTTTCCTACATATCAATTCATACCGATCCTCACAGATCCTAGGTCATGATTATCAAGGGGAATTATCTCGCCTGATGAACCATTAAAATATTAACTACACAACTAGGGGCTTCATTCGCCTGTCTAAGTCACAAAACATATGCATATTTACCATTACAATTGTCTTATCAGGACCTACCATTTCTGGTTATCCAAGTATATGAAGACCTACAATGACAGTTGTCTGATCAGGACCCACCATATTTGATCATCCTAAGGGGAATACTATATCGTAGTCCCATACGGAGCTATCGTACATCAACACCTGAAAGTGTCATGGAACAAAACTTTACTCTCCGTTTGTATGTTATGCACATTCTCCTAATGAGACTACCTTATATCAAACTTAATTGAACTAGGTACCTTCCACAAGTCTAAGTTTATTCCTAGACTAGATTATAGTTCTCATAACTAACTTTTAATACCAACTCTATTCTTGGGTGACACTAACCTATCTCTAGTGTATTTATATTCCCTACAGAGCATTAGGTATTATTATTCTTTTTCCTTCTCCACATTTCTACTTTTAATATTATTATATGATATAATCTATTTAATCCTAGCATAAATAAAACCCTATATGGTTCGCACACAACACAATATATACATATATTAACATATAATTTAGGCAATAAGCATATTATTCACATACGATTCCCAACATATATTTAATACTTGTATTAAATCATGTTCGTGAAAGGGACTCTTCACTCACCTGACTTAGGTGTGTGGTTGGTGATCTGGGCAGAATTTCACCTAACACCTTAGATATTCCCATGACCTAAATATAGTTTATACAGAGTTTTAGTCTAATGATCCTGGTGACTAATAGTGTAACGACCTAATTTTTACAAAGAAAATTTTCATTTTTTTTTGAATAATCAAACACATTTCCAACATCACGAAATCCAGTTATAATTGTTTTTAAAACATAATTCAAATACAAATTTTATTCCAAACATCAGCGTATCCCATAAAAATACATGAGAGAGTGCACGCCGCGCCATCAAACTTTGCCCTTGCCATTCGGCTCCGATGTACCTGAAACAAATCCACAAACTGTAAGCTAACACTTACTGAGTTCCCCAGAGCATACCCCACATAACACATATCATATCAACTATAAAAGCTTCCTCTACCACATATCACATATCATCTTAGCTATACAACTATCTCTACCACATATCACATATCACCTTATCTATAAATCTATCTCTACAATTAACCATAAAGGCTATCTCTACCGTTAGCTATAAAAGCTATCTCTACCCTTAGCCATAAAGGTTATTGTTGGATAAGGTGTCTAAGTCCATAACTTATTTGGTATATACTTGATCCGACCGGCATGGTCCATTTGGGTTGCATCTCATCCAAACTATTATGGATAATTTTATGAGAGTTATACACATATGTTTATTAATATATTATAAGTTATAATATATTAATATGAAGTTACGTTATTTAATTAGTTTTAATCTTAAATTAATTATGAATTAATTTAGAGATTAAAAGGAAGACTAATTAGATTATGGGCTATTTGTTTTATATAGTGTGGGCTAATACTCATTTGTTAATGGGCTAGGCTTATGTGGAAGTCCATGGATGATCCATGGAGCTTTTAACCCATGGATCCTTGGAAAGGAAAAGACAAGGGTTATTAGGGTTTCACCCTAACCATGCACACTATATAAGCATGCTTATGGAGCATGAAATGGAGCCTAAGGAAAAACTAGTGAACTAGTGTGTGTGTGCATGTGTGTGGCCGAATTTATACAAGTGTGTATACTCTCTCAAAGTTTTCCAAGAGTTTGTGGTGTTTTGTGATTCCATTTGAGGCATTCACACTATTGGTGCTTGGCCCTCAAACTCCTTAGAACCAAACTCATCAAAAGGTATGTAATCTCTTCTAACTCTTTTATGTTGAAATGTTCCCCATGCCATGTTAGATAGGTTATAAACCTTGGAAAATTTATTATTTTGCATGTATTTAGACAAACATAGATCCAAGGTTTATTAGGGTTGCATGCACACTTAGGAAGTGTTAGATTGCTCAAAACCCAACAGTGGTATCAGAGCCTAGGCTTGCTTGTTTGATACTTGATGCAAAATAGTGAAAAAAGTCGAAATCGTTGCTGTCTGCATGGTGGACTCGCCGAGTCCATTGGGGGGACTCGACGAGTCCAAGGAAAAATTCAACCTACTCGTCGAGTAAGTTCATGCACTCGACGAGTAGGATCGAAAGAGTGCAGTTTTTCAACTTTTGCTGCTGGAAATGGACTAGAAACATTACCCTAAACTGTTTTGGTGTTATAAAACTTATTTTAGTTGGTGTAATGGTTGTTCTAATCCATTTACAATAGCATATATCAAAATTCCATGATTTTATGTGTTCATATAATTCTTGAATTTTTGATGATCATGTTCATGTTCTTATGAATTTAGAAAATGATAGGAATTATTTGCTGAATTGTTTAGGATTAATTCTTGATCATTTATGTGTTTTAATGGAGTCCATAATTTGTCCTCAAGTTATGGATTTCCAAAGGTCACTCTTATTTAACACACACTTAAAACACATAAGTTACATGAAAATGAAGAGTCTTCAGTTTTATGAACCTTTAATTCATAAGTTATGAAATGAAGAGTTTTGGAAAGTTACAAAACTTGCCCTCAAGTTTTGGAAGTTTTAAAGTTTCACACACTTTAATAAACTTTAATTCCAACCCTTAGAGTTTTAATAGTTAAAATTCAACCCTTATACTATTTATAACATTAATGGTTAATTATTATATATATGTATAAGAATAAGTCGTTTTACCGTTAGTAGGCCTCACGAAGCCGGTCTATAAGGTGGGTATAAGGTTGTTGCCTATAAAATGGAGACTTAATGGGTGTATACTCTCACCCACCGCTTGCTTGATCGGTGGAGGGTCATTAGCCGAACGAGTAGAACAATGACTTTAAATCCTCATTAAAAGTATAATGAATATTATAAAGTAACTAAACTCTTTCAATTCCTAATCTTAGTTATTTTAGGAAAAATGTGAACATGGTGCTAGTCCATGGAATTCACACTTTGTACCTTACCAAGTCGTTGGTGGAGCGTGTGTGGTTAACCGGCACACTAACTAGGACTAGTAAGGACCACAAAGGGTGAATTAATGTTTGTCATAGATCAATGGAGCGTGTGTGGTTAACCGGCACACTGATTAGGTGATAATATTAAGGGTACCAAGTGAATTAGCATGGTTATTCACACCTTGTTTTGTGATCCTCGGCATCCCAGTCACAAAACTTGAAGGGCACAATCGAGATTGAAACATGCCATTGAAAAGTTCAATGAATCTCAAAAGAATCTAGGAATTTCAAATCCAATTAAACCTAATAAATCATTTCGTTTTCGTGGTGGAAATTGGTGAATCGTCATTCACCTACCTTTCAAATATATTATTACTTAGATTACGACATCCCTCTTCTAAGTATTATATATTGTGATTGGATCCTAGCCTTAATATTACATTTGGGTGTCTTATTAAGGATCCTATATATCTAATCTAAACTTACTCTCTTCTTTCAGATGTCTTCCAACACTAATGCTTCGGGCTCTAACCCAACTGGTTCTTTCTCTCTCATGAATCTTTGTGGGAGGGTCATCTTTGATGGTTCCAACTTCATGGATTGGATTAGGAACATCAGGATGGTTACTCGTTATGAGGACAAAGAATATTTCCTCGATAAGGAGTTAAAAGAGCTTGATGAGTCTACTGCTACTCCTGAGGAGATCGTTGAATTTAGGACTCATGAGAGAGATGCTACTAAGGTAGCATGTATCATGATGGCCACGATGACAGCCGAGCTCCAAAAGTCGTATGAAGATTTCTACCCTTTTGAAATGCACCAAGACCTGATGGAAAGGTACCATCAGAGTGCTCGTCAGGAGCGGTATGAAATAATCTCCTCCATAATAACTACCCGCATGAAGGACGGTGAATCCGTCACGGGCCACATGCAAAAGATGCAAAGGTATGTGGACCGTTTGCTGAAGTTGAATGTTAACATCCCCGAGGAGTTGGCAATTGACATCATTTTGCACTCCTTGCCTTCTTGTTATGATCATTTTCGAATGATATATCATATGAACAAGGAGGAAGTTACCCTCATCAAGCTTCAAGGACTCTTGAAGACCGCGTAATCCGGTCTTAAGGGTAAGGCGGTTGTTACCTCTACTACTCCTACTCCAACATCTACCGCTGTTTTGGCTATTGGGCAAGGCAAAGGGAAGAAGAGGAAGCACCCTTCGAAGGGTACCAAGGGAAAGTCTCTTGAAGGCTCCTCATCAAAGACCAAGAGAGGTTCTGTCACTCCTTCTGCCATTCCCAAGGATGCTGAATGCTTTTATTGCCATGAAAAGGCACACTGGAAGCGAAACTGCCCTAAGTACTTGCAGGATCTAAAGGATGGGAAAGTGAAACCCACCCATGCAGGTATTTACACTATATTGTCTAATTACTCAACATATTCTAACTCTTGGGTGCTTGATACAGGATGTGGTATTCACATATGTTCTGATTTGCAGGGCCTAAGAAAAAGTGAGGATGTGGAGCACGGGAAGATAAACTTAATCATGGGGAATAGGAAGGCTTCATCTATTTCCAAGATTGGAGTTTATACTTTGTTGCTTAATAATGGGTTAAAATTAGATTTGAATAAATATGTGTACTCGTCTGAAATGGCGAGGAATATTATTTCTTTTCATGCTTTGTACAAACAAGGTTTTACCTTTTCGTTTGATAATGAATGTAGTGGTATTAATGCTTTCTTTAATAATGTGTTTTATTTTAAAGCATTACCTTGTGATGGTGTGTATGAAACTGTGTTGATTGTAGACAACTTAGGAAATAACGTGTTGTATATTGATTCTTCTACTAGCCTAGATAAAGCATCATTGTGGCATTGTCGTCTTGGACATGTAAACAAGAAACGCATAGGCCAACTCCAAAAGAGTGGAGTCTTGGAATCGTTTGACCTTAAATCGGATGATAATTGTAAATCTTGTCTACTTGGAAAAGATGACAAAATCACCCTTCACTGGAACTTGTGAGAGGGGTGAGGGTTTGTTAGACCTAATACATACTGATGTATGTGGACCATTCAAAACCGCTACAAGGGATGCTAATCGGTATTATGTGACTTTTATTGATGATTTTAGTAGATATGGATACGTCTACTTAATCAAACATAAGTCAGAAACCTTTGAAAGGTTTAAGGAATTCAAACAGGAAGTAGAAAATCAATTGGGCAGGAACATTAAGATGCTTCGATCCGATCGAGGTGGTGAGTATCTTAGTACCGAGTTCCTTGACTATCTTAAGGAGTGTGGGATTGTCTCACAATTGACTCCTCCCAGGACACCATAGTTGAATGGTGTAGCTGAGAGGCGTAATCAAACTTGTTAGACATGGTTCGCTCTATGATGAGTCGAGTTTCGTTACCAATCTATTTTTGGGGGTATGCCTTAGAGACTGCCGCCCATATCCTTAATCTAGTCCCTACAAAGAAGGTTACCAAAACACCTCATGAGATGTGGACTGGGAAGATTCCCAATTTGGACCACATCAAAATTTGGGGTTGCGAAGCTTTCGTGAGGCGTGAAACTCATGATAAGCTTGAACCCCAAAGTGAAAGGTGTATTTTCATCGGCTATCCACAGAAATCCTTCGGTTACCTCTTCTACAGACCCAATGAGAATGTGGTCTTTGTAGCACGAAGAGGGATCTTTCGCGAGAAAGAATTTATAAGCCAAGGAGACAGTGGGAGGCAGATTGATCTTGAAGAAATTCAAGAATCAATTGGTGAAGGAACCTCAGACACTAGCAATCAACCTGAGGAGGAAACTCCTGTTGATCCAGCTGACGAGTCTGTACCTCCGAGGCGTTCCACACGGGTTAGGAACACACCTTTGTTTTATTATGACTTTCATATTACTACGGAAGGTGATACGTTTATCAGTGATAGTACACTGGTAAATTTGGATGAACCCAGCATTGCTAAGGAAGCCATGGCAGGCCCGGAGTCTGTTAAATGGAAGGAGGCTATGGACAGCGAGATACAGTCCATGTATGACAATCAAGTTTAGAACTTGGTTGACAATGTACCAGGCCGTAAAACAGTCGGGTGCAAATGGATCTTCAAGAAGAAGACAGACATGGAAGGAAAAGTGCATACTTATAAGGCTCGACTGGTTGCGAAGGGTTTTACTCAAACTCAAGGTATTGATTATGATGAAACCTTCTCGCCGGTAGCAAAGATTAAGTCTATTAGGGTTATGTTAGCCATTGCAGCATTTCATGATTATGAAATTTGGCAAATGGATGTCAAAACCGCTTTCCTTAACGGAAAGTTGGCTGAGGATGTGTACATGAATCAACCAGAGGGTTTTGTGAGTGTAGAGTACCCCAATAGAGTATGCAAGCTTGAGAAATCCATTTATGGATTAAAACAAGCATCTCGTAGCTGGAATCTTTGTTTTGATGAGAAGGTAAAAGAGTTTGGCTTCTCGAGAAGCGAAAATGAGTCTTGCGTGTATGTTAGAGCTAATGGGAGTATAGTTAGCTTCTTGGTACTGTATGTGGATGACATACTACTTATAGGAAATGACATCCCAACCTTGCAGGAGGTTAAGTCCTAGCTTGGGAAGTGCTTTGCTATGAAGGACCTAGGGGAGGCTGCCTATATCCTAGGGATAAGGATATTAAGAGAAAGGAGTAGAAGACTAATTGGACTTAGTCAGAGTACCTACTTGGATAAGGTGTTGAAAAGGTTCAACATGGAGAATTCCAAGAAAGGAGATTTACCGATCCAAAGCAATACCAAACTGAGTAAGACTCAAAGTCCGAGTACAGAGGCAGAGATAGCTGAGATGAGCCAATTACCGTATGCTTCCGCAGTTGGCTCGATCATGTATGCTATGACTTGTACCCGTCCTGATGTGGCATTTGCTTTGAGCATGGTCAGCAAGTATCAGGGGAACCCTGGCAAGGCTCATTGGACCGCGGTAAAGAACATTCTCAAGTACCTGCGGAGGACTAAGGATTGGGTCCTTACCCTTGGTGGGAGTGATGACTTGAGAGTATTAGGGTATAGTGATGCTAGTTTTCAGACTGATAGGGATAATTTCCGCTCTCAGTCGGGCTGGATCTTTACCTTAAATGGAGGGGCAATCTCTTGGAAGAGTTCCAAGCAGGAGACGGTGGCTGATTCGACTTGTGAATCAGAGTATATAGCAGCGAGTGAAGCAACGAAGGAGGTGATATGGCTAAAGAACTTCATCGGAGACCTTGGAGTTGTACCAGCTATTAAGGAACCTGTGGAGATTTTCTGTGAAAACAATAGTGCGGTTGCCTTAGCCAAGGAACCAAGAGATCATGGCAGATCTCGACACATTGATAGAAAATATCACTTCATAAGACACAAGATTGAAGAAGGACTCCTCGTGGCAAGGAGGATATCGTCGGATGAGAATCCTGCAGATCCCCTTACGAAGGGACTGACGAGGGTTAAGCATTTTCAGCATGCGAGACGCATCGGGCTGAGGGACGATATTAGTTTTACAGATTAGATAGTTTTCCTGAAACTTGTAAAATGTAATCGATATTTGATGATGAATAAAATTTGTGATTTATTTATGAGTAAAGTGTTACTATCATTGTCAGTTATTTACTATTGTTTCAGTTTTGCATGTTTTGACTTCCAGAATAATTAATTTATTCAAACCTCCACAATCGATCATACGTCGGAAGTAGGTATGAATCAAGATTGTCATGAATTGGGTTTGTAGATGCCTTAAAGGTGTTTAGACATGGCAATGGTTGCTGCAACATTCATGAGTACTCATAAGTTATGAGTATTGGTATAAACCCACGCTCACTTGTATCACTTCATGGAATTTATCTCGAGTGATCGTGAGACGATAATATCATATAAATCTTCAAACCTAGAGATATGAGTTGTTACCGATGAGTTGGTTGTGCATTGATTGTACGTAAACGCATCAGTAACTTGATGTTATAAAACGTGCCTTTGTGTACAATTCAATAAATAGTAGAACAAGCATATCAGTCGAAGTTTATCTGTTCCTTCTAGAAATAGAAGCGATATCTGGGCCCCTCGATGATTTTGTGTTGACCCATGTACCGGGCCCGGTCAGAACTAAACCGATGTGTTCAGTGAAGTTCTTCGTCAAACAAATCGGATATCGAGAAACAACTGCTAGACAATAAGCAAGACATAGTTCCATGTGTTTGTCCGGCTGATATCATGAGAATAGAGGATTATGTGGTCACTTATTTAAAATGGCGCTTCATAGTTCGACGGAGTTTTCGAGAGCTACGATTACTGGTTGGTTCATGAAGTTATAGGCAAATACAGTTATTAGACTTATCCAAGTGGGAGTCTGTTGGATAAGGTGTCTAAGTCCATAACTTATTTGGTATATACTTGACCTGACCGGCATGGTCCATTTGGGTTGCATCTCCTCCAAACTATTATGGATAATTTTATGAGAGTTATACACATATGTTTATTAATATATTATAAGTTATAATATATTAATATGAAATTACGTTATTTAATTAGTTTTAATCTTAAGTTAATTATGAATTAATTTAGAGATTAAAAGGAAGACTAATTAGATTATGGGCTATTTGTTTTATATAGTGTGGGCTAATACTCATTTGTTAATGGGCTAGGCTTATGTGGAAGTCCATGGATGATCCATGGAGCTTTTAACCCATGGATCCTTGGAAAGGAAAAGACATGGGTTATTAGGGTTTCACCCTAACCATGCACACTATATAAGCATGCTTATGGAGCATGAAATGGAGCCTAAGGAAAAACTAGTGAACTAGTGTGTGTGTGCATGTGTGTGGCCGAATTTATACAAGTGTGTATACTATCTCAAAGTTTTCCAAGAGTTTGTGGTGTTTTGTGATTCCATTTGAGGCATTCACACTATTGGTGCTTGGCCCTCAAACTCCTTAGAACCAAACTCATCAAAAGGTATGTAATCTCTTCTAACTCTTTTATGTTGAAATGTTCCCCATGCCATGTTAGATAGGTTATAAACCTTGGAAAATTTATTATTTTGCATGTATTTAGACAAACATAGATCCAAGGTTTATTAGGGTTGCATGCACACTTAGGAAGTGTTAGATTGCTCAAAACCCAACAGTTATCTCTACCATTAGCTGTAAAAGCTATCTCTATAATAGCCCTAGAGGCTATCTCTACCATCAGCCATAAAGACTATCTCTACCGCATATTAGCACATAATCATGCCACACTCCTCTACACAACAAGTGTAACATCTCAATATTTGTCATTTATAGTCCCTGGGGATGGAAGGGTAAATCCATGAAAAGCCTAAGGGCTAACTTGTAATTTTAGGACTAAGAAGAGTACATTGTGCGTACATAAGGGTATGCTGAGCTTCTAGATGCACCCTAGTACGCTGGGCATAGTTATGTCAGAAGGAAACCTTAATATTTAGGGTTGGGGGATATATAAACATCCTAATGGTTCATTTCTCCCACCACTTTTAGCCTCCATACCCTAGAAACGTCCCAAACCCTAGTTTTGTGTGTGAGTGTGAGTTGGTGTGTATTTGGAGCTCTTGAAGGTGAAGACATTGCTTCAAATTGTTGGAGAAGGAAGGCAAGCTTGTAGATATAAAGTTGTGTTGTGCCCTAGAAGCTCCAGAAGGTAAAAAGCTTCAGACTTTATGCTTGTATGACATAGATCTAGCCATTCTAGCTTTATGGAACCATTTCTTGTCCCAAAAATCCTAATATGGTGTATGATGCATTTTGGACAAGATAATCTGTCCTTTCAGACCCTTGAAGAGGTCTTAAGTGGTAAAAAAGAGGTCCCACTGGCTTAAGACGTCCCATGCATGTAGTAGAAAGGTCTTAATGGATTAAGTCATTGGCTTAAGAGCTTTCTGGACAACCAACATGATACAGTTCGAGACTTTATGGGTCCCAGACTCTTTTGATCGATGGTTCCGTAATATGGGCTTAAGTGCTTAAGCCATTAAGCACTTAGGAGAGTTTTGGTACAGACGTACATACTGTTGGGTTATGAGCATTCTAACACTCCTAAGTGTACATGCAACCCTAAATACCTTGGATCTATGTTTTCTCTATTATACATGCAAATATGAACATCCAAGGTATTATCCTAATCTAGCATACAAAATAATGGATATAACAAGATAGAATACATACCTCTTTGATAGTGCTTGTCTTCATGAAGCTTGAGTGCCTAGTGCCCCAAGTGTGACACCTCAAATGGTTCACACAACACCAAATACACTTGGAATAACTTGAGAGAATTCTACACTTCATAAAATCGGCTAGCCCTCTCTAGAATAATCTAGTGGCCGATTTTGGAAAGAATAATATCTTTATATAGTGTTACAATTAGGGTAAACCCTAATTGTCATGACTTTCCATTTCCTTGGATCCATGGGTTCAAATACACCATGGAGCATCCATGAAGCATTATATGGGTTTTGGCCCAACTAAATAATCCATGGAGCATTAGCCCACTATACAAGTATGGATGATTTGTACAATCAACCCATATATTTAATTAGTCTTCTTTTGATCACTTAATTAATCCTAGATTAATTCTTGATCAATACTAATTAAATAATCTTATTATTCTTATTATTAATATACTAGAACTTATAATATATTAATAACCATAAGTGTCTTATTTCTCTCATTATAGTCTATCCAAGTGCATGATACCATGCAACCCAAATGGACCATGCCGGGTCGGGTCAAGTCTTACCAATTATAGTTATGGACTTAGACATTAATCCAACAGTCTCCCACTTGGATAAGTCTAAAACTATTTTTGCGTATGACTTCAGGAACCAACTGGCAATCGTAGCTCTCAAAAGCTTCTGTCGAACTCTGACCTTGTAGATGAACTCTGATCTTGTCAATGACTTGTCCATTAGATAAGGGATCATATATTCCTCCATTCTAGATATCATATGGACTGAGACATGGATTATAATCATTCTCTCTGTCCATTTGTTGTTTCCCGATTTCCGATTTATGACGACTGACTAATTGAACAAATCAAATCAGTCCTGGCCCGGCCGAGCACTTCCATTTGTCATCATCAAATCATCGAGGGGCCCACAGATATCGCTTTTATCCCGAAGGTAAAAGGAATGGATAAACTTCAACTCATATGGCTTGTTCTACTACTTGTTGAATCATACACAAATACACGTTTTATAACATCGAGTTACCAATGCGTTTCGTGTAATCAATGTACTATCAACTCATAGTAACAACTCATATCTCTAGGTTTGAAGAATATAAGATATTATCGTCTCATGATCACTCGTGATAAAACCCATGAAGTGATTCCAATGAGCGCGGGTTGAATCCAATACTCAGAACTTATGAGCACTCATGAGTGTTGTAGCCATTTGTCCAACAACTTAGACCTCTACAAGCCAACCCATGACAGTCTTAATTCATATCTGCTTCCAATATATGACCGACTGTGGATGGTTTGAATAACTTAGTCATTCCGGAAGAATAACCTAGTTTATTCGGGAAGTCAAAACATGCAAAGTGAAACACAATAATAATTGAATCCAATATGGTCTCAGAACTTATGAATATAAATAAAACACCTTTTATTTATCACCATATGATTACACATTATTCATTGTATACTGTTTCAGCTATCAACTTTATTCTTGAATTTAAAACAATAGTTGTCCCATGCTCCAAGCATGTACACTATGTTTTTCTAAACACTAGTCATGCCATACACCAAGTATGCATACTATGTTTGTCTATGATCTTTACTTTGTGAACTAGATCAATTGAACATAATCTTCAATGATTCTCTTTTCACACTCCCAAATCCTTACTGCAAATGCAAGAATTCCAAATTCATGCCATTTACTGAAATCTGTTAGATTCTAAACTTATATGCATTGACCCTCTTGTAATGATTATGCACAAAGTCAGAAAGACTTGGCAACAATCATTACAGAGTATTCCAAAGGAGATCAGCTCCTTAGAAACATCCTTCTTGCATTAAGTTTCCTAATCTTAAACAAATTGGAAAAATTCTAACTTTGAAACATTTCCAGGTTCCATTTTGACTATCACTTCTGAACAAGAGTTGCCTCCTTACAGATTATGTCAATATGGTCCTTCCAGAATTATCACTATACTTCCAACTGTCCTTGAGAAACCAATCTTTGGTAAACCTTAGATTGTCCTCGGCAATTGTTTAATCCTTTTAGTCATATCCAGTTCTAAACCTTTTCCCTTCTTAATGCCCTAGGCATTTGGAAAATTTTAGAAAGGATGAATATAGCACATGTAATCGATCCTATATCCGAAGCATATGGGACACGATCCATGATGTCTCACATAAAGACTAAACCAGTCTTTTGCTATAACATTTCTATTTCTATTTGCCAAGTTCTCATAATTCAGATTATGAAAAGGGATGCCGTAATCATAATCGAATTTAAGAACGCAAATAATGGACCCATATACAGAATTTCCTTATGTTGAGCCATTCCAACATGAAATTCATATATATCCTTGACTAAATGATTAAAACCTCACGATCTAAGCTTATAGATTTGAGATGAAGTATAATTTCATCTCCCTTAATTATAGCAAAACAACTTTTTCCCAATTGAAACCTTTTGTTTTCTATAATTAACATTGCTAGCTTGCAATACTTATCGTAATTATCATGCTCCCACTAACATGATGATTATTAGCATAACACTTATGCTCCCACTATCTTTGACATGTACTCAGAAAGCTCTACTTCTATAAATCAATACTTTATTGACTTTCTTACCAAAGTTCAGATTTCTGATACTAGATTGTTTTGATAAGACTTTATCAAAAACATACACCTTCCTTTAGATAGCACACTTGTGTGTCTAAACAATTATGAAGAGGGATGCCGTAATCATAATGCTTAGACCTTTTTGCAACTTCTCACAAGTCCAGGTTAGTGTGTCGGTAAACCACACACGCTCCACTAACGACTTTGAGAATGCAAATATCACAATTGCTATCTAGCTAAAATCTACTTAGTGAAAGTGTTTCCTCACCATCATTTTCATGAATCAGAGAGAAACCTTATGACACTTAGATTTAATGGTGTATGAGTTCTTACCCATATGAATTTGTCAAAACCATAATCACAAGACAAGGATAATGACAAATCCAAAACCATATGGATTGAACTCAATCTTAATTTCTCGCCACCTGGCAGCTCAAGGGCCTGCCATTGCTTCCAAGTTGTTGTGCAACCAATTGAGAACTCTAAGAACTCATATGCAAAGCCAACTTTAATTGGAATGGGCACAGAATATGTCAACACGATAGGCTATAAACCTTAAGTCGTGTGCTAGTGAAGAACTTTAGGTTTTATTCTTGATTATTTCTTGAGACTTTCAAGACCTTTAAGACTCCCACTATCCTCTTGACCTATAAGACTCCCTTGTCAAACATCCAAGAGATAGTGCGGATTCTAATCAAGACAAACACTTCACACAATTGCCCTTAGTTGGTATTTGTTTTATCCAAAACATCACAACTTACCAATTTCAAATGTACAAGAGTAGAAAACTTTTACTCTTACATTTGATAAGTGTTTGTAAACCTTCTTAAATACATGTCACTCAAATTATAATCTTGGAGTATGACTCTAAGACTTGTATTGAAGCGAAGTATGACTCATCTTCTTGATTTAACCATTTCAACAATTCAAGATCCCTTCTTCTTAGTCATAAGAATGCACTAAGACTTCCTTAGAGAACTAATTTTGATATGGTTTCTTAATCATTGAGATGATCACAAAGGTGATACTAAAGTACTCTCCCATCTTTTCAGATTTGAGAAACTTTTATCCTTCTGCCTAATATGATTCTTCTTATTCGCTCTGTCATACATTGGAACCTTTTTTCCAATGTCTCAGAATTACACTTAAGCTTGTAAGTATAATCATATTTACTGAGCTTTAGTAAACTATGGCGAATAGTCTTATCAATCTTTTGTGGTGGACTTAATCAGTGCACATGACTATGTACTCGATCCCTTAGTCCATTACTTGACTCACACATCCATGTGAACAAGTAATTAGTCTTAATTTTTCCAATACTTGAAAGTTCTCATTCATCATGCTATACAACTTGCATGATTCCAAGTCCCGGTCCAATTGAAACTTGGGTGATGAGAATCTTTCTTTATTTGGCAAATTTAGACATTACCACAAATGAAAGAATCAATTTCATATTTCCACTCTTGCTATTAATGGAATCATATAAGCAACAATTTTTCCTCAAATGCCATTGTAAGGATATGTTAAAATAAATAAAAACAAAATTTTCCTTTTTATTTTAAAACTATGCGGAAAAACTTATCCTTACAATCCATATGAAAACTTGTTGTTATCTATTCCTAAGCAATATCTCATAACTCCTAAGAAGTAGCTCAAGAATTCGATCTTCAAACTACGCGATAGAAATCCATCTACGCGATCAGATTCAGCATATTCTTTCTTTAAGTTCCTTTACTTTTCTTTGATTCTTAAAACATTACCATGTGACCCAGTCACATCATGTATCAGGAATCTCAGAATAGAAAGTCAACAGAGTTAGATAGTGGACTTTACCTGAAGTAGAGTCAATCTTATTGACTTTAACATCCTTAGGTAAATTTGGCAGCTTCGCAGATAATGACCCTTTCTTTGGCAATACAAACATATGGACCCTTTGATAATGGTACACGGGACTATCACAGGCTTAGCCTTTTCTCTTTACCATTTGGTCAACCGAGTTGACTATGGCCAATCCCTTTCCATTGGGAAGAGAATGCTTTTCTGGATTTCCTGTGTCACTATTGTCAATGTCCATCAAGTTTTAAGGAAGTTGATCTTAGCAGGTAGATAAGATCATTAAGGGTCTTGTCATAGTCTGTTTCATAGGTGTCCCAAAGGAACTCACTATGTGACTTAGAAAGTGATTGAACTACCAACTTTCTCAAGACTTTGACACCCAACTCTCCCGGCTTGTCAATATGTGACTACATATCCAAGATGTGACCACACCTAGACCTTGCCTTGCCAATTTGACTTGAGTGACCTTAAACTTTTCAAGAACTTGTGGGGTAGGGAGAATAATTGGAGGAGGTGACAGAAGTATGATTTCCATGGGACATCATCTTCATTTAGGAAAGCTTGTTTCAAGAGATTTGGGAACATCATAAATGTCTAAACCAGACATCTTTTTGGGAGATATTCAAGATAGTTGATCTTAAAGTCCTTAATATGACACCCAATATGAAATATTAAGGCTAGGACCCAACAAACTATTTTATAACTTAGAAGAGGTATGCCGTAATCCAAGCTATAAAACAATTTGAAGGTAGGTGAATGACGATTCACCAATTTCCACCAAGATAAACGAAATGTATTATTAGGTTTTAATTGGATTTGAAACTCCTAGATCTTTTGAGATTCATTGAACTGTTCAATGACATGTTTCAATCTCGAGTGTGCCCTTCAGGTTTTGTGACTGGGATGCCGAGGATCGCAAAACAAGGTGTGAAGTAACCATGCAAATTACTTGGTACCCTTGAGTGTTTACCCCTCAATCGATGTGCCGGTTAACCACACACGCTCCATCGATACTATGATAAACATTAAGTTACCCTTTGCCTACCTTGTTAAATACGAGTTAGTGTGCCGGTTAACCACACACGCTCCACTAACCGACTTAAACAAAGTGCAAAGTGTAATTTCATGGATTAGCACCTTATTCACATTTTCCTAAGTAACTAAGATTGGGAATTATTAAGAGTTTAGTTACTTAGTATTTATCATTAACACGTTTAATGAAGGGAGAATTATAGTCCTGTCAAACCCGTTCGGCTAACGACCCTCCACCAGTCAAGCAAGCGGTGGGTGAGAGTGGACACCCATTAAGTTGCCATTTTATAGGCAACAACCTTATACCCACCTTATAGACCGGCTTCGTGAATGAGGCGTACTAGCGGTAAGACCGACTTAACTCTTATACATATATATATTATTAACTTATAATATTATAAAGTATAAGGGTTGAATTTTAACTTTTAAAATTCTAAGGGCTAACTTGGAATTAAAGTATTCATAAGAGAAAACTTTACAAATTCCAAAACTTGAGGGAAAGTTTTGAAGCTATTCAAAACTAATTAATTCCATAACATATATGTTTAAAGTAGTTTTAATCCAAAAACTCTTCAAGTTCCATAACTTGAGGACAAATTATGGAAGACTTTAAACTAATAAAGAATTAACTTTTTCTTTATTTTATAACTTATGAAATTAATTAAGGTTACATTATTTTTTTTATATATTTATTTAATGAAGAGACTCTTGGTCCTCCATAACTTGAGGACAAATTATGGAGTCATAACTCATTTTAATTAGAACTAGACTCTTCATTTTTGTAACCTTTGCCAACTTTATGAGTTTTATGAGTCTTTAATGTGACTCTTCATGCAACTTGAGAATAAGTTACACAAACACATTTTATACTCAACTCTTAGATTAAAAAGGATTGAAAACAGCTATTTCATTCAACTTTTCTATTAATCTAAGAAACTCATAAGAACAAGATAATTCAAATCAAACTTTTTCATGTAATTAGTCTAACCTTTAAACTAATACAAAACATGAATCTATTGACAATTATCTTTGAAAATGGATTAGCATGAACATTACCACATTAAAAAACAAGTTTATAAGTTCAAAAACAACTTAGGGTAATGTTCCTAGTCCATTTCTAGCCAAAAACCTCGAAGATATGCTGTCTGGGGTCCAACTCATCGAGTGCATGAACACAACTCGGCGAGTTGGATGCATTTTGCCTTGGACTCATCGAGTCCCTTCATGGACTCGGCGAGTCAGCTGGGCTGACAGCATCAAAACTCGATTTTTCAGCTTCTATTGCAGGTATAACAAGAAAACAAGCCTAGGCTCTGATACCACTGTTGGGTTATGAGCATTCTAACACTCCTAAGTGTACATGCAACCCTAAATACCTTGGATCTATGTTTTCTCTATTATACATGCAAATATGAACATCCAAGGTATTATCCTAATCTAGCATACAAAATAATGGATATAACAAGATAGAATACATACCTCTTTGATAGTGCTTGTCTTCATGAAGCTTGAGTGCCTAGTGCCCCAAGTGTGACACCTCAAATGGTTCACACAACACCAAATACACTTGGAATAACTTGAGAGAATTCTACACTTCATAAAATCGGCTAGCCCTCTCTAGAATAATCTAGTGGCCGATTTTGGGAAGAATAATATCTTTATATAGTGTTACAATTAGGGTAAACCCTAATTGTCATGACTTTCCATTTCCTTGGATCCATGGGTTCAAATACACCATGGAGCATCCATGGAGCATTATATGGGTTTTGGCCCAACTAAATAATCCATGGAGCATTAGCCCACTATACAAGTATGGATGATTTGTACAATCAACCCATATATTTAATTAGTCTTCTTTTGATCACTTAATTAATCCTAGATTAATTCTTGATCAATACTAATTAAATAATCTTATTATTCTTATTATTAATATACTAGAACTTATAATATATTAATAACCATAAGTGTCTTATTTCTCTCATTATAGTCTATCCAAGTGCATGATACCATGCAACCCAAATGGACCATGCCGGGTCGGGTCAAGTCTTACCAATTATAGTTATGGACTTAGACATTAATCCAACACATACGCCTCACGTAAATCCAATATGCCCAGCATACTGGGTCAACCACCCCAATGGTGGTCAACATCAGGAAGAGTTCGCCTAGCGTACCAGAGGAGTATGCCCTGCGTACTTCCTTTGTTGGGCTTTTGTCATTTGAGCTTCATGATTTGGGTTGTTTATGGACTAGCTGGATTTGGGCCTTTGCTGGACTCTCTAAATAATTGGATTTGGGCCAACTTTTGATAATGGATCTTGGATTTAGGCCCAATTAGGGATTTGGGCCTAATTTGGTAAATTGGGCCAATAGTGGGCTTTGCATATGTGGACTTTTGGATCATAGATTTGGTTTTGGGCCTTGGCCAAAATTAGGGAAAAGACAAAATGGACTATATGGGCCCTTAGTTAGGATTGATAGCCCATATGTTGACTCAACATTGGTTATTTTGGATAGTTTGGGATTTTTGGCATGACAACACTTCGGGAGTGTTACTTCAGTTCAGACTAGAATTACGAGGTGAGTTATCCTAACTATATCAACAGGGTCTAAGGCACCAAGGCCAACCCTTTATTGGAGTTGTATCTGGGTATTTTCTTGATATGTTTATTGATCTGCTAGATCAGCATCCTGGTTTAGGTTGGTATCCTGGTATATAGGATGATGCTATGTTAGTGACCTGGTTTAG
This sequence comes from Lactuca saligna, assembly GCF_052625555.1. Lineage (NCBI taxonomy): Eukaryota > Viridiplantae > Streptophyta > Magnoliopsida > Asterales > Asteraceae > Lactuca > Lactuca saligna. The sequence continues at coordinate 95,356,506 of NC_136424.1, read as the reverse complement.
GTTGGTATCTTGGTATATAGGATGATGATATGCTAGTGACCCGATTAGGTCGGTATCCTGGTTATAGGATGGTTACTGTGTTAGTGATATGTTAGATCGATATGATTATCTATTATATACATGTTAGCCTATGATATTTATGTGCACATGATTGATTGATTGGTATGGGGGTTGGGTTGAGGCAGGTCCTGCTTCATGCTGTAGGCCAACATACCCAGGGCGGACCGGATAGACTGTAGGCCCAAGATGGCACATAGTCAGGCTGAAGGCCCGACAAGTGGTGCGGATAGGTTGAAGGCCCCGAGAGTGGGATCTAAACGTGCCGAGGCTCGGAGATGTTGGATTAATGTCGAAGTCCATAACTATAATTGGTAAGACTTGACCCGACCCGGCATGATCCATTTGGGTTGCATGACATCATGCACTTGGATAGACTATAATGAGAGAAATAACACTTAAGGTTGATTAATATATTATAAGTTCTAATATATTAATAGGATTATTTAATTAGTATTGAGCAAGAGTTAATTAAGTGATCAAAAGGAGACTAATTAAATATTTGGGTTGATTGTGTAAATCATCCATACTTGTATAGTGGACTAATGCTCCATGGATAATCAAGTTGGGCTAAACCCCATAGGATGGTCCATGGATGCTCCATGGTGTATTTGAACCCATGGATCCAAGGAAATGGAAGGCCATGACAATTAGGGTTACCCTAATTGTAACAACTATATAAGATCATATTCTTTGGGAAAAATCGGCCACTATGAATAATAAGAAAGGGCTAGGAGATTTTAGGAGTGTTCAAGTTTCTCTCAAGTTATTCCAAGTGTATTTGGTGTTGTGTGAACCATTTGAGGTGTCACACTTGGGGCACTAGGCACTCAAGCTTCATGAAGACAAGCACTATCAAAGAGGTATGTATTCTATCTTGTTATATCCATTATTTTGTATGCTAGATTAGGATAATACCTTGGATGTTCATATTTGCATGTATAATAGAGAAAACATAGATCCAAGGTATTTAGGGTTGCATGTACACTTAGGAGTGTTAGAATGCTCATAACCCAACAGTGGTATCAGAGCCTAGGCTTGTTTTCTTGTTATACTTGCAAAATTGGATTAAAAAATTATATTTTGATGCTGTCTGCTCAGCAGACTCGCCGAGTCCAAGGAAAAATGCATCCAACTCGCCGAGTTGGTTCGTGTACTCAATGAGTTGGACCTCCTGACAACATATATTCGATTGTTTTGGCTGGAATTGGACTAGGAACATTACCCTAAGATGTTTTTGAACTTATAAACTTATTTTTGATGTGGTAATGTTCATGCTAATCCAATTTCTAAGATAATTGTCATAATTTCAAGATTTGTATTAGTTTGTATGTTTATGCTAATTTCTTGAAGATTTATGATTTGAATTATCTTGTTCTTAGATTAATAGAAAAAGTTGTGTGAAATAGTTGATTTCAATCCATTTTAATCTAAGAGTTGATTCCAAAGTGTGTTTTTCTAACTTGTCCTCAAGTTATATGAAAAGTCACATTAAAGAATCATAAAACTCATAAAAGTTGGCAAAGGTTACAAAATGAAGAGTCTAGTTCTAATTAAATGGTTTTATGACTCCATAACTTGTCCTCAAGTTATGGAGGTTTAAGAGTCTCTTCATTAAATAATAAATAAAAAAAAGTGTAACCTTAATTAGTTCCATAAGTTACAATAATTTTTTTTATTAATTAGTTTAAAGTCTTCCATAACTTGTCCTCAAGTTATGGAACTTGAAGAGTTTTTAATTAAAACTACTTTCAACTCATAAGTTATGGAATTAATTAGTTTTAAATAGTTTCAAAGCTTGCCCTCAAGTTTTGGAAATTGAAAAGTTTTTTCTTATGAATACTTTAATTCCAAGTTAAGCCCTTAGAATTTTAAAAAGTTAAAATTCAAACCTTATACTTTATAATATTATAAGTTAATGATATATATATATATATATATATATATATATATATATATATATATATATATGTATAAGAGTAAAGTTAGTCTTACCATTAGTAGGCCTCATTCACGAAGCTGGTGTATAGGGGGGGGGGGGGGTATAAGGTTACTGCTTATAAAATGGCAGTTTAATGGGTGTCCACTCTCACCCACGACTTCCTTGACCGGTGGAGGGTCGTTAGCCGAACGGGTAGGACACGGACTAGAATTCTCCCTTCATTAAAAGTATTAATGATAAATACTAAGTAACTAAACCATTTATAAATACCCAATCTTAGTTACTTAGGAAAATGTGAATAAGGTGTTAATCCATGAAATTACACTTTGCACTTTGTTTAAGTTGTTAATGGAGCGTGTGTGGTTAACCGGCACACTAACCTGGACTTAACAAGGAAGGCAAAGGGTAACTTAATATTTATCATAGTCTCGGTGGAGCGTGTGTGGTTAACTGACACATCGATTAAGGGGTAAATATTAAGGGTACCAAGTATATTTGCATGGTTACTTCACAGCTTGTTTTGTGATCCTCGGTATCCCAGTCACAAAACCTGAAGCGCACACTCGAGATTGAAACATGCCATTGAATAGTTCAATGAATCTCAAAAGAATCTAGGAGTTTCAAAACCAATTAAAACCTAATAATACATTTCGTTTATCTTGGTGGAAATTGGTGAATCGTCATTCACCTACCTTCAAATATTTTATAGCTTGGATTACGGCATCCCTCTTCTAAGTTATAAGATAGTTTGTTGGGTCCTAGCCATAATATTTCATATTGGGTGTCATATTAAGGACTTTAGATCAACTATCTTGAATATCTCCCAAAATATGTCTAGTTCAAACATCTATGATCATCCCAAATCTCTTGGAACTTCACTTCCTCCACCTCCTCCAATTATTCTCCCTAACCCACAAGTTCTTGAAAATTTTAAGGTCACTCAAGCCCTATTGTCAAGCAAAGGTCTATGTGTGGTCATATCTTGGAGATGTAATTACATATTGACAAGTCGGGAGAGTTGGGTGTCAAAGTCTTGAGAAAGTTGGTGGCTCAATCACATTCTAAGTCACATAATGAGTTTCTTTGGAACTCCTATGAAACATACTATGACAAGACCCTTAATGATCTTATCTATTTGCTAATATCAACTCCCTTAAACTTTATGGACATTGACAATGATGACATTAGATATCCAGTAAAGCTCTCTCTTCCCAATGGAAAGGGATCGACCATAGTCAACTCGGTTGACCAAATGGTAAAGAGAAAAGCTAAGTTTGTGATAGTACCGGTACCATTATCAAAGAGTCCATATGATAAATTGCCAAAGGAAGGGGAATTGATTGCGAAGCTACCAAAAAGATCATAAGGCTGGTAAAGTCAATAAGTTTGACTCTATTTCAGGTAAAGTCCATTATATAACTCTGCTAAGTTTTTATTCTGAGATTCTTGATACATGATGTGACTAGGTCACATGGTGATGTTTTAAGAATCAAAGAAAAGTGAAGAAACTTAAAGAAAGAATATGCTGAATCTGATCGTGTAGATGGATTTCTATCGTATAGTTTGAAGATCGGATTCTTGAGCTACTTCTTAGGAGTTATGAGATATTGCTTAGAAATAGATAACAACAAGTTTTCATATGGATTGTAAGGATAAGTTTTTCCGCAAAGTTTTTAAATAAAAGGAAATTTTTGATTTTATTTATTTTATGTATCCTTACAATGGCGCTTGTGGAAAATTGTTGCTTATAAGATTCCACTGATAGCAATATTGGGAAATGAAATTGATTCTTTCATTTGTGGTAGTGTCTAAATTTACCAAATAAGGAAAGATTCTCATCACCCAAGTTTTAGTTGGATAGAAACTTGGAATCATGCAAGTTGTATAGCATGATGAATGAGAAATTTTCATCTTTGGAAAATTAAGACTAGTTCCTTGTTCACATGTATATGTGAGTCAAGTGAAGGACTAAGGGATCGAGTACACATTCTTGTGCACTGGTCAAGTTCACCACAAAAGATCGATAAGATTATTCGCCATAATTTAGTAAAGCTTAGTAAATATGGTTATACTTACAAGCTTAAGTATAATTCTGAAACATTGGAAAGTTCCAATGTATGGTAGAGCAAATAAGAAGAATCAACTTAGGCAGAAAGATAAAAGTTTCTCAAATCTGAAAAGATGGGAGAGTACTTTAGTATCATGTTTTAAGACCATCTTAATGATTTTGAGACCTTATCACAATTCATCCTCTAAGTGCTTTCTGGTAGCTAAGAAGAGGAGCTATGAATTTTTGAAATGGGTCAATCAAGAAGATGAGTCTTACTTAATTCCAAAACAATTCTTAGAGTCATACTCTAAGATTGTAACTTGAGTGACATGTCTTAAAGAAGGTTTAAAACACTTGTCAAATGTAAGAGTAAAAGTTTTCTACTCATTTGAATTTGGTAAGTTGTGATGTTTTGGATAAAACAAAGACCAACTAAGGCCAATTGTGTGAAGTGTTTGTCTTGATTAGAATCCACACTCTCGCTTGAATATCTAACAAGATAGTTTTATATGTCAAGAGGATAGTGGGAGTCTTAAAGGTCTTGAAAGTCTCAAGAACTAATCAAGAATAAAACCTGAAGTTCTTCACTAGCACACGACGTGAGGTTTATAACGAATCGTGTTGACATATTCTGTGCCCATTCCAGTTAAAGTTGGCTTTGCATATGAGTTCTTAGAGTTCTCAATTGGTTGCACAACAACTTGGAAACAATGGTAGGCCCTTAAGCTGCCAGGTGGCAAGATATTAAGATTGAGTTCAGTCCATATGAGTTTGGATTTGTCATTATCCTGTTTTGTGACTATGGTTTTGACAATTCACATGGATAAGAACACATATACCATTAAATCTAAGTGTCATAAGGTTTCTCTCTGATTCATGAAAATGATGGTGAGGAAACACTTTCACTAAGTAGATTTTAGCTAGATAGCAATTGTGATATTTGCATTCTCAAAGTCGTTAGTGGAGCGTGTGTGGTTAACCGACACACTAACATGGGCTTGTGAGAAGTGACAAAGGTCTAAACAATCAAGACTATGATTACGACATCGCTTTCCATAGTTCTTAAAACTGTTTAGACACACCTGTGAGCTATCTAAGATAAGGTGTATGATTATGATAAAGTTTTATCAAAGCAATCTAATATTAGAAATCTGAACTTTGGTAAGAAAGTCAATATAGTATTGATTTCTAGAAGTCCAGCTGATTTCTGAATACATGTCAAAGCTAGTAGGAGCATAAGTGTTATGATAATAATCATCATGTTAGTGGGAGCATGATAATTATGATAAGTATTGCAAGTTAGCAATGTTAATTATAGAAAACAAAAAGGTTCAGTTGGGAAAGAGTTGTTTTGCTATAATTAAGGGAGAGGAAATTATACTTCGTCTCAAATCTAAAAGCTTAGATTGAGGTTTTAATCGTATTTAGTCAAGGATATATATATATATATATATATATATATATATATATATATATATATATATATATATATATATATATATATATATATATATATATATGAATTTCATGTTGGAATGGCTCAACATAAGGAAATTCTGTATATGGGTCCATTATTTGCGTTCTGAAATTCGATTATGATTATGACATCCCTTTTCATAAACTGAATTATAAGAACTTGGCAAATTGAAATGGAAATAGTATAGCAAAAGACTGGTTTAGTCTTTATGTGAGACATCATGAATCGTGTCCCATATGCTTTGGATATAGGATCTATTACATGTGCTATATTCATCCTTTCTAAAATTTTCCAAATGCCTGGGGCATTAAGAAAGGAAAAGGTCTAGAATTGGATATGAATAAAATGATTAATCAATTGTCGAGGACAATCTAAGGTTTATTAAAGATTGGTTGCTCAAGGATAGTTGGAAGTATAGTGATAATTCTGGACGGACCATATTGACATAATTTGTAAGGAGGCAACTCTTGTTCAGAAGTGATAGTCAAAATGGAATCTGAAAATGTTTCAAAGTTAAATTTTTTTCAATCCTTGTAAGATTAGGAAACTTAATGCAAGAAGAATGTTTCCAAGGAGTTGATCTCCTTTGGAATGCTCTGTAATTTTTGTTGTCAAATCTTTGTGACTTTGTGCATAATCATTAAAAGAGAATCATTGCATATAAGTTGAGAATCTAACAGATTTAGTAAATGACATGAATTTGGAATTCTTGCATTTGCAGTAAGGATTTGGGACTGTGAAAAGAGGATCATTGGAGTTATGTTCAATTGATCTATTTCACAAAGTAAAGATCATGAACAAACATAGTATGCATACTTGGTGTATGGCATGACTAGTTTTTAGAAAACATAGTGTACATGATTGAAGCATGGGACAACTATTGTTTTAAATTCAAGAATAAAGTTGATAGCTGAAACAGTATACAATGAATAATATGCAATCATATGGTGATAAATAAAAGGTGTTTTATTTATATTCATAAGTTATGAGACCATATTAGATTCATTTATTCTTGTGTTTCACTTTGCATGTTTTGACTTCCATAATAACTAGGTTATTCTTCTGGAATGACTAAGTTATTCAAACCATCCAAAGTCGGTAATATGTTGGAAGTAGATATGAATCAAGACTGTCATGGTTTGGCTTGTAGAGGTCCAAGTTGGTGGACAAAAATGTGCTACAACACTCATGATTGCTCATAAGTTCTGAGTATTGGATTCAACCCACGCTCATTTGAATCACTTCATGGATTTTATCACGATTGATCATGAGACGATAATATCTTATATTCTTCAAACCTAGAGATATGAGTTGTTACTATGAGTTGATAGTACATTGATTGCACGAAAACACATTGGTAACTCGATAAAACGTGCCTTTTTGTATGTTTCAACAAGTAGTAGAACAAGCCATATGAGTCGAAGTTTATCCATTCCTTTTACCTTCAAGATAAAAGCGATATCTTTGGGCCCCTCGATGATTTAATGATGATTCATGTGAGTGCTTGGCTAAGCTAGGGCTGATTTGATTTGTTCAATCAGTCAGTCATCATGAATCGGAAATCGGGAAACAACAGATGGACAGAGAGAATGATTTACAATCCATGTCTCAGTCCATATGATATCTAGAATGGAGGAATGTATGATCACTTATCTAATGGACAAGTCATTGACAAAGGTCAGAGATCATCGGCAAGGTTAGAGTTCGACAGAAGCTTTTGAGAGCTACGATTGCCGGTCGGTTCTTGAAGTCATTCACAATAATAGTTTTAGACTTATCCAAGTGGGAGACTGTTGGATTAATGTCTAAGTCCATAACTATAATTGGTAAGACTTGACCCGACCCGACATGGTCCATTTGGGTTGCATGGCATCATGCACTTGGATAAACTATAATGAGAGAAATAACACTTAAGGTTGATTAATATATTATAAGTTCTAATATATTAATAGGATTATTTAATTAGTATTGATCAAGAATTAATTAACTGATCAAAAGAAGACTAATTAAATATATGGGTTGATTGTGTAAATCATCTTTACTTGTATAGTGGGCTAATGCTCCATGGATAATCAAGGTTGGCTAAAACCCATAGGATGGTCCATGGATGCTCCATGGTGTATTTGAACCCATGGGTCCAAGGAAATAGAAGGCCATTACAATTAGGGTTACCCTAATTGTAAAAACTATATAAGATCATATTCTTTGGGAAAAATTGGCCACTATGAATAATAAGAAAGGGCTAGCCGATTTTAGGAGTGTTCAAGTGTCTCTCAAGTTATTCCAAGTGTATTTGGTGTTGTGTGAACGATTTGAGGTGTCACACTTGAGGCACTATGAACTCAAGCTTCATGAAGACATTTTACATCAAAGAGGTATGTATTCTATCTTGTTATATTCATTATTTTGTATGCTAGATTAGGATAATACCTTGGATGTTCATAATTGCATGTATAATAGAGAAAACATAGATCCAAGGTATTTAGGGTTGCATGTATACTTAGGAGTGTTAGAATGCTCAAAACCCAATAGGAGAGTGGGCCAGGTAGACTGAAGGCCCGATGCAGGCGGTCCAGTCATTTTGTAGACTCAGAGAGTGGACCAAGTGGACTAAAGGCCCGATGCAGGCGAACCAGTCACACTGTAGACTCGAGATGCATGGTTGTTGTGTGTTTGTTTATATGACATGATTATGGCTATATGAGGTTGGTATTTTAGGGGTAACTCACTAAGCCTTTGATCTTACATTTATCAATTATTATTTCAGGTACAACGGATGACCGCGGGAAGGCGAAAGCGTGACTGTACAATTCCTCATATTTTGATTTGGATTTCTGGGATACTCTTATATGAAACTATTTTAGAAACCTTTTTGTAATAACTATTGGTATTTGAATTGTTTTTAATGGTTTAAATTTGGCATGAATTTTATGGGTGTTCCAACAAGTATACCAACAATCACAAAATGGGCCGACCTAGGTGCCTTAGACCCATTGGTATGGTGAGAAGACTTACCTTTTGTCTGAAGAATCCGAAGGCTGCTCTCCTGACAGTCTGTAACCACCTGCATTGAATAATAATATTAACTAATGTTAGGGCTTCACATAATCAAAGGGAAACCCAAACTCTAAGTCCTTCTATAAAGGCCTAAATATTCTTCCTTTGTTAATGGGCCCAAAGTCCATATCCAAAAACCATTAATAGGCCTTATGGCCTAATAAGGCCCAATCATAACATCCATGGCCCAAAAAAGATAAACTGGCCCACTATCCCCAAAATACAACCTGGCCCAATGACCAGTTTAGGCCCAACAATTCAAAGGCCTAAAACAGATCCAAGCCCATCTGTGGTGCTTACGCTTAGCGTACCACCTTATTATGCGCAAAGTACTGAGTCTCTAGGACTTACGCACTGCGTATGCTAGGTTACGCCCATCGTACTAACAGATTAAGCACTTTCTCCATTAAGTGCTTAATACTCGATTCCCTCACGTCTAAAAGCCAGATCTAAGCCGATTAAGACGACCTAGGGCATAAAGTTGGAAAATTTATGCCTTTGCATGTCTCATATGTTCCCAACACCCCCATTAAGACTTTTTTAAGGTTCTTAACCCATGCATGAGGTCAAAACACCCACCAAGACTACATTATTATGTTATAAACGGACTAAAGGACTTCAGATCTTGCATTCCCATCCTCTGGAGTTGCTCAACTCACAAGATAAGATCCAAAATCAACAAAGGGGACAAAACTAGAAAACCCTAGCTAGCTCTAGCGATTAAGGTGGAAATGTGCTAGCTTTATACCTTCAGAAGCTCCTCAAGGTGATCTATATGCAGACTCTTTAGGCTCAATACTACTCCAAGCTTCCTTGATAACTTCTCCTTCTTGAATGTCACTAAAAATGGTCACCAACACCCCTTCTAAGCTCAAAATGGTCTCACAAGCTCTCTCTGGAGTATAAGGACGTTCTAAGGCTATGGAGGCTCTCTAGGGTTTAGTCCAAGGGGCTTAAGGAAGTTTAAATATGCCTCAAGTCTGAAAATTAGGGTTTGGTTATCCGGCACGTACACCCAACGTACGCGTTGCCCATTGCACGATCATCCATGCATAGTACGCTAAAGGTACTTATAAGTATGCCCAACGTACTTAAGGGACTATTAAACTAAAATTTGATTACTTCAAGGGTTTCAAAGTGTACCTGATTTGGAGTGTTACAAATAATAATCAAGATCCTCACTAATCTCATTGTCTACATCAAGATTTATCAAGTAAGGATCAGCCAGACTGGACAGTTGGGAGGCACCATCATTTCAACATATGGCTTTTCTGAAACCAACAACTAAGCCAACTTGGCCGTTCTAGACACTTGTCCCGTAAGTAGATCAATCAGTATTATGACTTGGAATCACTGATAAATCTTATTTATAGGTTCATAATAACGACTTATGACTATAAATATAAGTTACACTGAAAAAACTCGAGTGTAGCTTAACTTACAGAGGTTATTCCAAACAAAAGTTAGGAAACTGCACTGGCAGAGCTTCTACTCGCTAGCTGCTACTACTTCAGGGACCGCAAGACTTCGCCGAAGGCTAAAACTAAGAGAAAATTGACTAGAACCAAAATAAATAAAGAGAGGCAGAGAGAGAGAGAGAGAGAGTGTTTGGGAAGTTGTAGGAGAAAGAATGAGGGTAGGAGAAAGAATACAACTTGACATCACACTTATAACCGATTTTGGGGTGCATGGCAGGCAAAAGCGGTGCATTTTAAGGTGACGACTCCCCAACCATTATATGTCACGTTTCAGGCTCTTCGTGATCTGCATTTTCACCTTCTAGAAGCGCGCGTCGAACCCGTTGTGCACCGTGCGGCGCGCAAAACACAAACTTTGTAAATTCCATACCTTCTACATACGAGCTCCACTTTCAACGTTCTTTATATTTCCAAAAATCTCTCGACGAGATCTACAATTTTTCTTAGACTCCATTGGCTAATTCTAAATTTAATTTTAGCCTTTATTTTTTATATGATTTAATAATTTGGCAAAAATCATAACTCTCTCGCACAGACTCCGATTTTGGTGTTCCTTTTACCGAAATTCATATCCTAAAGAGTACTAGGATTTTCATTTTGTTGATTTTATCTAAAAGTCAACCATGATCTTCGTACCTTTTAACGTTAATAATTTTTAATTACGCAGCTGATTTTTATATGTTATAAAATTCATATTTCCTTCATATGAACTCATGGTTCTACATAATCTATATTTTCGAGATTGACACAACATATAATTTCTAAATATTATATATATATATATGTGTGTGTGTGTGTGTGTGTGTTTTGGCACACGTATTTTTACGACTTACGAAAAATTCAGCTGATTTTTCCTATTTTTTCTCACTACTAGAAAAAAGACCTTTAATGACGCGCTTTTTACGACACACGATAATTAATGATACGCAAAAGGACGTGCCCTTAAAATAGTGTTATCTCTCCAAAAAATTTAAGGATTTACGTCACGCTTTATTGTGTGCCCTTAATTTAGTGTCTCAAGAAAAAAAAAATTAAAAACACGGAGGGCGCTTTATCTTAAACGCGCGTCGTCTGTACCTGTCGCTTTATAATTTTAATGAAACGCGCTTTTAGTAGACATGGGGGGAAATGAAATCCCCAAAATTTTGAAAACCCGCTTTTTTTTTTTTTTTTTTTTTTTTTTTTTCTATCTTCTATCTATCTTTCATCTTCAACCTAACAAGGACGAGCATTGCACTCTTGATTTCCCTAACTCTTTCTCATTTTCTGATTCAAACTTGAAAGAATCGAAAAAAAAATCTATCAATTTTGAAGCCTAAAAAAAATCTAACAAAGACGAGTATCCATCGATCCGACTTCCAAAAATAGAGGGCATTGATTCCACGTCTTCCGAGGTTGGGAGGAAGGAAAAACTGTTGGTCCCGTGTTGGTTTTGTGATGTTCAATCGAAGAAAAGGAAATCAGAATTGACAAAAAAGAGACCGACTGGCCAGGTGTGTTCGTCGGCCCTCTACTGCCTCTCCCTGTTTGCTCTACCTTCGAAAAAAATGGAGGGTAGCCGTCGTGACGGTGCTGACCACCGGAAAGTGCAAACGAACTCGATTAGGGCATAATGCAATCATTCATGATGCCAAAGGTAATTAATTAATTATTTTTTTCAGTTTTTAGTTCACCTCTTTTACATGGATTACTTGCAGGTAATTAATTAATCCGGGCGGTCACTTATTTTCTCCACCATCGCTGCACTCGCTAATATCCACTCCGACCTCTTATGAACGCAAATGGTAAAGATCTGCTTCGATTTCCCGATTGGTCTTCGGAGTGATCTAATTGTGTTGATACTCTTCTTTCTTATTTGGATTCTCCAAGCCATATGCTACTGTGGCGGTTCGGTCAGTGAGTTATTCATTGATATGTAATATTAACTTAATTGTTTGTCTTATGTAATATTAGTGTACTAAAATTCAGTTTTGCTTGGGGGCTAGCAAAAGTCAAGTGTGGGGTATTTTGATATGGGCATATTTAGTTATAAAATTCATGCATTATCTTAATACTTTGTGTTGATTTTGTCTCATTTAATGAACAAAGGGTGCTTAATTAGATTAAATATTTCATTTTCAGCAACAAATACATGCTCGAAAGGAAAATGAAGCGGAACTAGCGATTGGACGCTTGGATCATGGATTTTGAAGAAAGAAGGACGTTGCTGGACAGCTTGACCCCTCATCAGTGTTTTGGCCATATCTCATGAACCGTAACTCAGATTTATGAGATTCAAAATGTTCTGAAAACTAGACACAATTTCGGATGACTTTCGTGTTTAAAGAAAATGCTGATTCCAAACGTACTCGGCGAGTAGGTTCTATTACTCGCCGAGTTGGTCTGAAGCTTCGCGATTCTGGACGCGCTGACTTGCCGTACATGGGTTTTAAGTGACGTACTCGCCGAGTAGGTCACTGGACTCGCCGAGTAGCCTCTGTTTTGTGAAAATCTATATAAATGGACTTTCAGATCGATATCATAGCATGGAGAGAAACCCTAGGAGGCTGAGAAACGATTGGAAGTGCTGGTAGGTCGTGAGGAACTGAAGAATCAACCCTACATTCAATTGTGAAGAGAATCAAGACAGTTTTGGTTTATTCTTAGTAACTTTTTGATTTGAATCATGTTTACATACTTTGATTTCGTTTTTGAGTTTATGTTTACTGCAATCATGAGCTAAAAACTTATTCTTCTGCTAGGGTAGACAATTTTGTGAGCATGGATTGATTATTTGAGTAGGATTAATTTTGATTGGTAATTATGTTTTGTTAAGCTTGTTAAAGAACCTTATGTGTTGAAAATAACTATTCTTCTATTAATAAATCAGTAATTAAGTTGTATGAATATCTCTTAGTTATTAATTTCATATGATTTATTGTGACCACATAGTTGTATGTCTAGGAATAATGAATGTGAAACTAGAATTAACTAGAAGATAGGTAAGTTAATGTGTGAGATTGTTTGATGAACATCAGCAAGAGGTTAATTGAAGGGCCAATTTAATTAACCATTACAAGTCTTATTTAACCCAAATCAATAACTAGGAAATTCGTTAATTTAGACAACTGGCCACTGCTTGAGTTAATTTGTTTCCTAAGGATTAGTAATAGCGAAAGTGGAACTAATCATCTTAGTCGGTAGCTAATGATGAATTAATACGATACATCGAAATCATCCATGAGAACAAATGAGTCGAACCTAAACAGAAGTCCTCTTTATTATTGAATTTAGTTGATTTTTATTTGCTTAGCTCTTAGTTTCTTAGTTTAAGTTTTAGTTAATTGTTTAAGTTTCTAGTCTTGCAAAACTAGAGAAAACCCCCTTTCTATTACTTGTTTTATTTAGATAATATTAGCATTTATTTTAATTGTTTACCGTTCCCTGTGTTCGATACCCTACTTACCTGAACTAAACTGCTAATCGATAGGTACACTGCCTTTCGTGTGTTTGTCTTTGTGTTTAAGTTAGTAGGATTAAAACTAGTTGGTTTTACACACATCATTCATCGACGGTGGTGGTGAGTCGGAGGTGCCATGTTGATGTGATTATTACAATCGATTGCAGAAAATGAGAAGATTTAGGGTTTTTTTTGGTCCAGTGGAATACTTTTAGGTTTTGTCTCGACTCCTTTTATTTTATTTTCTTTCTTTTCCTTTCCTTCTGCCATCTGCTTCCTTTCCCCACCTCTTCTTTCTTATTTGGATTCTCCAGGCGATATGCTACTGTGGCGATTCAGTCGGTGGCGGGTCAGCCTCAATTTCATAACATTTTAAGGGATTGCTGTTGGTGTTCATCGACGGTCGTGGTGGGTCGGAGGTGCCATGGTGATGTGAAGAAATAGAGAAAAAGGAATATAGTCATCACTTCCTGATACCGACGACGATCCTTTTTCTGCATTAGCCAGATTGAATGACTTCAAAGGAGGTTCGTATTTCTTTTTTATGTTTTTTTTATCCCAATCAATGAATGGATTTTTTCCCCAGTATACGTTGGGCATCTTTCTTTTCTTTATGTATGACAAAGTGATCAAGCATAAAATTAGGGTGCAGAATCCAAATAAGCAAGATCATCCTCATCAACACCTCCTTTTGAGAAAACAAATTTATTCTCATCTTCCAAATCCTTTAAAGTTTCAAATTTATTAGTAGACAAAAAATTCTCAGTATCATGACCCTTCATAGAATGATTAACCAAATCAAAATTAGAAGAAATTTTAAAAGCTGCCCCAGATTTCAGAATATAGCCCTGCTTGCTACCATTAAAATTCACCCCTGCTTCTGATTTTTTAGCTTCCTGGTCAGGCCGAATCATAGAATTATTCCCCACAAACCCTTTGACATCCGAAACATCACCCCCATCCTTGTTCTTTCCCATAACCTTGTTACTTTTCCAACTTTACCCCTGTTCAATCTTTGAATCATTAGACTTTCCTTTCATTGGCTGAATATTCCCATAATACCCCTGCCCATTTTTACCTCCTGTCTTCCCACCTCTATCAAAACTAAATTCCAAATTTTCCTGATTATTCCCATTATACCCCTGATAGCGAATTCCTGCAGAAGCCCCAGAATTTCCAATTTTCGGATAATTCCCTTTTTGCCCCTGCTTGCGGTTTCCAGCAAAAACCCCTGAACCTTCATTTTTCGAGAAATTCCCTTGATGCCCCTGACTCGAAAACTGTTTTTTCCCCCTGTAGCTTATTTTGAAAAAAAAAATCCACTATTTCCTTTGGTTTTCTTCACCACATCAACAAACGCATCATTTTGTTCCTTAACTTCTTTAGTGCTGGCAAGAAGCACTTGCATAAGATCCACAGTAGCTCCTTCTTTTCCTTTCTCTATTTTACTTCTCTCCTCTTCTTCTTTCATTTGTTTAGCAATTAAAATTCCACAATTTATATCCTTATGACCATAAACTTTACAGTGAGAACACTTAGAAGGATTCCAAGCATATTCAATTTTACATTTAGAAATAATCCTTTCACCTGTAGTTAAGTCAGAAGAATACACTTGAACTTCTTGTAACCAATCTTTAGAAGCAGGCATCTCAATTAAAACCCTTATTTGATAATATCGATTGTTGAATTGGGACCTTATGGTTCTTCATTGTTGTTCTATTATCAGTTGTTGATCTGTTTTCCATATGAAAACTAAATCTATTAACAATGGAGTTGTGAATCAATTTGACTATCAAAACATGATTCTTTAACATGCTTGTTAGATGTTTGTTGAAATGTTTGAATACAATTGTTCAATTTCTAGTGAAAGCTTACCGTCATTCTTTCTCTTCTAATTTCTGATTTTATTTTTCTGAATAGCAGTAACATCAATCGAGATTAGTGGAAATTGGTTTTTATTTTTTATAGTGGATACTTGAGAAAACCTTATATGTTTTTTTTTTATTTTGTGAAAATTAATTCCAGGTGAAAACAGAAAATGGTATGTTGTGTTAGAAAATGACAATCATACCCTTGGTCATAGTAGTCTCATATCATTATTTCCATTCTCACCTTCACTCCAATGCCCATTATTAGAAGAAATCAATGAGCTCCTTGCCAGCTGCTGCTGCTGGAAGTCAGTCTGATAATGAGATGAAAGATGATTGTTGCCAACCATCCTTGAAGGATTTGCAGCATAAAGTTTCTCTTGGTCATGCCATACACTGTTATATAGTTCATGGTTCTGCATAAAGTTAAAACTTTTGCTTCTAGGTCATCCAAATGTACAATGTGATTTTTCATAACATCAGGTACAAATGTAGATTTTTCATAACAGCAGTGAAAATCTTAATCAGTTGAATGTGTATTTCATAACATCAGGTACAAATTTACAATGTGATTTTTTTATTCAATTACAGGGTAATCTTATTCCGGAAGGCCATAAAGTTCTTATCTTTTCCCAGAGTTGCATAATGCTTGATATTATTCAGGTTTGTTTAAATGCCTAACTAAATTGGCTATGTTTCTCGTTCTTTTTCTTAACCAAAGTTTATCAACTTTGTGAATATTATTCTGACTTGTTTTGATATTTATTTTTGATATTTTGTTCTTAATGTTGGTTCTAACTTCTATTTTTTTTAAACAGTTACAAGGGACCTGAATAGGGGTTTTCTGAATTTGTAGTGATGGCTGCAGACACTGAAGATTTTGAAATGATTTCCCATATTCCATTCCTCACTAAATATTAGGTATGTTTCTAATATTTTTGTTCCTTTAAAAGAAGAATTGGGGAGAGCATGTGGAGTTAAAAAAAAACCAGTGCTTTCATGTTCGTTGACCAGCATTGAAAGAAGTCAACTAAGATCCCAAATCCAGCAACTCAAGGTTTACTTTATTATCTTCTTATAATCTTTAATCTAATTACACACTATCATATCAATGTTTTTTCTACAATTTGTAAGGGGTAATGTTTTAATTTGTAATACTATATGCATGTGTTATAGTTGTTGGTTAATATCATATGCATGGGAATACAACAAATTCTGTTTTGAGCTTCTCACCTAATGGAGAGGTACAACCGTTCATGCTATTTTAATACATGATGAAATAGAAACACTACAAGTTTTTCAATTAATTTTTAAATATATATATATATATATATATATGTATATATATATATATATATATGTATATATATATATATATATATATATATATATATATATATATATATATATATATATATATATATATATATATATATATATATATGGTAGGGGTTGATAGCTTTCTCTTAGCTTGGTTGAATGATAAGATGGTGGTCATTGGGATCCATGTGATCAGAATTTCCCTGGTGCTCCAACATTTTTTCCAGGTAAACCCATCTGGCCAGACCTCTGCATTGCCTCCTACAAGGTCTGTTACTTGTTATTATGATTTATGATTCTGAGGGTATTTAGGTCATTTACTCAGAATTTTGCGTTTTCAACTTTACAGGTAGATCACACTTGCTTGGCTAAACGTTATTCTGTATGCTTTCAAATTTGTCTTCTTCCTGAATTCTTTTTCTTTGTAAGTTTAGCCTTATTCTTTTCTTCAATTAAGTGTTGTCTGGAGAGTGTTGTATGAACAACAATAAATCAACATTTTTTTCCTTCTTTTTCTTGTATGAACAATACATAGTCATAGTTTGACTTAATTAGTTGCTTATTTTGTTTATTAGTTGCTTGTTTTCTAGCTTATTATAGTCACTGATTGGTTTCTTGTTATGCTTAAATCTTAACAGCTATCATGGCAACCTTCAACAGTAGTTTGGGATCGGCACCTTCTTGCAAAAGATATCGTGTATGTGTTCTTCTGCTGCTATTGTGGATTTGGGAACATCCTTGCTTACTGGTCCAACTGTATGTATCTCACGTGAAGCTTCTGTTAGAATTATTAATCTTAGAGATTTCAAGTTTTTCATATTTCTTGTATCTAATTAGTTTGTAAATTTCCGTTACAACTTTTATTGATTTGTTTTATCTTTCTATGGAACGATTATTTGTATGACATTATATTTTGTGCAATGGATTGTATTTTTGTATATGATATTTTATTTATTAAGAGACATTAAATGAAAATTTAATTTGAAAATTAATAAATCTATAAATAATATTTTTTTTAAACATATAAAATTATGATACGTAAAAATGTGTGTCATCTTCATTTATGACATGGCCTTTCTTGACCGGGGCTTTCTTGATACGCATTGCGTGTCATTAACACGCGCGTCGTAATTGCGCGTCGTCTTCCTTTATGACAGGGCCTTCCTTGATATGCATTGCGTGTCATAAATGCGCGTCGTAATTGCGCGTCGTAAATGAGCGTCGTAAATGCGCGTCGTCTATAGACGACGCGCAAAAGCACGTCGTCTCTCTTTATGACAGGGCCTTCCTTGACGCGCATGTGAGCGTTTTACGACGCGCAATGAGTGTCGTAAAAGGCTGTTTTTCTAGTAGTGTCTTAATATGAAACTTGTATTATATAGTCTACAATACGCACGGCCATATATTATCATATTCAAAGATTTAATTTTAATAATTATTACTTATTATGTGTAGCCTTACATTGTGGGCGTTACAGTTATCTCCCCCTATATGATGATTACGCCCCAGAATCATCAACAAAACGGAGCTTGTATAATGACTTCGCACGTTGCCTTTCTATATGAGGTAATAACCATAACTGTTATGTCTTTTCTATTGAGTTTACAACTCTAAGACCTTTAAATTGCTGATGGTGCTTAATCCTACACCTACTCCTCCTTCAAATTTCGATCTTCATTGAAGAATTTTTTTAGAATTGACTTAACCTAAAACATGGTCTTTACTTTAATTATCGTAACATACCGAATGGTAATGCTCCAGTGAACTTTCATCGTATGATGCAATGACTAGATTCAGGTATCTTTGAGTCCGATCCTCACACGAAGGATCCATTCCTTTATGTTCTAATGTGATATAATCACAATCTAGCAAATAACACTTCTAGCTACAGGCTAGTTAGTCCTAATAGAGACTGTTGTTTTAGTCAAAAATAAACTAATAGAGTCTAACCAAATTGTATGGGAGGTTGTGATGTTCGTGGAAAATCAAGTAAGAAATGATAATCAAAGTGACACAAGTGAGTTATAAGGAAAGTCCTTGATCCTTGGGAGGTGATAATAATCACCTGCCAGGATGATTTTATTGATGTAAAATGTTGATTACAGAGATGAATGTGTAAATGTAAGTACAAGTATCGTTGATGAGCTAAAAGTGTTCCTAGTATGCTAGTTACATGTGCTATTTATAGCCTAATGCTAATAACAAGAAGTTCAAAAATTTTGGGATCCTCTAGAATCAACATATGAACGTTATTTGACATGATATGCCGTTTCTTTTTCCTGGTTGAGATGACTCTCTGTTGAGAATGGGTCTTGTGTTGACTTGTTTTGCATACGTGAGAAAAATAAAGAAAAGATAGTTGTTACAAGTGTTTGCAATATTAGTGATAATAGTTAGGATCCCAGGATATTTTTGAGGATCCTAAGGCTTCAGAAGTATTTGAGGATCCTGAATATGAGTCAAGGATCCTGCCCCTAACAATTTCCCCCAAAATATACCTACGAATTATAACTGTAGTGTTTTGAATATTTAGAGGTATAATTTTTAAGTAAAACTTGAAGTAAGAATTTCTAATGGATGGGTAATTTGAACCTCAACGAGTAAATTTCTAGTAGCTAGGAAGGTTCTAATCACCTTTTTAACTTTCATTAATTAATATATAAGTAAGATATGAAGCTCTTTAATTTCATCTTACTCTTAACCTTTCTTACAGAAGTTCATCGAACATCATAGGAGGTAGTATTTTTATTCATTTTGTCCTTCTTCTTTCCTAGTTTTCTTTTTGTTAAAAATGGCCAAGAAAGGAGCTCGTTCTCGTACAAACATCATAGATATACCCGATGATGATTTTGTAGATCAGAAGCTCTTTTCCTATGAGGAAACTTGTACCTTCGATGGCGGTAGTATTGAAGTTTTGAGTTCGAGTGGAACTTTTTCTGCTAGTACTGTCTTCAATCCTTTTGATGTTAGGATCGAACCTGATTTTATTTCCTATGTTTGGGTTTATGTTCATGCATATCCCTTTACCTTAGACCTTGCATATCCCTTTTTCGGTATCGTTTTGGAGTTCTTTGAAATCACGAAGATTTCATATATTCAAGCCATGCCAGTGGTTTGGAGGATCCTTTATTGAATTTACAATCTAAATCGCTCCATGGGTCTCAACATGTAACATACACGTTTTGAAATCGTGTTTTGTAATGTGTAACACCCTGTTCTGAAAAAATCCATTTATGGGTTTCAAAGGCCAAGGCTAGGGGCGTTTCGGTCTTTTATGGGTTTTAAATTTTTATTCGAGAGGTTTTGGGCCGGGTTGTGTCGTTAGAAGCATAGGGCTTCTTGCCACCTTTTCGTGGATATAATGTTCGTCGGAAACGGACTTGGAACAAAGGATTTATGACACTTTGAGTTATTGATAGAAATGGTCCTTAATGGAAATAAATGGCAAGAAGAACCATGCATGCAAGGTGGCAAACACACGAGTACGCCTAGCGTAAGGCTGGGGTATGCCCAACGTATAAAGGTAAAAGATCGCGGGTGCCTTCTAACGTACGCCTAGCGTACGCCCAATGTCGAGAAACCCTAATTTTAGGGCATGTCAATATATAAAGAACATATTGGTTCAAGACCTAGCCTCCGTATCTGTTCCCTTACCCTTAGAAAACCATAGAACATCTCATCCCCTTCATTCTTGAGTGATTTTCTCCTTAAGAATCTCATTTTAGTGGTGTAACTTGGAAGAGGAAAAGAAGAAGTTGGCAAGGGAGAACTTTCGAAGTTGGAGCTCATAGATCTGGAATAGCATCATGATTTGGGTCTTTGTGGAGGTATAAAGTTCATAACTTTACTTAAGGATGCATAGAATCTAGTGTAGTGAAGTTTTGGAGTCATTTTGGGTCTAAAGATTGGACCTTTATGATGAAATCTCGTTTTTGAGCTCAGGGTTGCCACCCTCAAGGCTAAAAGTGTTTCATCAGTAATAAAGTTTCGAACTTGATGGTCCATTCATAATCATGCATGAGATCTAGCCCTCTTTATGGAAGTAGAAGATTATTTTTGGAGTTTGGGTTGTTTGGGACAAGTAAAGTCACCAAGTCAGTGATTTTATGGAATAAAACATGGAAAAGGACCTGGATCTGAGTTTGTAGCCTCTAGAGTGGAGTAATAAGTGCTTAATAGAAAAAGGACCTAACAGGGGAATTACGCTGAGCGTACGTGCAGGTACGCCCAACGTACTCACCATCTTTCCTGTACGCTTAGCGTACGTAGACGTATGTCCCGCGTACTCTGGCAGTTTGGGCTTTGTGTTAATAGGCCTCGGTTTGGGCTGTGCTTTGGAATTTGGGCTTTTTCTTTATAGTGAGTCATCAGAAGTCAGGTAATGTGTGCCATGGATATGTTCGGGCTTAGGGTAAAGCCCATTGGAAGATTTGGGATCAATTTGGCAAATTGGGCCATTAATGAGCCACTTGAGGGCTTGGAAAGCCTACCTAGTGTTGGGCTTTTGTTTTGGAATTGGGTCAGGCATAAAATGGTTATTTACCCCCATGGGTGGATCAAGGTTTATGGTATGGGTCCCAATTGATAACTGGGGTATATTGATTAGTGGTGGCAGCTCGGGAAGCTGGCGGGGCAGTAGCTAAGGATTTCTTCAGGAAGCTTCTGCATTAGAGGTGAGTCTTCTCACCATACCCATGGGTCTAAGGCACCAAGACCAGCCCATTATGTGATTATGGTTTATGTGTTAGTCATCTGTAAATTTGATATGCTATGTGATTATGTGTTATTACATGGAAGACCCCGGGGAGCCCGTGACATTGGATATAAGACCATGTGGGGTAGCCCATGGCATTCCTAGGTAAAGACCATGTAGGGTAGCCCATGGCATAATGGTGTAAGACCCTGGGGGAGCCCACAACATCCTTACAGGTTATTTGTGTTATGTTTAGATATTTCTGTGATATATGATATGTTTATGTGATATGTGTTATGCTAGTTATCTTTGTGATATTTGCATGGAAGACCTGGGGGGGGGGGGGGGCGTGGCATTAGATATAGGACCATGTGGGGTAGCCCATGGCATAATGGTGTAAGACCATGGGGGGAGCCCACAACATCCTTACATGTTTTTGTATGCATGGCTTATGTGTTATATATAGCTTCTATAGCAAGTAGGAATTGTGATACAGGTAGCTTTTATAGCAACATGATATGTGATATGTGGTTTGTGTGTATGGTATGCTCTAGGAAACTCACTAAGCTTCGTTCTTACAGGTTTTGTTTATGGTTTCAGGTATCATCGTTTTGGAAAGGAAGGGCTCAGATTGATCGCAATGCACACACCTATGATTTCCGCAATGATTGATTTTGGGATGAACTTAGATAAATGTTTTACCTAATGATGATTTGGAATTGTTTAGAATAAATGGTATCAATGTTTTAGCTATATTAAAAATGAAATTTTTACCTTGATTTTTGGGTCATTACATAATGAATAATATTATGGAATATGATATGATATTGAGTATTGAGTTTTAACAGATAGTTTTTTTTTTTACTAAAAATGAAGTAAAACTATGTTTAGAATCACTCGGAAAATATTGGAAGTCTTATGAGAATCCAATCAAATGTCAAATATTGAAATTTAACGAAAATATAAAATTTGAAATAAGTAGAATTTTATTATTGAAATTTGTAAAGAATCTCGTTAGAAACATTTAGGCAAAAACCTTATCGAAATCCGAGTTATAACGAAGAAGTTATGACCAATCGAAGTTTCGCGGCAAAACCCGCACGACACCGGGAAGCAGTGAATTTATGATAGAGGAATTTTTGGCCTTACTATTCTAAACGAAAGTCGTAGAATATTTTAAACCGAGAACGTCCATAAAAAAGCGCCAAAATCTGACTTCGTATGAGGAAGTTATGATTTTTCGAAGTTTTGACTTAGTAGTATGCAACCCAAAAACTCGAAATAAAGATCAAACAATATTTAGACGACACAACCTAAATGAGAATCGAAGGTCTCATCAATATTAGTACAATGGTAAAAAGACAGACAAAAATGGACGTCAGATGAAGAAGTTATGAAATTTTAACGAACTTTTCTTGTCCCGGCCCGTTAAAATATAATATAATATAATATTAAAAATAAAGTCAAAATTAGCCGATGGAGTCTAAATAAAAGTTGTAGAGAATAATCTCACATATGCATGGATATAAAGAACGTCAAAAACGGAGCTCGTATGTGAAAGATATGGATTTTTGAAGTTCGGAGCACAAACTTCGAGAATTTGACTGCATTCACGACGTCAACACAGTGTTCACGACGTGAACTCAGTGATCAACGCGTTTCGAGCCTAGAACACATATGGCGAGCCTAGGGGATGACTAGGATCAAAGTCACGATGTGAACATACATGGTTCATGACGTGAGAGTCGATTTTCAACCTATAAATAGAAATCGAGCCCTCCGACTTTATGTTACAAATTCTCACTCTCATTCACTCTGTAGCCTTTCTCAAGCCTCTATAACGCCCCCAGAGTCCCAGTATCATCCCCGACACCCAAAACAAGTCCCGACGCTTCGATGTTCCCAAGAAAACCATATTTTCTAGTCGAAACTCTGCCCGTGTAAAGTCCATATTTTAACTAAAATCCTCGGTTTCGTCAAAGAAAGTTATATATAGAAACGAATCGCTTCCTGAATCATCATATCATTATTTAGTTAATTCACGGTGAGTTTAATATATAGGAAGTATTGTATGTTATGTGTGCTATGTGTTTTCCTGTGTTATTATGATTTTTATATCATTGATCATGTAGAGCATGTCTCGTATCACTTCTAGTATTGGCCTTGAGCCTTTGGCCATGTAGAGCATGTCTTGTATTATTTTGGTATCGGATTTATGCCTTTGGCCATGTATATCATGTCTCGTATTATTCTGGTATTGGCTTTGTGCCTTTAGCCATGTAGAGCATGACTCGTATAACTTCTGGTATTAGGATAGGGCTATGTAGGGCTGAAAGCCTGCATATTCTAGCAAAGTGATAATCCAAAATTATATGACTTCTGTGCCATTTGGGCGGAAGCGTTATTGATATATATCAAGTAGTTGAAATTGTTATGTCTCATTGATTGTATATCTTTGAATCAAATCATTGATTGATATGGAAAGTTTGTCACATGATTCACATATGCCTTTGTTGTTCCTTGGTTCTCTTTGCTTCTTGCATATTGAAGTATATGTATGGCATAACATTATACTGTATCTATTATTGAACTCACAAAGCATCACCTCTTACCCATCTCAATATTTAATAAATTACAGGAGATAAGTAACTAGTATAGTCATATACTGTTGGAAGGTTTAGAATAGTTATAGTATTATTTTTGTATTTAGGGATCATGTACGTATAAAACTATAATATCTTGGGAAGTTATGTAATATATAACACTTTGTAATAGTCGGTTTGTATCTAGTCGTTTGTAATCACTTTATCAATGTAAAATATTGTTTTTATGAATATGCATGTAGCATGTTTTGGAGTAACAATTGTCAAATATGAATGTGTGGGCCTTTCACAACATTGGTCTAAATGAATTAGCTTATGTTTATGACCTTTCTACCTTTGGAAACCTTTCTTTTTGTTGAAAATTAAAACCGATAGATCACCTCTTGTAATAAAATCCAAGAATAACGATGGTGCTTGGAAAGGAAGATATTTTTTTCGTAAAACATGACTCGATTCTAGGTGGAGATCTTTTACCTCAATCTTGGGTTAAAAAGGATAGTGATCCTTATTTTCATATTGAGGATCCCAATATCCACACTTCTTATTTTTTTTAATTTTCTGCAGCTTTCAAGTTTCATGAATTAGTCCCCCTCCTCCTCCCCCTCGACTGGAGATACCGAGGATAGGATCAGGGAATTCCTTGCTCTGCCCGAGGTTATCAGGACATTCAAGCTCAATCCTTCTAGTCATCAAAAAAGCTCTACCACTATCATCCCTATGGCTACCGATAGGGATCCTTGAGCACTTTTATCTTTAGTCTTTGAGAAATTGTTTAGATTTCTTTGGCTTTTGTAGGATCCAAAGCCACATGTGCCAGTGCTCATTTCTCCCTTTTTGATCTTGATACAATTGTGTCAAGTGGCCAAATATTTGTGAAAAGGGAGAAAATTAACTCCTCCTTTACCCCCAAAAAAGGCCCACATTGATCTGACTACGAATACTCTGGCATTTTGGAAGAGGAAAACTCCTGTAGCCATGAATTTAAACTTGGAAAATCTTGGCACTGAGGATTAACTTCCAAGGCAAGTCTCCATTTCTCAAGCTATAGGTGTTAGTGTTTCTTTTATTTCTTACGCTTGGCCTTTCACTTTTTCTAATGTAACTCTTGCTCTGCTTTTATTTCTTACGCTTGGCCTTTCACTTTTTCTAATGTAACTCTTGCTCCATGTCTTTGATCGGGTCTTTATAGACTTTAGGATCCAGTCTGAAAATGTTGAAGAAGCTTTAAGAGAGCAAGAAAAAGTGTGGAAGGTGTGCAAGGAGGATCTCCTGAGACGAGTGGACATTCTAAGCAAGGCGAATGCTGAAAAAAGAGGAGTAGCATGATGCAAAGATGGCGGAGATGATCACTGAAATGAAAGATAGTGCAACCATGGTTGTTTGGGAGGCTAAGATCAAAATAGCTGAAGATATGGCCAATGCAAGATCCTAAAATATGGTTGGGTGGTGCACAACCCTTTCTGAATTAAAGGGAAAATCTGTCAAGACCAGTGAGGATCCCTAGGGGCAACATCTAAAGGCTAATACGGAGAAGAAGGGACCAGGAGATGATGACTCGGCTACAATCTGGGTCTGTTAGATAAGGATATTTTGCATGATTTTGTATAAATTTTTTTTTCTTATGGAATTGATGTACCACTTCTTCGTTTATGTATGGTTGTTTCATACTTATTGTTAACATGTTTGATTTGCGTAGTTGATTCCTGGAGCAGTAGGTTCTATAATGATTTTTCAAGTAATTAGGATCCTAAAAAAACAATGTTAGTATCTGCATTAATTAGTCTATCAATTCGGGATTTTGGGTCAATGGGGGATATATAGAAATCAATAACCATGATAAAATAGTTAGATAAGGATGGATAAAACCTGGTTATGCTTAGG
Organism: Lactuca saligna; assembly: GCF_052625555.1. Taxonomy (NCBI): domain Eukaryota; kingdom Viridiplantae; phylum Streptophyta; class Magnoliopsida; order Asterales; family Asteraceae; genus Lactuca; species Lactuca saligna. Next base: position 95,330,641 of record NC_136424.1, on the reverse strand, counting down.
CTTTGTGACCTTTAGACTTAATACAAGTCCTTTAGTATGATATGGGAATATCCTTGCTTTAAGATTTCATCAGGGAGGATCCTTGATTAGCCCTAGCTCAGTGAACCTGGGAAGGATCCCTCCTTATGAATCAATTGGAAATAACTTCAACTTGGAAAACACCTGAGAAAATCTCTTGTTTTGCAATGTGATAATATTGTAAACCTTGCATATTTTTTGGAGAACATCCCAACATTATACAACACATTGATTTCATAACTCTTAGAAAATCTCAAGGGAAAATCCCAACCTTATATAACATGTAAGTGTTACAATATTTAGTAAATTATTGGGGAAAACCCAATTCAAGATAACATGTTAATGTTACAGATCTCGGTAAATTACTGGGGAATATCCCAATTTGTATGATAACATGGCAGTGTTATGAATCTTAGGAAATTTTATAGGGGAGATCCCAACTTAAGATAACATGTCAATGTTATAAACCTTATATGTATTCTGGGGAAGATCCTAACTTGAGATAACAAGTCAATGTTATTAACCTAAGATTCAAACTTTAGGATCTTAACTCATTTTTAGAAATAGGAGGGTTGCCAAGTCACTGTAGCGTAAACTGATCCCCTTATTTACATCCCATAGTTAGATATCGTGTATCCAAGCGAGGCGTAGAAACCTTAACTCGTAAGAAATATGTAACTTACTCTTTAAACCTTAGATAGGATTAAGTACACTTATTCGTAGGATAGATGATCAGTCTCTATTCATAGTTACTATGAAATTTATGTATTGTAATCGCGAGGATCTTAGAATATTGCAGCCATTAGGATCCTGGAATGGTAGGATCCTTGGATTCCTACACCCAACAAACATTAGCTTAGAAGTTAATTCCCCTATGATGCTTAAGTTAGTAATGGTTTTTTGGGTAGTAAATAATAATAATAATGAAAATAAAGGGTAAAGGTTAAGATTATGTGTACCTTGACTTTGTTGGAAAATGACCAATTTCACATACATGAAATAAGCTTTAAGATTTATAGCATTCCAGGATCTTGTCATAACATTTCCATCGAGGGTGGCTAGCTAATATGTCCCTTTTCCTACTTTAGCATCTATGAGATATGGTCCTTCCCACTGAGGTGTCAATTAGCTGCACTAGTATCCTTGGTATTTTGGAATTCTTTCCTTGAGACCAAGTTCCCTATCTAAAATCTTTTGATTTTGATATTGTTGTTGTGTGCTTTGGTATTCCTTTGTTGATGGGCTATGATGCGGATCTTAGCGAGATCCCTGGGTTCATCGATAATGTTAAGATCCTGGGCTAGGATCCTATTGTTGTTCTCTTGATCTTAAAAGAGATATCTTGCTGTTGGGATCACCACTTCAGTGGGGATCAACGCTTCTGTTTTGAACACGAAAGAGTATGGAGTTTGGCTTATGGCCACTTTAGATGTGATCCTATTTGCTAATAGGATGAAAGGAAGCTCTTCTGCCCGTCTCCCTTTCTTTTCATCTATCCTTTTCTTCAAGTTATTGACTATGATTTTGTTGCTAGATTCTGCTTGACAGTTGGCTTGAGGGTGAACAGTGGTGGGCATTATAATTTTGATTCCCCAACTTGTGCAAAAATCCCTATTCCTCTTGCTTATGAATTGGGATCCATTATCCATAAAGGGATCATATATTCCTCCATTCTAGATATCGTATGATACATGATTTCAAATCATTCTCTTTGTACTATTTCTCGATTCCTGATTTATGACGTCTGACTAATTGAACAAATCAAATTAGCCCTAGCCCAGCCGAGCATTTACGCTTGTCATCACTAAATCATCGAGGGGCCCAAAGATATCGCTTTTATCCTACTTTGGATAAAAGGAATGGATAAACTTTGATACAATGCTTGCTTGTACTCACTCACCGAATCATACACAACAATATGTTTTATAACACCAAGTTACTAGTGCGTTTTCATATTATCAATGTGCAACCGATTTGCAAGATACAACTCACACATCTCGGTTTCAAGAATATAAGATGTTATCGTCTCACCAATCACTCGTGATACAATTCATGGAATGATCCAAGTGAGCGTGGGTTTAATCCAATGCTCAAATTCATATTCATAAGCACTAATGAACGTTGCAGCAAACATTTGCTTATGTCTAATACTCTTTTAGACAATCCACACATCAATTCACGACAGTCTTCATTCATACCTACTTCCAACATATGAACGACTGTGGCCCGTTCGAATAATTTGACTGTTCTTAACCAACTAAATTAGTCAGGAAGTCAAAACATGCAAAGTGAAACACAAGAATAATACTAATCCCATATGGCCTCAAACCTTTGAGCATAAATAAAACACATTTTATTTATCACCATATCGATTACTCATTATTTGTCGTTTCGGGTAATCAACTTCTTACTTGAATTATTACACTTGTCCCATGCTCTTAGTATGCACACAATGTTTACCTATGGTTCTTACTTTGTGAAATAGATCAAATTGAACACATTTCCAATCATTCTCATTTCACAACTCCTAATCCATTTTGTAAATGTAAGAATATCAATTCTTGCCACTTATAGAATATGCTAGATTCTAACATTTTATGCAACGACCCTTTTGTAATATCAGTACACCAAAGTCACAAAGACTATTGCCAATGAAATTACAAAGTCCTCTATCAGAGATTGTTACAAGACAATTCCATAGATATGATGTCTCTCACTCAAAGTACATTCCTTTAAACATCCTTTTGCATAAAAGTTTCTAATCTAGACATAGATTTTCAATATTCAATTCCCAATATGGAAAAATTTCCATACTTAACATATGACAACTCATTCTCAATAGAATTTTATCTACATAATAATTTCTATATGGTCCATCCAATACTATACTTCCAACTACTCACAAGCAACCAATCCTAGGCGAACTTTGGATTGTCCTTTGATAGTTGTTTAATTATTTTGGTCAAAAACCGATTCTAATCCTTTTTCCCTCTAAATGCGCTAAACATTTGGAAATTTTTTAGAATGGTCAAATATTATAGCATTTGCAATCGATCCTGTACCCGAAGCGTATGGGACACGATGCAAAATGTCTTACTTAAAGATTTGATACTTTATCAATCTTTTGCCATAATGTTTTATTTGCTATGTTCTCAAAATTCGAATTGTGAAGAGGAATGCCGTAATCATAATCGAAATTTTAAGAACACACTATGTACTTTTGACTAAATTTATTAATATTCCACAACCTAAGCCTTTAGATTTAAAATGAAGCATAATATTCTCTCCCTTAATTATAGCAAAACAACTATTCCATCCTTACAACTTTGCAAATAATGATAACTTGCAATACTTTCCTTAATAATCATACAATCATAACATTTATGCTCCCACTATCATGATGATTATTATAAACAATAACACGTATGCTCCCACTAGCTTCGACATGTATTCATAAACATCTTAACTTTCAGAAAAACAATACCTATTGAATTTCTTAAGTCCATGTTTCTAATACTTAGTACTTTGATAATCTTTTATCAAAGCTTCTTGAACTTATACACCTTTGCCTTAGATAGTTCATATGTGTGTCTAAACAATTAAGACTAATTGCCAAACCTCACAACTCAAATCATGGAAAGGGATACCATAACCATAATCGAATTTGAGAATGCAATTTTACAATCACTATCCTTTTAAAATCTTTCTTAGTGAAAGCATTTCCTCACAATCATTTTCATGAAGGAGGAAATCTTATGACACTTAGATTTAAACGGTGTATGTGTTCCTATCCATGTGAATTTGTTAAAACCAAAGTTTACGACAAATTCAAACTCATATGGACCGAACTTTCTTAATCTTGCTTTCTTGCCTTATGGTAGCACAACTGCCCATCATGTCTTCTAAGTAGTTAAGCAGCTCACCCTTTCCTATCAATGTACCTTTCATTGATTAATGTGCCTTGCCTTTTATGCGTTCAAAATGAGAACTCATAGGACTCACATGCATAATTAACTCAATTGGAACAACACAGAAACAAAATAATGTCAACACGATAGGTTGTAAACCTCAACTCGTGTGCTAGTGATGATTGATAAGGTTTATTTGATTTGTTCTTGAAGCTTTTCAAGATCATTAAGACTCCCACTGACTCCTTGACATATAAGATTCTCTTGTCAATAAACATTTCTTGACAAACAAATATTCAAGAGTTAGTGTAGTTTTTATCAAAACATTTCATAAATTGGTCCTAGTTGGTCTTTGTCTTATCCAAGACATCACAACTTTCCACATTTGATGAATGTTATAAACCTTCTTAATACTTTTCACCCATTGTCACAATCTTAACTTTAAGACTTGTTATTGGAACGAATTATGATTGACACTTTGATTTAAACATTTCTTCAATTCTTGATTCCTCTTCTTAAACATACAATTGTACTAAGACTCACTTAGAGGATCAATTGAGATATTGTTCTTAATCATTAAGACCTATCATAAAGCATAAAAGGTACTCTCCCTTCTTCTTAGAATGGAGAAACTTTTATCTTTTTGCCTACTTGATTCTTCTTATTCGTGCTGCTATTGATTTAAACTTTTTCAATCAATTCATAATTACACTTAATCTTATAAGTATAATCATATTTACTAAACCTTTAGTAAATCATGACGAATATCTTTGTTATTCTTGTGGTGGACTTTGTGTGCTCCATCTTCTGGTCCTTTCGCTTGACACTTTGTCAACGAATTAGTCTAATTTCCAAATATGAAATTTCTCATTCATCATGCAACCAAGTTGCGTGATTCCAAATTTCTATCCAATTGAAATTTGGGCGATGAGAAACTCTCTCTCTATTTGGTAAATTCTTGACATTTCCATAAATAACATAAACAAGAATCATATCCATTCGTTGTAGAAATATGCAAACATCAATTTTCATAACGATTTCATTGCAAGGAAATAAACAAATAAATAAATAAGTCAAATAAAAATTTATTTTATTTATAAAAGCAGCGGAAAACATTTGTCCTTACAATGCAAAATCCATTGAAAATTATGTATTTCAAAAGGAAAATTTCTAACAACTCTATCATAACTATCTAAGCTCAAAATCTAATCTTCAAATTTATGCGATCAAGATCCATTTCTTCATGATTAGACTCATCTTGCTCTATTTCATCAAGCTTCCTCTCCTTTCATCGATCCTACAAAACATTCAAATGCAATCTTATCACATTATGTATCATGAATCAACGAATAGGAGCTTAACGAAGTTAGATAGTGGATTTTACCTGAAGCGAAGTCATACTCTTTGACTTTCCCATCTTTGGAATTTTCAGGCTCTTGTGGCAGACTTCTATCCAACGCCCTCTCTCTTGGCAGCAAATGCAGGTCGCTTCTCTTAGAACATCCTTGGAAGCATGGTCGGTTTACTTTCCCAACAAATACGCTTCATTGCTTCGCCAAATCATTTCTGATTCAGCAGCAATGAGCATGTAAGTTAGGTCAATGAGGTTGTCGTCATGATCCATCATATAATACTTTCTTTTGAACTCATTATATGATTCAGGAAGTGACTGCAAAACCCAATTTACAGCCAACTCATTCGGGAATGACACACCCAACATTATCAACCTATCAATGTGTGATTTCATTCCTAGAACGTCGGCACACACGGGTTTACCATCTTCATGTTTCATTTCCAATAGGGATTTAGTGATGTTGAACCTTTCAATTCTTCGATCTTGTGGGTTAGGGAGAACAATTGGAGGAGGTGGAGGAAGTGAAACATGATTTCTTGTTCCCCAATTGAATCGTGGAATACCATCTTCATGTGGAATGCTTGTTCCACGGGATTTGGGACGACCATAGTTGTCGAACTTTGACATCTACAAAACGGGAGAAAACGAATTCAAGTTAGTTGATTGATTGAGTCCTTAGTAAATCACCCAAATGAGATACTAAGTCTAGGACCCAACATAATACGCTACAACCTAGAAAAGGGATGCCATAATCTAGTTGCAGAATATTTGAAGGTAAGTGAATGACGATTCACTAATTTCCACCATGAAAAACGAAAAAGAAATTTTAGTTTTAAATCTATGAAAACTACTATATCCTTTGAGATTCATTGAACATTTCAATGGCATGTTTAAATCTCGATATACCCCTCTAGTTTGTGACTGGGATGCCGAGGATCACAAAGCGGGTGTGAATAACCATGCAAACTTACATGGTGCCCTCACATGTTACAGTCACCTATTCGATGTGCCGATAAACCACACACGCTCCACCGAACTATGGCAAACATTGAGTCACCCTTTGCTACCTTTGCTTAGAACCATTTAGTGTGCCGGTAAACCACACACGCTCCACTAATGTCTTCGCAAGGGCACAAAGTGTAATTTCATGGAATTGCATCAATTCACTTTGCCTAGGTAACTAAGATTGGGAATTTGAAAAACATTTAGTTACTTTTGTACTTCATCCTACTTATAATGGAAGGTTTCGTCCTATCCTACCCGTTCGGCTAACGACCCTCCACTAGTCAAGAGTGTGGTGGGTAAGAGTGGATACCCATTCAATCGCCATATTATAGGCAATTTCCTTAAACACCCCTTATAGACTAGCTTCGTGAATGAGGCCTACTAACGGTAAGACTGACTTTTACTCATACATATATATAATGTTAGACTTTTAATGTTATATATAGTATAGGGTGTATTTTACACTTTGAAAATACTAGGTGGTCAAATTTAATAATTATACTTTTAATTCAATTAAATTATATACCTAAACTTCTATGGATTTATTAAACCTCTTTTAATTATACACCTTAATTAATTAATAAAACCATAAGGGTGTGATTTGAACTTTTCAAAACATTACTAGGGTTTTAGAATTTAACATTGCTAATTAAACCTTTTAATCAACTTTTAAATTCCAAAACTTGAGGGCAAGTTTTGAAACATTTCAAAAACATAAGGGTTTAGAATTTAAATATACATCAAAATTAAACTATTAATCAAAATTTAAATTCCAAAACTTGAGGGCAAGTTTTGAAACCATTTTTCAAAACATTAGGGTTTCAACTATTTAAATTTCAAAACAACAAAACTTTTGGGTTCAAATTTAAACTATAAAACCTAAAGGGGAAAATATGAAAGTTTTCATAACAACAAGGATCAAATAACAAATAATCTAAATTAACATTTAATCACATAATTATCCATATTTGATTTATTTAATGATTTCTTGCAAATCAATTTACCAATTTAATCAAAATAATTAATCAATTATCACATAAGGAAATAAATATTTTATTAATTGATAAATATCTTTAATTAGATCAAGAATATACTCATATATATATATATATATATATATATATATATATATATATATATATATATATATATATATATCATAAAATCGGATTTATATTGATCTAATATGATAAAGGCAAGTATTTCAAAGATAAACAGCAAGAAATCCCGAAAATAGCTCCATCTAACGCTCGAACTCGCTGAGTACCCCCATGGACTCGCCGAGTAGGGGGCAACTCGCCGAGTCCACAGTGGGACTCGCCGAGTCTATCATGCAGAACCACAAAAATCGAATTTTTTCAACATACAAGGCATAAATACAATAGAAACCAATCTAGGCTCTGATACCACTGATGGGTTTTAGTCATAAGAACATCGTATGTGCTCATACAAACCCTAATGCTTGGATCTAGGTTTCTCTATTGTACATGCAAGTTATCCAAGACTACAAACCCTAATTCTAGCATTCAAGTAATCATATTAACATAAGAATGGGTTTAAGACATTACTTTCATTGTTATGTAGCAATAACAATCCAATTCCTCCTTGTATTGACTTTAGAAAGCTTAGAGTCACAAATGTCACTCCTCTAATGGCTCACAAACACCAAGAGCAAGAGAATGAAGAGGAGAGAGGATAGAGGCTGCCCAAAATGTGTTCTAACCTAGAACAAAGTTTAGCCACGTTTTTGGTCCTTAAGGGGTCTATATATAGTGAGGCTATTAGGGTTATCTAACAAGGAAACCCTAATTTGGATGCTTAAGCCCTAAGCAACCCATAGACTCCTTTAATTAAGGCCTTGGACGATTTCCTTATGGGCTTCCCCATAGAATTCGTCCACTCCTTAATTTAAGACAATCCATAGCACAAATTACAATTATCTTATAATTACAATTCCAGTCCCTTAAGTTTAATTAATCTCTTTTAGTCACAAAAACTAATTACTAATTAATTCTTGACTAATATTAATTAAACAATATGATTTCTCCTTTAATATATTATTCTCATAATATATTAATAAATCATACTTAATCCTTTCTCTCCATAATTCATCCTATCAAGTTGCTTTGGTGAAGGCAACCCAAAAGGACCATGCACCATCGGGTCAAGTATATACCAAAATAGTTATGGACTTAGACACTAATTTAACATAACCTTTGTCGAGGATGGGGATCTTAGATCAATGATTGATTTTATTTGCTCAGGACTTGCTTCAATTCCTTTTTTGGTCACCATGTACCTAAGGAACATGCCCGATCTCATTTCAAAGTGACACTTGCAAGGGTTCAACTTCATGTTATATTCATCTAGTATGTTGAAGGCTTCTTCAAGATCCTTGCGATGGTCTTTAGCTTTCTTCGAATTGACCACCATGTCATCAATGTATACTTCCATGGTGTCCCCTAGTTTCTCTTTGAACATCCTATTAACTAGCTTTTGATATGTTGTACCTGCATTTTTAAGACCAAATGACATGGCAGTATAACAATATTAACCTGTTGGGGTTATGAATGATGTATCCTCTTGGTCAGATGGTTCCATTTGGATTTTTTGGAACCCTGCTGATGCATCCATGAATGTTAGTAACTCATGACCAGCTGTGGCATCTATGAGTCTATGTGTGGTAGAGGTAAAGGATCTTTGGGACAAGCGTTGTTGAGATTTGTATAGTCCATACATACTATCTATTTTCCATTATTCTTTTGTACTACGACCATGTTGGCTAGCCATCATGGGAACTTCACTTCCTTGATCATTCCTATTTTAAGAGGTTTTTCTACTTCCTCTTATATGATTTGGTTTCTATCTGGTGTAAATTTTGGTGTATTTTTCTGAAAGAAGGATCAATATTAAGTTTATGGGTTATTATATTTTTGTGTATACTTTTCATGTTCTCGTGCTTCCATGCAAATGTCTTGCTTCTAGCTATGAGGAACTTTATTAGTTCTTGTTTGACTGTTCCCGGTATTGAGGATCCTATGAGAACTTTGGCGTCAGCATCCTCATGGTTCAGGGGCACTTCCTTTAAATCTTGCTCTCTTGTTCCTAGCACATATTGTGCCCCCTACTTTAATTGTTATGCTTGTCATGGTATTGTTGAAGATTTCATCGAGGCCTTGTAGCACTCTTTGGATTCTTGTTGATCACCTATGATCTTTGTCACCCCCATGGGGTGGGAATCTTCACAGATTGATGATATGTTGATGGGAGTTCCTTCATGTCGTGAATCCATGGTCTACCTAGATTAACATTATAAGGGGATAATGTATATATTACTAAAAAATGTTGCATAGAGTTTACCCCCTCAATTTAGATAGGTAGGTTTATTTTGCCTACTGTATGTTTGGGTTTGCCACTGAACCCTATTAATATTGAGTATCTTTTATTATTTCAGACTCTAGGAGGTTCATTATTTTTAAAGCATCCAAGAGTATAATGTTGACTGAGGATCCTCCACTGATAAGGATCTTTCTGACGAAATGGTTGGCGATGTAAATAGTGATCACCAATCTGTTGTAATAAGGATCCTAGATGTCTTGTCTATATTTTTCGTCGAATGTGATCTCTTTCTCATTTGTGATCAAAGTATTATTCCATGGCCTTTTTTTTTTGTTTTTGACACCTTGGCATGCATTTTTAATGCAGAATAAGAGGTACCACAAATGTTAGATCCTATAGAGATCACATTGATTACCTTGGCGTTAATAGGAGAGGATCCTACTTTATCGAGGATCTTCTGAGGATCCTAATCTTTATCTTTGGATCTTTCCTTTCTTCTTCGAAGGATCTCTTCAAGTTATCCTTTGTTTAAGAGAGATCTGATCTCCTTCCTGAGAGCTATGCAATCCTATGTGATATGACCAAAGTATTCATGGTATGCACCCCATTTGGATTTAGCTTTCTAAGTGGTGGATTTTTCTACCTTCCTTGGCCATCTTGTTATGTCGCCAAGATCCTGAATAACACATATTATACCTAAAATATCCACAAGAAAGCAATAGTTAGTAATCTTAGGAAATTCTTCTTCCTCTCCTTCATCTTTAAGGGCATTAACACTATGATGATCAGGTTTGGAATATGGTATTGACTTGTAGGATCTTGATGCTGATGAGTCGGCCTTCTTATTAGGGTGATTGTATGAGCTTGGTGGGTTGCTCCTTTTTTGTACCTCCTTATCTTCTTTGAGCATTATGAATCTTAATGCTCTTCTTCATACCTCATTCATTGTCTTTCATGGGGTCATTACAAGGTCTTCGTAGAAAGGATAGTCCTTTTAAGCCTATTTTAAAGGCTTCAACTGTTGTTGCCATATAAATGTTGGGGATATTTAGAGCTTTCCTACCAAACCTGTTCACAAAAGTGCTAAGGGATTCCTTAGGACCCTGAACCACTCAATAAAGATCACTAATGATCTTCTCAAATTTTTTTGTTGCAAGAAAATTGATTGTTAAACAAATTAACTAGCTGAGGAAATGAAGTAATAGAGTAAAGAGGAATGTTAAGAAAGCATTTTAAGGCTGATCCTGTGAGGGTTGAACCAAAACCCTTGCATAGGAAAGCATCCTTCAAGTGTGGGAATGGGGATAATATCCATTCTTTCCCTATACTGTGCGACATGCTCCTCAAGATCCGTGGTCCCATCATAAGGCTTCATGCTGGGCATTTGGAAGCATTTTGGGACTTCGGTATCAACTATTATGGGAGCGAATCTTAAGATCCTATGTCTTGTGGGGGATACTTTTGGTATAGATTGAATTACTCCAGACACGCTTGAGATCATTCATTTTAATTGTTGAATGTCCTTAGCCATAATCATGCTTAAACCTGTATCAAGGTATATAGAGTTAGTAGTAAAGATATTATTATTGATGAAGTTGCCAAGATCCTTGTTATTGGGAGTAACGAAGGCTTCACTGAGATCCTAGGTCGTATGGGCTTGCTCTCTTGGATTTTTTTCCCCAAAATGGAATAAAGGCCGATATTGAGGATCCTATCCCTTGGCAATTCGATGAGGATCCTATATTATTAATGTTCAGGATCTTAGGCTGCAAGACTAAGGGTTCTACTTCTTGATGCTTGTGGATTTCTGCCCTCATTCTCTCCTCTTCCTTGAGTATTTTCCTATTGTCTTCCTGCTGTTGAATGACTTGTTATTCCAGTCTCTTCATCATAGCGAAGATTTCATTATTGGAAATCAGCATAAAAGGATCCTGAAGTCCCTGGGTAGCGAACACAGAGGTGTTGTTCCTCGGTGACTCAGAGGCTTTCATGGGAGGTCCCACTGTGGTGGAGGAAGGTTTTTAGAGGAAATAGGAGAAAGATATGGTTGGTTGTGTAGACATGATTTCCCGAAAGGTTTTGAACACCATGGCCCCACGGTGGGCACCGAATTGTTTTGGTCAAAAGTAAACTAAGTAGAGTCTAACCAAATTAGAGGTTGTGATGTTCATGGAAAATCAAGTAAGAAATGATAATCAAAGTGACACAAGTGAATTATAAGGAAAGCCCTTGATCCTTGATAGGATCTCTGAGATAAAACCTTAAGAGGTGATAATGATCACCTGCCTTGATGATTTTATTAATGTAAAATGTTGAATATAGAGATGAATGTGTAAATGTAAGTACAAGCGTCGTGGATTAGCTAAAAGTGTTCTTAGTGTGTTGTGCTATTTTTAGTCCAATACTAATAACAAGAAGTCCGAAAAATTCAGGATCCTCTAGAATCAACATATAAACATTATTTGGCTTGATATTCCAGGTCTTTTTCCTGGTTGAGATGACTATCCATTGAGAATGGGTCTTGTGTTGACTCATTCTGCACATGTGAGAAAAATAAAGAAAAGATAGTCATTACAAGTGTTAGAAATATTAGTGATAATAGTCAAGATTTCGGGATATGTTTGAGGATCCTAAGGCTTTAGAAGTATTTGAGGATCCTGAATATGAGTCAAGGATCCTGCCCATAACAACTGTGATACTTCTATTGGCCGCTTTTATTATCTCTTCTTTCAATCTAAAGTCGGAAACTACATCGAACTTACTTCATAGATTAGTCGGACTCAATTTTCTTTGACTACTATGGTCAGAATAGAAATCATCACCAAAACAAAGGTAATGATGGAAATGAACGAGAATGAATGCAATCACTAGTGCCTTTGTAACCTTATGACTCCTCCTGATCTAAGTATGAGTCCTTTGCTTCTGGCAGTACGGGCCCATACTACCTTCTACACCTACTCATACTTGTCCAAAGGTTGTCTCATAGTTTTCCTAAGTTATTATTTCCTACAGATCCCAAAAGCAATTTAACACATATAGATGTGTCCAAGTAATCATATACAACAAATTTCCATGACTTCCTTATGATTTCTTCGATGTGTATCTTCAATTGCGATTCTATTTTCCAACCTTTGGTATAAATTCCTTCTCGTGTAGTGTCTTGCTTACAAGCACACTATACCAAAATATAGTCTTAACCAAACCATTATGTTGAAATCCTAATTTCTTAATGCCATACAACGATGTAAAATAACTAGAAATTTTATAACTTTCAAAAATGATTACAACATTTATTCATACATTATGCCCCTTATATTGGGTTTCACATCCTATTACTATCTATATAGGATGAATAGTTATATATCGATCTTCGGACAAGAAGTTTTCAACTCTTGATTTCGTAGAACGACATCCACTTCATCAAGGATCATTTGGTAGATTCTACCCTTGGGATTTGCTTCTCAAATTTAGGGCACTCCACCTTCATGTACCCTTCTTCTCAGCAAGTGAAGCAATCTTTTCCTTTTACAAGGCGGTTTCTAGAGATATGCCCTGACTTCTTACATTTGTAGCAGACGACACAGTTGCCAGAATGCCTCTTATTACATTGGTCGCACCACTTCTCTTCCTGGTTGCTTCCAGACTAGTTTCTTGACTTTAAATACTTCTTTTTCTTGCCATTGTTGGTGTTGTTCTTGCTTCCCTCGGCTTTGTAAGATGTCCTTTTCTTCATCATCCCTTAGACAAACTTTGTAGCCCAGATGACTGTCTGAAATGTATGTGCCTGCTTCACTGACGCAGTGTACTCCCATGGTAATCCCATTGCATACCGATCAATATTGGTTAGTTTGTCCGGAACAAGTTACATGGTGAACTCCATTTTATTAGTGAAGGCGTTGGTGTACACATCCACTGACATGCTTCCCTTTGTCAAAGCGACGAACTGATTCTCCAATTCCGATATTTTCTTAGCTGAACAGAACTTCCTCTTGAAATGGGTCAACAATTTATCCTATTTCAGCCACATTGGCTTGTTGGGGTTCATCATCTTCCCTAACATGTTCCACCAATGAAGTGTTATTCCCTTGTGCTGCCTCACAATATAAGCGGTTTGTAGCATGCCTATGCATCCACATGTTATGAAAGCCAAATCCATCTCTTATATCCAATCCATAAATCCTATGGGATCTTCCTTCTCGTTAAATGATGATGGCTTGCAATCCATGAAGTCCTTATACTTGCAGGAGCCTCTGGGTTCACCATTTATCTGGGCCTCTAGTTGCTCCAGTCCTTGATAACTTTCTGAGTCATCATTGTTTCCTTATTGAAATTTCATAGCATGCGAGGGAATTGGTCAATTGTTGGATTGTTCAACAACTACTAGCTCATTAATCACATGTGCTCCTCTTCTAAATTTAGCTAGTTCCTGAGATAAGAGCTCCCTAAACTAACGTTGTTGATGATTGAGTATTTCTTGAATCATTGCTATTAGGGGCAAGATCCTTGACTCATATTCAGGATCCTCAAATAGTTCTGAAGCCTCAAGATTCTTAAACATATCCCAAGATCCTGACTATTATCACTAATATTTCTAAAACTTGTAACGACTATATTTCATTTATATTTCTCACGTGTGCAGAACGAGTCAACACAATACCCATTCTCAACGAAGATTCATCTCAACTAGGAAAAACACCCGAAATACCAAGTCAAATAACATTCATATGTTGATTCTGAAGGATCCCGAAATTATCAGACTTCTTGTTATTAGCATCAGACTATAAATAGCACACGTACCTAGCAAACCAGGGACACATATAGCTCATCCATGATACTTGTTCTTACATTTACACATTCATCTTTGTATTCAACATTTTACATAAATAAAATCATCAAGGCAAGTGGTCATTATCACCTCCCAAGGTTTTAGGCCAGAGATCCAATCAAGGATCAAGGGATTTCCTTATAACTCACTTGTGTCATATTGATTACCATTCTTTACTTGATTAATCACGTATATCACAACCTCTCATACAATTTGGTTGGATTCTACTTAGTTGATATTTGACCAAAACAATTGCTCGAGCTTCTTCATCATGATTTGAACAACATCTGTCCCGTCGTTCTGAGGTCCTGGAACTCCTTCGTTATTAACGACTCTACCACTACTTGTGATTGTCATGACATTCTATATACACAAGAAATTGATTAGCATACCAAGACGAGAATATAGGTAGAGAAGTTTTAGACACAAAATCCTCCTTATTATTCTGAAAAGTTATATGCTTGTTCCAATATCATAATTAAATATTTAGAAATCAGAACACATAAAATTTCCTAATACTAGGCAGGCAACAAACCTTAAATTTTCCAGTACTTAGCAAGCTAGATAAAAAAAACCTAAGGCATGCTATACATATATAAGAATGAAGAACTCATGACAATTAAAGTTTCTATAAATATAAATATCCATCTTATCAGATGATGATTGTATATATTTTAAGCATATATATAGTGATATTTACAAGAACAAATAGTTTTTTTAATTATTTTTTTAGCATATGAATATGAAGACTACTAGTGATGATAGTATCATTTTTATGAATATATTATTTGATATTATCAAATGTACCTGTGAAACAAATATGATATTTAATTCATATTATATTCAAGTATTAGAAGCATTTTGGATAAATGGTTATGTCATTTGATTTTAAACCAAATGGTGGTGGTATCGGTTCATCTCCAAGATGTCATTTGAACTTTAATTTTGCCAGCCTTATAAGAGTATCCCCATCACTTTTGAGATACAACCTTCACCATTCTCAACTTTTATTTAAAAGAGTCAAGTCTATGGCTTTTAACCCACCTCTTTGAGGGGTCCCACATTGTTAGGGATAAAAAATCTTACACTCCTAATCTCTATATAAAGTTTCTTAAGAAATGATTAACACTCCCCATCCGAGTCAAAGTAACGCGTTGAGTTAATTGAGTTTTAGTTAAAAGGTAAAACAAAAACCATATTAAAATAACTAACAAAAAACACAAAAAAAAACTGAACCGCAAAAAAATTGCAAAAACCGAACCTCATAAAAATTGGACGGTGCGGTTTCTAAACGTCAAAAAACCGAAATTGCGGTTTTCGGTTCGGTTTTGGCCAAAAACCGCACCGAGCCGTACCATGCTCACCCTTACTTGGTTTGAGGGATTCGGGCACACTCTCGGGTGTGTCAGGACTCAAACTAAGGAAATGGCAAAATTGTTTTCAAAAAATAAGAATTAAAAACTTTTTAAAATGGAAAACAGGAGGGTGCAATTCATGTGATCGGGTGAGCCAAGTAAGTAGTTCCCCAATATGTTAGCCATTTTATACTGATATATGAGTTATGATAATCGTATGAATCTTGCTACGTCTATGCTCTCAAAATTGTATAGGGTTAGGGTCTTATAGCCTTTGAATGATTGATTTTGCCTTATTTCATATTCCTTTTCTGGTTGTGGTCTTAGGGTAGAGTTTGTTATTCGAAAGTCTATTTGATCCCGTTCTATGTATAATTTGCATGCATAAGGCAACCTTTTATGAATGGGCTCTGGTTTGATATGGATGGGGGAAATCTTAGGATAAGTTAGGATTTGAGCTATACGGTAGCCTGTGAGATATGATTTGTTCTGGGAAGAATTAGAGTTATCAGGTAGAGCCTTGGGGAAGGTATAGATAGGTGTGGAATGTAGTATTGGGCCCGTACTACTGAAAGCACATGACTTGTACCCAAACCAATGTCAGATCTGGAAGATCTAAGGAGAACCAGTGTGGGAGGATACCCTCTCTGGACATCCTGATCATTATGTTTTATGGTATTGCAGAACAGTATGGTGGTGACACGATTTGGAGCAGGGTGATTAGGATCCGGGTCTGGGTCAGGTGACACTACTGAGCCCATTGATGAGAGGCTGCGCGAGCTTATTGCAACTAAGGTTACGAGGGGCATCCTTGATGCTACCCCAGTGATTTTTGGGATGGTCAAGGAAAGGATGATGGAGATTATGGAGGAGAGGCTCAGGGAATTCAGAGCCGAGATTGTTGTGGGCCAGGTCGGGGCCTGAACTCCCTCGTTCTGGGAGTTCAAGGCGTGTGGGGCGCCAGAGTTTTTGGGTTCAGGAACCCCATAGTTAGCCGACATTGGGTGGCAGACATGGAGAACATCCAACACACTAGTTCTTTCCCTGATGTAGTAAAGGTAGGATTCGCTTCGTGTATACTTAGGGACCGAGCCTGTGAATAGTGGGGAGAGGTGACCAGTCAAGTGGGGGCAGCGAGAGTGACAAAGATGAACTAGGAAGAGTTTGTTAGACGATTTGATTTGGAGTTTGCACCATCTGTTGAGATGCAACGACTAGTGAGGGATTTTCATGAGCTCCAACAGACCACCGAGACTGTGGCGGCGATCACCACCAAGTTTCAGGAACGAGCATTGTTGATCCCACAGTATGCTATAGATGAGGACATGAGGAGGATGAGGTATCATTACCTGCTAAGGGATGATATCCAAGAGTTTATGAGCTTCACAGGGTGCAAAACCCTGAACGAGATGGTGGAAAAGGCACGTGAGCGGAAGTTGGAGTTGGAGTTTCGCACCAAGCGGAAACCAGGGCAGGCACAGACTGTTGTAGGTCATGCTAAAAAGTCTAAGACTTCTGATTCTTCTGGTAGGGGCCAGCAGGTTCGTAGCCGATGTGCCAAGTGTGGGAGATCTCATGGTGGAGCTTGCGGGGAACGGGCCCGGTATGTTATACGTGTGGTCAGCCGAGTCACGTGAGCAAGGATTACCCCAATAAGAGCTTGATTTGTTTCCACTGCAACCAGACTGGCCACAAATGGGCTGATTGTCTAAGGTTGCAGGGAGGAGGAGGAGCAGTGGTGGTGCCTGTGCCCACCACAATGAGAGTCACTGATGGCCGCCCTACTAAGGCGGAAGCTCCAGCGGTGAAGAACCGCACGTTTCAGTTGACTTCCGAGGAGGCTAGAGTAGCACTAGATGTTATGGCTGGTACGTACTTATCTTCTTACTCTATATTGATTTGCATTGCTTATGTGTATGCGTTTTTGCTCATGTATATGGACCTTTTTGGTCAATGGTATGTCAACTCACGTTCTATTCGACTCGGGTGCTACCCGATTATTTGTATCTCTTGCGCTTAGCAAGAAGTTTCGGGATGCGCCTGGGACTTTGGGTTCCCTGCTTCTGGTTGAGATTATGGATGACTGCACTGTGAGTATTGCGAGGGTGTATCAGGATTGTGTCCTGAATGTGCTTGGTGAGAGGTTTCATGTTGACATAGTCCCGATACGTTTATGAGGACTAAAGGTGATCATCAGGATGGAGTGGTTAGGGGTCAATGGGGCCATGATCGATTGCGAGTGCCAGTTGGTAAGGGTTCGAACCCCATGTGGGGGAGAACTGGTTATTCATGGAGAGAGGGCCTTGCAGGGGCCAACCCTCTGTTCAGCTTCGAGGACTAGGAGACTTCTTCAGCAGGGTTGTTTGGGATTTTTGGCATATATCTCGGATACGAGGTTGAGACTGCGACAGATTTGGGAAGTGTACTGGTTGTACGAGAGTTTCAGGATGTCATTCCTGAGGAGTTACCTGGAGTGCCTCCGGAGAGGCAGGTGGAGTTTTGCATTGATTTAGTGTCATGTGCCGCTCCGATAGCTAAGGCACCGTACCGGGTAGCTCCGCCCAAAATGTAAGAGTTGTCTATGCAGTTTCCAGAGCTACTAGACTGAGCATTTATCCATCCAAGTAGTTCCATGTGGGGAGCACTGATCCTGTTTGTGAAAAAGAAGGATGGGTCACACAGGATGTGTATTGATTATCGAGAGCTAAACAATCTAACAGTGAAAAACTGTTATCCGTTCCCAAGGATCGATTCGATCAACTATAAGGTGCATCTTGGTTTTCCAAGATTCATCTTCGGTTGGGGTACCATCAGACGCAAATAGGGATGCAGATATACTGAAGACAGCCTTCAGGACTCGGTACTGGCACTATGAGTTTGTGGTGATTCCATTCGGGCTCACCAATGCCCCAAAAACGTTCATGGATCTCATAAACAAGGTGTGTAGGCTGATGTTGGATCGGTCGGTAATCATGTTTATCGATGATATTTTGGTCTATTCGAAGACCAAGGTGCAGCACGAGCAGGATCTGAGGAAGGTACTGGAGACACTGAGGATGGAAATGCTATATGCCAAATTCTCAAAGTGTGATTTTTGGGTGCGAGAGGTGCAGTTTTTGGGGCACATCATCATCGAGGAGGGTATTTCGGTTGATCTAGGCAAGCTTGTGGTAGTGATGCGGTGGGAAGTACCAAAGAATGCATCTGAGATCAATAGCTTCTTGGGTTTAGCGGGATATTATAGGAGATTTATCCAGGATTTCTCCAAGATCGTTGTGCCATTGATCCGTTTGACCAAGAAGAATGTGGCTTTCCGGTGGGGACCCGGAGCAACAGTCAACTTTTGAGATCTTGAGGCAGAGGTTGTATGAGGCCCCGATCCTAGTACTACCTGAGGGGCTGGACGATTTGGTAGTGTATTGTGATGCTTCGATCTCAGGGTTAGGGAGGGTACTGAAGCAGAGGGGGCATGTGATTGCTTACGCCTCAAGACAGTTGAAGCCTCATCAGTTGAATTACCCCACTCACAACATGGAATTGGGGGCAGTGGTGTTTGCGATCATGATTTGGAGACACTACTTGTATGGAGTACGATGCACTGTTTATACTGATCATAAGAGTTTGAAGTATTTGATGGATCAGTAGAACCTCAACATGCGACAGAGGAGGTGGTTGGATGTACTAAAAGATTATAACTGTGAGATCTTATACCATCCAAGGAAGGTCAATGTGGTGGTTGATGCTTTGAGCCGCAAGATGGCGGGTTCCCCAATTAGGAATGTTTTTTTTTAGGATGATAGTGATCTCTCTATTGTTGGATATGATCAAGGAGGCTCAAGTGGAGGGTTTGAAGATAGAAAATAAGAAGTTAGAGTGGATACAGGGTTAGATTCCTTGGTTTGTCCAGGATGGTCGGGGTCTATTAACCCAGTGTGGTCGAGTGTGCGTTCCAGCATTTAGAGGAGTGAGTCAGAAAATATTGGAAGAGGCACACAAGTCCAAGTTCTCTATACATCCAGGGGCTACAAAATGTATAGAGACTTGAGACTGAGTTACTGGTGGCCCATCATGAAGAGGGAGATCGCCTGGTTTGTGGTGTGTTGCTTGACCTGCCGAAAGGTCAAGGCCAAACATCAGCGACCTCATGGCGAGGTATAGCTGCTACCCATTCCCATGTGGAAATGGGAGGAGATCGCTATGGACTTCATCATGAAGTTACCAAGTACGGAGAGAGGTGTGGATGCCATATGGGTTATTGTGGATAGATTAACGTAAAGTGCCCACTTTGTTCCGATCTCCGAGAGTATCTCCGCGGAGAAATTAGCGGATATTTATGTGCGAGAGGTGGAGGTTAGGCGTGGGGTGCCAGTGTCAGTAATCTCTGGCCGGGATGTTCGATTCACATCTAGATTATGGAAGAGGTTCCACGTGGAACTGGGCACTCAGTTGCATTTCAACACGACATACCACCCCCAGACAGATAGCCAGAGCGAGAGGATGATCCATACACTCGAGGATATGCTTTGGCCACGCAAGTTGGATTTTGGAGGTAGTTGGAATACATACCTCCCAGTGGAAGAGGTTTCTTATAATAATAATTATCATGCCAGTATCAACCAAACTCCATTTGAGATGTTGTATGGTCGGAGATGTAGGACCTCGGTTTCGTTGGGGCGAGGTTGGACACCGAGTCATGGGGAGCACTGAGTTACTGCTCAAGACTAACGGGTTGATTCAGCAGGTGTGCGACCAGCTGCGAGTTGCACAGAGCCGTTAGAAAAGTTACGCTAACCGGCGTTGATCAGATCTAGAGTTCCAGGTGGGGGACTTGTGTTACTGAAAGTTTCGCCATGGAAGGGAGTCATCAGATTCCGGAAGAGGGGAAAGCTAGGGCCCTGATATATTGAACCATTCAGGATTACTGCCCGGGTAGGCAAGGTGGCCTATCTCTTGGATCTGCCAGACGAGCTTAGCCAGATACACAACACCTTCCATGTGTCCCAGCTTAGGAAGTGTTTCACAGACGAGGCCGCGGTTGTTTCTCTGGATAATATTCAGGTGGACGAGAGCATGAACTACATTGAGAGGCCCGTTGCGATTTCGGATAGCAAGACCAAGGTTCTTCGGAACAAGGAGGTAAAGTTAGTATAGGTGCAATGGCAGCATCAAAGGGGCTCCGAATGGACATGGGAACCGAAAGAGGAGACGCGAGATCGCTATCTGGATATGTTTGCGTGAGCAGACTTTAAGGACAAAGTCTAGTTCAAGTGGGGGAGATTTGTAACGCCTGTTCTAGGTATCATTTGATTTTCTAAGTAATTTAGGGTTTTAGACTGGAAATCGACGAGTAGGGAGCTCTAACTCGTTGAGTAGAAATTGTTTTTGGGACATGGGACTTAGGATCTACTCGACGAGTTGGAAGGCCCAACTCGATGAGTAGATGCTGTAAAGAGAAACCCTAATTTTTAGGGATTTGTACCCTATTTAATGAACTTATGGCTCATTTATAGCCTATCTCACCATCCTTACAACCTAGAGAAACCCTAGTTCGATCCTTATACCTTCTTGAGGGTGCAAGAGAGCTTTGGAGATTGATTTTGGTGTGGTTGTGAAGGATTTTGAAGCATGGAGAAGGAGGAGTAAAGAGAGTGACAGCAATAGATCCAACATCTACTTTGTATTGGCGACCATCTTGAGGTATAAAGTCGCTATGTTGATCTTTAGCTGCTCAGATCTCATTTTATGGAAGGAAATGGGCACTTTTGGTGCATAATGGTGTCATTCTTGGATTGGAACTTGTCATGAAGATATATTCCAGATCTGGACACTTCTAGGTCTTCAATGCAATAAAGTTACTCACTTTAACTATTCCTAACCTTTCTCCATGCCCTAAACTTTTTATAAACCTTAGCTTTGAGTGTTTTAGCCTCTAAAGCCTTGCATGTACTTTACATGCTAACTACACCCTAGGGGCGATGGATCTGTAGTTTTGGAGCCTTGGAATCCACTGGAAAGGACTTAACATGGAAAGGGCTGAAGGGACTCGACGAGTTGCTTAGCCAACTTGACGAGTCGGACAAGATTCACCAATTTTTAGGATCCTAAGTAATATCGGTGAGCTGGTTAGGGGATTCGGTCTAGAGATTTCGGTTAAGAGTTTTCAGCCCTTGGGTACTGAAGAACTCGACGAGTTACTCAGGTAACTCGACGAGTTGACTCGAGATTTCAGTTTTCTGGACTCTGAAGGAACTCGACGAGTTGCTAAATGCACTCGACAAGTTGGGGTCAACATGGACTGTTGACCTTGACTATTGACTTGGACTTTGATCAGGGTTGCCCAAGTGTGACTTTGAGGGTATTTTTGGTATTTCGGAGTTTGAAAAAACTAGTCACACAATGATTGTAGGCAGTTGAGTTGGAGTTGCACGTGGGGACTTATCCGATCCTAGCTTATCAGTTCAACACTTTTGGGAGGTGAGTCTCCTCACCATAACACTGGGTCGAAGGCACCAAGGCTGGCCATTTACTTGCTATGTGTTGTGCTAGTTGATTATGTGATATGTGGTATTCTAGTTGTATCTATGATACTTGTATGGAAGACCTCAGGGGGTTCCCGGGGCACGTAAGTGTAAGACCTTAAAGGGTTTCAACGACATCCTAGGTAAAGACCTCGGGGTGTTCTCGAGGTATTTAGGTGTAAGACCTTGGAGGGTTTCCATGGCATCCTAGGAAAAGTCCTTGGTGGGTTCCCGAGGAATTAGGGTATAAGACCCTAGAGGGTTTCCTGGGCATCCTTAATCAAGACCTCAGGGGGTTCCCGAGGCATTGGGCTAAGACCATGTGGGGGTTCCCATGGCACCTGGAGTAAGAGCCTGGAGGTTTCGAGGGCTTCCCTATATGTTTGTATGCATGACTTATGTGGTTTATGTAGCTTATATAACTAATATGGATTATGTGTTTATGTGGATTGTGTGGGGTATGCTCTGGGGAACTCACTAAGCATTAGCTTACAATTTGTTGATTGTTTCAGGTACTTCTGAGCCTAAAGGAAAGGGCAAGACTTGATGGTGTGACATCCACTCTCTCATGAGTTTTTTATGGGAGGCTTTGATATTTGAAATAATGCTGTTGATGTTATGGATTTGAAAACAATTGTTCTTGAGATTTTGTGGTTTACTGGAATTGTTTTGGTGAATTAAAATTGAATATTTTAATTGAAAATTTGGGTCGTCATAGTTCTACATGTGTGTTTGTTCTAAACTTATTGCTTTGTGTTATTATTGATGAAATTTTGTACCCCATTTAAAATATGATCCAAGTGTTCTTTTCTTAATTATGATGTAACCTTCATAATTTTCACTACAAGGAAAGTTATTTTCTACACTGATTACATCTAGGTTATTATATATTTTTTGGTTCTTCAAGTCATAAAACATGTATCATTTATTCATTTTTTACCTATTGGATAACTGATAAACACAAAAAGCCTCTATTTTTATAAATATTTTCATGCTTCCTTGTGTTATCATGAGTATAAGCAAGACAATCGAAGATCCAAAAATGCACATACGATGGAATCTTTCCAAGAAACATCTTAGGAGGAGTTTTTTTCTTCAATACTTACATGGAAAAAAGTTATATGATGTACGCTGCCACTATGACATACTCTCCCCAAAATTCAATCGGAAGTGAAGCCTAAGACCTTAATGTTCTATCTATTTCTAAAAGGTGTAAGTTCTCTCTTTCGATCATGAAACTTTACTATGGTGTATATAGGTAAAAGTTTTAAGGAGTATTGTATGATCTTTGTAGAGTTTTATCATATGTCGTAAATTAAAATCCGACCCATTATCAGTTCTTATTTGTTCACTCCATTTCTCAAATTGTGTTTCAACCATTTTCTGAAACATTGTTATAAACGTGTTTCTTCTCAATTTCTTTTTTCACGAGGTACACGTAAACTCTACGACTATAATTATTAACAATATACGGACAATCATGTGAACCATTAAACAATATGTGTTGATACCACCCTAAATGTCACATGAATTAACTCAAAACATCTAATTGTTTTGGGAGATCTGGTGGGAAGGGGATGCCTACTTTGTTTTTGCATGAATACATGAATCACAAAATTTACTGCAACTACCTAAATCTTATATTTGTTGGATTTTCTTGAGAACTACATATGACGTATGACCTAATCATCTGTTCCAGACTTCATGCTACGTTTATACCACCATCGACATCCCTTCTGGCTTGAATGAATACAAGTTGTACAAACCATCTTGCTTATTAATCGCCCCAAGTTGCCTTCTCGAATGTAAGTCCAATATGAAGCATGTTTCTGGAAAAAGGTTAGGGACCATAGTAAACCACCTACTAACGAGAAGTGGGTATCTGTTAGGTATTTTCAGATTCGGATCAAATACTATCTGATAAATCTTTATTCCCAACTTCTTTAAGGGGAAGTGAGTATCCATTAGGTATTGTCACAAAAGCATTGTTATTGTCTTCTTTCATTACTTTTGAGCCACTCCTTACTACGTGTAATTTGTTCACTCGCTCCAGAGTCTATGACCCACTAATCATTGGTTTTAGTTTTACATATCATGTTTTCTACAAGAGAAATTGGCATATTTCTTTAGAATTTGAGTTACTAATCATGCGAAGTTGTTTCTTTTATTCCGATTTTATGAGTCTGGGCATATGTGATTCTTAAATAATAGTCCTAGGTTCATTTTTAAGTTTTCTTATTGGATTTTTTAGTTAGAGGCTCTCAGTATCCACCATTATGGATATCAAATCAACTCGAAGCATCCATCCATGATGTGTCTAGGATTTTGACAATTAATGCACTGACGATCATCATTTTTCTTCTTGTTAGAGGGCCAATGATTATTTCCCATACAATTGTACTTCAAATCACTATTCCCTGAAGTTTGGAATGGTTCGTTGGCTGTAACACAAGTAATCCCAATTTGTCTTCGGTGATCATCTTAACTGACCAAATGGTATGCATATCCCAATATAAGAATCAAACTAAAGCTTGATAGTTGTGATTTGAAGGCTCCATATTCCTCATTCACTCCTATCAAGAAGTTTTATAAATTTCCCTTTTGGCACTTTTTGATCTCCCTTGGGTTTTATATGTTACAAAAATAATATTTTGGCGGAAAAACTTAAACCCTAAGTTCACATTCAACCTAAAAGATCTATGTTTTCACTATTGAATGCAATAACCAATTGAACATTAAGAACCCTAATATTTTCAAAAATAAGAAAAGAGTTTAGGGTTACATACCTTTTGATTGTAGTCACTTGGAAGCTAGCACAAAAATTCTCATGCTTCTAATGGTTCATACCCAACCCTAGCAACAAAGAGGCTTAAAGACAGACGAGAAGGGAGATGGTAATTTCGGCTATCCTTTGAGATAATGAGGTGGCTAAAAATCCAAGGTCAAGGGGTATTTATATAGAGTAACTTGGAAACCCTAGATAACCCTAACTTGAATATTATATTAATATCTTAAGTTAGTTAATTATCTGCTCCCTAATTATCTATAAGGGATATTCTAAAACCCTAAGAATATTCCTTCCACAAACTGTCCATCCTAAAGAAGGAAGGTTCTAGAACCTCTTGTTCAACTATTGAGCAATTACAGTTACACCTCTGTACTTTTACTTAATACAATTAATCTCAAAATGAATTCCAAATATTTTATGGTTATTTATTAATTAAATAATATTGTTTATAAATAATATATTATTTTCATAACATATTAATAAATTTATTTATTGCTATTTGTTAATCATATGATAAATCAAAATCTCTCTCTCTCTCTCTCTCTCTCTCTCTCTCTCTCTCTCTCTCTCTCTTTCTCTAAAATCTATCCTATTCAATTACTAGGTCTGAGGGCAACCCAAAAGGACTTTGCTAATAATTCAAGTGTATACTAATTTAGTTATTGGCTTAAACACATAATCTAACACTCTTCCACTTGCATAGGTCTTTAACTACAATTACCAGTGAAACTTCTAAATTAGCCAGCAAAGAGTGATTCCATAGCAACTGTCGAACTCTAAACTAATCAAACATTCGCCCTAAGATAAGTGATCAAATATTCCTCCGTTCTTCAGTATATCATATAGACATGAGACATGGATTAGAATCAATCTCATTGTCCAAGTTTTGTTTCATGATTTCTGATTTGTGATGACATTATAAGACTTCTATTTGAACACGTCAATTTAGTCCTAGTTGGGCCCAACGCTTGTAACATCCCAAAAAGCATGACCAAAAATTTCATTTTTGATATAAAGGTTCATAAAACAATTTAAAGAAAACATCATCAAGTTATTTCATTTCATAAAAACCATAGATCATATGTATCAAAAGCAGGTCATAAAGTAGTAACAATGTCAGAGTACAAATCCCAAGAATCTCATATGCGGAAAATTGTGTGTGTGATGCGTTGCTACTATGCCGACTCCTTTCCCTTCGAAGAGGAAGTACCTGAAACCAAAACTGAAAACCATAAGCACAAAGCTTAGTGAGTTCCCCCATCATACCACATACCATACATGTCTAACATATACGGGTACTAGCTACCCCTTTGGTCTATTTCAACCGGTAACTTGCCTAGCATATCAGGGTGATGGCCTACCCCTTCGGTCTTATCGACATGTAACTTGCCTAGCATATCAGGGTGCTGGCCTACCCCTTTGGTCCTGTCGACCGGTACTTCGCCTAGCATATCAGGGTGATGACCTACCCTTTAGTCCTTTCGACCGGTACTAGAGACTCTTTCACCCCTAATTCTACCACATAGAATCCTAATGCATTAATATAAAAGTCATATATTTCCTAGCTTATCCGGGTGCTGGCATATCCCTTCGGCCTTATCAACTGGTATTGGGGTCTATCATACCCCTCTTACCACTATCACATAACATCATAGCATACTAGCACAAAAGCATAACAGATAGTGACATACCAGATAATTATCACAAAGACAGTCATCTTTACTATAGCTCTTACAATGGGCCGACATTGGTTCCTTAGACCCACTTCTACCAGAAGGTAAATCACCTCGATGTCACGTTATAGCTGAACTATCCTTGGTGCTGGGATCAAATCCTCTCAAACCCCTACAATCTCCTTAAATTACCCTTTCATACTCATAACCCCTTTAAGGGTCAAGTCCGGTCAATGGTCAAAGTCACAATTAACATCCTGGTTAACTCAAATCGCTGAGTTGGTCCATCAACTCGTCGAGTTCCATAATCCATAAAACCTTGAAATCTCGATCCTACTCGTCGAGTTCTTTCATGAAGTCGTTGAGTTCCATGATTCATAAAACTCTGGAAACCTCCATCCTATTCGTCGAGTTCTTCCTCATAACATAGTCGGGACCTTTTACTCGCAACTCGCCAAGTTCCTCCTTGAACTCATCAAGTTCTCCTTTATACATAGTCGATACATTTTGCTCATAACTTGCCGAGTTCCTCCTTGAACTCGTCGATTTCTTCAATCTTCAAGCCCAAAACATGTCCAACTCGCTGATTTATCTCCTATACTCAACGAGTTTATTCAATAACAGAAAATGTTGGAGGACCATGACCCAACTCGTTGAGTTGTATGAACAACTCATCGAGTCCCCCATAGTCTAAATCCATATAGTCATTTCTAGTCGGGCTTAATGCATCCAAGTCATTAATATGGTTCCCTAGGGTCGATATATCACGTAAAATTTCTAACTTTACGTACATGCATGGGTTATTTAGCTCAAAAGCCCTAAAAAGTTGTTCACAAGTTGCATGGGACTCCCATGGCCATAAAGTTGGCACCTTTATGCCATGGAGTCCCTTAAAGGCTTTGGATCTGGAGTCATGACTCCAAAACATGCTTGCATCCATGAATGCTCCCAAAATAGGCTCCTTAAAGCCCTAAACTACTCCATGATTGATCTAGTAAATAAATAGTCAAGGTATGGACTTTATACCTCAATAAGGTCGGTTTTACAACAAGATCTCTTGGTCCAAGACTTCTTCCTTCAACCAAGAACTTCTAGCTTCCACTCCTTCAAGGAAATACCAAAGAATCACTCTCTTTTCACTTACACGCACTCAAAAGGCTCAAGAACACAAATTAGGGTTTTTATGGACTGAGGGAGATGATGAGGGAGGCCCCAATGAAGTTTTAAAGTCTTTAAATAAGGTGTAAACCCCGAAAATAAGGGTTTCACTATGGCAGCCCTACACGCCGAGTTGAGGTTTCTCAACTCGTCGAGTAGACTTTAAGTCCCGCGTCCCAAAAATTTGTTTCTACTCGACGAGTTTGGGACCTCCAACTCATCGAGTCCCTTTGCAATAATGAATTACTCTTATTAAAATACATACAGGAAGTGGGCATTAAAAATCTCCCACACTTATTTTAGACTTTGTCCTTAAAGTCTGCTGCATTTGGGAATAGTTTGGGGTAGTGCTCCCTCATCTCGTCCTGTGGCTCCCAAGTCCATTCCGAGCCCTTGCGGTGCTGCCATTGCACCTTCACTAAATCGATCTTCTAGTTCCTCAGATCCTCCGTCTTCCTTTCGAGGATGGCTAGCGGCCGGTTGATGTAGTTTAGGCTGTCGTCCACCTAAATATCCTATAGGGGTAGCACCGCAGAGTCATCTACCAGGCACTTCCTCAGCCGGGAGATATGAAAGATACTGTGGATCTGACTAAGCTCGACTGGAAGATCTAGCCTATACTCCACCTTGACCACCCGAGCTACAACCCTGAAAGGATAAATGTACCTGGGGGCCCAACTTGCCTCGCTTCCTAAACCGAATGAAACCTTTCAAGGTGACACCTTCTGCCGACTTTGAGCCGTCTGAAGCCTGCTCCGGATTTTTGGATCCTCTCCTTCATCTTGAGTACCACTTTGGTACTCCCCATGACCCTCTGTCCAACCTCACCCCCAACATATTAGGGTTCTGGACTTCCTACCATATAACATCTCGAAGGGAGGACGGTCGATACTCACATGGTAGCTATTATTATAGGAAAACTCTGCCAAGGGAAGGTAGGTATACCAACTACCATCGAAATCTAGGACACATTCCCGTAGCATATCCTCCAGATTCAGGATAGTCCGCTCGCTCTGACCATCCGTTTGCGGGTGAAAAGTCATGCTAAAGTGCAGACTAGTACCGAACTTGTCATGAAATTTCTTCAAGAATCTAGAATTAAATCGTACATCTGTTTCAGAGATCATGGAGACTGGCACTTTGTGTCAAGCTACTACCTCCCTGAAGTAGATATCAGCCAGCTTCTCGGCCGAAATTCTCTCTTGGATTAGAATAAAATGGACACTCTTGGTCAACCGATCCACAATGACCCAAATCGAATCCATTCCACATGCGGTCTTGGGATGTTTCGTGATGAAATCCATAGTAATATCCCCCCCCCTCCACTTCCACACAGGGATATCCAATGGTTGCGTCTTGCTGTGAGGCCTCTGGTGCTCTGCCTTGACCTTCTTGCAGGTCAGGAGTCACTCGACGTACCAGGCTACATCCCGGTTCATGCAGGGCCACCAGTAATCTGGATGAAGATCTCTGTACATCTTCGTCGCCTCGGGATGGATTGAAAATCTGGACTTGTGGGCCTCATCCATCAGACTTTGTCATACTCCGCCCTAGTACAGAACCCATACCCTCCCATTCAGGGTCAACACTCCATGGCTATCATAATCAAACAAGGCCACCTGAATTATGATCCGATCACATTTTCGATGCTCCTTCTTCATACCCTCAACCTGTGTCTCTCAGATCCGCTCCAAAAGTGGAGCCACCACTATCATCCTCAAGAAAATGTCTCTGATCAGGGCTACCTTGCGGCTAAGTGTATCGGCCACAAAATTGGCCTTCCTCGGGTGGTAAAGGATCTCACAGTTGTAATCCTTCACCACATCTAGCCACCGACGTTGCCTTATGTTTAGATTTGGCTAATCCATGAGGTACCTTAAGCTCTTGTGGTCCGTGTAAATGGTAAAATGAACCCCATAGATGTAATGTCACCAAATCTTGAGGGAGAACACAACCGCTCCCAACTCCAGATCGTTTGTCTGGTAGTTCGCCTCGTGAGGCTTCAACTTCCTCGAGGTGTAGGTGATGACGAGCCCCCTATACATCAATATTGTGCCTAAACCCGAGATGGATGCATCACAGTACACTACAAAATCCTCTACGCCCTCTGGCAGGGCCAATATTGGTGCGTCGCACAATCTTTGTCTCAAAGTCTCAAATGTTGCCAGCTGTTCAGGCCCCCAGCGAAATACAATGCCCTTCTTCGTCAGCCGGGTCAGTGATACCGCTATGTTGGAGAAATCCTGTATGAATCTCCGGTAATAGCCTGCTAAATTTAGGAAACTCCGAATCTCATATGGAGACTTCAGAACCTCCCATCTCATCACGGCCTCTACTTTGGCCGGGTCAACCAAAATCCTGTTCTGGTTGACAAGGTTCCCCAGAAACTGCACCTCATGCAACCAGAACTCACACTTGGAGAACTTGGTGTACAAGCTCTCCTTCCTCATGGTATCCAACACCTCCCACAAGTGCTCCTCATGCTGCTTGTGCGTCTTGGAGTAAACCAAAATGTCATTGATAAAGACTATCACAGACCAATCCAACATCGGTCTGCATACGAGGTTCATGAGGCGTATGAATGTGACATGAGCATTGGTGAGCCCGAAGGGCATCACCACAAACTCGTTGTGACCATAGCGAGTTCAAAAAGCAGTCTTCTGTATATCCTCATCTATGAGTCGCATCTAGTGGTAGCTTGATTGTAAATCTATCTTGGAAAACCAAGATGCCCCCTGTAGCTAGTCGAAGAGATCATCAATCCTCTGGAGTGGGTAACGGTTCTTCACCATTACCTTTTTCAGCTCCTGGTAGTCTATACACATCCGATGCGACCCATCCTTCTTCTTCACAAAGAGGATCGGGGCTCCCCAGGGTGAACTGCTCGACCTAATGAGTACATTGTCTAATAGCTCATGCAACTATCTAGACAACTCCTGCATCTCGAGAGGAGCCAACCGATATGGTTCCTTGGCTATCGGAGCCACACCAGGGACTAATTCGATCCTAAACTCCACTTGTCTCTCCGGTGGTATCCCAGGTAACTCCTCTGGAAATACGTCTAGGCACTCACGCACCACTGGTACATCACTCACAGTCACCTTACCCTACTCCCTGGTATCCATAATGTAGGCGACATACCCTACAAAACCCTGCTGAAGGTAGCACCTAGCCTTCATTGCCGAACACATAGCTGTTCCATGTTGCGGCCTCTCGTCCTGAATCACCAGCTCTCCCGCACTTAGGGTCCTAACACGTACCAACTGCTTCACACAGTCGATCACCTCCCCATTAGGGCTCAACCTGTCCATGCCTATAATAATCTTGTTCCCCTTCAAAGGAATAGGAACCAAATCCACAAGATACTACTCATCGTACAACCTCAAAACGCAATCTCGGAAAACCTCAGATGCCTGGACAGATAGGTTGTCAATAATCTCGACCTTTAAAGGGCAATCCAACATGCCTGGAGACTCATAAAACCTCTTGCTAAGTGCAAGAGAGACGAATGATCGGGTAGCCCCCGAGTCAAATAACACCTGTATTGGGATGTCATTCACATGGAACGGTCCTAAACAAAACACATAAACATAGCACATAAACATTCGGTGTGGCACGTGCCTCATCAGTAGTCAGCTGGAAGGCTCGGCTACTGACCACTGGAGCATTTGTCTTGCATGTCGGCCATCCGTGATCCACAAGGTCGCTGGAGCTAGCGCTACCAGTGGCGCTGCTGGTACTAATCTTGGTTAATTGGCCTTTTTATGGACCTTCTTATTTCAATGAAAGAAAATCAGGTCTGATTTCTTAAGGGTGGGGGTAGGGGCAGTACAATCCCTACCAAACTGCCAAAGCTTGTTGCACTTATAGCAGCCCAATGACCCTAGTCTACAAACTTCCTCATGAGACTTGCTGTATTTCCCACAACGGCTCTGATCCTGCTGTCCCTTCGACCTAGTATCGGGTCCCTTGGGTTTCTTCCCTGAAACCTTAGTAACCTACCCAACCTCTTCCTTCCTCTTCCGGATGTGCTCTATATCAATCTCCCTCTCTCTCGCCCTCGCTATCATGCCCTCCAAAGTTGGGCATGCTAAGTAGCTGACATGTTTCCGGATGTCAGCACTTAACATATTGTAGTACCAGGTCTTCCTCATCTTCTCATCCCCCACGTACCGAGGCACCCATAAGGCCCCTCCCTAAACTTGGCAGTAATCTCTGCCACCGACTCGGTCGTCTGTCTCATGTCAAGAAACTCCCTAGCCAACTGTTGAATCTCCACAGCTGGTGCAAACTCAAGCCTAAACCTGGTCACGAAGTCCGACAAGTCATTGCCTTAATGCATGGGGCTCCCAATGAATCACTGACTGCCTCCCACCAGTCTCTAGCTCTGTCCCTCAAACACCCTGCAACATACCGGACCTTCGACCCCTCAAGGCAGAACCTCATCAACTATGTAGACTCGATGTCTGTAATCCACCTCCTGGCCATAATGGGGTCCTTCACCCCATGGAATTCTAACTCAACACATGCCCTAAAAGCCTTGATGGAGGTGTGTGTGTCCCTGTCTGGCCAGATGCCATTTCGCTCCTGAACGCCTTGAGACGCTCCTCCATCAGCTCAATGATATCTTCCTTGATTGACCTGAAAATCACCAGGGTCGCCTCAAAGATGCCTCTTGTAATCTCAGACGCAATGAACTCGCATAGTCCGTCATCAACCGACTAGGAACTTGCACCCGAACCTAATCCAGACCCCGAACCTCCTGCTCCAAAACATGTCACCACCATTCTGAAATAAAACACATTTTCTTCAGGTTCATACATAATATCGAGAGGTCTCACACACTCTATAAGTTCCTTGGTTCTATCTCAGCCCTCCTTGACTTGAGTACGGATCCTCTGCTTCCAGTAGTACGGGCACATACTACCTTCCACATCTATCCGTACTTTCCTCAAGGATTACCTTGACTTCACCAAGTCCCTTCTACTACTACTGGTCACTACACTAATCTCATCCTAGGATTGCCCTAAGGTAACTCTCCGACCTACTCTCTGCCATCAGCTGCATAATAAATCCCTACTACCTTTAGCTAACTAGCTCGCGAATACAATTAAATATCACTAACACCAGATAATTCTTCGAATGAGAGGTCCTACCCTACAACGGTTGGACTCAAACAAGAGCTGCGAAATAGGGCTAGACCTAACCTTTTGAAATTATGTAGTCCTCACAATTTGTAACTTAAAGTATCCGTTTACTAGTTAGTTAAAGATAACTAAAACTCCTAAAAGCACAAAGCAACCAGCATTCGAGCATTAAGTAACAAAACGAAGCATATCCTATTCATGCGATCATATCACTACCTAATGAAATTCAATAACCACATATAGGAGGCACATAAGGCATCTTCCTAGATCTGTAGCCCTAATCTAGCATGCAGTTCTCATACATATAATAGGCATATAAGGGATCCTTCCTAGATCCTCAGCCCTAATCTAGCATGTAATTCTCATAATCATATCATATATCATAACTAACATGTATGGGTATCTTGGGGAAAACTTACTTGAGCTCGGCCGATTGCACACATTACACACCTTGTTCTTTCTCAAAGCTCCTTATTTTAATTTTTTTAAAAATTATATTCTTGTAAAAACCTTTCAAACCCTTGATTTGAGTCCAGACACTCTGAAGGTGTGTCCGAATCCCTCAAACCAAGGATTTGAAACCAACTTGTAACATCCCAAAAATCATGACCAAAAATTTCATTTTTGATATAATGATTCATAAAAAAATTTAAAGAAAACATCATCAAGTTTTTTCATTTCAGAAAAACCATAGATCATATGTCTCAGAAGCATGTCATAAAATGGTAACAATGATAGAGTACAAATCCCAAGAATCTCATACATGGAAAATCGTGAGTGTGATGCACTACTACCGTGTCGCCTCCTTTCCTTTTGAAGAGGAAGTACATGAAACAAAAACTAAAACCATAAGCACAATGCTTAGTGAGTTGCCCCATCATACCACATACCATACATAACTCATATTGTCTAACATATACGGTTACTATCTACCCCTTCAGTCTCTTTCATCCGGTAACGTGTCTAGCATATCAGGGTGCTGGCCTACCTTTTTAGCCCTATCGACCGGTAACTTGCCTAGTATATCAGGGTGCTAGCCTACCCCTTCGGTTCTATCGAATGATACCTCGCCTAGAATATCAGGGTGTTGGCCTAGCCTTTCGGTCCTTTTGACTGGTACCGGGGACTATTTCACCCCCTACTTCTATAACATAGCATCCTAGTGCATAAACATATAAGTCATATACTGCCTAGCTTATTCGGGTGTTGGCATACCTCTTTGGCCCTATCGACCAATACGGGGGTCTATCCTACGCCTCCTACCATTATCACATAACATCATAGCATACTAGCACATAAGCATAACAGATAGTGACATACCAAATAATTATCACAAAGATAAAACATCTTTACTATAGCTCTTACTATTGGATCAGCATTGGTGCCTTCGACCCACTTCTACTGGAAGGTAACTCACCTCAATGTCGCATAATAGCTGAATTGTCCTTAGTGTTGGGATCAACTCCTTTTAAACCCCTACACATAACAATCTCGTTTAATTACCCTTTCATACTCATAACCCCTTTAAGGGTCAACTTTGGCCAATGGTCAACGTCACAGTCAACATCTTGGTCAAAGTAAACATCCTGGTTGACTCAACTCACCAAGTTGGTCTATCAACTCGTCGAGTTCCATAATCCATAAAACCCTTAAATCTCAATCCTACTCATCCAGTTCCATGATTCATAAAACTCTAGAAACCTCGCTCCAACTCGTTGAGGTATTTCATGAACTCGTTGAGTTCTTCCTTATAAAATAGTCGAGACCTTTTACTCACAACACGCTGAGTTCCTCCTTGAACTAGTCGAGTTCTCCTCCGTACAAAGTCGGGACATGTCACCTGCCGATTCTACCATGTCACCTGCCGATTCTACCATCGAAACACCGGGAGGTGTCATTGTCACCATTTCCCTGTGGCTGCTTGTCCGGGAATCAAAGAAATCGTCGTTGTTGCTGCTCTGTTGACGATGACGACCATCTCATGTCCATCTTGCTATCGGACGTCGGGGAAGATCGATAGAGATGATCAGAGTCGCCAACCCCATTGTGGAGGTCGAAACCACCAGCCATTGCCGCCGCAGGTGCTGCTGTTGGAGACGAGGAACACCAACGGGTCCATTCCTCCGCTGATGTTACTATCATTCGAGGTAGCCATCAATATGGGGACATTTCTACCACTTTTAGCTACCACCATCGCTGCTAGATCTGTTGCCGCCATGTTACCCCTTTATAGCCACCACGAGCCACCGTGGGAGGTAGTTGTGTATGTGTTTTGGTATGTGTGT
This sequence comes from Lactuca saligna, assembly GCF_052625555.1. Taxonomy (NCBI): domain Eukaryota; kingdom Viridiplantae; phylum Streptophyta; class Magnoliopsida; order Asterales; family Asteraceae; genus Lactuca; species Lactuca saligna. The sequence goes on along the minus strand of NC_136424.1, from coordinate 95,295,268 downwards.
GTGTGTATTGCTGTTGTGAGAAGGTTTTGTGTGTTGGTTGTTTGTCCAAAAATCACAAGAAATGCCACCACCACTGTGAGGTGGTGGCTACCACCACGTTCCACCACCGGCCACCACAAGGGTGGTTGCGTGTGTGTGTGTTTATTTTAGTGTAGTGTGTGTGTTTATTTTCGGTGTTCATTGTAAAATTCTACAAGCCAAAAGAATAATGAAATAACCTCAAAACCACCACCGTGAGGTGGTAGCTGCCACCTCCTGCCGCCACCGACCGCCGTGTGTGGTAGCGGTGTGCTTGCCTTGTTGTGTTTCACTCGTTTGGGGGATGCTTGGACAAAGTGGGCCCAAGGAAACCCTAATTGAACTAATAAAACCCTAATGGGCCCAATGAGGCCCAAAGTGACCTAAAAGCCTAACCAATTGATTAATGGGCTAGTATTGGGTAAGAAACCCTAATGGCTTAAAACCCTAATTTTGGGATTGATCGGGACAGACACAGGAATTATTTTACAAACCTAAAATGTTAATTAATAATCATTTGCATTCAATCTAAGGCAATATTGGACTTAATGAATTAAGTCCTTAATGGGTTAAGTTGGGACACTTAACCTTAATCATCATTTCATGAAAGAAACCCACATTTGGGCCATTAGAATTGAATTGTGAATTACACCTAGTCACACCATATGATTTATCTAATAGAGTAATGGACTTAATGGATTAGTCCTTAATGGGTTAAGTGAGAAACACTTAACCCTAATCATCATTTCATGTGAAAACCCTCTTTCACTTGGGCCTTGAGTTGGGCTTTTCCTTTAGGCTTTGGTAATTGGATTATTAATGGTCCATCCAAGAATAATCATATGGATTAGAATATGTTGATGGGTTTAGGGTAAGGCCCATATAAGGGTGTGGGCCCAATATGGAAAATTGGGTCGTGGATGGGCTATAGTTTGGGCCTTGATAATTATATGATATTGTGCCATTGGAAATGCCAAATGTTTGGGCCAGACTATGTAGTTGGGACTTTGATTATGACCATGAAAAGGTTTGGGCCCAATTAGGAAAATTGGGCCATATGTTGGGCTTTAATTCCTAGTTTAAGTTTTGGGTCTTTGGATTGGGGCTTGGGCTTGAATCAAGCCAAGATGGGGTAATGTAGCTTGTTACTCCAAGAATTTGTGGTTATGTTGTTGGGACCCAATTATTAATTGGGTGATGTTTTGATATTGACATTTTGGGAATCTGTCATCCAACAGATGGGATTGTGTCTACGAGACTTCAGTATTTTGAGGTGAGTTATCCTCACTATATCAATAGGGTCTAAGGCACCAAGGCCAGCCCTTTATGATTTTATCCAGGTTATGGCATGATATGTTATTGGTTTACATCCTGGTAGTTAGGATGATGTTATGCTTATGTTAGTGACCTGGTTAGGTCAATGTTCTGATTATAGAATGATGTTATGTTAGTGACCTGGTTAGGTCAGTGTCCTGCTTATAGAATGATACTATGTTAGTGACCGGTTAGGTCTGTATTCCGGTCTTTAGAATGTTGCTATGATTAGAGATATGTTAGATCGGTTTGACTGATATATGATATGAGTTAGTATATGATATTTATGTGCACATGTTTTTGATTGGGGGTTGGGTTGATGCAGTCCTGCTTTGTGTTGTAGGCCAACATACCCAGTGAGCAGTCTGGATAGGCTGTAGGCCCTGCGTGGCGGTCTAGTCATGTCGAAGGCTCGGGAGCAGTCCAGATAGGTTGTAGGCCCTGCAAGGCGATCCAGTCAGGCTGAAGGCTCATTATGCATGTTGTTCTATATTTGTTATGTGATATGGTTATATTGGTATGACGTTGGTATTTTGGGGAAACTCACTAAACTTCAGACTTACATTTATTGATTATGTTTCAGGTACTTCTGATGATCGTGAGAAGACGAAGGCATGATCGTGCACCTCCTTATATTTTCATGAATTGATTATGGGGATACTTTGATGCTTAAAGTATGTTGAAAACAAATTGTACTAACTTAATGGTTTTTAATGATTTAAAAGTTTTAAATTGGCTTGAATATTATGGGTGTTACAAGCACAATTTTCTAGCTCCAGAAAACCTCTTTATTTGCTTCTATACAACAATCTACACCGGTTTACAAAAAAAATTGATGAACTAAATCAGAAATCAGAAATTATCATCAATTACGCTTCCTATAGATGGAGCCTAAACAGAACTTGGATCAAAGTTTATACCCCACTACGTGGTCTACCAACAATACCGCTCTTCTCATAGGGTTAGCATGGAACAACCCATGTAACAGAATATGTTCCAAATATGATTCAACAACATACTTACTCAGCCTACTGGAAAAAAAAATTAAAATTTGAAAATTTGAAAAAAATAAGGAAATAGGAAATAATAGACTTACGTTAGGATTTAAACATATAAATCAAAGTATTGAGCCAAAAGGGATAAGGAAGATTCCAAAGATCTAAGGGCCTGAGATAGAGTATAAAAAAAAAAAAACAAAGTCAAAGAAACTTGTTGCATGAAGGACCCATTATGCGTTTGACAAAATTTTGGATACTTTTCCACAATACATTTGATCATAAATGATGTACCATTATTAATAATCATATCCTTTTGAGAATTATCTGAAAAAAAAAGAAACACAACACAATAAAATACGGTCATATTAACTGATAATCAATTAATGAAGCATATTTAGGGGAAATGAGCATTCAAATTTCATTAATCAAACATTCAACTTTCATTAATTCAACTAAAAAAAAAGAAAAAAAAAGGTCATCAATCAAATAATCAGAAAGATGCGTTAGTAGCCCATATAACAAATAGATCCACCAGATACATTTCACCCAACATCTCCCTCACTTGATCCGATTTGCATACCTTTATGTAACACATCTAGTGAAGAGGCACTTTCAGGTCTAAAATCATATATATATATATATATATATATATATATATATATATATATATATATATATATATATATATATATATATATATATATATATATATATATAAAATAAAAAAATGCAGAAAGATGAATAAAAGTTAAAAAAACATAGTAGGGTTCTTATAAGTCGATAATCAACAAGGTGGTTGACATAACCTTATAGTCTTTTCATACTGAATGGAGATTTATTGATGTCATCATATATCCCATGTGAAATTGTTGTTAATGAGGGGTCTACATCCCGAAAGCTAAGTTTTAGATCATTGAAGACTTTGGCTTCCTAAAGAACTTTTCCTTTCCCGATTTTCGTCACATTACAAAGAATCCTTTTAAAGAACAAATGTACACTAAAGTAATAGCAAACCATAAAAAAACTTTGGAAATTATCAAACAATCTGGTAAGAAGTTATAAAAATGAAAAACATGTGACATATTTTATAAAATTAATATTATAAGGATCGACTGATGTTGAAAGTTTTGTGTGTCTAGCAACAATGCCATCAATATCGGTAACTAGCATAAACATGCACATATGTTCCATACTCAAAAAAGAATCACTAGCTGCTGGCTCGCAAGAATCCTCGAGCTATCAATCACAAGTTAAACATCTGTCAATAATCGGATTCGACCCACACTAAGTGTCCAAACAAGGGTAAAATACCTTTTTACCCTCTTCATAACTTGGCCCCAAAGCGAATGCCCAATTCAACATTCCAAAAGGACCAAACATGGCCCAAAACATCATAAGGTTATCCATGATCAAACATCTAGTCAAAGTCAAGGTCAACAGTCCATGCTGCCCAAACACGCCTTGTTGACTTGCAAACACGCCGTGTTTCACCATCATCCAAATAATCAGGAAAACCCAGCCAACACGTCGTGTTGACTTTCAAACATGTTGTGCTTAATACATTGAGTTGTTTTCTCCGATACCAAGAGCTCCAAAGCTTAGATCTAGTCCATAATGTGGTCCAGAAGGATAAGGTTTCCAACTTTATCCATTATGACTACCCAAAAAGGTTCGAAACTCAATCTATAAATCATAATAATACAAAGACTTAAGCAATAATCACTTAATCCATAAAGACATAACTCCAAAACATAGATCTGACTCCAATGAGTTGGAAAACTACGTAAAGTTGCCAACTGTACGTTCATGCATGTCTAAATGAAACTCTTAAGCTTAAAAAGACTTAATAAGTGACTTAATTCATTCATGAAACCAACTATCTCATCAAGCTTGCACCTTTATGCTCAAGGAGTCCAATACAAACTCAGATCCAGAATAACAAGCCCTTAAATGACTTTACTCTCTCATCAACCCAAAAGAGACCAAAAGCACAACAAAGCACAATATGAAGAGATCTAAACATCTATAAATGATGGTTCAAACATGATCTTAGAAATCTTGCACAAGAGAAGATGATTCTGGATCCAATACCTTTCCACAAAGCAAGACAATTTCAAGATCTCCTTTTCCTTCACAAAGACCAAAAATACGCACGAAGAACTTCTTACTAGCTTAAGGACACCACCAAGAGACTTAAATATTGATTTTAGGGTTTTAGTGACAATGGAGGCTGGTAGAGAGGCCATCCATGAGGACTTAAGGTCTTTACATAGGGTACAACACCCTAAAAATTAGGGTTTTCTCCACTAGCCTCCAACACGCCATGTTATGGCACAAACACGCCGTGTTGGCCTTAATGAAAGCCACACTTTTTCTTATCTAGACACGTCGTGTTGGTGCCTCCAACACGTCGTGTCGAATCCTCAAAAAGTGATTATATCCAAAGTTGCTCCTCAAAATTTCGGGTGTTACAACAATCCCCCACTTAAATTAGATTTCGACTTTGAAATTGTTCCTTACAATCTCCTCTACCGAACTGACGATCCTAACTGAACTCCCTGAATCCCAAAAATAACTGGGGAAGTCACCCTACTCTGATGACCGCCCACCCTTACTGTTGTCAAATCCAACGTAGAAGATACCCAACCACTATACCTGAAACTGAAAACCCTTAACAATGTCGAACTCATTGACAGACAACACCAATCAAAACTACCCCTACCACCTACCAGATTCCTGATAAAAGATAGCCATCACTACCCAGCTCAAAACCAGAAATTCAATACCTTATATGAAAAGAACTCAAACACATAAATCATGAATTTTCCACTAATCCCAATTTGATAATATGCACCAAAATCTTTTAATTAACCCGTGACTCACTGACACGCCACTCCAAACACTACTCTTACGAGCAAAGATGAGAATTCCAAGAATCCCACATTTACCTCCAATCCTTAACCATTCAGATGTACCCCCATCAAGCAAAACACTCGATACATTAACAAAGAACTTTCGTTTGAGACTTCATAACCGGTTCCCAACCTTGATAATCAACCTCTCGTAACAGCTTGCGAGCAAATAGGATTATAATGCAAACATTTTGAGAGACTTTATGATACACGGCCGATACTCCCAACAACCTTTAATTGTTCCCTTTATCCAAACCAACTGATTATGTTTCTCCTGACTTCCATTAATGCACCAATACCGAAAGTACCATACTTAGATGAAATCAATAATCATGATCACTAGGCCTGCAGCCTATGTCTAGAATACCCTAATAAGGTCCTCATGATCAATTGAATCAAGATTCCTTACTTGATTGAGACTAAACATGTTCCACTAATACTCAATCAACTTGAAAAGACTTCTAAAATGATCCTGAATGCCACCCAACCCAAGCCTTCTATGAATCAAAATTCCACACCACTATTGAGGGTAAGCATACCCAAAGACCAAAGGAGAATAAAACATACTAAATTTGATAGTAAGATGACACACCCATTGAACTTCCACCAACACAACTTGAAACCCTTAGGGAAACTTTGTTGAATTCCCCACAATGCAACCCATAATCGGAACACATGACATTAAATTGAATGAACCAAAAACCTTGTGGGGCTGCACGCACCAAATTCTAAAACTGATTCCTTGATCGATCCCTAAACCAAGATCCCACATACTCACACTGCAGAACCCTAAAATCCATTCCTCAATACCACGAACTCGCACCGATCGGTGATCCTCCAAGAAGAATACCCATTTCTCCCCCACTTAGGGTTCGAACTACGCCTACTGGTATTGAAACCAACCCAAATCTTACCCAGCTCAACCAGGTACAACCATCCGTGACCCCGGGAAAGAATAACACACGTAGGATGACCTTCCAGATAAGGATCAAACGAATCCCAAGAGAGTACTAAATTTTAGCTGAAGGTCTCCAATATTTCCCAACCATGACCACTTATCATTAAGGATCCCTTATAAGAGCATAAAATAACACTGACTTATGATCCAAAACTTACACTCCTTTCTTGCAATCACAATCGCTAATCCGGTACCTGACCTACCTATCACCCAAGAACATGGACCCTTGATCTCATCACCAACATCCATACCACATCAACCTACCTACACACTAGTGCATTGACATCCTGTCTCCAAATGTTGCAACCAACCGACCCCAATCTAGGTTTACATCCCAACCTTGAAGGTTACAAGCCTGCTCACTCCTTCCTTGAACTCAGAAAACTAAAAGGGAAAAATCCCCACCATAGATAGCGACATACCAAACCATCAATCAACCATTCTACTTCCAACTGCAATCCCGAAACCAATCATAACAATCGATCCATCCTTAAGTCCCATGACTCAAATGCACGGTCTTGAGTAAAACCCTCGAGACCTTAAAATCAACAAGCTCATCTATGTATGCACCAAACAATTCAAACCAATATCCCCATTGGGGCCGAACCATTACCAGATCCAACCTCATGCCTGAGTAACCATAACCAAGATCGACAAATACGGAGCTACTACCACGAGTCATCGTATCCAACCATGCTATTTTCTCCCGACTAGTCCTTAGAATCTGCAAAACTTTCCTCGATTCGAGTATGGGTCATGTGCTTCCAATAGCACAAGCCCAGTACCACCTTCCACAACTATCCATACTTTCCTCAAGGATCATCTCAGGTCCTCTAAGACCTACTCATAGTAATACTCCCAATACCTTCTTAACAGCGAACAACCGTACAAATTACTACCTAGACTCTACTAGTATCCCCCATCTCCCTGCCATCAGTTGCTGAAGAACTCCTCATAATGTTAGTTAGCTACTTTGCGAACACAATCACATGTAATAAATCTCAGATAATCCTTCAATTAAAAGACTCGTCCCTATAACGGTTAGACTTAGATGAGAGTTGCGCAATAGGGTCAAACCCATCCCTATGAGATTATTCATGTTTGATTACATGTGACTTAGCATATTCAATTAACAACTAAATTACATCATTTAAGAGTCCCACAAAGCACAAAGCAAGCATCATCCGAGCAGTGGAGACAACTGTCACTAAAACATAATAAATCCAAACGGATTCTCAAACGAAATTACGATATCTATCTCCCAACATCTTAGATACACATTAGCATACTCATCTACTCTATCCTCACTCCTTATAGGAAGAATGAACATATCACGACTGACCGGCTGAAACCACATAACTCATCCTGCCACCAACTGCCACACGTCCCTCCATTGGTGTCAGATAACTATCAGAAACTACATAACTTATATAATCTTAGGCTAAAAAAATTCAATCCTACAATGGTTGAACTCAGACAAGAGCTGTGCAGCAGGCCCAAATCCCTTACCCTAATGCCATTTAACCCATGCAGTATGTGACTTAGCGCATTCACTTAATAGTAAGTTCACATATATAAGACTCACACAATAATCAACAAGTATTCTACTAGATATAAGGCATCATATATTAAGCAATTCTATCATACGATTCCTGAAGATCCCTATCCTATTACTACCATGTTGTTCTAACATAATGTAACGTAATCTCAAATAAATATGTGGTAATTTGGGGTCAACTTACTAGTTCAGGCTGATTGTACACATCGCATCCTCCTTGTTTATTTTGAAAACCATTTGAAAATCATTTTAAAAATATTTTTCCCTAGTTTGAGACTGGATTCATGTGAGTGTTCCTCCAATTCACTCAAACCAAGGCTCTGATACCAACTTGTAACATCCCAAAATTTCAACAGTTTAAACCTTTGAAAAATGAACCATTTATTAACAAAAGTGTTTACAAACTATTATTTACAAAACATTATTTAAAATCAGAGTCTTCCAAGATCCAATCATTTGTAACAAAGCATGTGTATGGTTATGCCTTTTCCTCAACTCATTGAAGTACATGAAACCATAAACCAAAACTGTAAGCACGAAGCCTAGTGAGTTTCCCCTAAATACCATCGCTTAAGTAAATCACATATATCAATAATAGCATATACTAGGTCGATAACCAAAAGAATAGATTACCCCTGAGTCTGTAGTATGAGTCTGTCATGCCCTTCTCGGCCCTTAACTCATATCTGGCTTGCTCTTGAGCCCAGAACATAAGTATGGCTTGCCATCGGCCCATAAGTTATGTTTGGGTTTCTCCCTATCCCAATCAGTCATCGGACTAGAATACCGATGTTCAGCCCTCAGTACAAGTTTGGCATACCAACCGGTCCTCAGCTCGTATCTAAATTACTATTGAGCTCATAGTATGAGTCAGGCATGCCCTGCTCGGCCCTCAGCTCATATATGGAATGCTATTGAGCCCTCAGTATGAGTCTGGCATGCCTTGCCCGGCCCTCAACTCATATTTGGAATGCTACCGAGCCCTCAGTATGAGTGTGGCATTCCCTGGCCGACCCTTAGCTCATATCTGGAATGCTACAGAGCCCTTAGTATGAGTCTGGCACGCCCTACCTTATGGGTTTTACACAAAAGAAAATCCTATGTGCTCATTCAAACCTTAATGCTTGGATCTAGGTTTCTCTATTGTACATTCAATTCATCCAAGACTCAAGAACCCTAATCTAGAATATGAATTTCAAAATTGACATGGAAGAATAGATCTAGATGATTACTTCTTGTAGAATGGCTTGATTTTTCTTGTCTTGGAGCTTAGAGTCACAAATTCCACCTCTCTAATGGTTTACAAACACAACAAGAAAGAGAATGAAGTATGAGAGAGAGGATAAGAGGCAAAATCAGCTCTAGGGTTCTCTTGGATTCAGTGTAGCCGATTTCCCTACCCCTAGGGGTCATTATATACTTGTGTTGCTAGGGTTGTTAGTCCAAAACCCTAATGGATAGCTTAGGCCTTAAGCAGTCCAAGGAACCTTCTGGAATAAGGCCCCTATGGATGAAATTGGATGGCGTAGCCTCCAAAATTTCGTCCACCCTTATTCCTTAGGGTTTCCCAGCCCAAATTCAACTATGATACATTTGACAGTTTTGGTCCCCTTTATTTAATTAATCTCTTTTAGTCACAAAATTAATTCTCACTAATTCTTGACTAATATTAATTTAAATAATATAATTTCTCCATTAATATATTTTTCTTATAACATATTAATAAATCATAATTAATCCACTTCCTTCATAAATTATCCTATCAAGTTGCTTTGGTGAAGACAACCCAAAAGGACCATGCACAACCGGGTTAAGTACATACCAAATATAGTTATGGACTTACACACTAATCCAATAGTCTCCCACTTGGATAAGTCTAATAACTAAATTTACAAGTATGACTCCGGAATCCGATTACCAATCGTAGCTCTCGAAGACGATGTCGAACTCTTATCTTATCAGCAACTTGTCCTTTAGATAAGTGATCATATATTCCTCCATTCTAGATATTGTATGAACTGAGACATGGATTTTAATTATAATCTTTGTTCATATATTGTTTCCCGATTTTAGATTTATGATGACTGACAACAGACTACAATTGAACACATCAACTCAGTCCCGGCTTGGCCAAACGCTTAGGGTGTCATCACTAAATCATCCATGGGACCACATATATCGCTTTTATCCCACTTTGGGTAAAAGAAACGGATAAACTTTGACTCAAATGCTTGCTTGTACCTACTCATCAAATCACACATAATAATACATTTTTTAACACTAAGTTACTGGTGCATTTACATATTATCAATGTGCAACTGACTTGCAGAATACAACTCACACATTTGGGTTGAATCCAATACTCTAATCTTATAGCAGCACTCATGAACTCTACATCAAACTTGTGCTATTTCTAAACACTTTAGACAATCTACAGAAGGATTCATGGCAGTCTTCTTTCATACCTACTTTCAAAGTATGAACGACCGTGGAGGGTTTGAATAATCTCATTATTCGGGAAGTCAAAACATGCAAAGTGAAGCACAAGAATAATATTAATTCTATATGGCCCTAAACTTTTGAGCATAATTAAAAACACCTTTTATTTAATCACCATATTGATTACTCATTATTTGTTGTTTCGGGTAATCAACTTTTTACTTAAATTATAACGATAGTTGTCCCATGCACCAAGCATGCACACTATGTTTACCTATGGTCCTTACTAAGTGAAATAGATCAAATGAAAACATTTCCAATGATGCTCATTTCACAATTCGTAATCCTAATCATTAGTGTAAGAATACAAATTCTCGCCACTACAAGAATATGTCAGATTCTAACATTTTATGCAACGGTCCTTTCATAATATCACAGCGCCAAAGTCACCAAGATTTTGCCAATGAAATTACAAAGTGTTCTAATGGAGATTGTTACAAGACAATGCCATAGATGTAAAGTCTCACATTCAAAGTACATTCCTTTGAACATCTTTCTTGCATAAAATTTTCTAATCTAGACATAAATTCTTAACGTCCAACTCCCAATAAGGAAACATTTCCATATTTACCATATGACAACTCATTATAAATAGAATCTTATCTATTCATAATGATGTCAATATGGTCCATCCATGACTATACTTCCAACTTTCCACAAGCGACCAATCTTTGGCGAACCTTAGATTTTCCTTGACAGTTGTTTAATTATTTTAGTCAAATCTAGTTCTAGTCCCTTTTCCCTCTTAATGCCCTAGGCTTTTGGAAAATTTTAGAACGGTCAAATATTACAGCATATGCAATCGATCCCATACCAGAAGTGTATGGGACACGATTCATAATATCTTACATAAAGGCATGATACTTTATCAGCCATTTGCCATAATATTTCTATCTGCCACGTTCTAACAATTCGAACTATGAAGAGGGATGTGGTAATCATAATCAGATTTTGAGAATGTAGTTAATATATTCTTCACTAAATTTGATTAAAGTTTCTTGATCTAAGCTTTTAGATTTGAAACGAAGTATAACATTGTCTCCCTTAATTATAGCAAAACAACTTTTCAACCCCTGTAGCTTTGCAAAGTGAAACTTTTGTTTTCTATAATTAATATTACCAACCTAAAACACTTAAAATAATAATCATGCCACCAATAACATGATGATTATATCCATTCCAGCATAACATTTATGCTCCTACTAGCTTTAACACGTATTTAGAAATCAGCCAAACTTCTAGAAAACAATACTTATTGACTTCCAAATTTATCTTTTCTAATACGATATGCATGATAAGCCTTTATCCAAGCTTCTCAAACTCATACACCTATCCTAAGATAGCTCACATGTGTTTCTAAACTAATTCAGAACTTATATTACTAAGTACTAAATGTTCAGACTAATCGCCAAATTTCACAATTCAAACTGTGAAGATGGATGTCGTGATCATAATCGAATTTGAGAATGCAATTTACATAATCGCTATCTCCTTAAAATCTCTCTTAATGAAAGCATTTCCTCACAATCATTTTCATGAAGGAGAGAAAACTTTTGTCACTTAGATTTTATGGTTTATGTGTTCATATTCATGTGAATTTGTCATCACCATAATCGTAAGACAATGTTTGTGACAAATCTAAAATATTATGGACAAAACTTGTTCATGCTTGATTTCATGTCATCAAGGGTCCCACCATTGCTTCCAATCTATTTAGCAGCTCGCCTATACTAGGAAATGTACTTTCATTGAACAAGGTGTCTTGCCCCTATGCAGCCCGTTGAGAACTCATAGAACTCACGTGCATAGTTGACCAAACTAGAATGGCAATGAAACAAGAATATGTTAACACGATAGGTTGCAAACCTCAAGTCGTGTGCTAGTGATTAATAATAGGTTTACTCTTGATTAGTTCTTGAAGCTTTTGAAGATCATTTAGACTCCTATTGACCTCTTGACATATGAGATTCTCTTGTCGAGAAATATTTCTTGACAAAAAAATATTCAAGAGTTAGTGCGTATTCTTATCAAGACAACCACTACACACAATTGGTATTAGTTGGTATTTGTCTTATCCAATACATCACAATTTTACCAATTTCAAACGTGTAAGAGTAAGAAAAACAATTTTCTACTTCACATTTGAAGAGTGTGTTAGAACTTTTTACGATGTGTCACTCAACTCACAATCTTGAAGGATTGACTCTAAGACTTGATTTTGGAACGAAGTATGAGTCATCCTTTTGATTTAACTATTTCAATAATTTCTAATTCCTCTTCTTAGCCATACTAGTGCACTAAGATGTCCTTAGAGGATTAATTGTGATATGGTTTTATAATCAACAAGATAATCATAAAATACGATACAAAAGTACTCTCCCTTCTTCTTAGATTGGAGAAACTTATATTTTTCTGCCTAATTGATTCTTCTTATTCGTTCTTCCATACATTGAAACTTTTCAATGATTAAGAATTACAATTACTCTTGTAAGCAAAATCACATTTACTAGACTTTTAGTAAATAATGACGAATAATCTTATTTTCATTTATGGTGGACTTAACTAGTGCACAACATTGTGAACTCGATCTCCTAGTCCTTAATTTGTTTCTCATTATTATGTGAATAAATAATTATCAAAGTACCAATATTTCCATACATCATATGATTCAAATCATATGATTCCAAGCTTCTTTCCAATTAAAATTTGGGTGATGGAAATCTTTTCTTACATAGAGAATTTCAATATTCCCATAAATAATATAACTAAGAATCACATCCATTGGTTGTAGAAATACACAAACATCAATTTTTCACAATGATTTCATTGCAAGGATATAAATAAGTTAAATCAAATTTTATTTCATTTATAAAAGCAGCGGAAAACATGTCCTTAGAATGCAAAATCAACTGAAAAAACTATGTAGTCAAATATTCCTAAAAAATCTATCATAACTTTCTAAGCTCAAAATCTGATCTTCGAATCCATCTAATAGTAATCCTATTTCTTCATGATCAGACTCATCTTGCTTCTTCAATCAAGCTTCCTCTCTTTTCTCTGATCCTGCAAAAACATCCAAATGTAATCTTATGACATCATGTATTAAGAATTAATGAATAGGAACTTAACAGATTTAGATAGTGGATTTTACCTGAAGCAGAGCCATACACCTTGACTCTACCATCCCTTGGGTTCTTCAGGTCCTCTGGGCAGCTTCGTAGCTAACGCTCCTTCTCTTGGCAGAAAAAATAGGTGGATTCCCCTGGAGCGACCACAGAATCATGGTTGGTTGAATTACCAGACAAATATGCTCCATTACTTTGCCAAATCATTTCTGATTCAACAACAATAAGCATGTAAATTAGGTCAATGAGGGTTGCGTCAAGATCCATCGTATAATACTCTCTTATGAACTTATCATATGATTCAGGGAGTGACTGAAGAACCCAGTCTACAACCAGCTTCTTTGGGAAAGTTGCACCCAACATTGTCAACCTATCGATGTGTGATTTCATCCCTAGGACGTGAGTACACACGGGTTTTCCATCTTCATGTTTCATCATTAATAGGGCTTCAGTGATTTTGAACTTTTCAATTCTTCGATCTTGTAGGTTTAGGAGAACCACGGGAGGAGGTGGAGGAAGTGAAACCAAGCTAGTCCACAAGGATGACATTCATCCTTCACTTTGATTATGGAACAGACTTTCACCTTCAACAGGAAAACCCTTTCCTTAGGATTCGGGAAAACCATGGTTTGGATAAGAAATCTACAAAATGGGAGAAAATTCAAGTTAGTTGATTGATTCCTTAATAAAACACCCAAATGAGATATTAAGGCTAGGATCCAACACAGTATCCTACAAATTGGAATAGGGATGCCGAAATCCAAATTGAAAAACATTTGAAGGTAAGTGAATGACGATTCACTAATTTTCCACCATGAAAAACGAAAAAAAGGATTAAGTTTTAAAAGAATTGAAAACTCCTAGATCCTTTCAGATTCATTGAACTTTTCAATGGCGTGTTTAAATCTCCATATGCCCCTCGATTTGTGATTGGGATGCCGAGGATCACAAAACAGGGTGTAAATAACCACACAAATATACATGGTGCCCCCAATGTTACAGTCACCTATTCGATGTGCCGGTTAACCACACACCCTCCATCGAACTATGATAAACATCGAGTCACCCTTTTCCAGCTTTGCTTAGATCCCATTTAGTGTGTCGGTTAACCACATACGCTCCACTAATGTCTTCGTAAGGGTGCAAAGTGTAATTTCATGGAATTGCATCAAATTCACTTTTGCCTAAAGTAACTAAGATTGAGAATTTTGTAAAACATTTAGTTACTTCATAATTCATTATACTTTTAATGGAAAGGGTTTGCCCTATCCTACCCATTCGGCTAATGACCCTCCATCAATCAAGGAAGCGATGGGTGAGAGTGGATACCCATTAAACGACCATTTTATAGGCCATAACCTTATACCCCCCTCTTATAGATTGGCTTCGTGAATGAGGCCTACTAACGGTAAGACTAACATTTAAGTTATACATATATAATATTATACTTTTAACTTTATATATAGTATAAGAATGTATTTTACACTTTTAAAATACTAGGTGGTTTAATTTAATAAATTACACTTTTAATTTAATAAAATATAAACCATATCACTACATATTTATTAACTTTCTTTTAATTATACACTTAATTAATTTAACAAAACCATAAGGGTGTAATTTGAGCATTTAAAAAACTAGGTTTTAGAATTTAATATTTTCAAAATTAATACCTTTTAATTAAATGTTAAATTCCAAAACTTGAGGACAAATTTTGAAAATTTTCAAAACTTTAGGGATTAGAATTTAAATAATTCAAAATTAAACTTTTAATCAAAAAATTTTAATTTCAAAACTTGAGGGCTAGTTTTGAACTTATCAAAACATAAAGGATCAAATAGAAAATAATTTAAAATTAAACAATTAATTTAATGATTATCTATATTTGACCTAATCAATTTTATTTGCAAGATAATTCACCAAATAATTTAAATGATTAACTTTTATCATATAAGGAACTTATTATTCAAACAATTTGAAATTATCTTTTGTTTTGGTAAGGATAATCACATAGAAACAATAAAATTCGGATTTTATCATATAAAAATTATTTTAGCAATTATCCTTTAGCAAAACAACAATAAATATCGAAATATCCTCTGCCTGACTCCCGGACTCGTCGAGTCACTACTGGACTCGCCGAGTTGGGCTGACTCGCTGAGTCCAGATACTAACTCACCGAGTCGGGTCGGGCAGAGGCCAGAAACTCGATTTTTAGCAGATAAACAAGCATTGCATCACATACAACAGAAACCAATCAAGGCTCTGATACCATTGATGGGTTTTACACAAAAGAACATCATGTGTGCTCATAGAAACCCCAATGCTTCGATCTAGGTTTCTCCATTGTACATGCAATTCATCCAAGACTCAAGAACCCTAATCTAGCATATGAATTTCGAAATAGACATGGAAGAATAGATCTAGATGATTACCTCTTGTAGAATGGCTTCAATCTTCTTGTCTTGGAGCTTAGAGTCACAAATGTCACTCCTCTAGTGGCTTACAAACACCACAAGCAAGAGAACGAAGTATGAGAGAGAGGATAAGAGGCAAAATCGGCTCTGGGGGTTCTCTTGGATTCAGTGTAGCCGATTTCCCTAGCCCTAGGGGTCCTTATATACTTGTGTTGCTAGGGTTTTTAGTCCAAAACCCTAATAGATAGCTTAGGCCTTAAGCAGTCCAAGGAACCTTCTAGAATAAGGCCCCTATGGACGAAATTAAATGGCCTAGCCTCCTAAATTTCGTCCACCCTTATTCCTTAGGGTCTCCCAGTCCAAATTGAACTATAATACATTTGACAGTTTTGGTCCCCTTTATTTAATTAATCTGTTTTAGTCACAAAATTAAGTCTCACTAATTCTTGACTAATATTAATTTAAATAATATGATTTCTCCATTAATGTATTATTCTTATAACATATTAATAAATCATAATTAATCATTTTCCTTCATAAATCATCCTATCAAGTTGCTTTGGTGAAGGCAACCCAAAAGGACCATGCACAACTGGGTCAAGTACATACCAAATATAGTTATGGACTTAGACACTAATCCAACACTACTCGACCCTCAGCTCATATATGGAATGCTCCAGGGTTTGTTGGCTACAACAGGTAGCCCTACAGATCTACCAGACTACCATATCGGTTACTAGCATAAACATGCATATATGTTCCATACCCAACAAAGAATCACTGGCTGCTTGTTGGCAAGAATTCCCGCGCTATCAATCACAAGTTAAACATTAGTCAATAATCGTATCTGACCCACACTAAGTTTCCAAACAAGGGTAAAAGACCTTTTTAACCTCTTCATAACTTGGCCACAAAGCCAAGGCCCAATTCAACAATCCAAAAGTCCCAAACATGGCCAAAAACATCCCAAAGTCAACCCTGATCAAACTTCTGGTCAAAGTCAAAGTCAACAGTCCATGCTGCCTAAACATGCCGTGTTGACTTGAAAACACGTCGTGTTTCGCCATCATCCAATTAATCAGGAAAACCCCAACCAACACGTCGTGTTAACTTGCAAACACATCGTATTTGCCCGAGTTTCAATAGCTTAATTCATTAAGTTGTTTTCTCCGATACCAAGAGCTCCAAATCTCAGATCTAGTCCATAAAGCGGTCCATAAGGATAAACTTCCTAACTTCATCCATTGGGGATACCCAAAAAGGGACCAAAAGAACAACAAAGCACAATATGAAGAGATCTAAATATCTATAAGTCAAGGTACAAACTTGATACCTTTGAAAGCTTGCACACGAGAAGATGATTCTGGATCCAAGACCTTTCCACTAAGCAAGACAACTTCAAGATCTCCTTTTCCTTCACAAAGACTAAAAATGAGCACCAAGAACTTCTTACTTGCTCAAGAACACCACCAAGAAATTTAAAGATCGATTTTAGGGTTCTAGTGGCAATGGAGGTTGGTAAGGAGGCCAACCATGAGGACTTTAGGCCTTTATATAGGGTGCAACACCCTAAAAATTAGGGTTTTGTGCACCAACCGTCAATACGTCGTGTTACGGCACAAACACGTCGTGTTGACCTTAATGAAAGTCGTGTTTTTTCTTATCTAGACACGCTGTGTCGAATCCTCAGAAGGTGATTATACCAAAAGTTGCTCCTCAAATTTACGGGTGTTACAACAATAATAAGAGAAAGAGGGAGGGAGGGAGAGATAAGGAGAGAGAGAGAGAGAGAGAGAGAGAGAGAGAGAGATGGATAAGTCTTATATCGATAATAGGGGTTTTGCGTATTTATGAGAATAGGTGTCAATTCATATTCCATTTAAATAACTCACATGATCTGAACCAGAAACGGATAAAGAAACTCAACTAATCGGAAAGAAGGAGATAAATGAGGAGGTCTATTGTACCTTTTTGTCATCTCTGATTGTGACGGTGCTTCACTTTCCATTTAAATCCTTTCTAGTTCTATTATAAGCAACGACAAAGCACAGAACATTAGATTGCTATGATTAAAACAAAATTGAAGCTAGATTGTTTGATGGGGGAATCGTCTCTCTAAGAGTAAGAAAATGAGTGTGATTCTAATGGAACCCTAGTTTTCCGTTGATTCTATCAAGGTTGAAGTGGAAAATGATAAAGAGTTAGGGATACAAGAGAAACGATAGTCAATCTTCTTGGGTAGACATGTTCGCGATTTTTTGTTGAATAAATGTGAAAAAAATCCCAAGTTTCTTATCAGGAGGAATGAGCGCGCATTATTTAAAAAATATATATAAAGCGACATCCTTACACGACACACATTTTATGAATGGCGCTCTCCGTAATTTTCTTTTCTTTGCTATGACATTAATTTTAGGGCACGTAAAAATGCGTGTCCTAAATTCTTCCAATTTTGGGAGAGCTGACATTATTTTTAGGGCACACACTTTTGCATATCATAAATTCGTGTTTCATGGTTTGTGTATCACTAAAGTGCTATTTTATAGTAGTGTAGA
This sequence comes from Lactuca saligna, assembly GCF_052625555.1. Lineage (NCBI taxonomy): Eukaryota > Viridiplantae > Streptophyta > Magnoliopsida > Asterales > Asteraceae > Lactuca > Lactuca saligna. The sequence continues at coordinate 95,276,914 of NC_136424.1, read as the reverse complement.
GAATCTATTTCGTATAAATAAAGATTTGAAAGTCATTCAACTCGATAATGATCTTTGCACAATTACCAAGGTGATTCTGATGTCTACTTATTGCACTTGAATCATGTCAATTGTTGATATGATTGACAACATTGATTCCTCGATTCTAGAAAAGAATCTAGTTGTGTATGCTATTAAGAGTTTAAACCAAAAATTTGAGAATGTTGCAACTATTATTCATCACATCAAACATATCCTTACTTTTTTTTTTTTTTTTTTTTTGAATACTTGGTCCATGCTCATGGCAAGAATGTCGGATGTTTTAATTCACATCACATAACATTTAATTCATATCTTAAAACACAGAATTCACATATTATAATTTTGACAAATGAATTCACATTCACATATTATAATTTTGACAAATGAATTCACATTCTTAAAACGTATAATTCTAATATAATAAGTAAAAAAAATGGTCATACGTCACTCTCATTTATTTTGTCATATGTTATTTTGTGTTTATTTTAAATTAATTTTTTTCACATGTCATTTTATGGTTTTTTCATTTTATTAAATTTCATATTATACTTAATATATAAATGTAATAAATTTAATAATAAATTTATATGAATTTCATTACTGCAACTTTCCTTATAATTTTTAAATTTCTAAGTTAAAACTCAATTTTGTTAATTTATTTGTTTAAATTTTAAAGAGAAATGAATACTTAAATTTCAATAATTCAATATTTTTTTTTTTCGTCTTTGTTTATAAATTCAAACTTAAATGTTTAGACTTACATATTTAACTTTTCTTAATAAACTCATGTAATATATGAGTCTTACAACTAGTTTATATCTTAAAACATAGAATTCACATGTTTTAATACACACCATATGTTTCTATATATAAGTTTCATATAATAAGTTGATAATATAGAATCTTTTAATACAAAATTCATATATTATCTCATTGAATTCATATGTCAAAATATACGGTTTATATATTTATTTCTTGTCAAAGCGTGACATATAATGGAAATTGTGTTGTTTGCTTAGAAAATGGATGAGTTTCCGTCCAAATATTTTATAATGGTTGGATAATTCATAAACTAGTTTTCTTTGAAAATTTTTGTTTTATGGAGTGAATTGTTAGAAAGTAGCTTTTGTTTTCATAAATTGTCGTATCCTACAAATTGTTATTGTATGGAAACAAAAATATGTTTTCAAATGTTTAGTCCGATTAAACTCAAATTTTCCAAATAATAAACAATTCGAGAAAAAGTCATTTGTTTGCTAGCAACAGACATGATTTTTAGAGGTTGGTTGTTGAGACAACTTTTCTCAATTAATATACAAATGTGTGAACATCGTGTCGAAGTTTGTAGACTTCATGTATAAATTAATGAATTTCATATAATGGGTAAATAATATCATGAAATTCACAATAACATGTTTTAGTTGTATGACATAAAATAAAGAAGTAAGTAAAACAATGTAGTAATATATGTTGATGTCAAATTGGATAAAAGAATATTGATTTTTCTATATGAATTATTTACTTTAGAAATTAGTTATATTGAAAAGAGTTAAGGTATTTAGTTATCTAAAATTAATAATTATAGATATTTTACGTCAATTTAATAATAAAAAAAATTATCATGACATATGAACTATTTGCTTTGGAAATAACTTTATTTGAAAGTTGTGAAGTTATGTCCTGTTTGTTTGTCTTTTAATTGAAAAATTAAGAGGTAACTGCTTATTGAGATATGATTTGTTTGTTTGGCTCTTATAAATTATATCTGAATTGGATAATAGCCTTTTAAAAAAATCAGACTTCATATCACATCTGAAAAAGTACCATATGCTAAAAATCACGTTCTTTTTTTCTTCTCAGCACGCCTCCATTATGTTTTTTCTTATCGACGTATGCACACAAAATCCGTTCATGTCATCGACGATCTGTTGAAGCTCGTCACTGTCATCGCCATCGCCAATATTGATTTTCCTATATGAATTATTTACTTTAGAAATTAGTTATATCGAAAAGAGTTAAGGTAATTTGGTTATCTAAAATTAATAATCATAGATACTTTACGTCAATTTAATAATAAAAAAAATTATCATGCCATATGAACTATTTGCTTTAGAAATAATTTTTATTTGAAAGTTGTGAAGTTATGCCATGTTCGTTTGTCTCTTGATTGAAAAATTAAGAGGTAACCTCTAAGATATGATTTGTTTGTTTGGCTCTTATAAATTACATCTGAATTGGATAATAGCCTCTTAAAAAAATCAGACTTCATATCATATCTGAAAAATAAAAAAGACGGAAGTGCCCTATCCTAAAAATCACATTCTTCTTTTCTTCTCAGCACGCCTCCATTATGTTTTTTCTCATCGACGTATGCACACAAAATCTGTTCGTGTCATCGACGATCTGTTGAAGCTCGTCACTGTCATCGCCGTCGCCAACGTCGTCTCTACCTCCGACGACTGCTTCGCCTCTTGCAACTTTGCCTCCGACGACTGCTTCGCCTCTTGCAACTTTGCCTCCCACGACTTCTGCAGGCAATTTCTTCACCAACATGTTGTTTTCTGCTCTTGCTATGTGCTCTTTTTCTTGATAAATCCGATGAAATTAATCTTCCCTCTTGCTATGTGCAGTTTTTCTTCTCTTGCTATGTGAGGTTTTTCTTAATAAATTTGATGAAATTGGTATTCCCTCTTTGTATGTGCTTTTTTCTACAAATGCTAATATGGGTTCATTTTTGAAATATAATTTGATGATCTTGTTGTTTTTGTTGATTTCTAAAATGTATGTGTGTATATTTTAAATATGTTGGTGAAATTTGCTGAGTTTGTGTTTATTTGTTGAACAATATTGTTGAAAATGTGTTCTTCGTTCTAATTTGTTCATTTTTTTTATTGATATATGTGTATGTATACCTAAAATCTATTGCTGATCTTGTTGATTTGTGCTGAAATCTGATTCTTGATCTTGCTGAACTATGTGTTCATTTGCTGAAAATGTGCTCTTAGTTCTTTATTGTGCTGAATTTTGTTATGTGCAAAATTATTGTTGAATTCATTAAATGGAATTATGAAATTAAAATATTTGTGTATGTATAGTTGAAATTGAATTAATTTGCTGAAATTGAGTTCATTTGCTGAATTCATTTGTTATGGGTTGTTTGTTCATTTAGGTCTCTTTTTTTTTTGAAAAAACTTGGGTTATGATAATGATTAGTGGGTAAGATGATGGTTTAATCTCATGTTTCCAATTTGCGGGTTTCATCACATATGTTTTTAAGGTAATGAGAATGAATTGGCGTTGGAATGGAATGGAATTCCACTTGTGAAGAGTTTATGTTTATATGTAATTAGATGCATGGCTAGATAGAATTAGACATTTGTACAAAAATTAATAATTAATTTTTCCTACATTTATGTTTGATTTAGATTGATATTTAATTTTGATTTATTTAATTTGGATTTTATATTTTTTTTATATAATTATTCAAGATGTTGATTTGGTTATTTTATAAACAAAAATATTGAATTTAGCAAAAAAAAAAAATAGAAAAGGGTAAAATGGTCATTTTTATCATTCAGCACTGTAATTTATAGGTTCAAACCAAACAACATTTCAAAATTCAGATGTTAAAAATTCAGACCCTCTTAGAAATTCAGACCTATTAAAAATTCAGATCTTAAAAATTCAAATCCTGACAAACAGCTCCTTAGCTGGATAATATTCATATACTTCGTTAATTCTCAAGGTTCTTATGAACATTAACCATGATATTCTTTTTGGTGATTTCCTGCTTCTACTTTTCGGATTGGTTTTTGGGATTTCTCATTGGATTTGAGTCCGTCGGCCGTCTTTCTTGTATGTTTGTCGTGTGTAGTATTCTCATTTATCCACCTGCGTTTGCTATGTGTTGGGTTATTTCCACCGGAACAATGTCTGTTGAATTGAGCTTCCACCAGTTGTGCTTCCCCTACCCATCCCTTTTTTTCCACTTCTTGCCTAAAAGTCGTTTTCTTCCAATAAGAAATCTCTTTCCAATAGAGATTATCCACCGCTTTGACCTGTTTCTACTTGTGCTTTGCTTTCTTCTACACACAAAAATCAAAAATTGATGCACACAAAATTCAAATATATATATATATATTTTCGCTTTCTTCTTCTATTGATCTCAATTTGTTTCCTTTCCATTTAGAATCAAAACATGTTTTACTTTAAAATTTGAACTTGATTTTGATCGAATTGAAATCTATAGGTAGATGTTTATGGTCAAACAAAGGGGGGGAGAGGTATCGAGGAGTGGGAAATCATTATCTAGAAGGAGGTGTTGTTGGTATTGGTGGAAGTGAGGTTTTTTGGGCCTGAAAAGTGCCCAGTTTAAAGGTGGTTGCTTCAATTTCGAGGGTTTAAGGAGTGTTTGCTTGCCGATGATCTTTTTCTAACTAAAGTTAGTCCAGTATGTATTCTAATTATATGTAACATTTTATAGACTATGATGTGGGTTTTTAGGAGTAAGCAATTTCTTAACTCCACCTAGAAACCCTAAAATTATAGGAATAAAGGCTTAGGCTCTGTAGGTAGGTGCACATGCAGGATACTAGGGTTTTTTGCGTTGACTTGGGTTGAAATCCATGTACTTGCCTCTTCCTTGCTTTTGTAATAGAAATTTGTATTTCTTGAAATGTTCCCTCAACCAGGGAATCGCACCTTCTTTGTAATATAAATTTCAATTTCTTGGATTTCTCTTATTATCCAACCAATTTCTAGTTGCATTTTTAGCAAGAAACCAACACGGTAACTTAGATGATGTTATCTATAACCCTCTTTTGATGTTTTTACTTCAAAAAAGGTGACACTTTTTCAATTATGCTGATTTGCATTCATGTTTATAGAACGTTTTATGAAATTCGGTGGCTTAAATGGAGTTTTCTCCCATTTTACCAAAAATATTCCATTGTTTGCAGCATAAACATTACTTACTGTTGGATTAGGTATCTAAGCCCATAAATATAATTAGTATGTACTTGATTTGACAGTATCATGGTCCTTTGGGGTTTCCTTCACTTATACAACTTAACAGGATGACTAGTGGAGAGAGAGTAGAATTTATTATTTGAAATAACAAACTGGAACTCAAATGATTTTATTAATATATTATAAGAGTAGTATATTATTTGGAAATCATATTATTAATTAGTATTTAATCAAAAATTAATTTGATATTAATTTGGTGATTAAAGGAACTGATTAATAATGGAGGGGTTGTTTTGCAAATCATTGGTAGTTGCAAAACTAGGCTGCTGGACTCCTTTGGTATGGAGTGGACGAAATCTATTGGGAGGCCTTATAGAATTCGTCCAAGGGCTTCCAGAAGGAGTGTTCATGGGCTACTTAAACCCTAAGCAAGGAATTAGGGTTTCCACCCGAAAACCCTAGCAGCCACAACTATATAAAGAACCCCACCACATGGAATTTTCGGCTACTACTTGTATATGAGATACCCTAGCCAATTTTCCTTGTCTCTCCCTTCATCTTGATGCATTGGGTGTTTGTGACTCCATTAGAGGTGCAACATTTGGGGCACTAAGCTTTCAAGAGTCAAGGATCTTCAAGTGTGTTCTTGTTATTGCTACATAAAAAGTGAGGTAATTTTCTAACCGTAGTTTTATATGATATTTGAAATTGTATGCTAGTCTATAGGGTTATTGCTTTGGTGTTCAATTTGCAAGTTCAATTAGTGAAAAAACTTAGATTCAAAGCAATTAGGGTTGCATGATTACATAGGAATGTAGATATGCTCAAATCCCATCAGTGGTATTAGAGCCTAGGATGTTTTTCAATTGAATTGGTGCAAGAGTGAACTATCCAAAGAACAAGAAAATTGATTCCTGCTGTCTGATGTTGGAACTCGACGAGTCCATGTAAGAACTCAACAAGTTGGATGAAATCGATGATTCCATGCCTTGACTCGATGAGTTGACTCGTCTATTAGTTTTTTTTTCGATTTTTATATCAGATTTTGATTAGGATAATTGTCACAATTCATTTTTAAAGCCTAAAATCGAATTCTCTAAAAGATAACATGATATCCTTTTCAAAATTAAAATATTTGGTTAAATTTGGATGATGATAAAATTATTTTGATTTGAAATTTAACCTAGTATTTCGAAAAGTTTTAAAATACACCATTTTGGTTTTATAGTTTAAATTTGAAATTAAAATTTTTAATTTTGGAAATTTAAATGGAATAAACCCTAGTATTTTTTGAATAGTTTGAAAATACACCCTCGTGGATTTTATTAATAAATTAATTAAGCGTTTAATTAAAAGGGAATTGGTAAATCCATAGATAGGTTTAAATTTAATCAAATTAAAAGTTTAATTTATTAAAAGATTAAACCACTTATTATTTTAAAAGTTTAAAATACATCATTATACTATATAAAATTAAAAGTTTAATTACATATATATATATATATATATATATATATATATATATATATATATATATATATATATATATGTATGTATAAGAAAAGTCAGTTTTACCATTAGTAGGCCCCATTCATGAAGCTGGTCTATAATGGGTGTTTAAGGAAGCAGCATGTAAAATGGTCATCATTGGGTATCCACTCTTACCCATCACACCCTTAACTACTGGAGGGTCGTTAGCCGAATGAGTTTGATAGGACGTTAAATCTCATTAATAAGTATAATGAATATAGAAAGTCACCAAACCTTTTTATAAATTCCCAATCTGAGTTACTCTGGGAAAATGTGAATTTGATGCTAACCCATGAAATTTCACATTGCACCTTATTGGTTGTTAGTGGAGCGTGTGTGGTTAACCGACACACTAATGTGAGACCGATATTGTTGGCAATATGTTTCTCATAAATTATCGTTGATCAATGGAGCGTGTGTGGTTAACCGGCATATTTATTAGATGATAAATGACATCGAGAGTACCAAGCTAATTTGCATGGTTATTCACACCTTTTTGTGATCCTCGGTATTGAAGTCACAAACTTGAAGGGCATAATCGAGATTAGACATGCCATTGAAAAGTTCAATGAATCTCAAAAGATCTAGAAATTTCGTTTAAAACCTAATTCGTTAAAATTTCGTCTTTGTGGTGAAATTGGTAAATCGTCATTTACCTACCTTCAAATAATTTGCAATCGGATAGCATCCTTCTTCCGAATTGTAAATTGTTGTGTTGGTTCCTAGCCTTAATATTTCATTTGGGTGTTATATTAAGGATTTAAATCAACTACCTTGAACTTTCTCCCTTTATAGATGTCGAGTTCAGACAACTATGGTCTTCCTCATCTTTTGGAAAAAGCTTTTGGTCTAAAGATGATATTCCACGTGTCGATCGAGGTGTAAGATCATTCCCTTCTCCGTGTATTGGTGGAACTGGAAATCATAATTCTCTTCCTCAACCTCCTCCAGTGATTCTCCCTGACCCACAATTTTGTCAACTTGAAAAGTTCAAGGTTACTCAAGCCCTATTAGCATGTAAACACCAAGATGGAAAGTTTGTGTGTGCACATGTCCACAAGATGAAGTCGCACAATGACAGATTAGGAATGTTGGGTGTCGTTTTCCCAAAGGAGATGGCTGTTGACTTGGTTCGTTACTCGTTTCCTAAGTCGTATAGTCAGTTTGTTAAGAACTAATATATGATTGAAAACGACATGACCCTAATCGATCTGACATATTTGCTAATTATTGCTGAAGCAACAATGCTTTGGTGCACTAGTCAAGCAAATTTGTTTGGAGGAACTATTTCCTAAAGTTCCATGGACGTTGGTGATGGCAACAATGATTGTCTAGAAATGATTTCTTCTCCTAAGGGAGAGAAATCGGTCGTGGTAAAAAAGTTTAATCATAAGAGAAAAGCCAGTTCTGAGATAGCTCCATGTGCCAATGCTAAAGAATCCATCTATTTCCACTGCCAATTGAAGGGAGATTGGAAGCGAAGTTTCCCTGACTACCTGAGAGATCTTAGAGATGGTAAACTCAAATTGTATGACTCTATTTCAAGAACATCCATTGTCTAACTCCATTAAGTTCCTATTCATAAATTCTTAATACATGATGTGATAATCACATTTTTGATGTTTTTGTAGGATCTAAGAGAAAGAAGGAAGCTTATGAAAGAGTAAGTTGAATCTGATCGTGAGAGATGGATTTCGGTCGCATGGTTCGATGATCAGATTTTTGAGCTACTACTTAGGAGTCATGAGAGATTGATAGATTGCTTAGGAATATTTAGAAACATAGTTTTCATATGTATTTGCATTATAAGGACAAGTTTTCCGCACATTATCAATAAAGTAAATTTTGGTTTTATCTTATTTTCTTTATGATTATTTACAATGTAATTTATGAAAATTGGTGTTTATATTTATATTACTAGCAATGTTGAAAATGGATTTGATTCTTACTTATATCTCTTGTGGTACTATTACAATTTACCAAGTGCGGAAGGATTATCATCACCTAAGTTTCAATTGGACAGAAACTTGGAATCATGCGATTTGAATTGTGTGATGTATGGGAATCTTGATCTTTGGAGAATTGAGACTAATTCCTTGTTCACATATATATGTGAGTCAAGTGAAGGACCAAAGGATCTAGTAGACATTGATTTGGTTAGATCTACCACAAAGGATGATAAATTCTATTCATCATGATTTACTGTTAGTTCAATAAATATGGGTATGCTTATAAGATTAAATATAATTTTGATACCTTGAAAAGTTTGAAAATATAGCAAAACGAATAAGAAGAATCCATTGGGCACAAAGATAAAAGTTTCTCCATGTAACGACATGATTTTTCAAACCAATTTTTTCATTTTTAATATTAATAAAACACATGTCTCAACATTAATTCTCAAAAATCAACACAAGTTTTCAAAACAATTGTTAAATCCAGGATCCACAAACATCACTCCAAATCCCGAGTGTGTGTATATTCACGCCGGTGCCTTCTGGCGATCCTCCGGGGTACCTGAAACACATAACACATAACACGGTAAGCACGAATGCTTAGTGATTTCCCCAAAATACCATATACAAAAATTCGCCACACGAGGCTATACTCTGTACGACCCTCTGGTCAATGTGTCTCAGCGGAACCCTCTAGTCTCATAGCTCGTTGGACCATCTGGTCCAGTCTAGCTCGTTGGACCCTCCGGTCCGGTCTGGTTGAGCCTTTCGGCCTCATAAATTGTTGGACCCTCTGGTCCGGTCAAATGGCACATAGCATATATATATATATATATATATATATATATATATATATATATATATATATATATATATATATATATATATATATATATATATATAATCTCAAAAAAACATATGACCTTCCAGTCCACATATAGATATTACCCTAGGTAATATATAGTGAGAAGACTCACCTAATCATATCCAAAAATTATCTCTAATTAATAATGGCTCTCAAAGACTAGACTACTCTATGCTATGTTCTCCCAGACGGGTAAAAGACCATTCTACTCCTCCAATGGTCCAAAAGTCCACTTGTTGACTAAATCCTAAAAGTCAACAAAAGTCAACCCTAAGGAGTACGCGGCACGTACCCGATCCCTACGCTGGGCGTACTCGACCACAACGCTGATAATGGGCTGATTTCACCCTACGCTTTGCGTATTGGGATTTACGCTCAGCGTAAGTCCCAGTTTCACTATTAACTCATTTATGGTCTTAATCAATTAAGACCTTGGCTCAAAATACAGATTTGGATCCCCTACAGCTTCCTAATCTATAAATTCGAGGACTTTACGCCTTTGCATGGCTGCAAAGGTCACCATCAACCAAAACACACCACTTTCTTCACTAAAGAGATCATATCTCATGCATGGCTCACTCCTAACGTCCAAGATCGGATTTTTATGGATCTATAACACTTAATACACTGAATAAGGACAGATCAAGGTATATGGAGCTCCATTTGCTCATAAAGTCTCCACCTTTAGGACAAAAACCCTTGAAATGACCCATAATGCACAAATCAAAAAGATTGAGAAAGCTTTTAGCTTTTTACCTCCATTTGATGCTCCAACCTTTGAAAAGCTCAAATCCAAGGCTTGCACTCCAACTCTAGCTTCTTCAATGACACCTTATTATCTTCAAAGGCACACAAGAACACTATCAAGCTCAAACACATACACACACACACAAGGTCTAGAACGAGGGTTTGGCACACTTAGGGTTTTGCTCTCTGGAAATGGGGTCTAAAAGAGAGGCCAAAACGTTCCTTATATAGGGCTCACCCCAACAATTAGGGTTTCCATCTAGACCTAGTACGCCTAACGTACACTATGGTACGCCCAGCTTACCGGGTAAACTCCGCATCAAGAACACGCTCATGAGTACGCGCAGCGTACTCTCCCGTACGCCCAGCATACTCAAAAGCCACACTTTTATTTCAAGGACTAATTTTGACAACATGGGGAAAGAAAAGGATCAAAGGAATATACCTGAATTCCAAGATTTTACAATTCTCCCCCACTAAAATTAGCTTTCGCCCTCAAAGTCTTGCTCCGCAAATAACTCGGGGTACTGCTCTCGCATCTCCGACTCTGGTTCCCAAGTCAAATCAGACCCCCTCCACTGTTTCCACTAGACCTGAACCAGAGGCACTTCCTTGTTCCTCAGAACCTTCACCTTCCGATCCAGGATCGCGATCGGTCTCTCGGTGTAATTCAGGCTCGCATCCACCTAAATGTCCTCTAATGGTACTACCACAGTCTCATCAGCCACACAATTCCACAACTAGGACACATGGAAGGTGCTATGGATCTAGATCAACTCCTCAGGTAGCTCCAGCTGATATGCCACCTTGCCAACCCTGGTTGTAACGCCCGTAGATTCGGGCTAATCAATTTAAAGACGATAAGCATCAAAAATGACTTTTTGATGGAAGATTATTTAGAAGGATTGATCTTAACTAAGTTGTAGTATATGTTACAAGGTTTCCTTGCATATAAAGAACGTCGGAATCCGAGTTATAACGAAGAATTTATGACATGTCGAAGTTTTGCGACAGAACCGACACGGTACAACGCGGCGTAAATAGTGAATTTACGTTAGAGCAATATTTGGACTTAGCGATCTAAATGAAAGTCGTAGGATACGTTAAATCGAGAGCGTGCATAAAAAGAACGTCTGAATCTGACTTCGTATAAGGAAGTTATGATTTTTCGAAGTTTCAGCATTAATAATCTGCAGCCCGAAACTCGAGATTGAGGTCGAGTGATATTTAGCCAAAACTTTTGAAATGATAATTGAAGATCTCATCAATAGTATTCCAACGATAAAAAGATAGATGAAAACGGAGTTCAGATGAAGGAATTACGAATTTCGAACGGAGTTTTCCTGTCCTGACCTACTAAAAATAATATATTAATAATATATTAAAATTAAAGTCAAAATTAGCAAACAAAGTCTAAATGAAAGTTGTAGATCTTGTTTTTACCTACGCGTGGACATAAAGAACACTGAAAATGGAGTTCGTATGCAAAAGTTATGAATTTCTGAAGTTCGGGGCGCGAAACCCCAAAACTGTCAGAGTTCACGACGTGAATACAGTGTTCACGATGTGAACTTAGTATTTATGACTTCTGGGGCCTGACAGACTCAACTTGCATGATGCATGTAGTGACGACTGAACTCACGACGTGAATATTTGAGATTCATGACGTGAATCCATAAAATCAGCCCTATAAATAGAATTCAAGGGGCAACCGAGTTTGGTTGCTCAATCTCTTCTCTCTCACTCCCGATACCCTCTTTAATCCCTATTTTAACCCCTCGAAGCCCCGGTATCATCCCGAGACACAAAGCAAGTCCCGAAACCCGAAGATCCCTAGAAGAAAAGAGTTTCCGAGCGGAAGCTCTGCCAGCGAGAAGCCAAGTATGTGAAAATCTACCAAAGAATACTACTTTTACAAGCCTTAGTGCTATCCGAGCATTGCCTAATCAGGTGAGTGTATAGTCCCTTTCATAACCACGATATTAATACAAGTATTGTTTGAATGTATTAAGTATATTTCTTGGTTGAGTGTGTAGTCACTCTCTTCTAACACATAAGCATAAAGTATTTGCTATGAAATATGTGTTATGTGTTTATATATTGTTGTTTATTTAAGATGAGTGTGGAATGGATGTTTTATATAGTTTTAAATGAGTCAAACTATATATGTGTTTTGTAACTACAATTATGTTGGGTAAGACATGGGTAGATGATATCTGTGAGTATGGATAAGATCAAGAGATTAGTTTAAATCCGTGAATAGGGATCAGATCAAGAGGCTAGTTTTAGATCCATGAGTATGGATTAGACCAAGAGGTTAGTTTTAGATCCGGGAGTATGGATTAGGTAAAGAGATAAAACTTGTTATTAATCCGGGAGTATGGATTAATACTAAGTTAATTGGCCCTAGTCCGGGAGTACGTATTGGGCACAGTTATTGATCCGGGAGTATGGATCAGATCAGGATTAAGGTATAGTTAATTGTCCCTATTCCGGGAGTATGGATTGGGTACAATTATTGATCCGGGAGTATGGATCAGATCAGGAGGTTAGTTTTAGATCCGTGAGTATGGATCAGGTAGTTTTAGATCCGTGAGTATAGATCAGGGGAAAAAGTTAGTTTTAGATCCATGAGTATGGATCAGGTGAAAAGGTTAGTTTTAGATCCGTGAGTATGGATCGGGTGAAGAGGATAGTTTTAGATCCGTGAGTAGGGATCAGGTAAAGAGGAATATTTTAGATAAAGAGTTTAGATCGTGTCGTTGTGAGGATCGATGGGGTGGGATAAGAGTTGCCTTTATATGGTGAAATTATACAAGTTTGGATGTTCTATTTATATAAATATATGATGTAACATTGTGGGATGAAAACCCTATATGCTCACCAGGCTCCCAAGTGTAACCCACTCAGTTTTCTTTGCATTACAGGTAATGGCACAAGAGTATAGGTTGGTGGACATGACGAGAGATTTTGGATTATAGATTAGTAATTACAAATAATTGTTGTAAGGTCTATTTTATACAATTTATGCTTTTGGTTTGTATCGGAACATGACATCCCGAGATTTTGTTATTTAATGAAAATAAATTTCTTTAAAGAAATGCTTTGATAAATTCTTATCATATTTTGTTTTGGGAACAAATTCCGCAACTGTTTTCTTTAAAATATTACTCTGATTTTAAAATAAAGCATAAACAAATCGTTCTTTTCTGACCGTGAAATTGGGGATGTCACATTGGCAATCACCCAGAAAGGTCCAATATATCGAGGCCCTAACTTGCCCCGCTTCCTAAATCGAATCACTCCTTTCCATGGGGAAACTTTCAGAAGCACAAATTCTCCAACCTGGAACTCAAGCTCGGATCGTCATCTGTCCGCGTAACTCTTCTGACGACTCTGAGCTGTTTTCAACCTATGTCTGACCTACTGAATCTGCCCGGTCGTTTTCGAGAAAATCTTCGTGCCACCCATAACTCTCTGCCCCACCTTTCCCCAAACGATGAGAGTACGGAACCTCCTCCCATAAAGAAGCTCAAAGGGAGGCATACTGATGCTCGAGTGGTGGTTGTTGTTATAGGAAAACTTAGCCAAAGGTAGGTACGAGTCCTAACTCCCACCAAAATCCACAACACATGCTCGAAGCATGTCACCGAGTGTTTGAATCATTCTTTCACTCTGTTCGTCTGTCTGTGGGTGGTAGGCAATACTAAAATGCAATCAGGTTCCCAACTCCTCATGGAACTTCTTCCAAAATTTGGAAGTAAACGAACGTCCTGATCCGAAACTATGGATGTCAGCACTCCATGCCGAGCTACAACCTCTCGCGCATAAATCTTTGTCAGTCTCTCAGCATAAGAACTCTCACCAACAGCAAGGAAGTGAGCACTCTTCATCAACCGATCCACAATCACTCAGATCGCGTCAACTCCCCACGCCGTCCTCGGCAATTTGGTGATAAAGTCCATCTAGATTTTCTCCCACTTCCACTGGGGAATCTCCAAAGGCTGTAATGGACCATGAGGACGCTGGTGCTCTACCTTCACCTGGTAACAGGTCATGCACCTCTCTACTACCCATGCTACATCTATCTTCATACAGGGCCATTAATAGTCTCTTTTCAGATCCAAATACATCTTAGTGGCCCCGGGATGGATCAAAAATCTCAATCTATGTGCCTCCTCCATCCAAGTGTTATGAGCTTCGCCCGTATAAGGCACCCAAATCCGACCTCTAAAGGTCATAAGTCACCGACTATCCATCACAAACTCGGATACCTGACCGATCACCCGCTCCTTCTTGCGGTTCCCTGGTCTCATGGCCTCTGCCTGGGCCTCTTATATGGTATCCAACACCGGAGTCATCACTGTCATGCTCATGCATATATCCCGAATTGGGGCACTCTCCGCCATGCAGCTTAAGGCATTAGCTACCACGTTATCCTTTACCAGGTGATACAAAATATCACAATCGTAATCTTTTACCATGTCCAACCATCTCGTATGGCACATATTTAGGTTAGGCTGATCCATCAGATACCTCAAGCTCTTTTGGTCTGTGTAAATGGTACACCAAACCCCATACAAGTAATGGCGCCAGATATTGAGGGCTAACACCACTGCCCCCCAACTCGAAATCGTGTGTGGGATACCTTGTCTCATGAGGCTTCATCTGCCTCGATGTATATGCTATTACGTGCCCCCTCTGCATAAGCACTGCACCTAACCCTGATATAGATGCATCACAGTAAACCACGAAGTCCTCCATTCCCTCAGGAAGAGCTAACACTGGAGCTTCGCACAACCTCTGGCGAAGAGTCTCAAACGAGGTCTGCTGATTGGGACCCCAAACAAAAGGAACACCCTTCCGGGTCAACTTGGTGAGAGGAACAACAGTCTTGGAGAAATCTCTAATAAACCTCCGATAGTAGCCGGCCAACCCAATAAAACTCCTGATCTTCATGGGGGATCTCGGCACCTCCCAACTCATAATCGCCTCAATCTTGGCCGGGTCGACCAAAATCCCATTCTGATTAATTAGGTGTCCCAAGAACTCGACCTCTCGTAACCATAAATCATACTTGGAGAATTTGGCATAAATCTTCTCTGATCTCAATACTCCAAGAACCTCTCTCAAATTCATCTCATGCTGCTCTCTAGACTTCGAATACACCAAAATATCGTCGATGAACATGATCACCGAACGATCCAACATAGGTCTACATACTCAGTTCATGAGATCCATGAATGTTGTCAGTGCATTGGTGAGCCCGAAAGGCATCACCACGAACTCGTAATGCCCATAACAATTTCTAAATGTTATCGGTGCATTGGTGTTCAATTAGTGAAAAAACTTAGATCCAAAGCAATTAGGGTTGCATGATACATAGGAATGTAGATATGCTCAAGTCCCATCACTTATGTCCTACTGTTGTGCTTAAATCTAGTCCATATTTAAAAATTTTACATGTTAATATCTAAATAAATAATGATAGTACCCTATTCGAGCTTCTTATCATCATTTACTAACATATAAGAGTGAAAAGAGACATTTTTTGGCAATGTGTATGTGTAGGTATATTTTTGGGTGTATATGGTAAATTTTTATTAAAAAAAGTACAAAAGAAACCATACATGATGGTAATCATGTGAAAACTCAAATTTACCTTGACATGCTCAATGTTTCCTCAATAACACAACATGTATCTTCATCATACTACTTGCATCTAGTTAGTTTCCTTCTCCTACGATTGAGATTCTACATATTTTCCTTTTTTGGAACAAATATTGGATGTGTAGGCCTTAATTATGGAATTATTTTGTGTGCAATTTTTGTAATTCTTAATGTTTATATAATTATAACAACCTGCTACTACTAGTGAGAATCTTATTGTTATTTGTATTGGATAGCTTTATAGGCAACAAGAAGACAAGGTTGCAATGTTAGCCAGGAAACAAACAACTTACAAGCTATAGGAGGCAAATGATGATGATAAAAATGAGCATGTTGGTTCTATTTCTGTTGCTCCTCAATTGAAAGAGGTTGATAAATGTGTGAAATGATTCAGAAAGAAGAGTAAAAATGATTTCAGTTGGTATTTGACATATTTTAACGTTTTTTTTTTTTTGAAGTAAAATATGAAGATATCAATTTCCATTCCATCTTTGTTGGTCAAATATTTGATTTTATAAGAACTTTTTAGTATGTCTCACCCTAAACACTTCTATTTGTGGGGATGGATTTGTAAGAAGCGACGAGGGCACCTGGTCAATCGACAATTTAATTTTTGATGTATTTTGCTCCTTATCTACTTATTTCTTTGAAATTTGTTCTTTGGTTCTCAGAGTGCAGGTGAATCAGTCCTAGAATATGGTATCAGGTCTCTAAGGAAATATGTATCCTCATACTTAGGTGGGGATGATGAATCTGGTATTGGCATCAAGCAAGACGATTTCAAGTTTGGGTTGGATGATGAATCTTACACCTCCTTTAATTGGCTGGTTAATTTTTTACATTTTATTTTTATTGTCCCTTTGTTGACTCAGATAATAAGTTCTGCCAGTTGGTATCTTGGCTTTCTCAAGACCAAGAGGTCTCTTTTGTTGGTTCAAAATATGATTATCTTCTGTAAGTTTTGCTAAGATATAATTTCTTTTCGATTGTATGTTGGCAAATCTACAAATATAATACAATTTTCACTAATAAAATTGCTACATTTTCTAAAGTATAACATTTAAATAATATAAAAAATGAAAGTGTATTTCCATGTTTGATGTTTGTAAGTATAATGTTTTAATAAGAAAACATAAGAAGTACAGTGGTTGGAATAGTAATAAAAATGACTGAAAGCAGGATGGGTATAATTATACGGGTGGAATTGTGGATTCCTATTTGTGTTTAGTAGGATCCGTTTAACAGTGTGTAGGAATCAATTGTCAACTGTTTTGTAACTTTTATCATATCTGACATTACATACTATTTATTGTGTTTAATGTCAAGTTTCATGTTTGGGTTTTTCACTGCGCAGATGCAGCACAGAGTTAGGAATGTCAGATGGAGGACGAGTAAATCATTGGTATGGGAAGTCATCCCCTATGAGAAAAAATCATATATGTGACGCCCTTACAAGCCTTAATGCATTTTATATTTTAAATTATATTTTCTTTGTTCGCTTTTATTTAAGATTATTTGATTAAATATTTTGCTATTCAACAATGTTTTTCATCCTTTCTACCAAGGTATGCAACAATGTTTTGCATTTTCATCAATGTATACTGATTAGTTCCAAAGATGTTCAACCTTTTACTGAATAATGCAACCATATTTCACCTTCTTACAACCTAATATAGCAATCTTTCACCACTTTACCAACTAATACAACAATAAAAAGTGACTTGTGGTTCACCAGGGGCTTACACACTAGTTTTTTATATAGAGATATCACTGATTATACATATAAATTAAAAGAGAGTTATTGAGCTAAGGTTATGTTTAGTGTACTAGCTGAAAAGCTAGTTGTTAGCTGAAGAGCTTGTTGTTAAATAAAAATCTAATTGATACCTGAAAAACTAGCTGATAAAAATGGTGTTTGGTAAAACTAACTGAAAAGCTAGCTGAAAGATATAAAATGACATAAAATGGCATATAAAATAATGTGTTTCTATAATTAACTAATAGGTATATTTGGAAAAATTTTAAAAAGCTCCTCAAAAGCTATTCTAAAGTTATGTTTGGCGCGCCACAACTAACTGATAATCTAGCTTATATGTTCGCTTTTTAAAAAGCTACTTTTAGGAGCTTTTTAAAAATTTCCCTGATTTAACATTATTTAATTATATAAAACATATTCTTCAAAATGTCATTTTATGTCATTTTATATCTTTCAGCTAGCTTATTAGCTAGTTTTACCAAACGTTGTTTTTTGTCAGCTAGCTTATAAGCTAGTAGCTAGCTTTTCAGTTATCAACTAGCTTTTCAGCTAGCAGCTAGCTTTTCATCTACCAGCTAGCTTTTCAGCTAGTCTATCAAACATATCCTAAGTAGCTTTTTAAAAAAGTTAGCTTATAAGCTACTTTTTGACTTGCCAAACATGATAACTTAAAAAAGCTCAAAAAATATGCTAGCTTATTAGCTAGCTATGGCATGCCAAATACAACCTAAACACCCCTAATGGTTAGGCCTACTTTTTACAAGTCAATGAAATATTTATGTTCAAAATCACAATTTAAGCGGTCAATTATTTTGTACCTTACAAGGAGTAGAAATTAGGGATGAGCATCGGAACTGAGTATCTATTTTTGGAACCACAACCGCTATGGAACTGCTGGTTCTGAAAGTGGAACCGCCTTAAGCGGTTTCGGTTTTAGTTCTCATTTTTTCGGAACCGCTACCAGTTGGGTACCCGCCGTAACCGATTTATATATATATATATATATATATATATATCATATGAATATGTGTGTGTTATTTACACCGATTTAGAATATAGTGGTCCGATTATGTCCATCTTTGGTCTAAATTAATTCAGTTTGGACCGAACTAAATTATAGGTTTATCAGCAAAAGTTAACAAAATTGATGTAACTGGTTCCAAAATTTTAAGAATTATCTAGAACGGTTCCAGTTCCGGTTCTTACTTTCTAGGAACAGTCGGTTCCCGCTCCGATTCCGATTCTGGTTCTCGCCAAATGAGGGGGGTATTCGCCTATGCTCATCCCTACCAGGAACTGCCATTTCAACCCTTCTACTAAATTAGTAAATTATAAAGGATTCATTTGCACATAATAAAAATTTGTGGCTCAATCTTCATAAATTTCATCTTAAATTTGAAATACTTATAAAAATACGAGAGCGATAAAAAAATTTGCTCATATAACCTCCTACTTGCGTATTGATACTTATTAAGTATAGCATATATATGTTTCTTTTTTTCCTACGAACAAAATTTTCCATTATTACCAACATAATAGAACAAATATGAACCCTTGCATTACGTACATGAGATCTATATGCACTAACTCCTCACCACCGATAGTTTTATCGAGAAGTTTCTTCCGTTGGTTTAAAATCGACCGAAACTCGCAAAATAGAGATGACAAAAGCCATTTGTTGATGTATGCATATTGAGGGTTAGATGTGACGTGGAAGACTTAAATCCAACCTAGTGCAATTTAATCGCGAACGAAGTGAATGTCAATCTCCATTCCCTTCATCTATTAGTTTTGAACCGGAATGGATGACATATAGACATCACTGACATTATCATAGTATAAAATGATGGTTTTGGGTGGAGACAAGTATAACTCTTGCAGAAGATTATGAAGGAAAAAGGTCTCGATAACAACTTTAGCAACACCACGATACTTTTCTTTGACATCCGATCACGAAATAACACTTTGTTGGTTGGAGGACCACGAAAGAAGGTTATCTCCCATGATATAGTAGCAAAATCTAGATCGATGGGTATTTGGATCCACTGAGTTAGTGCCCGAGTAGGCGATAATGTTTGTGGAGGATGTAGCGTGAATATGTAAGTCGTACTAAAGAATACCCCGAACATAAAGAAGAATGATTTATAACATGCCAAAGTGGGAATCACAAGCATCATGCATAAGGAGGCATATTTCTTGAACAATGTATGTGAGATTCAATCGAGTAAAAGTGAGGTATTAAAGAGTACTTGTTAGAGTATGATACTTAATAAGATCATTGAAATATAATTGTCAAAATGACAATCGATATGAGATGTAATAGCCCAAAAATCCAGCTATATTTTTTTATTTAATAATTAGAAATCTCATTCATATTCATTTTTCCAAAACTAAATTACATAACACATTGTTCAAGAGATCAGAGTATCCAAAACAACTAGTGCAGAAAAATTGGAGAGTGCACACTACGCCATCAAGTCGGGCCATTGCCCTTGGAACCAAAAGTACCTAAAACACCCAACAAAACTTCAAGCATACACTTAGTGAGTTTCCCAAAATACACAAAGCAGATAACCACATAATGTCATGCATATATACACATAAATCTGCCATGGACTCCCTCCATGGTCTTCAATCGAGATATCATGGGCTAACACCATGCTCTTATACCCAAGGGCCATGGGCTACCCCTCATTGTCTTACCAAGTGCCATGGGCTCCCCCATGGTCTTCATATAAATCAACACATACCGATTAACAACACCATTGCATATTAAACTATGGAAATCTCATATCAAGTAACGGATCGGCATTGGTGCCTTCAACCCATTGGTATGGTGAGAAAACTCACCTCAGTTTGATGAACACAAAAGTTGCTCGACTACTGGCCCAAAATACTACTTTGAACAATATACAAATAACCCTAGTTAATATTATGACATAACCTAGACATGGGCCCAAAATCCTAAGTCCACGTCCCTTCATAATGGCCCAAAGGACTTTGCTTCACTAATGGGCCTAGCACTAAAATCCAATTTTATATCGAGCTACAAGGCCCAAAAGGCCCAATATGCCAACCTTGACAGAAATGATGAATTCACACCCAAGACACTAGCGAGTCCAGGCCCAAACACTTAGGGCCCAATGGTTCAAAATCCACCGAAGGCCGAAAACTTCCTGTGAGCATATGCCCAACATACCTTTTCTGTACACTTAGCGTACCGAGCTAAGGGGTTGTACACACAACATACAACATAGTACACCCAACGTACAAACCGTTCATACACAAAATCCATTAGGTGCTTAATGCATGCAGGCTCTTCACTCAAATTTTAGATCCTGGTCGATATAATGGTCCTAAGGCATAAAGTTGGCAACTTTATGCCTTTGCATGATATATAAGATCCCAACAAATCAATCTACTTTATTAAGACCTTTCCAAAGGTCTTAACTCATGCATGGAGCCAAATAAGACATCAAGATTGCATTTTTACACTGTAAACAAGGCCAATAGTCTCAAATCTAACCTTCCTAACCTCTGGAGCTACCCAAACTCCTAAGAGATAATTTATGGACTAAAAAGTAGACTCTAACAAACCCTAACTCAGCAAGCAAGGAGGATAGGCAAGATCCAATATTTTTACCTTTAAAAACTCTACAAGATGCTCTAGATGCAGGATCCAAAGGCTCATTCCTTAATCATGACTAGAACATCACCTTCTTCTTCTTGAACGTCCTCTAGAAAAGTCACCAAACACACCTTTATGCTCAAAACTCACAAGTTCTTGCAAAATGGGGTTTAAGGACGAAATGAGGCGATAGAGGCTTATTAGGTTTTGGTCCAAATGATATAAGGTTGTTTAAATAGGGTGAAAGTCAAGAAATTAGGGTTTTAGTCATTTGCCACGTATGCCCCATGTACATGCTCGTACGCCCAGCATACGAGCCTCAGCTACCCAATGCACATATGTCTAACGTACGGAAGGACCTTTTTTTGCCAAAATGAAATACTTTGAGGGTAAAGAATGGAATACATGTATTAGAGTGTTACAACTCTCCCCTACTTGAACTACACTTCATCCTCAAAGTATGCTATTGCAAGTAGATCCGGGTAATGCTCTCGTATCTCGTCTTCCGGATCTAAAGTCCATTCAGAGGCCTTCCGGTGTTGCTACTGTACCTTCACTAGCTTCACCACATTGTTACAAAGAGCTTTAGTTTTTCTATACAAGTCTACGATGGGCTTCTCCACATAATTCAATATCCTATCCACCTGAATATCATCCGAAGAAATAAATACAGCCTCATCTGCAACACACATCCAAAGCCGAGACATGTGGAAGGTGTTATGAATCTGAATGACCTCATCAGGAAGATCTAACCAATAAGTAACCTTGTCACCTAAGGTAGAAATCCTGAATGGACCAATGTATCGGGTTCCCAGATTTCCCGTCTTCCAAAACAGGATGACACCCTTCCAAGGTGACATATTCAGAAAGACAAAATCTCCGACCTGAAACTCGAGATCCGATTGATGTCGGTCAGCATAACTTTTATGGCGGCTCTACATGACTCGCAACCTATTGCGTACTTGTTGAACCAACTCGGTGGTCTTAAGAAACACCTCGGTGATTCCCCTGACTCAATGTCCAACCTCCACCCAACAAATTGGGGTCCTACACCTCCGATCATACAGTATCTTAAACGGGTGTCAGTCACTACTAGCATGATAATTACTGTTGTATGAGAACTCTGCTAGTGGAAGCTAAGTATCCCAACTGTTGAAATAGTGTACCTTAATGATCGATAGATACAAACAGATAAGCAATAAATGAAACAATAAGAACACAAGAATGATTTGAACGATGTCGAATGATTAAACTTTAGCACCCCAGAAGAGCTCGACAAGGAACTTCGACTGTAGAGGTGTTTAGGGTTACAATAAAATACGATAATCAAACTCCTAGCGTATTAAAGGCACGCATGAACGCACTATTTATAATACTATATTAACCCTAATCAAGTTGGATAGGCCCAAACCGGATATACAAAATACTAGCCCATGACGCAACACATAATACTCAACAATCTCCCCCTTTTCGTCAATGGAGCTGAGAGCTTAGTTTGGCTGAGCTACTAACGACTTCTTTACAGTGTTGAACACACCCAATATAATGGCCAAAAGAGTTTGTCTGAAAGTAATATACCACCGGAGCATGTCTGTGAAGTTATTCTTATCTGACTCGGAGTTCGCCTTGCACTGATGAATAATATTTATAATGTGCTCTAGGCAGTCAGCAGAGAACAAGTGTTTGTCTACCAAAGCAAACAAAAACTTTTCCCATTTCGCTCTTGTAAACATAACCGTTAGTTAAGCAGAATCGATTTGACCAAGAGTCATTTTGTTGACGTCTCTTGGCTTTGCAGTTGGCTTCACTGTCGGTTTCTTTCTTAGGACATTGGCTGCTTCTTGATCCATTTTCGCTACCTCATAGATATAGCAAGCTATCATTCATTTTAGATGCTCCAAAATTGGTCCATACTCCTTTGCATTGGTAAGCAGAATATTGAAGAGCAGGATCCAATCATGTGGATTTAGGTTGGGAAGGTCTGTAAGGGAGATAACTGACACCGAGTTATCCGAACCTCGGGTTATCTTGAAAGAGATGTTGATAAATTTCCCTGAAGGTGATGGCTTCAGTATCTTGACAGTAATAATCTTTTGTGCACTCCAGGTCAGATATTGAGGCTGATCGAACTTGAGATAAAAATCAATCAGTTCACGGTCTACCTGAGGATGAGGAGAGGGAACTTCAACAGTTGAATCAAAGCAGTGAAAAACGAATGCCTTTTGGGTTATAGGCATATCGAACTGTGAATCACTTGTATTATCACAGTCAAAAGAAGTCACTGGTTCCAGCCAAAGTGTGCTTGGAGACTCTATGGCTTTTTTGATCAGTGTCTCCTTAGTCCACGGAAGGAACAACATCTTCTTGCAACTTAATGCATCATCATCTTCTTTCTTTTTCTTCTCTCTTTCCTCAGCTTCCTTAGCAACCTGATGGGTTTCATCAATCTTCGCATCCTTCTTCTTGCGTTTCAGGATCTCGGAGATAGTTTCTTGATCCTCATCACTTTCATCGTGTTCACCAATAACACGCTTTTTCTTCTCTTTAATACCAGAACCCGAAGCTAAATTATCCTTTAGTTCAGTTTTGACCTTCGATTTAAGTGGGATTGGTTGTGGCTTTTCTTCTTCTCCCCTTGTTGCGGAGGAACAATTCTCTCCGAAAACACCCTTCATTCCTCGTAAGAGTTCAAGTGAAGGAAGGAGTTTGGAGGTCAGATGATTGCGAATGGTGAGCGTTAGAATGGGATCATGAGCTTGAAGCACGTTGTGTAACTGTGACAGAACATCACCAGCACAACTATGAAACATAGCTTTTTTGGTTTTCAGTAAGGAGATTTCACGTTCTGTTTTGGCTAGGTCAGCTTTCTATACCGCATTGATAGCAATTTGTTGTGCAAGACCCTATCGGAGTTCCCTTTCTATGAGAAGATCAGTTGTGAGCTTTTCGAACCGAGAGTCAATGGAAGACAAGAAATTCTTGTTATTAGCAGAGATGTTGGAACGGATAGTCTCAAACTTTGTATGTTCGGCTTGAAGTGATTGAGAAAGAGAACCAATTGACTCTGTGACCTTGGCAGCATTTGAATCAACATGACCCTTGAAAGAGTCAAGAAAAACCTGGGAGTCACGGAGAAGATCTTTAACCTCAGAGGTGGCTCTTTTGCACATTGAAGAAGAGTCATCCACAACTGTAGTACATTTATCAATGAATTATTTATATTGATGAAGGGTTGTATCCATGAATGCTTTGAGAAAAACATCATTGTACTTTTTGGTGGAATGGATCAGTGTATCAAGTTTTTCATGAACACTATCGATTTGTTGCTTGGTTGCAGGAGTAGATTCATCTTCCTCACTTGGGATTCAGTAGGGGCTATAGTAAGTGGAATCAAACTCAAACTCGGCTCCTCCAAGAACTGGACTAGAATCAGCAGAAAGAGTTGGGGAAATTGGCTCAGTTGTGAGTTTAGCGGTTCTTCAGTCATCGCCCCTACATCAAATGTGTTGAAGTTGACAGAAGGATTTATGGTAGAGGTGATGATAGGAGTTGGTATTGAAGTAGTGATAATGGGAGGAGAAGTAACAAGTGGTGGTGAAGCAATTTTTGAAGCAAGTGGAGATACAAGTGGAGGTGGAACCGAATCTTGAACTGTTGTCTTGGGTGGAGAGGAAGGGGGTGTAGGAACAGAATCATTGAAAACTTCCACCAGAGTTGGAGTCCGAGGAGGTGTATTACCCCTAGGTGAACCTGCATGTTTCTCTTCCTCTTCTTCTCCTGCAGACTGTTCTTGTTTCTGTTCTTGATGTGAAGGTGAAGGAGTGTGTGTTCGGCGAGCCATTTTCTTGACTTTCTTGGGTGCAGAGGAATCACCCTTGTCAACTTTTTGTTTCTTTGCCTTAGTCGGTTTGGAAGAGGGTTCTTCAGTTGCTTCTTTCTTGACAGCTACCTTCTTTCCTCGCTTTGCAGATTTCTCCACCTCGTCCAATGCACCTTGCATCTCTGGAGTTAATTGACAAGGACTCTTGGGAGGAATCAATTTATAGTCATAGATGAGTTTTCTTTCTTGAGAGACAGATCGGTACATGGTTTCTGGAATTGAGTCGTTGTGCAAAAACTTGGTTGGATCAGAGACAATGATCTTTTTGGTATGAAAGGAGGAAATAGAGGAAAGTAGAGAATCCTTCATGACTGGAACATTGATGGATGTTATAGCCCATTGTGCGATGATGGTCCAAAACCATCCACATGAAATTTCAGAGTGTCTGGCTGAAGAGGACAGACTCTGTACCAGTTGGGACCATATCAAAGACCCGTAGTCCTGGTTAATCCCATTGTAGATGTCGTACATTATCGTCATAAACACTTGTTTGAGCCATCAGAGCCATCATTGTGGAGGTAGGCATGACTTCTTGAACTTTGTGAAGGATGTAAGGACCTCTGTGTAGCCCATCTCGTAGAACATCGAGAACAGTTGTGTTGTTGTGATGAAGTCCGGTGAGATGACGGAGGCATTGACTGCAAGCCCTAGAAGAGAGTAAAATCATCCTTTTGAAATCGAAGCTTTGTGAGGATGAATCTGAAAGTAGATTCTCTCCTTGATTTTATTGTAAGTTGCTGTGGAGTAAACTTGAGACAAGAGGGACATGGGAAGAGATTCCACTTGAGTTAGAGCGATGAAGAGAGGGGGATACTTTAGAAATTCTACTACTTGAAGCATGTAATGATTATACAGGAATAGAGTCATCTGAATGATCATATTCTATTTACGCTTGATCGAAAGCAGGGATAACGACGCTGTTTGATCCTGAAGAGATGAAGAATTTGCCGTTGTAGAGCTTTGTGAAGAAGATGAACAATTTAACAAGCGCCGGTTTGTTTGAGAGAAGTGGAGTGTGATAAATGGTACAATGAAACGAGAACCCCTTTTATATATGATTGCCATGAGAGAGAAACAATCGTCTATAATGATGAAACTATCTATAAAAAATCACGTGGAAAAGCGGGATTTGACAGCTTGGTTTTTCCCAAATACATAGCATGCGGCGAAGGTTTAGGAGCCGTTTCAACTTCACGCGCCCAATTTTGAACTTATCCACAGACACGTTGGAACGTCGCATCCATTCAACTTCTTCAATCCATTACTCATTTAAAATACAGAGTCCCTTATCACTTCCATAAGACTGTTTAATTTTTAGAACCGAAAGTGAAACTATGCATAATTGTCATGAACCAGAGTTGTGGAAAATCAAAAAGATTTTCATTCATTATTGTGCCAACAGATAAGAAATAAAGCAAACAAGTGTATGGGATGTGAGTAATGTCAAATGTGACATAAATCTGAGGATCCCGGACACGAATCTCTTCCTTCAAAGTCAAGAGATACTAAAAGTGCTTGTGTGGTTTCCCGTGGGAATACGATTAAATGTTTATTAAGAAACACTGAAAGGTTTCTTTTTAGTTATAGGCTTTAGAAGTTGGCTAAGATTCAACCGAACTTCGATGCTTAATATAAGACCGAATTTTGGAAGAAGTACTTGTGAGACCGATGTGGTATGTTGAACAAGTAGGTTGGATAGGTTGGAAGTAACAGAATTTAGAGTAGAAATCTTAAAAACAAAAACTAAACTGGATCTTTTGGGATGAAATGTCTTGGTGTTAGACAATTTCAAAAAGATCAAGCAAGAAAATAAAATGAGACTTTTGTAGGTAACAAGTTAAAGCTTGAATATTAAAATTCACCGTCAATTTAGTATTGGTGTTGGATTTAGGGTCTCACTTAGCATGTGGTGTACGTATCTAAGATCATAAACATATATTTTGTGTAACCGTAAACCTCAGTGGTAATTTCTAGGAGTCTCAAGTGTTACATTGATGAAACGAAAGTAGATGGAGAATATAGATGAGGTGGTTAAAGAGCTGAATGTACCCCTGATTTTAAAGAGTGACATAGCAGAAAACTCTTGACTCATTTGAGAAGAGTAGGGTAGCTCGGGACTTGAGTGAATGATACAGCCTAATTGGAAAGAACGATAAGTATAAATTGAATCATTAGGGTCTCACTCAAAGTTTTTAGGAGGCTGTAGAATACATTCATCAACATGCTTCTAAAGACACCTAACAAGTTCATAATTAAGGTTGACATACATGCCCCTCTACGAGTTCATAAGCTTTCTTGGTCCTTAACACCTAGTAAGGAAGAGGAGAGAAACAAACGACACAAAAACAAACAAACAAAACAAAACAAAAAGATAAAACAAAAATAAAATCTTTTTGAAATTTTGTATTTTCTGATAAATAAGTAAGATAATAAAAGAAAAAAAACTTTAAAACATCTTAGAAATAAACAAAATAAATTACAGATGAAAAAGAAAAAAAATTTAAGTGCAAAAATATACAGCCAAACCTTCACCTTAAATAATAGAAGCCAAATAAATCGAGCGATCATTTCATTTTAGCTCCAAAAAGATAAGGAGTCGAAATAAGCAGAGTGTTCGTTTCATTTCGGTTCCGTAAAATTCCGGAGCCAAAATAGACCAAGCGATCGGTTCATTTTGGTTCTCGAAAATTATGGAGCCGAAATAAGCAGAGCGTTCGGTTCATTTCGGTTCCCTAAAATTAAGGACCCGAAACAGACCGAGCGGTCAATTAATTTCACTTACCTAATTTTCCAGAGAGAGGTTTGAGGATTCGGTACCGAATCTACTTCCATCATACCCAAACCTTGCAAAATTTTATTGAAGCTTGTTTCTGGTAATGCTTTAGTGAAAATATATGCAAGTTGATCTGATGACCGTACGAAATGGACTTCCACATTGTCATCTTCAACATGGTGCTTGATGAAGTGGTACCTGAGTGCAATATGCTTTGTCTTTCAGTGTTGTACCGGATTGTGATAAATTTTTATCGCGCTTTCAGAATCACAATAAAGCGTAATCTTCTTCATACTCAGTCCATAGTCTCTAAGTTGACTTTGTATCCAGACTACTTGTGAAGTAAACGAAGCGGCAGCTATATATCTTGCTTCGGCTATTGAGAGAGACACACAAGTTTACTTCTTGTACTGCCATCTAACTAGTTTACCATCAAGGAACTGGCATCCTCCAGATGTGCTCTCTCTATCTAGACCACAGCCACCGAGATTAGCATCAGAAAATGCTTGAACAAAGAATCCGGATTTAGCTGGATACCACAGACCAAGCGACGAGGTACGCTTCAAATATCGAAAAATGTTCTTCACCGCCATCATGTGAGGTTCTCTAGGATTAGCTTGAAACCTGGCACAATAACAGACAGAAAACATAATGTCCGGTCTACATGCAGTTAGATACATGAGAGAGCCTATCATTTGACGATAGAGAGTCATATCTACATCAGACTTTTCCAGAGATGGTGTTAACTTGGTGCCAAATGCCATAGAAACCTTCACCTTCGAGTCTCCCATCATTCCAAATTTGGCCAATAGATTCTTCGTGTAGGCCTCCTGGTTAATAAAAATACCTTCTAGTCCCTGTCTTATATTTAACCCAAGAAAAAATTTAATTGGACCCATTGCGCTCATTTCAAATTTAGTCTCCATTAGTTTCCTGAATTCAACCGTTAAGCTGGGATTCGTGGAGCCGAAGATGATATCATCGACATAAATTTGAACTATCATTAGATGTTCGCCTTCTTTCTTGCGAAAGAAGGTTGATTCAACCAAACCATGCTTGAATTTAGACAATTTTACAAAGCAAGTTAAAGTTTCATACCACTCCCTTGTGCTTGTTTTAGTCCATACACAACTTTATCTAACACATAGCAATGATTGGGGTATTTCTCATTCACGAACCCAGATGGTTGCTAAACATACACCGTTTCTTCTAGTTCTCCATTCAGGAAGGCACATTTCATGTCCATTTGAAAAACTTCGAAGTTTTTATGAGCAGCATATGCTAGAAAGATTTGAACTGATTCCAATCTGGCTACAGGAGAAAAGGTCTCCTCATAGTCTATTCCTTCTTCTTGGCAAAATCCCTTTACCACCAGCCAAGCCTTGTTCCTTATAACATTGCCTTCTTTATCCATCTTGTTCCTGAAGACCCACTTTAATCCAACCACAGAAGCATCCTTTAGTGTGGGTATTAGTCTCCAAACACGGTTGCGTTCAAACTCATGAAGTTCATCTTGCATAGCCTACCCAATCAGCATGATCAAGTGCAGTGTTGATTGTCTTTTGTTCGATTTTAGAGACAAATGAATTAAACATGCAAAATTCAACTTGAGAGAATAATGCAATTTGCTTCGCTTTCAACTGAGACCGTGTGAGAACCCGTTCGGATAATTCACCAATTATCTGTGTTTGAGGATGATCCTTAGTCCATTTTATGAGAGGAGGGTAGTTTGGGTCATAAACAAGATCCAACTCTGCATTAATCTCTTCTTCAAATTCTGATTGATCGTCTTCGTTATTTGTATTTGCATTCTCCCCCTCAAATGGCAAAGTGTGTTCCTTGTCAGGTTTGGGATCCTCCCCTTTGGTTGGAGTTGGATTCTCTTGCTTGGTTGTATAAAACACAGATGAGACCTCCCCTTCGAATACTGCACTGTTATTTGGAGGTTCATTTGAGGGTTGATCACCAGTTTGGTTTGAAGGATCCTTTTCCATGTCTTTCGTAGCATCTTCGATGATCTTTTTCAGATGGTCAACTTTGTTGTCTACTGCATTCGCCTCTGAATGTATAGCTTTTTATGATTCATCACATAACCTCATATATTCTTCAAACAAATTTGAAATAGGAGTCGATACTTGTCCTGATTCAGGAAATATTTCACCCATAGCACTTTCTTTTGCATGAGCTTTCTTTATGTAGCAGTCATCAAAGGTTATGTAATAGGTTTCATCAATGCGTTTGGAGTGTTTATTTAGAACCCTATAAGCCTTTGAAGTGAGTGAATAGCCTAGAAAGATTCCCTTATCCGCTTTAACATCAAATTTGTTTCGGTTCTCTTAAGAGTTGAAAATGAAGCATTTGGACCCCAACACGTGAAAGAACTTGACTTTAGGTTTTCGGTTATTTAGAATCTTATACGGAGTGATTGAGAATCGCTTGTTAAGTAAGGACTTTTTTTTAGTCTAACAAGCAGTAGCAACAACATCAGCGCATAAGTACAATGGTAGATAAGCAAAGCTCAACCTGGTTATGGCTGCTTCACATAGGGATCGGTTTCGTCTTTCAATGATTCCACTCTATTGTGGAGTGTAGGGAGCAGAGAAGTTGTGAGACGCTCCCTTATTGGCATTAAAGTCTTCAAACTCTTCATTTTTGAATTCAAGCCCATTTTCGCTTTTGATGTTCCTTACTACTTTTCGTAGCTGTAGTTCAACCTGCATAATGAACATCTTTAACTTGGAAATCACTTCTGATTTCTATATAAGAAAGAATACTGTGACAACCCGTAATTTATTCTGTCACTATAAACCGTTCCCGGTAAATAAAACCGTTCGTATTCAAATTTTTCCCGTTAACCTTAGATTTAAATTAAATTAATCGCAACTTTTAATTCGGTTTCATAAGTGACCGGATGTGTTAAAAACATTAAAATATTTTCCATATTTATTTGGAAAATTATTAGTTTCATTTAAGTCGTGATTACGGCAATTTATCGGGTACGGCCAAAAGCACCGTCTAACGGCAGTATCACCGGGACATAAACTCAACCCCTATATAAGGGAGTGAGTGACAAAATTTTGAAGCTTTTTCTCTCTCTCTAAACACTTTCTCTCACTACTCTCTCTCTCTCTCTCTCTCTCTCTCTAGAACTCGAAATTCATCCAAAAACCCCATTTCAAGCTTCAATTTGGTAAGTACTTCATCCTAGCTTGTTGTTTAACTTGTCTGGCATGCAAATTCATGTTTGAAACTTCCAAAAACACCCAAGAACAAGTGTTTACGGTCCAGGGACCCTCCCAAAACCGTGAACACCCCTTGAGAGGGTTTTGAAGCCCCAAAACCCCTCCAAACCCATTCTAGTGCTTAGATATGGCTTAGAAACTTGCATGCATGAACTTAGGACCCCAAATTCGTACCATTTGAGTATTGGACATGATTTTACGGTCCAAGAACATGCTTGGACCGTAAACCCACATTCATGGACCATAAACTCCTTTTAAAGTGTCAAAAATGCCCCTAAACACCTCCAAATGCTTCCATGAGAGTGTAGAACCTTATAATCCTTCATGTGATGCACCAAGACTTATGTAAATGGATCAAACTTGAGTTTACGGTCCAAGAACATTCTTAGACCGTAAACTCATCTCCTTAGACCATAAACTCATCTTCTTGGACCATAAACTCTTCAAATGGGTGTTAAAGTGCCTTTAACACCTTGTATGGCTTGGAATTGAACCTATAACCTTGTATGCTTAACCTTCAACCACAAAACGCATGATTCATGGAAAAATATGAGTTTAAGGTAGTAAACTCATGTGTTTAAGGTAGTAAACTCCCCAAGAGCATCTTCATAAACCGTAAACTCCTTTTCCAAGGCCCTTTCAAGTCCCAATCACTTCTTAAGCCATAGAATCAACCCTAGAACTTACCTTTGTGCATTGTAAGAACATTTCGCATCCAAGAACACACCACCCATGAGTTTACGGCAGTAAACTCATGGTCTTATGGTCATAGGACCGTAAAATCCCCTAAGGGCTTACTTTTTAAAAGTAAACTCTTTATCTATGCCCTACACACCCTTAGATGCTACCCGGGTCACTCCTAACACTTAATTAAAGTGTTTTCGCATCTTGGAGTGTAAATGCTTATCTAATTAGTGATTTAAAGTATAATTAGATACATTTGTGTATCATTTCATATTACATAGGAGCCTCGCATGTTTTCAAGCCTCAATCCGACGTTTAGCATCCTAGTCGACACCTTTCCTCATCTGGTGAGTTCATACCCCTACCCTTTTTCAATGATTTTCACTGTTTTCAGGGGGAATACAAGCAAAGTACAAGTAATACTTGTACTTAAAACTTATTTTATATATGTTGTGTTTCATACTACATATGTTTTTAACACTGTTAATCATATCAGATAACCGTTTGAACTTGCAGATCACATTATCATGTTATTTGTGAAAAACGTTATACATTGTTGTACCTTATATTTTCACAAATGGTTTTCCACATTATAATAGTTAAAAACATAATCTTTGAACATTGAACTAGAAGCTTAGTATATCATTTTGTCCTCGGTAACACTCCACAGAGATACGCGAGTGGAGGATCATCTTTGTAGATTTGTTATTCCTATAAATTGGAGACACGTCCTCGGAGAACACTCCACAGAGATACGCAAGTGGAGGACCGCCTCTGTAACCAGAATCTCTTAGGTAGAGAGCGTGACTTGAGTGTATAGATCTATACGGGACTGACTATCCCGCACTTGGCTTCTAGCTACAAAATTCATAGTGATATTGGCCTTCCTTTGCCATATTTAGTCTTTAGTATGGTTATAGAACTCGCAATTTGGATAACAGAAATTTACATTTTTAGTAATAATGGATATAGTAAATTAATAACCATAAGAATTAGTTTACTATGATAATCAAGTTTTCAGTATACATCTTTTACATTACATTTTTGGGTTGGTAAACAAACACACACTTCACAAGGTTAATCAGGTTTTTCAGTACACATCTTTCACATTAGGAAAATATAGGATTTTCCTGGGGTAATCACAATTCGTAACCAGAACAGTGTAACATAATAGAACAACTCAACTTTACTTTTAAGAAAATATGGGATTTTCTTGGGTCGTAACATTTTCATAATTTAAAAGGAATCTTGCACATTTTCATAAAAACAAACCGCTTATGAACTCACCAATTATGCTGATTTTTAAAATGCTTGTATTCTCAGGTTCTACCTAGATAGGTACCCCGTATCCTTTTGCAGAAGACAGAGCAAATGGAAGTCACGTCTTTCTTTTGTTTAAACTATGTATATATGAAACTTGTACTACTTTATTTTTCAACTGATGTAATGAAATCTATGTAATGTAATGTTTTGTGTTTTACTTCGCTTATTATGTACATTGGTTATGATATTCACATGAAGTCACCTCTGCCCCGGGACGTTTCCGCCTTCGGTTTCTGGGTGTGATAGATTGGTATCAGAGCCCTTGTTTATAGTGAACTGAGTATACCAAACCTTACATGGTATAAGACTATAAACATTAAGGGGCCTAAGTGCTCTGACCTAAAAGTATACTTCAAAATATAAGTATTTTCAAAAACATACAAGTATCCTAACCACCGAGATCCGTAACAACAAGTAGAACAAAACATAAGTAAATGGGTGTTGTATGTTGCGGTTAAACCTAGGCATTTATGTAGTCGTGTCTAGGGTCTATAGCCTGATCAACTATATTCATTCGAGACATGGCCAACATGTGCCTGGGAGTGATTGTGGTATTCAGCATGCCTAAAACTTACCCAAATACCCCAAACAACGAGCAGTCGTTGCAGTGAATCATGAAATACTGTGGGAGTATTTCTAGATCCAGCTTTGTCGTAGAAAATTCTCATTCAAGCGTTGTCCCTCGATCATTTATTTAGCGATAGTTTATCTGCCTTGATTATTCATTCCTGCTTTATCGCTTAATAGAATTATATGACTATCATACAGAGATACCCCCTTGTATCATATCTCTTGATTTAATGTAGAGGACTTACCATCCTCTTTTTCCTAATCACTTTAGATCGAAATGTCTTGGAAGAAAGGATCCAGTTCAAGTAACAATAGCCCTCCGTCGCCACCTCCATCTCGATTCAACCCAGTGATGTTCCAGTTGGCTATTTCTGCTGCAGTGACTGTCGCAGTGACATACTTCTTCCCCGACAGGTTCAGTGGACCCAGAAGTAACACCAAACTCCAAAACCATGAAAATTTTCATGAGCATCAAAATGAAGGTGATAAGAGTAAAAAGCAGAAGGTCAGAGTTCCCAAGGACCCTCCAAGAGGCGCGAAACTGTGGCAGTTCAAGCTGTCACTACTCCTGTCGCTGTGTCTACAGTTCAAGCTGCTGCTACTCTTGTTGTTGTGCCTACATCTCAAGCACCTACCACTAGGTATGCGGGTAATCTCCCTTGGTGCAACAAGTGCAAATATCACCATTACACACCTGGCCCGTGCTTCGAGAAGATCTGCAAAAAATGTGGCAAAAAGGGCCACTCCGCTCAAAACTGCAAAACACCAGTTCATCTAATCAAGCAAGCTTCCGGATCGAGTACTGGACAAGCCTGCTATGATTGTGGAGAAATCGGGCATTTCAAGCAAAACCGACCAAAGGCAGCAACCAACAACAACATCAACAACGCCAAGATGGTTTTAGCTATGAAGCAAGAGGAAGCAGCCGCTGATCCTACCGCCGCAGGTATATTTCTTCTCGACAATTCTTATGCTCGCATTCTTTTCAAATCTAGTGTCAAGAAAGTTTTATTAGTCATTGATTCAAATATCTTTGTAAACATAGTCCTCGTCTAATAACCGAAACATTTGCCGTCAATATGGTTACCAGTGAGAATGAGTGCACTAACGACTTATCCCCAAGCTATATCCTTACATTGAGTAATCATTCTTTCCTCATTGATCTGATGTCAGTTTCAATAAAGAGCTTTGATGTTATCTTTGGCATGTATCAGTTGAGTCCTGATCATACTGATACACTTTGTTATGAAAAAGCTATTCGTCTCAATTTCCTCTCTGACCGGACCCTTATGAGATATGGTGTCAAGCTTGGCCCAAATCTTCGCATCATTTTCTGTATCAAAGATCGAAAACTTCTACAAAAAGGAGTGTTAGGTATTCCTAGTCCATGCAATCAGCGATAAACAAGAAGTTAAAGACCTCTAGAGCATCCCCGAAAACTGTAATATTCCTGATATCTTCCCGAAAAGATCCTGAGAATTCCTCCCGAACGTCTAGTCGAGTCTCATATCAATCAAATTCCTGGAACTACCTTCGCATCCAAATCTCCGTACCATTTTTGACCCAGCAGAAATGCAGGAGTTATCCAGTCGACTAAATGAGTTGACCGTCAAAACCGATATCCTCTGTCCCGAGTAGATGACTTCTTCGATAGAATTCAGGAGCCAACTACTCCTCGAAGATAGACCCTAGGTCGAGACATCATCAGCTACGAGTTCGCGAGGATAATGTTTCAAAGATAGTATTCAGGATTCGATATGATCACTAAGAGTTCGTATTGATACCCTTTGGTCAAACCATTTTTTCCTTAGTCATGTAGTGAGCGATGCAGATATACACGTGGATCCTCATAAGGTCAAAGCAATAGACAATTAGTCGGCACCGAAGACACCCATAGAAAACCTGTCAATTCTTGGGTTTCGCCGGCTATTATTGCAGACCTATTCTGAAATTTCTTTCAAAATCATCAAATCCTTAACCACTCCAACACAGAAGAGGTATACCCTTTATGTTGGAGTAAAAAGTGAGATACATCATTCCAAGCATTGAAGTAAGACTTATACATCACACCTAACCTATCCCTTCGAGAAGAAACAAAGGACTTCATTGTCCTTTGCAGTACGTCCAATCAGAGTTTAGAACATATGCTTAGGCAAGAAAGAAAAGTTGTCATTCACGCTTTGAGACAAACAAAAGGCACACGAAGTTAACAACACAGCTCACGACTTGGAAATTAGGAGCAGCAGTCCTTACACTAAAGAATGAGAAACATGATCTCTATGGAACCAAGTATGCGAATTTCACTAACCTTAAGAGACTACAACATAGCTTCGATCATAAAGACATGAACATGAGCCGCCCTTAGCCGAAAGGAAATCTTAGATAGTAAGACTAAGACATTAACAATGACCATCTAGACCCGTTTACTCGCTTAGACCTGAGGAGCCTAGTTAGAAACCCTCGGGATTGCTCCAGCAGCCCGAGATACCCAAATGGAAACAAAAGATGACCAGCATGGACTTCACCATCAAGTTATCCAGTTTTCCCGAGTGATTACGATACCATTTGGAAATGGTCGATCCTTCGATAAAATCCGTTCACTTCCTTCCGATCAAAGAATCATTCAAGATGGAAAGACTCACGCGAACCCACATCCAAGAAGTAGTCTGACTGCATAGCATACCTGCGTCCATTATCTTTAGTAGAGATAGCAGGTTTACCTCGAGATTTAGGTAGATTCCTTCAGAAAACCCACGAAACCAAGCTAGACATAAGTACAACTTATCATCCTGAGACAATTGGACAGAGTGAGAGAGTATTTTTCAGATCATGGAATACATGCTGGGAGCATGTGTCATAAATTACTGAGCGACTTGGGATACCCCTTTACCTTTGATCAAGCCCTCGAATAATAATGGTTATCCCACCAGTATCCAGACTAAACCATTTGGAACCCTCTACAGTAAAAAGTGCAGATTCCCATGTGTTAGGTCAAGGTAGAAGACACGCAGCTAGCCAAGAGTCGATTCCCCGGTAATACCCACACTGATTCTGAAATCATCCGCGAAACCATCGAGAAGATCATCCAGACCCGAGAACAGTTGAAAACTTCACGAGATCGACATGAGAGTTACGTCAATGTACAATGGAAACCTCTGGAATTCCATGTTGGAGATCGCATCCTGTTAATGGTCTCGCCCTAGAAAGACATGACACACTTTACAAAGCACGGAAAACGTAACTTGAGGTAAATTGGACCCTTTTAGATCCTCGTTAGGATCAACCCCGTAGGCTTCAAACTCCGAGTACCTTCATAACTTAGCAACATCCATCTTGTCTTCCACGTCCCAAATATTTATAAATGCCTATTTGATGAAACCTTAGTAATCCCTCTTGGACAAATTGAGACCATAGATGGAGAGATCAAACGTACGAAACAAAGCCACATCCCGTTAGTGAAGATTCGCTGGAATTCCAAGCGAAAACCTGAATTCACTTGCGAGCGTGAACACCCAATACAGCAGACACATCCAAATCCTTTTCCATAACTTATATCTTAATTCTTGAATTTCGGGACGAAATTCCCTCTAACGGGGGGATAATGTGACAACCTGTAATTTATTCCGTCACCATAAACCGTTCCCGGTAAATAAAACCGTTCGTATTCAAATTTTTCCCGTTAACCTTAAATTTAAATTAAATTAATCACGACTTTTAATTCGGTTTCATAAGTGACCGGATGTGTTAAAAACATTAAAATATTTTCCATATTTATTTGGAAAATTATTAGTTTCATTTAAGTCGTGATTACGACAATTTATCGGGTACGACCAAAAGCACCGACTAACGGCAGTATCGGGTAGAATTCCACTGGGACATAAACTCAACCCCTATATAAGGTAGTGAGTGACAAAATTTTGAATCTTTTTCACTCTCTCTAAACCCTTTCTCTCACTACTCTCTCTCTCTCTCTCTAGAACTCGAAATTCATCCAAAAACCCCATTTCAAGCTTCAATTTGTTAAGTACTTCATCCTAGCTTGTTGTTTAACTTGTCTGGCATGCAAATTCATGTTTGAAACTTCCAAAAACACCCAAGAACAAGTGTTTACGGTCTAGGGACCCTACCAAAACCGTGAACACCCCTTGAGAGGGTTTTGAAGCCCCAAAACCCCTCCAAACCCATTCTAGTGCTTAGATATGGCTTAGAAACTTGCATGCATGAACTTAGGACCCCAAATTCGTACCATTTGAGTATTGGACATGATTTTATGGTCCAAGAACATGCTTGGACCGTAAACCCACATTCATGGACCATAAACTCCTTTTAAAGTGTCAAAAGTGCCCCTAAACACCTCCAAATGCTTCCATGATGCTTCCATGAGAGTGTAGAACCTTATAATCCTTCATGTGATGCACCAAGACTTATGTAAATGGATCAAACTTGAGTTTACGGTCCAAGAACATTCTTAGACCGTAAACTCATCTCCTTAGACCATAAACTCATCTTCTTGGACCATAAACTCTTCAAATGGGTGTTAAAGTGCCTTTAACACCTTGTATGGCTTGGAATTGAACCTATAACCTTGTATGCTTAACCTTCAACCACAAAACGCATGATTCATGGAAAAATATGAGTTTAAGGTAGTAAACTCATGTGTTTAAGGTAGTAAACTCCCCAAGAGCATCTTCATAAACCGTAAACTCCTTTTCCAAGGCCCTTTCAAGTCCCAATCACTTCTTAAGCCATAGAATCAACCCTAGAACTTTCCTTTGTGCATTGTAAGAACATATAGCATCCAAGAACACACCACCCATGAGTTTACGGCCGTAAACTCATGGTAATATGGTCATAGGACCGTAAACTCCCCTAAGGGCTTACTTTTGAAGAGTAAACTCTTTATCTATGCCCTACACACCCTTAGATGCTACCCGGGTCACTCCTAACACTTAATTAAAGTGTTTTCGCGTCTTGGAGTGTAAATGCTTATCTAATTAGTGATTTAAAGTCTAATTAGATACATTTGTGTATCATTTAATATTACATAGGATCCTCGCACGTTTTCAAGCCTCGATCCGACGTTTAGCACCCTAGTCGACACCTTTCCTCATCTGGTGAGTTCATACCCCTACCCTTTTTCAATGATTTTCACTGTTTTCAGGGGGCAATACAAGCAAAGTACAAGTAATACTTGTACTCAAAACTTATTTTATATATGTTGTGTTTCATACTACATATGTTTTTATCACTGTTAATCATATCAGATAACCGTTTGAACTTGCAGATCACATTATCATGTTATTTGTGAAAAACGTTATACATTGTTGTACCTTATATTTTCACAAATGGTTTTCCACATTATAATAGTTAAAAACATAATCTTTGAACATTGAACTAGAAGCTTAGTATATCATTTTGTCCTCGGTAACACTCCACAGAGATACGCGAGTGGAGGATCGTCTTTGTAGATTTGTTATTCCTATAAATTGGAGACACGTCCTCGGAGAACACTCCACAGAGATACGCAAGTGGAGGACTTGAGTGTATAGATCTATACGGGACTGACTACCCCGCACCTGGCTGCTAGCTACAGCCGAACCGAAAGGTTCAAGGGTGACAAAAGTCATAGTGATATTGGCCTTCCTTTGCCATATTTAGTCTTTAGTATGGTTATAGAACTCGCAATTTGGATAACAAAAATTTACATTTTTAGTAATAATGGATATAGTAAATTAATAACCATAAGAATTAGTTTACTATGATAATCAAGTTTTCAGTATACATCTTTTACATTACATTTTTGGGTTGGTAAACAAACACACACTTCACAAGGTTAATCAGGTTTTCAGTACACATCTTTCACATTAGGAAAATATAGGATTTTCCTGGGGTAATCACAATTCGTAACCAGAACAGTGTAACATAATAGAACAACTAAACTTTACTTTTAAGAAAATATGGGATTTTCTTGGGTCGTAACATTTTTAGAATTGAAAAGGAATCTTCCAACTTTTCATAAAAACAAATCGCTTATGAACTCACCAGCTTTATGTTGATTTTTAAAATGCTTGTATTCTTAGGTTCTACTTAGACAGGTACCCTGCATCGTTTTGCAGAAGACGGAGAAAATGGAAGTCACGTCTTTCTTTTGTTTAAACTTATGTATTTATGAAACTTGTAATACTTTACTTTTCAACTGATGTAATGAAATCTATGTAATGTAATGTTTTGTGTTTTACTTCGCTTACTATGTACATTGGTTATGATATTCACATGAAGTCACCTTTGCCCCGGGACGTTTCGCCTTCGGTTTCGGGGTGTGACAAATACCCAGGTGAAACGTGAAAAATCATCTACTATAACAAGAATGAACTTACTACCACCGATGTTTTCAATAGCTGAAGGTCCACATAATTCAATATGTAGACGTTCAAGTGCTTCAACAATCTTGGTATTGATATGTGATGGACGACTTTTTTTGCTCTGTTTACCCATCTCACATGTTGCGCACAGATGTTCCTTATGAAACTTGAGAACTAGAAGTCCTCGAACATGATCACCAAGCACCAACTTATTGATATCTTTAAAGTTTAGGTGCGAGAGACATCGGTGCCATAGCCAACTTTCATCTGAATTCACCTTAGACAGCAGGCAAATCGTTGGTTTTCCTTTAATTGGACTGAGGTTTAGAGGATACATCTCTCCTTTTCGTTCATATTTTAACAAGACTCTTTTGGATTGTTTCTCGACAATTTCTGATCCTTCATCATCGAATGAGACTTACATCCCTATACCCACAACCAATTGAAATACACTAATGAGATTGTGTTGCAATCCTTCCACATACGCCACTTTTTGTATTGTAAACTCTCTGTTGGTTATCATTCCATATCCTTTGATTGTTCCATAAGAGTTTTTGCCATACTTCACATATCCACCATCCTTAAGGGACTGAAACTCCCTTAACTCTTCTTTTCTCCCTGTCATGTGACGTGAGCAGCCACTGTCTATGTACCATTCGTCGTCAAACTGTTCATCACTGATAACCTTCAAAGTTAAGCAGATTTAAGAACCCAAAGTCTCTTGGGCCCTAGTAAGTTTTTCATAGAAAAAGGAATAACAACAGATATATCAACAAGATAGGTTCTTTTTATGAGTGTTGTTTCGTCTTTTCTTTTGATGGTGTACACTTTTATTTTATTTTTGTCTTGTTTAAATTGCAATGTGTTACATGGTGTTGTGACGGTTGGAGTCCTTCTTGGATCCTTAGGGTTAGCTTCCTTTTTATTATGATTGATTTATGCTTTAGAATCAAGCTTTCCTTTCCCTTTAACATCCTTTGTAGAGTTATGTTTATGTTGGGAAGAACCGAGACTTGACCTTTGGTTCACAGTTTTGGTGTTGGGACCGAACCATGAAGTTTGGTTCAGAACTTTGTTATTGAAACCGAAACTAGATGTTCGGTTCTGTCCTTTGGAGTCGGAACAAAGACTGGATGTTTGGTTTTGAATTTTGGAGTAGTAAGAACTGGGACTAAAATTATTCTTTCTTTTGATCTCCGGTTTGTCATTTTCTGCAACATTTGCTTCTTTCTTTGAGGGAATATAGTTAGGATTTTGAGATTGCCAAAACCTTTTTCGCTCACTCAGATTCTTCATGTACCTCTGATTTCTTTGGTGTTTCTATTCAGCCAACTCCTTCTGAGATTTATGGATGTTGAAGCTTGATTTCTTCTTCTCTTTTTGAGCTTCAGTTAAATTGGAAGATATATTCGAAGTCTTCTTTGATTCTTCCGATTTCTTTCCCGGTTCTTCAGGTATATCTTTGGTTCCACTTGTGCTTGTTTTATCAAAGCTTGAGGGTTTGTTTATTGGTTCAGCAACATATCTGCCCTTTACCCTCCAAGGTATGCTCTGACATACCCATTTCCTCATCTGCATTATCGATAGGAGCAAACCAAAAATACTTGTCACATTTTTCAGCATTGTCTTTGTCAACTAGAATCTTTAGTTCAGCTGTTTGTTTTCCAGTGACCCCTATGATAGCGTAAACCTGATTTGGCACAGTTTGAACCATCTGGTAAACCACTGCTTTTTCTTTGAGTTTCTTTTACTTATCCCTTGGCAAACATGCATATTCAACGGAATTTTCGGATATTAGAGGTTTCTCATTTTCTCTTTTCATGAACTCGGAGCAATCAACTTCGTCTTCCACCAAAATTTCACTCATCTCACTATCCTCATCAAATTCAGATATATTTTCTACATTCATTTTATTTTTCGGTCATTAATTTTGAGTTTGAAGAGTCAAATGATTGTAAGGTCTCTATCTTGATTTTTAGCTTATCATTTTCGTCTAAAAGCTATTTAAGCATGCATTTGTGTTCTTTTGAGTTAATGAAAGACTCAATTTTTTCCAGACCGATTTTATAAATGACAGACGTCTCTTTTGAGGACATTATGGATTCACATTCAGCAATGACCTCATCTTCCTTAAACTCAAGGAAGGGTAAGATCATCTTATGAATCTTTTTCCCTATTTCCCAGTCTAAATGTAATTGAGTAATATTTGTATATAACTGTTTAGCAACTAAGCAGAAAATGTTTCTTTATTTTAAAAACTTCAAAGTGTCTCTTTGCAAATAGATAATCTCATCTCTACCCCTAATTAACTTCATCTCCTTCAACTCAATCCACATGCGTCGCTCCTCACTCTTCGATGACTCCCTGCTCAGTTGGTCTGTTAGGTTAGAGTTCGTTAAGCGAGTTTGCATGAGACTGCTACTGAGATTAGCAAATTTAAATTTAACAGATTCGAGCATGGATTGTACCTTTTTGATCAATTGATCGATCGCAGTCGTTAATCTTTTCACTCATAGGCTTTGCTGTGAAACACTTTTCCTCCTTCAAGTTTGGCTCCTTACGC
Source organism: Lactuca saligna (assembly GCF_052625555.1). Classification (NCBI taxonomy): domain Eukaryota; kingdom Viridiplantae; phylum Streptophyta; class Magnoliopsida; order Asterales; family Asteraceae; genus Lactuca; species Lactuca saligna. The sequence goes on along the minus strand of NC_136424.1, from coordinate 95,234,377 downwards.
TCATCTTCTGTTGGTACACCCGCAGTCACCATCAAGCACTTCCCAGCTGAACCGTGAAATTCCTCTCTTGCCACATATGCTTTGCCATGCATAGGCTTCCTCACTTCTTCATCCTCAGAGTCTGTTGACCATACTTCAACGCCTCCGAACTCATCATCGACTATAGTCTCCTGCATAATTAAGACATTCATAGAATTTTTTGTTGACTTCCTTTTCTTTAGCTCTTCCGACTTTCTCTCATGCTAAGCCTCATCATCGTCACCATCCCTTTTCTTTTCCATCTTTCGTAAGATGCAATATTTGGCAAAGTAATTCTTGTCGTGACAATAATTGCAGTCGTATCCAAAATCTCCTACCAGCTTGCTTTCCTTCTTATCATCATCCTTTTGTGAAACGTTCTTCGATTCTTCTTTCACCTTCTCGAAGCTGTAACTTCCTTGCCAATTTCGGTTTTTAGTGGTAGGAAATTTCCTTCTTGCAAACTTCTTAGGATTGGAGACCATCATTCCATATTCTTCACCTGTCAGGTCACAATCAGACACATTTGAGTCATCTTCTTCTTTCGTTGCAATCTTCCCTTTTGAGATAAGGGATAAAGAGCCCATGCTAGACACCACCTTCACTTCTTTTGTCACAGGGCTTTAATGGGATTTTAAAATTTCCATTAGTTTCGCCAATGAGTAAGACTTGAATTATTCATGAGCCTTTACAGTTGATACCACTTCCATCCACTCAGGTCTTAGGCTATTCATAAACGTGACCTGCTCAATCTCCTTTCTTTCAATACCATGCTTCATCATCTTGCTGAGCAGATGATTGTAGCGATCAAATGTCTGAAGGAGAGTCTCATCAGGTTTTTGAGCAAAAGCACCAAACTCGAGAGTAGCAAGGTTTGTATCAAGTGATCCAGATCTTCATTAGTCAAACACAATTCTTTCAGTCTATCCCATATCTCTTTTGCGGTAGTGCATGAACTCGCCAGACGGAAGGTATTGGCTTGTAGGGTAAATCTGATCATTCTTAAGGCTTTAAGATTGCACTGCTGCTTTTCTTTTTCATCTTGTGGAATCTTCTCTACGTCCACTAAGAGATGATTGTACTCCTTTTGAGTCTTCACTGTCCTACTTGTTCCGGCATGAACAAACGGACCGACTGTTATAGCTTCCCAGATGAGATACCCATTGTCTTCAGATCCGACCACATAATCTTCAAAGTGATGCGCCCACAATTCGTAGTCTTGAGTGTAAATAATGGGAACTCTTGTGGATGATCCAATGCTATTCGAGATGTTGAAGGGATTGCCTTGAGAGTCTTCATGCGACATAATGATCTTGTGTTCTGGATCTGCTAGAATCAGACTTGTAAACTTGAGATTAGGGTTTTATCAAACACTAAAGTTACCGTCGACAGGTAGAAGATGGCCTTTATATATTAGATAAAAGTGGAAACCCTAATGATACTTCACATAGAAGGAATGCGTATTAGTAACACAGTCTCCTTCTCTTATACCAATTGTTGGAATAGTGTACCTTAATGATTGATAGATTCAAATAGATAAACAATAAACGAAACAATAAGAACACAAGAATTATTTAAACGATGTCGAATGATTAAACTTTAACACCCCAGAAGAGCCCAACAAAGAACTTCGAATGTAGAGGTGTTTAGGGTTACAATACAATACGATAATCAAACTCCTAGCGTATTAAAGGCATACATGCATGCACTATTTGTAATACTATATTAACCCTAATCACTGTTGGACAGGCCCAAACCGGATATACAAAATACTAGCCCATGATGCAACACATAATAATCAACACCAGCTCCCTCTGAAGTCTAACATGCATGCCCAAAGCATATCCTCAAGCATCTGGATCGTCCGCTCTCTCTGACCATCAGTCTGGGGGTGGTAAATAGTGTTGAAATGAAACTAAGTACCCAACTCCTCATGAAACTTCCTCTAGAATCCGGAGGTCAATCGAACATTACGGTCCGATACCACAGATACTAGCACTACGTGCCTGATCATGAGCACATAGATATATGCTAATTTCTCGATAGAGAAACTCTCAGAAATCAGAATAAAATGAACACTCTTGGTCAACCTATCCATAATAACCCAAATAGAATCAACACCCCGCACCATCCTATATAACTTCTTGATAAAGTCCATGGTGACCTCCTCCCATTTCCACATGGGGATGGGTAACGGCAGAACCTTGCCATGAGGCCTCTAGTGCTCGGCTTTGACCTTCCTGCAGGTCAAACACCGCTCAACAAACCAAGCAACTTCCTGCTTCATGCAGGGCCACCAATAGTTTGATCCGAAGTCTCAATACATCTTCGTGGCTCTCGAATGGATTAAAAACATGGACTTATGTACCTCCTCCAAGATCTTTTTCCTCACTCCCCTAAATGTTGGAACCCAAATCTTGCCATGTTGAGTCAATAATCCTCGGATATCTCGAACAAATAATTGGATTCTGCCTCTGAAATTGATCAGTCTTCCAACTCTCTTTTTTCACTCCCTCCATCTATACCCCCTTGATCAAATCCATCAAAGGTAAGGTAACCTTCATCCTCAATCAAACCTATCAGATCGGAGCACCTACCGTTTTACAGCTCAAAGCATCAACCACCACATTGGGCTTCCCGCAATGATACAAAATCTCACAGTCATAATCTTTCACCACATCTAACCATCTCTTCTGTTGCATATTCAGATTCTGATGATCCATCAAATACTTCAAACTCTTGTGATCGGTGAAGATGGTACATCGAACTCCATATAAATAATGCCTTCAAATAACGAGGGAAAACACCACCACCCCCAATTCCAAGTCATGAGTGGGGTAATTCGCCTCATGAGGCTTCAGCTGCCTCGAGGTGTAAGCAATCACATGCCCCTTCTACATCAGAACAGCTCCCAAATCGGAAATGGAAGCATCAGAATACACCACAAAGTCATCCAATCCCTCAGGTGGCGCCAAAATCACAACCTCGCATAATTTCAGTCTTAAAGTCTCGAATTCCAATTATTGATATGGACCCTACCGAAAGGTCACACTCTTCCTGGTCAAGCGGCTCAAAGGTACAACAATCTTGGATAAATATATGATAGTACCCCGCTAAACCCAAGAAACTCCGGATCTTGGATGCGTTCTTCGGAACCTCCCAACCCATCACCTCCTCAATCTTGGATGGATCTACCAAGATACCCTCTTGGTTGATGATGTGCCCTAAAAATTGCACCTCACACAACCAAAACTCGCACTTGGAGAAATTGGCATACAACCTCTCCCTCCTCAAGGTTTCCAACACCCCCCTCAAATGTTGCTAATGTTGCTCCTTGGTCTTAGAATAGACCAAGATATCATCAATGAAAACTATCACAGACTGATCCAACATCGGCCTTCAAACCCGATTCATGAGATACATGAACATTGTTGGAGCATTCGTGAGCCCAAATGGCATCGCCACAAACTCATAATGACCATAACGAGTTCTGAAAGTTGTATTCGGTATGTCCTCATTCTTGATCCTCATCTGATGATATCCCGACTGAAGATCAATCATCAAAAACCAAGATGCACCCTGAAGTTGATCAAATAGGTCATCAATCCTTAGAAGCGGATAAGGGTTCTTCACATTTAGCTTGTTCAGTTCCCAATAATCAAGACACATCATGTGTGGCTCATTCTTCTTTTTCACGAACAGGATCGATGCTCCCCATGGGAACTGCTTGAACAGATAAATCCCCTATCTAGCAGCTTCTGAAGCTACGTAGACGATTCATGCATCTCAGGCGGAGCTATACGATACGACGGCTTAGCTATCAGAGCTGCACAGAACATCAAATAAATATGGAACTTTACTTGCCTCTTGGGAGGCACCCCAGGAAACTCCTTTGGAAATACATTAGGAAAATCTCGCACAATAGGTACCCTGCTCATCTCTGATGTGGCCTCCACCCTTGTATCCAAGACATAAGACAAAAACCCAGAACAACACTGAAGGATTCTCCTAGCCCTCGCAACTGAATAGAGGGTTGACCCATGCAAGGTTCTCTCTCCATGGACAACCAGATCTCCCCCACTTGGGGTTCGAACTCTCACCAACTGATGCTTGCCATCTATCATGGCCTCATTAGGCCCCAACGAGTCCATCCTGATGATTACTTTCAATCCTCTCAAAATAATCAGAACCAAATCAATAGGAAACCTCTCACCAAACATATTTAGAACATTCCTCCGAAATACCCTTGCATTGCTCATAGTGCGGTCATCCATAATATCACCTCGAGTGGGGAATCCAAAGTCCCCGGAGCATCTCGAAACTTCTTGCTGAGCACAAGAAATAAAAATGATTGGGTAGCCCTTGAATCGAAAAGAATACTAGCCAACAATCCATTGACCAAAAAGGTCCCTAAAAAGGATCACAACAACTTGATCATAAAGAAAAAAATAAGACAGAAAAGATCACATACCGATCACGACGTTTGGCGTTGCTCGAGCCTCCTCTGTGGTCATCTGAAATGTGTAGCTCTTCACCGCAAGAGCCTCCGCCTTGACTAGGCGGCCATCATTAATCCTCATTGTGGTGGGAGCAGGCGTCGCCACTGCTCCTCCCGTCAACCTCAACCAATCGGCCTTTTTATGGCCGGTCTGGTTACAGTGAAAACAAATCAAGCTCTTCTTGGGGCAATCCATGATCATGTGGTCGGGCTGGCAACAAGCATAACATGCTGAGCCTGCCACCGGGCTCCACTATGTGGCTTGTCGCACTTAGCACATCGGCCCCGACCATGCTAGCCCTTTCTGGGATCATCTGATGTCTTAGGATTCTTAGCCTAACCCACTGCTATCTGAACCTACTCCGACTTCCGCTTCGTCCGAAGCTCCAACTCAATATCCCGTTCTCGGGCCTTCTCCACCATGTCATTCAGGGTCTTGCACCCTGAAAAGCTCACAAACACACAGGTATCATCCCTCAACATGGAATGACACCTTGTCTTCTTCATCTCCTTAACCGCAACATACTGCAGAACCAATAGTACCCTCTCCTGGAACATAGCGGTGATCTCCTCCATAGTCTCTATAGTCTACTACAGATCCTAAAACTCCCTCACCAAATGTTGCACCTCAATGGCCAGTGCAAACTCCCAATCAAATCTCCTCATAAACTCCTCCTAATTCATCTCATCCACAACCGTTGATCCTACCTCGCGAGTAACATCCTCCCACCAGTCTCGTGTCTGATCCCTGAACACACACGAGGCGAACCCCGCCTTTGATTCCTCGGGGAAAAAGCTCGTGTGCTAAGAATTCCCCATGTCTTCCACCCATCATCGACTAGTAATGGGGTCCCTAACCCCAAACAACTCAGGCGCACCACACGCCTTGAACTCCCAGAACGAATGAACTAGAGCCTCAATCTAACTTGCAGCAATCTCGGCTTGAAAAGACATGAGCCACTCCTCCATAATCTCCATGATCCCCTCCTTAAAGGTACCAAAGATCACCAGGGTAGCGTCAACGATGCCACGAGTAACCTCCTTCATGATGAGATCGCGCATCCTATCATCAATGGGCTCTACACCAGAGCCTGATCCCGAACCTCGTGTAATCATCACCATCCTCAACTGAAAAATACCACACAAAAAGAAATTGATAAGGGAATTTGAAGGGGATTCCTCCTCACCGGACTACTTAGAGCTTCCTAGTCTGTCCTTCTTTCGGGTACACGTCATGTGCTTCTAGTAGTACGGGCCCAATACTACCTTCCAGACCTACCTGTACCTTCCCCAAGGCCATACCTAATACCTCTAGTTCACCCAAACACAATAACATGACCCACACCATACAACATAAATTCAAATCCTAGGATTTTCCAACCTCGTCGAACCAGAAACTTAAGTCAATCAGCAGATTTCCCTATGCATGCATGTTATACACAAAGAGAAACACATAGACTGTTAAATAAAGCTTCTACCCTCAAACCACAACCAAACAAGGAACAAGAATAAGACAGAATCCATCATTCTAGGTCTATACAATCATAGACATATATAACTTTGAAATCATACACTTAGCAAATTATCAGTTCAACATCAATTTCCAAATATAACTATAGCATAGCTAATACATTGGGAACACCTTCTTGAGCTCAGCCGATTACACACATTGCACTCTCCCCTTTTTACTTATGAAAATCGTTTTCAAGAAAAATTTAAGTTTTGGTTTCTTTTGAAAAAGGGTTTACCATCTCCTCGGTTTGAGTTCTGACACACCCGAGAGTGTGCCCGAATCCCTCAAACCAAGGCTCTGATACCAAGTTGTAATAGAAAAAAAATTCAGGTAATTTTTTATTTAATAATTAGAAATCTCATTCGTATTTGTTTTTCCAAAAATAAATTACATAAACACATTGTTCGAAAGATTAGAGTATCCAAAACAACTAGTGCAAAAACACTGCAGAGTGCACGCTACGCCATCAAGCCAGACCCTTGCCCTTAGAACCAGAAGTACCTAAAACACCCAACCAAACTATAACCACACGCTTTGTGAGTTTCCCAAAATACACAAATCACATACCCACATAATGTCATGCATATATACACATAAATCTGTCATTGACTCGCTCCATGGTCTTCAATCAGGATGTCATGGGCTACCCCCATGGTCTTATACCCAAGGACCATGGGCTCCCCCTCATGGTCTTACCAAGTGTCATGGGCTCCCCCATGGTATTCACGTAAATCAATACATACCAAATAACAAAACCATTGCATATTCAACTATGGAAATCTCATATCAAGTAATGGGCTAGCATTGGTGCCTTCAACCCATTGGTATGGTGAGAAAACTCACCTCAGTCTGATGAACACAAAAAATGCTCGACTACTAGCCCAAATTATCACACTGAACAATATACAAATAACCCTAGTTAGTATTATGGCATAATCTAGACATGGGCCCAAAATCCTAAGTCCAAGTCCCTTCATAATGGCCCAAAGGGCTTTCCTTCACTAATGGGCCTAGAATTAAAATCGAATTCTATATTGGGTCATAAGGCCCAACATGCCAACCTTGGCCGAAATGATGAATCCAGGCCTGAGACACCAGCGAGTCCAGGACCAAACACTTAGGCCGAACGGTTCGAAATCCACCGAAGGCCCAAAACTTCCTGAGAGCGTACGTCCAGTGTACCTCTTCTATACGCTTAGTGTACTGAGCTAAGGGGTTGTACCTGCAACGTACAACATAGTACGCCCAATGTACAAACCGTTCATACATAAAATCCATTAAGTGCTTAATGCATGCAGGCTCTTCACTCAAATTTAAGATCTTGGTTGATATAATGGTCCTAAGGCATAAATTTGGCAACTTTATGCCTTTGTATGCTATATAAGATCCCAACAACTCAAACTACTTTATTAAGACCTTTCCAAAGGTCTTAACTCATGCATGTAGCTAAAGAAGACATCAAGATTACATTTTTATACTATAAACAAGGCTAAGAGTCTCAGATCTAACTTTCCTAACCTCTAGAGATGCCCAAACTCCCAATAGATGATTTATGGACTCAAAAGTGGACTCTAACATACCCTAACTCAACAAGCAAGGAGGATAGGCAATATGCAAGCTTTTTACCTTAAAAATCTCTCCAATATGCTCTAGATGTAGGATCCAAAGGCTCCTTCCTTGATCAATACTAGAACACCACCTTCTTCTTCTTGAACACCCTCTAGAAAAGTCACCAAACACACATTTAAGCTCAAAACTCACAAGTTCTTGCAAAAATGGGGTTTAAGGATGAAATGCGGCTATAGAGGCTAATTAGGGTTTGGTCCAAATGATATAAGGTTGTTTAAATAGGGTGCAAGTCAAGAAATTAGGGTTTTAGTCATCTAGTCGTACGCCCAGTGTACGAGCCTCAGCCACCCGATGCACATACATGTGTACGCTAAGCGTACCCAAATGTATGCCCAACGTACATAAGGACCTTTTTTACCAAAATGAAATACTTTGACGGTAAGCAATTGAATACATGGATTGGAGTATTACATGAGACATTTGTTGTTCTTCCAAAAGAAGCGTGTACTAAGACGCCAAGAAGGTGGGAAGAAATGAGCGATTCTTCTAGACGACATCCATGACCAATGATGATGGACCTACTTGACCACCTCCAAACACATAAAATCCCTACGAAACCACCTACATCAAAGAATTCATTCCCTTAATTCTTAATCTAGATCGACTAAATTATGACGTTTGGCGATAGCTTTTTGAGATCCATGTTTATTCTCTTAATTATTAATCTGGATCGGTTGAATTGTGATGTTTGGTGAGAGCGTTTTGAGACCCGTTGCATTGGGATTGGCATTACTAACAATATTTAAGCTCTTTGGTGCTCAAACGTCAAAACCAACTACTCATTAATGGACCAATATCGACTCCATGAAATTATTGATCTACGGTACAATCTTTCGGTCTCTTCTCTTGATGATTCTGAAGCTTGACGCCACTGCTAGAACAATTTAGATAAATCTAAAAATTTGTTAATTTATGGTCAGTTTGAATTGTTTTCTATTTCCTATCGAAATTTATTTAGTGAAAAAGTAATTTATTTTTTCTTGGAAAAACTAAGCATAACAAAGTTCGTATTTTTTTCGTCTTTTGCGTTTGGCTTTGAGAATTTTTTCTTTGTTTATTCATTTCTATCTTCTTCTTCTTTTTTCCTGAAAAAGAGAAATGCATTAAAATAACAAACCTATGATTAACAAGAAGTTAAAACTCATACAAAACAATAAGATATTAGATAGAAAATAAATGCGAAGGAGGCAAAATACATCAATCTACCCAATTACCAACACCTGTAATATTAAACATATAATTAAATCTCAATGTTCTTATGAATAGTGCTTATGGTGTATATATATATATATATATATATATATATATATATATATATATATATATATATATATATATATATATATATATATATATAAATTGTTCTACTGAGTCATCGGGCTTTCTGACATCAATTGCTACGTGTGGTCACCTCCGGTTACAAGAGACTGCAACACCGTCTCCAACAGTTATGAACCCATGAGCTCGATCATCTCCCCTCACAACAGATCCTTCACCCTCACTTCGCTGTTTTTTGCAAACCTAAATTCACCAGATCTTTACCCTTGCTTCTATTATTACCCTTACTTCTATTATATTGCTCTATGAGGTCGTCCATAGCGAAGATGGATTGAAACCAGAAGAAACGCCACCGACAAGGTCATTGTATTTCTTGCAATAGGTTTGTTTTTCGATTTCATTCTCTAAACCTCACACTCTATCTCAATTTGTATTATTTCGAGCCCTAATTTCAGTTACTGAGTTGAAAGAAGGCGATCGGCATTTTTTTCTCTACTTCTCATTTTCTTCCTTTTCTGTGTTTGATGTTGGAATACATGAATATACATGCCGAATTTGATCAATCGTTTAACCTGTATCTACCATGCCAATTATTTCTTGCGTTGACATAAAATTGTCATCATAGCTCTAAATAACTATAGATTTTGTTTTGAACTATAGAATTTGACACAAGATAACTCATTTTTTGATAGACACAACGGTTCCCCTTCAAGCAAAACTGGATGCCAAATCCAATACCTCAGTATTACTTTAAGGTAAAAACTATTGATTTCTTTCCTCATACTTTGGATAAGTGCAAACATTTTTTATTGTGTGTGTGGACTTTGAACTGGTGGGTTATGTGTAATTGAATGGGGATTTTTTTTTTGAAAGTAAATCTTCTCAAAGGTAGCAATATTAACATTGCTATTTGGTTTGGTTTTAGAACTCGATTACACCATCCATTCCTTTTTCTAGATGATAAAAAGTAAGTATCGGAAAAGATTTTGAAACTGACTCCAATTTTCAATTGTCAGAGTAATGACTGCTCAGGGGCATATATATGGAACTTGATTTTTCAAATGAAACAAACGCAAAGTCACTCAGACTTACTTGAAGTTAGTAGCAACATATTAACTTTTGCATAAATCTATGATAAAATGCTTTACGGGACTTACTCCTGTTCAGGTAGGAGATGTCATTGCCTTCCAATTTTTCCCAACAATTGTAGTTATTATATATTTAATTTTTGTTTTTTTTATTTACTGTTTTTGGATTTTTGGATTTCATCTGATCAATTTAGTTTTTTCAGCTTTTGATTGTAAAACTAAGAGAATATAAGTGAAAGTAAAACTTAACCCCTCACATTATAATTTCTTAACATTCTATGTTTGGATATTTGGTTACTTGGTAAATGCTAGCATAATAATTCTTTTTTTGTTTTCTTGGTTTGCTTGATAGGTCAAAATAGTTATGTTGTTTGCTGGTGGGTTTATCCAAAATTTTCCATCTTTTGGATTTTTTGACATGGATTTCATGAAAAATTCAATCATTTTTCTTTATATAATTTTACCCTCTGTTCTGTTGATATGTTTTTAATTTCTTTTTTTTTCAGTAATCAAGAAAGGTTATTGTTTGATTTTGGAGAGCTAGAAGAAGCTATTATGCTTCAAGGTTACAACAAGATCCATGCTAATGAAACCAAATTACGTATGGTTTTAATTTTAATTATTGGTTTCTTCATCTTCTCTAATCTAATGTTTGCTAAAATCAAGACAAAGTTACTAATCACGCCATCTTATCAACGAATATTGTATTTGCAGGATTACAATTTCAGTGCCAATGTAATTGTCGATGGAAGTATTGTGAATTTGTGGCTTTGGGATACTACTGGTATTCTATTAAAGATCCATTTATCAAAGTCTTTATTGACGTTTTCCAATCTTGACAAAAAAAAGAATCTTTTAGGTCAAGAAGATTATAGCAAATTAAGGCCACTAAGCTAGAGAGATCCATTCATTTTTGTAGTAGCCTTCTCTTTAATGAATATAACGACTTACGAAAATGTCCTCAAGAAGGTACAGTCATGGGTAGCCGTAGTTTGTTGAAGAACTGAACGCTTGAAGATGTTGAAGAGGTTTTCTATGTTCAAGTAGGGTGATTAAGCTCTTCATCATCTTCTTCTTCAGCTTTGAGTTCTAGTAGTTGTTGATATCATTTTCTGTTCTTCCTAGTAAGTGTGTTGCAATTATTGACCATCCTCATTCCCCACCATGTGTTTCGCTTCCCTTCGTCACTTTGTTACAGATCCTAACAAAGATAGTGAGTCCGATGAAGAAGATGATCCTTTCGATTTGGTTTGTGCAATATATAGTAATGGTGGTATACTTACCCGATACTGGTTTTGGTACTGCTGCCTGCTAATTCATGTTATTATTGCATGTGTTTTTTTTCTTTCCATTTGATAGTCTTCTGGTGTATTTAGTCCTCTACTGCAGCTTTGATGGGAAATAATTTAGATCATTCACTGGTGTCTTTGTCAATGCAAATGATAGAATCTTGGAATTTCTACGGATGTTGAGCCATATGTCACATACGGGTAAATGCTATAACTATATAATTTGTCTTTGTGTTTAATAGTATATAACACTAGGCGAATGTCCGCGCGTTGCGCAGAAACACCTATATAGTTGAAGTCTTTAGAATATATGTTTTCTTTTTCAAATATAACAATAACGTTGTTGTTAAATTTGATATAATAATTTTCATACTAAATTGATATAATATATTGATTATTTTGAATTATATGATAATATATACATCTATTATAACTTCATAATCTCAATCGTTTGAATGATTTCTACCCACGAGTTACACATGAATAAAATTAAATATAATATATGGTTTAATATTGTTTATAGTTGTTATTTTTAATTAATTTTTGTTAAATTTATTTGTTTAATGTTTTAATTTATATCATTATAATTATTTAAAACATCAAACATTATTTTTTTATTTTAAAGGTAACATTATAATCATTTATATAGAGTTATTTTAACTATTTGTATTGTACGTTATTTTAAATTACTTATTTGGAAACTTTTAACGATTATAAAAATACATTTAGAAAATATTTTAGTAAAATTGAGATTACAATTTAGTTTTTATTCATTTATCACTTTTAATTATTTACAAAATATTCTTTGGTTTTTTAGTGGAACTAAAATTTATATTTAAGTTGACATTGTAATGCACAGAAACACCTATCAGTTGAAGGCTTTACAATATATATATATATATATATATATATATATATATATATATATATATATATATATATATATATATATATATATATTTTAAATATAACAATAACGTTGTTGTTAAAAAAAATATAATAATTCTTATACTAAATTAATATAATATATTGATTATTTTGAATTATATGATAATATACACATCTATTATAACTTTATAATCTCAATCGTTTAAACGACTTCTACCTGCGAGTTACACATGAATAAAACTAAATGTAATTTATGGTTTAATATTATTTATAGTTGTTGTTATTCTTAACTAATCTTTTAAAATTTATTTGCTTAATGTTTTAATTTCTATCATTATAATTATTTAAAACATCAAACATTATTTTTTGATTTTAAAGGTAACAATATAATCATTTATATAAAGTTATTTTTTATTATTGTTATTGTAAGTTATTTTAAGCTACTTATTTGAAAACTTTTAATGATTATGAAAATATCATTAGGAACTATTTTAGTTAAATTGAGATTACAATTAAGTTTTTGCATTTATCACTATAATTTATCATTTTTAACTATTTACAAAATATTCTTTAGTTTTTTAAGTGGAACTAAAATTTATATTTAAGTTGACATTGTAATGTTATATTTATGTTCACAATTTAAATATTTTGTCCAAACTGTTCAAAAGTTTTAGCTTTAAACTGATAATGGTTTACATTTAATATCATATTAAATGTAATAAATTAAGTATAATATGTTAAAAGTTAAAGACATAACTTTATAAGTAGAAGTAAAGATATTGTTTTAAAATTGAAATTTAGTTTATTTATGATTCCACTTTAGGTTTGGTATTTATTTAACCTTATTAAACAACTTATAATCATTATTAGAAAGACACTACAATTTATCAGTTTTAACTATTTACAAAATATTCTTTGGGTAGTTTAAGTTAAACTAATATTTATATTTAAGTTGACCCGGTAATATTATCTATAAATTAATAATTTAACTATTTTATACAAATTGTTCCAAAATTATATCTTTAAAATGATAATGGTTTACATCCAACAATATATTAAAACTAATAAATTAAGTATAATATGTTATATGTTACAAAACATAACTTTATTAGTAGAAGTAAAGATATTATTTTAATATTGAAATTTAGTTTATATATGATTACACGTTAGGTTTGATATTTATTTAACCTAATTAACCAAATTATAATTATTATTAGAAAGAAAATGAAAAGTCATGGGGGTTTCAAATGAATGTGGTGAAAGAAAAAATACATAGGAGTTTCAAATGAATGTAGTGAAAGGAAAAATGCTTCCTTTATAATGATACTAGACGAATTCCTACGCGTCGCACGGCTCAGGTTAAAAATATATTGTTAGAATATAGTTTTCAGACACCTTTTAGTTAATTCAATTCATCAATTTAGGTTCTTTTATTATTATTACACTTAATATTTTCCTTTTAACTATGTTAAAAAATATATACTGATTTTTTTTAAACATTATTTGATATTTTACTTTAGGTTTTAGATTTTATACTAAATTTTTATGCTTATTTGATATATTAATGTAGTTTATTTATCTAACTATATATTAAAGTTAACAATTTAAATATATCATATTGATAAGTCACAAATTATTCCATTTATAATAATGTTTATAACTAAAAGCATATTTAAGTTAATAAATTAAGTATATTGTATGGAATATGAAAAGCTTGGAGTTTCAAATGAATGTGGTAAAAGAAAAAAAAATGTTTCCTTTATAATATAATATGATGATTATAGTTTTAATTTTTAAGTTATTGTGATATATACAATTATTTGATAATTTTATAAACCGTTTAAAACTGTGTAAATTATATATCAAACGTATGATAATCTGTATATAACAAGTAACAAAATGTATGAACAAAAATATAAACTACAACTTTTATTAACATAAAAATACAAATACATCTATTATAACATTTACATTAAAAAAGATATATATATATATATATATATATATATATATATATATATATATATATATATATATATATATATATATACACACACACACACACACACAACGAATAATAAAAAATATGAAAAATAAACAATACAACTTTTAATAACATAAAAACACTAAAACATTTATTATAACTTTTCATATTTAAATCACAAATCACTTCAAATATATTAATGTTTTTAATGAGCAAAATTTTACAACCTTATAAAACAAAGGAAAATAAAAAGTTATTAATGATTCCTAATTAATAATCATAAGTTAAAAAATCTTGAATTGTAACTAATAAATATACATAAATTAAAAAACTCTTGAGTTGTAGTGTGAGTTTCAAATGAATAGTAAAAAATATGAACTACAACTTTTAGTAACATAAAAATATAAAAACATCTATTATAACATTTGTATTAAAAAGATATATATACAACGAATAATAAAAAATATGAAAAATAAACACTACAACTTTTAATAACATAAAAACACTAAAACATTTATTATAAAATTTATATTAACTTTTCATATTTAAATCACAAATCTTTTCAAATACATTAATGTTTTTAAGGAGCAAAACTTTACAAACTTATAAAAGAAAGGAAAATAAAAAGTTATTAGTGATTACTAATTAATAATCATAAGTTAAAAACTCTTGAGTTGTAACTAATAAATATATACATAAATTAGAAAACTTTTGAGTTATAGTGTGAGTTTCAAATGAATACAGGACTTGGAAATGTGTATTTATTATTATTATTATTATTATTATTATTATTATTATTATTATTATCATTATTATTATATTCGTCTAAACAATTAGTTTTGATGCATCATTTTAATCCCTTCAATTATTAAATATAAATATATTTAATTTTAAATTTGTAACATACATAGGTGCATATATATGTTAAACAAATCACATATAATATATATTTTCGTAAATGTCATATGTAATTTTTGTCGTAGTACTATGGATAAAATAATTTCATATGAAGAACATATCATGATAAGTCATCTTAATTACATATCAAATGTTAACAATTATGTTATTTTTTAAATATTGTCTTGTAAATATGTTGTCTGGGATAACCCAACAAAAAAATAATAGAAAATAAACATAATCAAAATAGAAAAACTACAATCAAATAAATAAGAACATTAGGTGGTTGAATATATAAATAAAAATGTTACATAAATATACATTTAAATCAAAAGAAAAAGTTGACATTCGTCTACTTAGCTCAAACAAAAAAAAACCTATATCCGTTTTCTAAATTTTCTTTCTTTATTGAACACCATTCAACAATAGAAACTTAATGACAATTATTCACTAACCTACAATCAAAATGTTTTTCTTGAAAAAGAAGAATGGGAAAGATATTTCAAGCAAAACATTGATGTTTGGAGAGTCACATTCAAGATTGAGTAATACATACAAATCACATATAAAGATCAAATGAGAAATTGAATATAAAGAAAGAATAGAAAAGCTTTATTTGTTTTGGTTGAAAGAAAAAAATCATATTACGATTACCATCGATGCGACATAACTCATTTCTTCAAATCATCATATTTGGATCGTGGATGCTTCAACTATATGAAAACTTTTGAATCATAATATCTTCAACCAAATGATGACTTTTTGTAAGAAAAATATACTAATATAACTACATATATAATGAAGGTGAAAGGGTATGGGGGTTTGAAATGCATGATGTGTTGAACTTATAGAGTGTGATCTTCTTAGAATGAGATTATGTGTGATTAATTACTTTGAAGGTGAAAGGGTGTAGGGGTTTCAAATGCATGAGGTGTTGAAAATTTTTCATGGGGGGTTTCAAATGCATGAGATTTAAGAAAAAATGATACCTTTATAAGTATGTATGATAATGATAATGATAGCAATGCATTTCCATTATTTGTTTATTATACCAATTTACTTTCATTTATTTTTACCTTATTGTACTTTGAAAAGTCAACCAAGTTATAATAACAATAGCATCTTTTCAGTTCCAAAGGTGCTTGCTGGTATGTTAATAAACAATAAGTATTAAGTAAAAACTCAAATGAAACATGCTTACTATGAGCTAAATTTAAAATATGCATCATAAACCTTTTGCAACTATGTTATAAATGGAAAAAAAAATTAAGAATGCGAGTAATTATTTATTTATGCATTGTGAATCTTTATCGTAGGCCCTTAATTCGTTGATCAATAACTACCCATGAAAATTGGGGAAATAGCAACTTACAAAAGGTAGCCGATATTATAGAAGATGCTCACACAAAACTTGAAAAAGGATTCAAATACTATCCCAGCACACACAGATGACAAGAACTAAGACACCATAAAAAACATTATGCAAGAAGCGGAGGCCAAAGATGTCTCCATGGCAGATAACATATCGTCCATACTTGCCTCAATCCATAAAAGGATTGGCAAGTACAAGTGGACAACGACAGCTCACCCTCAACTACAAATCCATGTTCTTTTGATGCAGTACCTATGTTTGCCTTTTCATGTACGTAATGCAATGCTTGTCCACGCATTATTAAATAAAAAAACGTACTTATTCCACTCACTTTGACTAACAAACCACCAAAACACCTACACTTGACCCATTAAACATTACTATAATTTCAAACATAAACAAAATAGATTGAAGTCAAACAACTTACAAAAAACCGAAATTACAACAATAAAAAAACAACAACAAAGTTAGGATTCATTAACTATGACAAATACAAAATTAGCACAAATAAACAATTGGAAAAACAAAGTAACAAAAATCATAAGAAAATAATAGCAATTCATCAGAAAAAATATTGCATACATAAATCTATACCTAAACAATGTCCCAACCCATAAACAAACTATACAAACACCATCCATCACCGTCGGATGCACCAACTGAAAAGAATACACGACACAATTGATTGAAAATAACACTCAAACAACACACCACTAAAGATCTCGATATTATGTATGTCTTCTCAAATAGAATACTATCTATCTTATCTTTACTAAGCTTTTCCAATCTTACCATCCATTCTATCCTTTAAAATCATCCAAACATACACATTCAACACAAAAATAAACACCCATCTAACCCATGTAGCGCATGGGATCCTACACTAGTTTCTATAATTACACCATACATATGAAATTTTACTCTTTCTAAAACAAAATATTTGAAAAGGTAAAATAAAACTAAAAGTAAACATCATTTATTTATATCTACATCATTACCCTTTTGATATTTATGAAAAAGTGAATAGTAGTATTTACGGATACAAAATTATTTAAACAAAAATATGAATATATATATATATATATATATATATATATATATATATATATATATATATATATATATATATATATATATATATATATATATATAGGTTCAGGATCATTTGAGACCATGCTATTTTTGTGAAACCGTGAGATCAAATCTAAAAGTAATTTTAAAATGCAAAATAAAAGGAAAAATAAAAAAAATAAAAAATAAAAAAAATTAATTATAATTTTCGAAACTTTAATTACCTTAAAAAAATAAAAAAATTACCGTTTATTGTAAAAAAACGTGAAATATTCTAATAGAATATTACACTCTAAATATTCTAATGTGATTTTTAGAATGTTAGAATATTATACTAGATTTTTCAGATATATAGAATATTCTATTTATTTTACTAGAATATGTAAAAAAAAATATATTTTTTATTTTTATTTTATATTTTTTTTTGTTTTTTTTTTAATTTTTTTTTTTGGAAAATATAAATTCCAAAAATAATATTTGAAAAAATAAATTTCAAAAATTTTCAGTTATTTTGCATTTTAAAAATGTTTTTTATTTTATCTATCAAATGAATGGCTAGGATTGCGTCTGATGGTCTCACAAAATTAGATTGTCTCACATGAACCTAACCCTATATATATATATATATATATATATATATATATATATATATATATATATATATATATATATATATATATATATATATATATATATATATATATATATATATTGATTTTATGGACAATAATTGCACCATCCACATGAAATTTTACTCTTTCTAAAACAAAATATTTTAAAACGTAAAATAAAAATAAAAGTAAAGGTCATTTATTTATATCTCCATCATTACTCTTTTGATATATATATATATATATATATATATATATATATATATATATATATATATATATATATATATATATATATATATATATATATATATATATATATATATATATATATATATATATATATATATATATATATATATATATATATATATATATAGGTTTAATAAACAACTATTATTATCCATAAGACCAAAGAACAACTTTTTTTTCTTTTTTTTTTTTAATTTTTAGAGTTTATTTTTTTTATCAAAAAAATAAATTAAAAATCCAAAAATTCATAACTTTTTATCAAATTTTCAATAATATTTAATTCGATATAAAAAGTTTCATCAAATTCACAGTATGAATTTGTACAGATTCACAATGCGAATCTGAATTCTACAATAAATCCGAAAAATATATTTAACATTTACAATGTAAAATTATGAATTTATATATTTTTAGTTTTTATTATTATATATAAAATAAACTATAAAACTTGAAAAATAATTTAGTTCCTTGGAACATCATTGATAATGGTTCTCTATTAAACTTTTATATATATATATATATATATATATATATATATATATATATATATATATATATATATATATATAGAGAGAGAGAGAGAGAGAGAGAGAGAAAAAAAGAGAGAGAGAGATCCAAAACAAAAACTTTTATAATGCCATACGTTTATCTTTTATAACTCATGTGCAATTAGAGTAATTTTTTATTGATAGGTCTATCCTTTACTTATTCAAGATAATTTACAATACAATTTTTGGGGCTACAAAGCAATGTACTTTACAGTAAAGATAACTTTTTTTTGGAATTTTCTGGAAATTTATTAGGCGTTGACTCTAAAAAGTAAATACATATATCCATTTATCATTATAAAGGTTTGTAATTATTTTAGGGAAAAAATTGTGAATAATATAATACACGATTAATATTGTTTTAGAAAAGAAAATTGTTTGTTTTTTAAGTTGAATTTTATTTTTTAAGAAATACTTAACTCAGGTTTTTATATATTTACTTGTTATCATTCTTTTTATTTTTTAAACTTTTGACAAATTTAGAATTTAATCCGGACATTAAATTTTAGTACGAACTAGTTATAAACGTATCTTAATTTGCAAATTTATTTTCATACAACATTTTGAAGAATTTTTTACAATCCTTTTTAATATTCTTTTTTCTAAAAAAATTTACAGTTTTCGTTTTTTAAATTACTTTAAAATATTTTTCCATTTTTAATAGAAAGTTTTACTACTTGTTATAATTATTTACAAAAAAAAAGTCATAAAGCTGTTTTACTATTTTAAAACAATATTTTAAACTTGTGGTATAATGTTTTATATTATTATATAATTTTCATACAAATACATTTAAGCCAAGTATTTTATAAATATTTTAATTTTTCTTACAACTTTTAATTTTTTTTCTTACATTTTCATACAAGTTTTATTATAACTTCCATTTTCATACAATCTAAAAAAATTTACAACATTTTTGAAAATGTTTCATAGATTTTTTATATCTTTTCATAATATTTAAAAATATCATATGAAGGTGTAAAAATAGTTTTAAACAAATATAAAACAAGTTTGAAGAGGTTTACTAAAAAAGAAAGATATTCTATAAACTTTTAGTTAAAACATATTAATATTGTAATTATTAAAAACATTTATAAAATACTGTTATTTAAAAACCATTTTAATAAAATTGTATGAGAGTTTTTTTAAAAAAAAAGCCTAAAAAAATATATTACAAGCTTACAACTTTTGTTTACAAACAGTTGTATTAAAACTGAGAATGTAATAAAGTTTAAAAAGTTATAAGCTTGTTTAAATTTTCGCACTAAAAATATATAAAACAATTTACAACTTTTTTTGTAAATAAATATAACACGTAGTGAACCTTTTCTATTAAAATTTGTAAAAAATTTAAAAAACACTTGCAAAAAGTTTAAGAAAAAAATCTCAATAAAGGTTGTAAAAAACACTGAAAAGGACTTTAAAAAGTCAGAAAAATGTATTAGTAAAATTAAACTAAATTTATGACGAGTTCGTAAGAAAATTTAATGTTAAGAATAAATTAGCAACAAAATTCCAAATATGGATCCAAAACTGTAAAATTGGAAAATGGTAACATGTTCAACCTGAGATTACACATATATATACATAAAACTTTTAGTTACAACATATTAAAAAGTTGTAAGAAAGTTTAAAATATTATAAAATACTTGTGGTTAAAAATAGTTGTATATAAATTGTATGAGTCTAACACATTTTAAAAAATTATAATTCTAAGTTTAGAACGATGTATTAAAAAAATATAAAACAAGTTTATAGTTTTTTTTATAAATAATTATTATAACAAGTAGTACACTTTCGATGAAAATGTTGTAAAAGAATTATATATATGGGAAAAGTGAATATATCGTTAAGGGTATATAAACTTAGGTACCCAAACACACCATAATACATCGTTTTGCTTGATATATTCATTATAATGTTCTTAAACTTCAACCCCTAACTTGATTTACTTTCAAGATTTTCAAAATTTCACTATTACCGTCCTCTTACATCACATATTTTTGCCGACCATCTACTAGGCTATATACATTGTAGTTGAAAATGAAAATTCTGTAAGAGGAATATAAATGTGTAATTTATAAAAATAATGGAAGTAAATCAAGGTAGAAGTTAAATTATAAGAACATTGGACAATTAGAATATATTATATGATACAAAACAACATGGTATGGTAAATTTGGGTACCTAAGTTTATATACCCTTAAGGGTATATTCACTTTTCCATATATATATATATATATATATATATATATATATATATATATATATATATATATATATATATATATATATATATATATATATATATATATATATATATATATATATAAACTTGTAAAATAATTTAAAAAAAGAAAGAAAAAGATATCAAAAAGGTTTTTAAAAAATTCCAAAATAGACTTATAGAATTTGTAGAATAATAAATTTCTAATTTAACCTAAATTTGTGACCGAAAAAAACGGTATATGTACCTAGAATACCATAAATTAAATATTCTTTTAATTTTGTTTCTATAAATTTTTCTACCTAATTAAATGGTAACATATATCATATTAATATATTAAATAAACATTAAATGTTACACATGTCATTATTTCATTTGGTAGAATGATTTATAGGAATAATAAATAAAATGATATTTAATTTCTCCTAAAATAATGTTGGTACTCTTTTAAAAGATAAAATATTTATTTGTCAACCTGAATACAAACAAAATAGTTTCTTTCCGATAATATATATATATATATATATATATATATATATATATATATATATATATATATATATATATATATATATATATATATATAAATCAAGATCAAATAAAAAGGAAATGTTTTGGAAGGAAGATAATAAATTTTCTATATACATATTTTTATAGCAAACAAAGGTAATGAATCATTAGATTAACTAAAAGTAAGATTATTCATAAAAAAAAATGTTCAAAAAAAAAAAAAAAAAAAAAACACCGTCATTATTCATTTTTAAGTAAACCAAGAAAAAAAAAATTCACTTTTATGATAATTTTAGTGACTATAAAAAAATCATCGAAACATTTTTTAGAAATTTTTTTATGAATCATCTTATTTTTGATTTATCTAGTGATTAATTTGTTTTTTTTAAATATGCGAAAAAAAAATTCTTACCTTCATACCAAAAAGAAATTTCTTATCGGATATATATATATATATATATATATATATATATATATATATATATATATATATATATATATATATATATATATATATATATATATATATATATTGTAGGATCAAATGAGAACACCAAAAAGGTTGAGAACGCGACAACAAAGTATATTTATTTATGATTCCATGTATTCATTTGTAGAGGAATGATAAATTTTTACGCCTTTAATTTCAACCGAAGAGAAAAAGCATATTCATGTTGATTGTGCGTAAAAATTTATCATTTCTCCAGAAATGAATAAATGGAATCACAAATGCATATACTTGTTCTCGCGTTCTGAACCTTTTAGGTGTTCTCATTTGATCCTTTCCATATATATATATATATATATATATATATATATTATAATTATGGTTTTTTATATTTTATTTTTTCTTAAGTTTTTTATAATTAAAAAGACACAATAAGAACATCTTTGTCTTTGTGTAAAACCCATTCCACTACTTTTGAGTTTGATCAGATAACATTCGTTCATAATAGCCAAAAACAAAAAATAAAAATCTCTCATCTCCTCTAATAAACATCACCACAACCATCACGGTCGACGGTAACCTTACCACCACCGCCAACGAGGAGCTCACTACCGTCATCATCACTGACAACAGATTTTAAATCTAGAAATATCGTTACCTCTTCTTCTTTGAATCTCCGGTGTACCGTCAACATCTCCTCCCACCGGTGAACTATCATCTTCAAATGTACAAGCTCTAGTCGATTCCAAATCTATGATTTCCGACTCAAATATACCATATTCAACTCTTGATCTATGATTGTCTACTATAGATCTGAAGTGTTCGGGTCCAGATCTACTGTCTTCGATGATTGCCTCTCCTCTATAGCTGCTCCGATGATGTCACCGACGATGCCAAACAACCACCAGATCTATAACCATTGTTGTAACCTATTGTTATATCCCTCGAACATCAACTATCACCGCTGAAACACCATATCTGACTTTCTACAACTTCATATCTATTATGTATGCTTGGTTTTTGACCTCCGACCTAGCCAAAACACCCAAAAAAAAATGCTACCTATCGTCGTTCTTTCTCTTTTCTGATGCTCTAACATCAACGACCTCCTTTCTCCAGCTCTAGAACTTCGGAAAGCGATGAGGATCTACCAAAACCACCTTCCTCTAGATATGCTTTGTCTGATTCCTCCAGATTTGTCTTGTCTCCAACCAACTCCATCTATCTTGTAAATCTCTGGCCACCAAGGGACTTCACCAAGGTAATATAACTTCAAAATTGCTTTTGTGTTTAAATTTTTTGTGTTCTGATGCATATTTTGAACATAAAATTATGATTTTGCTTTTCTAGTTGTTTTAAATATTAGAATATGCTTTAGCAAAATAATAGCCTTTTTCTCATGGAATTTATTGAGGTATGTGAATGAATTGATTGTGCATCATACATGTGATGCACTTTTTTTATAGTTTTTTCTTTGTGCTAAGGTTTGAATTTGAGATTTTAATCTTTCATTTGTTGTTTACTTTTGATAATCTTAGTTTTAACTGTTATTAGGTTGTAAATAAAATCTTTCTAAATTAAATTATGAGTCTATTGTAATTTGATAAAATAATATCATAACTTTATAACATTCTTTATTTTTTCTGGCGACTAATGTTCTTTATCTTTAAGGTATATATGGTATTGCACATATACTAAAAATAAAAGGATTATAATTAAAAAGTCAAAATATATTAGTATAGTCTGAAAAGTAGATATATCAGATATACTATATCACGTACTAAATATTTATTTAGCAAGTGTAACTCATCAACTAACATTACTCGTAGAAATCAGAAATAAAAATTATTTTTAATTTTTAATTTTTTTCTCCTTAGTTACTTTCCAAAGATAATTTCATTTAGATGGTAATTTATTTAGTTGATAAATATATTTATAATAATTAAAATTGTCGCAATTATTTGTTTGTTATTTAAGTTAATTCAGATGCATTTAAAGATGTTTTCAGAATACAAGAACTATTATTCTTAGATAATTTGTTTTCTCCTTCATTAATTTCCAAATATAATTTCATTTAGATTATAATTTACTTAATTGATCTATATATATATATATATATATATATATATATATATATATATATATATATATATATATATATATATATATATATATATATATATATATATATATAAAATCAAATAATTTAAAATTGTCTCAATTATTTATTTGTTATTTAACTTAGTTCAATAACTACGCATTTAAAGATGTTTTCAAAATATGATAACTATTCTTCTTAGATGGTTATAAAAATTACTAATTTCTTTTTATTATGTTTGATCTTTTGTTGTGAAGCCAATATTATATTTTTCTTGTATTATATTATTCACAACCCAGCATGATATTATAGTGGTAAATGCATATTTTCTATGTATTAAAACATGAATTTTCTGTATTAAGCTGTTAATTTTGTGTTTTAAACTATGAATTGAGTGCATTAACATATGAATTTTATGTTTAAACTATGAATTACTTATATTAAATTGTGAATTGACTGCATTAAGATGTGAATTGACCATATTAAGATGTGAATTTTCTGTTTGAATTGTGAATTGCCTATATTAAATTGTAAATTTTTTGTTTTAAACTTATGAGTTGACTATATAAAGTTATGAATTGAATGCTATTAACTTGTGTTTTTTTTATAAGTTTTTTTATTACACTAGAATGTGAAATTTCTATTTAAACTGTAAATTACGTATATTAAGCTATAACTTTTTGTAGTAAACTGTTAATTGATTGTATTAAGCTATAAATTGACTGATATTAAGCTGTGATTTTTTATAATTTTTTTGTTTGCTTCTGAAATATAAGATTGAAGAATTATTATGCAAAAATATGATTTTATCTAATTTTGAATAAATTATGTAAATTTTAAATTGTGAATATCTATGTAAACACATTTGAAAGAAACACTAACATATAGATCTTAAAATATAAGATTTCACCCAAGGAGGGTTTTTGGATGATTCTCATGGGCTGCTTAGAGCCTAAGCAACTGGATGAGATCTTGGACTAAAACCCTAATTCCTCACCTATAAAAGGAACCCCTAGGCATGAAATTTTTGGCTACCACAACCCTAAGAAGAGTTCAAGAGCTAAAAATTACCTCTCCCCTCTCTCTCTTGCCTTCTCCAATTGTTTTGGTGTTTGTGATCTATTAGAGGCACAACATTTGAGGTGCTAAGGTTCTCAAAGGCTGAAGATCTTCAAGCAACAATCAAAGGTAATGTTCTCACTAGTTTATTAGACATGATTTCGATTTTTTGATATGCTAGATTAGGGTTTTGCAAGTCTTGGACAATTATGTATGTACAATTAGAAAAACTAGATCCAAGTATTAGGGTTTGCATGAACACCATAGAAATGTTGTTTTGCTGAAAACCCATCAGTGGTATCAGAACCTAGGATGTTTATTCTAATTTACTTGAAACAAAGTTTATTGTTCAAAGCTGTAAAATTCGTTTTTCTGTTTTTGACCAAACTCACAACATGCCAGAGAAGATCACGATGTGAGCACAGTTGTTTGTTGGATTCCAAATTTTATGCCTTGATTTGCTTTGGATAATTACCATAAATTGTTTTTTTTCAAATTAAAATAATATTTTTTGTTATGGCAATTGATATCCAAATCAAATTAATGGATAATTGTCAATTTAAGATAATTACTTGTTTTATAAGATAAAGATTGATTATTTGTAAATTGATTTGAATTATCTTGTATGAAAAAGATTAGGTCAAATTATGTGATAAATATTAATAATATTATTATTTAATAATTCTCAAATTTGATTTAAAAGACGTTTTGAAAAGTTTCAAAACTTGCCCTCAAGTTTTGGGATTTATATTTTTAATTAAAATTTTTAATTTTGAAGTATTTAAATTCCAAACCCTAGAATTTTACAAGTTTAAAATTCAACCCTTATACTATTATAATATCATCAGATTAATAATTATATATATGTATAATATAAAGCTAGTCTTACCGTTAGTAGGCATCATTCACGAAGCCGATCTATAAGATAGCTCTAAGGTTGCTGCATATAAAATGACAGTTTAATGAGTGTCCACTCTCACCCACCGCTTCCTTGATTGGTGGAGGGTTGTTAGCCAAACGGGTAGGATAGGACAACAAATTCCTCATTAAAAGTATAATGGTTAATAAAGTAACTAAATGGATTTATAAAATTCCCAATCTTAGTTACTTTAGGGAAAATGTGAAAATGATGCTATTCCATGAAATTACACTTTGTACCCTTGCCAAGTCGTTAGTGGAGCGTGCATGGATAACCGACACACTCATATGGACTAGCAAAGGTGGCAAAGGGTGACTCGATGTTTGTCATAGATCAATGGAGCGTGTGTGGCTAACCGACACATTAATTAGGTGACTGTAACATTGAGGGCACCAAGTACATTTGTTTGGTTATTCACACCTTATTTGTGATCATCGGTATCCCAGTCACAAACTTGAAAGGCATATCGAGATTTAAACATTCCATTGAAAAATTCAATGAATCTCAAAAGATCTAGGAGTTTTCAATACATTTAAAACTTAATTTCCTTTTCTTTTTCATGGTGGAAATTAGTGAATCATCATTCACTTACCTTCAAATTATTTGTTCTTTAGATTATGGCATCCCTTTTATAAATTGTAAATAATGTTGTTGGATACTAGCCCTAATTTCGCATTTGGGTGTATAATTGGGGATTCTTATCTAATCAAGCTTTGTCTCTTTTCTTTTTCAAATGTCTAGCTCAAACAACAACAATGCTTCTGGCTCAAACTCTTCCAGCTCATTCTCACTCATGAATTTGTGTGGGAGGGTGATTTTCAATGGAAACAATTTCAATGATTAGATCTGCAACATTCGAATGGTTACCCACTACGCGGACAAGGAGTATGTCCTCGACAAGGAGATGAAAGAAGTGGATGTCAACACTGCTACTCCTGAGGAGATCACCGCCTTTGAGGCACATGAGTGCGATGCTACGAAAGTCCATTACATCATGCTCCCTACCATGACTGCAGAACTCCAAAAGTCCTACGAGGACTTCTATCCCTATGAGATGCATCGGGATTTACTAGATAGGTACCACCAAAATGTCAGGAAGGAGAGGTACAAGATCATCAATTCAATAATCACTACCAAGATAAGGGATGGAGAGTGCGTCATGTCTCACCTGCAGAAGATTCAGAGATATGTTGACCGGATACTGAAGTTAAATGTTAACTTTGATGAGGAGCTGGCGATTTATATCATTCTTCATTCCTTACCTCCTTGTTACAACCAGTTCCGCATGACCTACCACATGAACAAGGAGGAGGTTACTTTGAGCAAGATTCAAGGCTTGTTGAGGACTGCTGAGAGCAACCTCAAGGACAAATTTGTTGCATCAACACCTGCTGCTGATGCCCCTGTCTTAGTTATTAGGGAAAGGAAGGGTAAGAAGAGGAAGGCTCCTTCCAAGAGCCACCATAAGGAAAAGTCCCATCACAATACCTCTTCTAGTGGAACCAAGGTTGGTCCCGTTGCACCCTCCTCGAACCTGAAGGATGCAAAGTGCTACCACTGCCATGACAAAAGGCATTGGAAACGAAGCTACCCAAAATATCTGCAAGATATCAAGGATAAGAAGATCAAGTCGTCCTTTGCATGGATTTATACCATTAAATATAATAACTCATCACATGCTATTTCTTGGGTTCTCGATACATGGTATGGTTTTCACATTCGATCTGATTTGCAGGGCCTAAAAAGAAGTAGTGATGCGAAGCATGGGAAGATAAAATTGATCATAGGGAACAGAAGAGCATTGCCTGTCACCAAGATTGGAGTTTACTCTTTAGTGCTTAGTAGTCGGTTAGGACTAGATTTGAATAACTGTTTCTATTCACCGGAAATGGCAAGAAACATAATTTATTTTCAAGGTTTATATAAACAAGGATTTAGATTTTCGTTTGGTAATGAAAAGGGTTCTATTAATGCTTTCTTTAATGGTGTTTTCTATTTTGATGCATTGCCTTGTAATGGAATATATGAAACTGTGATGGTTGTAGATAACTTAGGAAATGATGTGTTGCATATCGATTGTTCCAATAGTTTGGATAAAGCATGCTTGTGGCATTGTTGTCTTGGACATGTCAACAAGAAGCGCATAGCCCAACTCCAAAAGGATGGAATGTTGGAGTCATTCGACCTTAGGGACGATGACATGTTCAAGTCTTGTTTACTTGGAAAGATGACCAAGTCACCCTTCACTGGTACTTGTGAAAGGGTGATGGTTTATTGGATCTCATACACACTGATGTGTGTGGGCCCTTTAGATCCACCATAAGGGATGCAAGCCACTTCTATATGACTTTCACCAATTATTATAGAAGGTATGGTTATATCTACTTAATTAAGCACAAGTCAGAAACCTTTGAAAAGTTCAAAGAGTTTAAGTAGGAAGTAGAGAATTAGCTGGGAAGGAAAATTAAGATGCTTTGATCCGATCGAGGTGGTGAGTACCTTAGTCTTAAATTCCATGACTACCTCAAGGAATGCGGAATTGTTTCACAATTGACACCACCTAGGACACCATAATTGAATGGTGTAGCTAAGATGTGACAACCTGAAGTTGTTCCATCGCTACAACCCGTTCCGTCCGTAAAACTCGTCTTAGCAAATTATTCCATTTTCATTTTTGGATTAGGTCAATGAAATTAAGACTTTTATTTTGACCTTGTAAGTATCCAAACATATTAGAAACACAAGAGAACATCTCAAACTAATAATTTGAAAAACTTTAGTTTTGACCATATCGGGTGACGACAACTTAATCGGGTGCGACCAAAAGCCTAGGTTAACATCAGTATCAGGTAGAATTCCACCGTGTCTCAAATCCAAACCATATTTAAAGTGGTTGAAGCCTCATTTGAACAATTTTTCACTCTCTTTCTAACCTCTCTCTTCAATCCAAGGTCTAGGTCCAAAAATCACCCTTTTCAAGCTTCAAATCACTAAGGTAACTTCCCTAACTCATAGATTAGCATCTTAGACCTTCAAATTCGTGGTTAAACAATCATTTAGGACCATTTTCATGTGTTTACGGCCCTGGAATATGCTTGGGCTGTAAACACACATATAAGGGTTTTTGAGCCTTTAAACCCTTCCTATCGACCTTTGGAGCTTAGATATGGCTATATGACTTAATGTACTGGACTTAGAACACCTTGAAACAAGTTTTTGGGGAGTAAACATGAGTTTACTACCCAAGAACATGCTTGGGCCGTAAACTTACCTTCATGGAGAGTAAACTCATATTTGGGTGTTAAAATGCCACTTACACACCTCATAAGCCTTGGAATAAATTCTAGAAACAACCACCAACAAGTTAAGGACCTTAAACTTGATTAAAACAACTCCATAAGGAGTTTACGACAGTAAACCCCTCATGAATGGGTTCCTGGGCCGTAAACTCCTATAAAGGGGTTAAATGATGCCCTAAACTCACCCCTTGACTTGTAAAAATGAGTAGAACCACTTATGATTAACCTATGGCCTTCAAAACACTTAAGGAATGAGTGGGTGAGAGTTCACGACCGTAAACTCATAGTTTACTGCTGTAAACTCCTCAAATGGTCCATATATGTGACATCCCCAAAATCTCGGCCAGAAAAAACCGGTTTCATTTATGCTTTTTAAACATTTTCAGAGTAAATCCTTTTAATTTTAAAAGAGATGCGGAATTTGTTCCCAAAAACAAAACATGATAAAATAGATATTTATCAAAACATTTCGTAAAGAAATATGATTTCATTTCATAATCAAAACTCGGAATGTCATGTTCCGATACAGATCATAAAGCATAAACGATAGCATTACAAGTCATTCAACAAATATATACATATATAGACTTGTAAACAAAACAACTTGATGATTCGTCCATCTTAAGCTCTTGCGCCACTTCCTGTAATACAAATAAACTGAGTGGGTAAGGCTTGGGGGCCTGGTGAGCATGTAGGGTTTTCAACCCACAATAAATAATTATATTTAATTCAACAATCAACAATAAACCCGATTACTCATTCCTGTTATCCTCACTTTATGTCCCTAAAAATTACATCTATTATAAGGAACCTAATTCAGGTTTTTCATCGGGACGAACATTACTGCAGAGGGGCTTCCTCAACAATGACTGTCCTAAAGGCAACCATGTGGGGGATAGAGTACATCGGTGAACACGTCGTTCACAACACTTACAGGTAATGAGCCTGCTAGTGTTCCACAGGACAGTCTAGAATAGTCCGTGGTCATCATCCATACTCTGCTGAATGACTAGAATAACACCAATAACACCGAGGCCTCTCATCTGTTTATTACACACCAATTACCTACCCATGTTCTACCCAACATATTAGTAGATAAAAATATACATTTTTATACATTGTTTAAAAACTTGTATAGCATGCTTTAATCAATACATATTCCACATAACAGATGAGGCATACACACATAACACGTATTTCATAGAGAATACATCAGATCTATAAGATAGAAGAGAGTGAATATACACTCACACGTATAACAACAAAATATATACACATAACACGTATTTTATATAAAATACTTCATAATATTGCGTTGGAATGAAAATAACTACACACTCACTTGATCAGAAGATGATCGGGCAGCACTACGGCTTGCAGAAGAGGTGTTTCTCCGTAGATCTGGAAGATCTTCACAAAAACCGGCTCCTCGCGGGCAGCGCTTCGGCTCGGGAATAACGCTCTTCGGGATCCTTGGGGCTTCAGATCTTACTTCGGGGCTCGGGAATATTACTGGGGCTACGGGGTACAAACAGCACGCAAAACGAGGGAAAAACTAGAGAGAAGAAAGAGTTTGAACAAGAGAAAATGGCTGATTTCGAGTTCTATTTATAGGCTGAGGGTCTGGGATTACGCGGGGCGTAATCTCAAATTACGCGGGGCGTACTCAGTACGCTGGTCATACTCGGGTTACGCAGGGCGTACTTTGACGTCACTGCATGCGTCGACTGGTGGCACTCGAGTATTGGTCAGACAAGTTGCACCCCTTTGAGTACGCTGGGCGTAATTTGACTCGTCGAACTTCTAAATTGCGTAACTTTTGCATACAAGCTCCGTTTTCGACGTTCTTTATATCCACGCGTAGGTCAGACTATACTCTACAACTTTCATTTAGACTCCATCGGCTAATTTTGACTTTTATTTTTATTATTTATTTTTAGAAGGTCGAGACAGAAAAACTTCGTTATAAATTCATAACTTCTTCGTCTGACGTCCGTTCTCGCCTAACTTTTCATCGTTTCGCTACTCACAATGAGATATTAGATTCTCATTTAGATTTTTTCGGCTAAAAACCGCTCGATTTCAAATCGAGTATTCGGGCTGCACACTGCCACGCCAAAACTTTAGAAAATCATAACTTCCTCACACGAAGTCAGATTTGGGCGTTCTTTTAATGCACGCTCTCGGTTTAACGAACTCTACGACTTTCGTTTAGATTACTAAGGCTAAATATCGCTCTAACGTAAATTTCTCTTTTTACATCGTTCAACGTTGCCGGTTCTGTCGCAAAACTTCGACATGTCATAACTTCTTTGTTATAACTCGGATGTCGGCATTCTTTATATATTCGGAAACCTCATTTCAACTACTACAACATTATCCAAAGATATCACGTTTATTTTACACTTAAATTTTGACGCTCATTTTATTCTTAATTAATCACATCACATAATTAAGCAATTAAGCACGAAACACATAATATTCAAATAACACATTCTTATTATTTCAAATTGGGTTACAAAGGTTAACCTAGACTATTACATTGCTAAAAATGGCAAGCCCAGAAACACGGGCGTTACAATATATTTGATTTAGTCCCTTTCTAATGCCCTAGAACAAAACCTAACATCATCCCTCAATTGGTAAAAGGCCATTTAGCACTCAAGAACCTCATCCATGAGTTTACGGCCGTAAACTCATGGGGATGAGGTGTTTAGGGCCGAAATCTCTTCTAAGAGTTTACTCTTGAAGAGTAAACTCCTTATCCAAGCCATACATGTCCATAAATGTCACCCTCGGGACACTCCAAACACTTGAATTAAAGCGTTTTCGCGACTAGGAGTGTATATCCTCTATTAATTAGTGATTTAAATCTAATTAGATACAATTGTGTATCATTTTATATTACACAGGAACCTCGCACGTTTTCAAGCCTCGATCGGACGTTTAACAACCTAGTTGACACGTTCCTCGTCCGATGAGTTCATACCCCTTAATGAACCGTTTAAATGTTTTTACATGTTTTAGGGGGGGGGAGGGGGGATATAAGTACATTACTACGTGTTTTATAATCATATGTGATTTACAATCTATCATCAAAAAGGGATTTCTCTACAATTTTAGATACTTATCAAAATGTCCAGAGTAGGTCTCAATTTCCCAGCTAGGTGGCGTCGAACCGTAGTAGTAAGAGAGGAGTCATGAGCTTCAAGTAGATGCAGAAGAATGGAATGCATGTCACCAATGCTGCTTTTGATGATAGCTCGCTCTGACTTGAGGTCATCATTCTCCTTTTGAACCTGGGTGAGTTGTAGAGCTTGAGTTCTAACTTGAGTGGTTTTGAGGGCCAGGTCATCCGTTACTTTGTTTTCCATGGCGAGATTGTTTTGCAGTTTGTCAAGGCGAGAAGAGATGAATAACAAAAGAGCAGTCTGATAAGCTTTTAGAGAATCACACACCATCTCAAATTTTTTTTTTAATCACCTTGAATTGACTTTGAAAGAGAATCAATAGTAGAATTGACCTTGTTAGCATTGGACTCAACAACTCCCTTAAGAGAGTCCAGAAAAATCTTGGCATCATCAATCACATTGGCCACCTCTGCAGATGAATTCTTACAAGATAAGGTAAAGGCGTCCATAGCCCTGGGTGTCGTCTGAATAGACTCATCATGTTTTTGAATAGAAGTTTCAATCAGGGCTTTGATAGCAGCATCAGAATACGTAGATGTTGAGGAAGTGGAAGATGAAGCGAGCAACCTATCAAGCTTCTCATTGAGATCCTTTAGGTGTCGCTTGGTGATGGGAGCATCTTCATCATCATCACTTAGAACACGATATGGGTTGTAGTAAATAGAGTCAAACTCCATATCGTCTCCACTAAGAACAGTATCAGATTCGGTTGAGGGAGGTGGGGATAAAGGTTTTAAAGTAATAGGGATTTTGAGACCTTCGGTAGGTGCCCCCATATCAGATACGTTGACAACAACCGGTGGTTCGGTTGTAGTAGTTGTGGTGGTTGCTTGTGTGATGATTGGAGGTGGAAGAGGAGTAGTTGGAGTAGTTGGTCGAGTTGAAGTAGGTTGAGAAGTAACGCGGTGGGGGAGGAGGTGCAATTGAAATAGGCACTGTAGTATTAGATGGAGAAGGAGGAGGAGTTGGAACATATTCATGTAAACATACCTCTAGAGTTGGGGAACGAGGAGGTGTATTTCCTCTTGGTGGGCTTTCAAGATGAACAAATTTGCCTTCATTTGACTTCTCTTGGTCTTGATCCAACGGAACATAATCCGAAGCACTCATTGAGGCAGCCTCCGGTTGCTTAGCCATCTTTTTAATATTTCGCTTCTTGTGGGCAGAAGAATGTTCTTTTTTTGTTTTGCGATTTTTTGGCGTGACCACTTGAGATGATTGCCCTTCTGCATCCTTCTTCTTCTAATCTGTTTTCTTTCCCCTCTTTGCTGGTTTATCAACAACCTCCAACACACTTTGCATTTCTAGATTTAGTTTCCTTGGCCCTGTTGGTGGAA
Organism: Lactuca saligna; assembly: GCF_052625555.1. NCBI lineage: Eukaryota > Viridiplantae > Streptophyta > Magnoliopsida > Asterales > Asteraceae > Lactuca > Lactuca saligna. The sequence continues at coordinate 95,200,353 of NC_136424.1, read as the reverse complement.
ATTTCTTGTAATCAGCTATAACCTTGCTTTCAGCTGTAACACATATGTACATCGATTTAGGAATGGAACCAATGAATGTAAATTTTGTGGGATCGGAGACAATGATCTTCGTGGTGTTGAAAGCGGCAATCAAAGACTTCGAAGCATTCACCGTGACAGGAACCTAAAAGTGCTCCATTTATCTTTGAGTAATCAGAGTCCACAAGAAATTTCGGAGTGTTTGGATGAAGAATTTCAAATTTGAACCAGTTGAGTCTAGATCAAGGACCCATAATCTAGATTGATTCCATGAAAAAGACCATAAATAATGGTCATAAATCCCTGGTTGGCCCCATCAGACCCAGAAACCCTTTCTCCTAATCCTTTTAATATAAGAGTAAAAAAAAACCATTCCACTAAGATGGAAAACAAGACTTCTTAAAGTTCATCACCGTGGTAAGCACATCGGTGTAACCCATATCATAGAACATTGTAAACAATTGTGTGGTGGTGATGGAATCAGGAGACACGACGGAGTCATCATAAACAAGCCTAACAGAGAGCAGAAGCGGGCTTTTAAAATAGAGGACTTGTGATTGAAGACCACAAAGTAGATCATCTCCTTGTGTTTATCATAAGAAGCAGATGAATAGACTTGGGATAGTAGTGACATTGGTACCGATTCAACTTGGGTTAAGGCAATCACCAGTGGCAAATATTTGAGGCATTCAACCACCTGTAGCATGTAAGGATCATAGAGGAAGGGATTTAGTTTGATAAAAAGATTTTGATTTGGTTTGATGGTCAGAAGAGAAGATAAAGCGGTTTGTTCATGAAGTGATGATGATTCTGCTATTGTTGCAAGAATGAAGAAGATGAACAGTAGAAAATCACATGTTGTATTCTTGAGGAAGTTTGGAAGTGGTAAAGAGGTACAATAGGTGTGAGAAACTCTTATATACCATTTCCAGGAAAGAGAAAGAATCTGGTGTCATGATGATACGATCCCTAAATCGGCGCCTGAAAAAGCGCGATTTGATAGCTTGGTTTCCGTAGAAATACGTCACCAGGCGTGGGATTAGGAACAATTTCAAATTCACGCGCCCGTTGCAATTCTTATCCAATAACTCGGCTTGAAATCTTATCTTGTTACCGCCTTTTCAACTTCAAAAAACCTTTAAAATTCTGTGCAAATGGTCACAGATCCTTTCGCTTCAAATAGTTGGCGAGATTCGCTCCTTAATATAGTATACGGCCAGAGAGCGACAACCGAAACACCAATTCTGAAAAATTGCCATTAGCATCATGAACAAGAATTGAGAAAATCATAAAGATCTTCGTGCAAGGGAGTGCCAATAGAAAAGAAATAAAGAAAAGTATTTATAGGATTCAAGTGATGTCTAGGTAGACACGAAACTATGGATCCCGGGCACGAATCGCTTCCTTCAAAGTCAAGAGAGACTTAGAAGTGTCTGTATGGTTTCCCGTTGAAATACGATCAAATGTTTATTAAGAAACATTGAAAGGCATCTTTTCAAATTTAGGCTATAAAGGGTAGCTTAGCTTTAACCGAACTTCATCACTTGACATAAGACTGGAAGTTGGATGAAGTACTTGTGAGACCAATGTGGCCTATAAAACAAGTAGGTTTGAATAATTTTCAGTGACTTGGTGATTTTTGTAGAAAACTCAAAAACAAAAACAAACTGGATTTTTTGGGAAGAAAAGTCTTGGTGTTTAGACAATTTCATAAAGATCTCTCAAAAATGAAAAGCGAGATTTCTTGGTACTTTCCATCAAAGGGAATTCATTAAAATGTGGGTGAAAACTAGAACATGTTATTGTTCACCGTCAATTCATTATTGGTGTTGGATTTTAGGTCTCACTTAGCACGTGGTGAAACAAAAATAAGATCATCAACATAGATGTTGTGTAACCATAAACCTCAGTGGTAAAGACAGAGAGTCTCAAGGGTTACGTGAGATGGAGAATAGTTAAGAGATAGCTAAAGAACCGAAAGTACCTCTGCTGTGTGAAAATGACCAAGCAGTTAACTCTTTATGCAATATGAGAAGAGTAAGGTAGCTTGTGACTTAAGTGAATTTGCCAGCCTGATTGGGAAGAAAAAATTTGTGTATATCGAATCATTAAGTCTTCACTTGAAGTCTTTGTCGCTTCGGTCAGCATGCAGCAGCATGCTTCTAAGGACACTTAGCTAGTCAAAAGAGAAAGAGAAATATATCTGTCCCAACTATTGCATGAGTTGATTTGTTTAATATTTTTGGTATTTTGATTTTATGGGAATAAAAATGAAAAGAAAAACATATAAAAAATAAACCTTTTTTGGAATTTTCGGAATTTTCTGAAAAAAAAAAAACAGAAAGAAAATATTTTTGGATTTTATGAAGATAAAGAAAAACATAAAAGATAATAAACAAGGATATTCAAAATATACAACTGAAACCATACCTTAGAAATTATGAAGCGAAATGGACCGAGCGTACGATTCATTTCGGTTCCCAAAAATACCGAAACCGAAATAGACCGAGCATTCGCTCTATTTCGCTTGACCAATTTTAAGTAAGAAAAGGATGTTTCGGTACAGACTCAGCTTCCATCATTCCTAAGGCTTGGATAATTTTATTAAAACTTACTTCAGGAAAGGCTTTTATGAAAATATCAGCTAGTTGATCGGCTGATTGAACAAAATGGACTTCAACATTGCCATCTTCAACGTGATCTTTGATGAAGTGATATCTAAGAGCGATATTTTTCGTTTTTCAATGTTGCACTCGGTTGTGACATATCCGAATAGCACTTTCTGAGTCACAGTAGAGAAGAATCTTGTTCATGTTCAAGCCATAATCTCTTAATTGGCTTTGGATCCAAATGACCTGAGAAGTGCAAGAGGCTGCCACAATATATTCAACTTCGGTTGTGGAGAGTGAAACACATGTTTGTTTCTTGGACTACCAACTGAAGAGTATGCCATCAAGGAATTGACATCCGCATGTAGTGCTCTTTCAGTCCAAACCACATCCTCCAAGATCAGCATCTAAGAATGCTTGAACAAAGAAGCCTGGTTTTGCTGGGTACCATAGACTGAGAGATGAAGTTTGCTTTAAGTATCTAAAGATGTTCTTAACAGCCACCATATGAGGTTCGTGTGGATTAGCTTGGAACCTGGCACAATAACAAAAAGAGAACATAATATCAGGTCTACTAGTTGTTAGATACATAAGTGATCCTATCAGTTGTCAATAGAGGGTCATATCAACAACCGGTTTCTCCAAAGATGGTGTTAGCTTCGTTCCAAATGCCATAAGAACCTTCACTTTGGAATCTCCCATCATGCCAAACTTAGCCAGCAAGGTCTTTGTGTAAGCTTCCTGATTGATAAATATACTTTCAAGTCCCTGTCTAATATTAAAGCCAAGGAAAAAATTAATTGGACCCATTGAGCTCATCTCAAACTTAGTCTCCATCAATTTCCTGAATTCAGCTGTTAGGCTAGGATTCGTGGAATTGAAGATGATGTCATCGACATGGATTTGGAGGATCATCAAGTGGTTACCCTCTTTCTTGCGAAAGAAGGTTGGTTCAATCGAACTTCGTTTAAACTTGGACATTTTTAGAAACTGAGTAGGAGTTTCATACCATGCACTAGGAGCTTGTTTCAAACCATAGACGGCTTTATCTAGAATATAGCAATGATTAGGATTCCTTTTGTTCACAAAACCTGGTGGTTGCTCAATATATACAGTCTCCTCTAGTTCTCCATTCAGGAAAGCACACTTGACATCCATTTGAAACACTTCAAAGTTTTTGTGTGCAACATATGCCAGAAAGATTCGCACCGATTCAAACATGGAAACAGGAGCGAAAGTCTCTTTGTAGTCTATTCCTTCTTCCTGACGGTATCCATTCACAACCAGCCGAGCCTTGTTGCGAATTACATTTCCCTCTTTATCCATCTTGTTTCTGAAAACCCATTTTATCGCAACTATAAATGCATCTTTTGGTGTGGGAATCAGTCTCCAAACACAGTTTTTCTCAAATTCATTAAGTTCGTCTTGCATAGCTTATACCCAATCAAAATGTTCAAGTGCAATATTAACCGTTTCCGGTTCTATTTTTGAGACAAACAAATTAAACATGCAAAACTCTACTTGAGAGAACAGGGCAGTTTGCTTCACTTTTATTTGAGACCGAGTTAGAACTCCCTCAGATGACTCACCAATTACTTGATTTTTTGGATGATCCCTTGTCCATTTTGTGAGAGGAGGATAGTTTGGATCATAGGAAGGATCCAATTCAGCATTTATTTCTACCTCAAGTTCTGATTGAGAGTCTTTGTCATTTTCTTGATTATTCTCCCCCTCAAATGGCGAGACTATTTCAACATCTGGTTCAGAATACTCCCCCTCGGTTGGACTTCCATGGATAGAAGTTGGATTCTCCCCCTCAAATGATGAAACGGTTTCATCCTCAGGGTTAGATTGCTCCGCCTTGAATGGGACTTCATGGGTTTTTGTTGTTGATGAACTTTCCTCCTGGAATGTATGACTATTTTTGGAGGTTCGCTTGGACCAGGCTGTTCGGTTGGTTCCTTATGTTCGCTTGTCATTTCTTTTGCTGCTTCATCATTAATTTTCTTCAAATTGTCGATCTTTTTGTTAGAAGCCTTCGTCTCAGAGTGAATTGCTCATTCTGGTTAATCAAAAAGCAACATGTATTCATTAAATAGATTAGAAATAGGGACCGATACTTGACCTGATTTTGGAAAGATTTCCTCCGATGGATCTTTGCTTGATTGAAGCTTCTTTACGTAACGATCATCAAAGGTGACATAATAGGTTTCCTCAATTTTCTTTGAATGTTTTTTAGAACCCTATATGCCTTTGAGGTTAGGGAGTAACCAAGAAAAATCCCTTCATCAGCCTTTAAATCGAACTTGTTTCGGTTCCCTTTAGAATTGAAAATTAAGCTGCTTGAACCGAACACATGGAAGAACTTTACATTGGTCTTGCGATTATTTAAGATTTTGTATGGAGTGATGGAAAATCGCTTATTGAGGAAGGATCGGTTATGGGTATAGCAGACAGTAGCAATTGCATTAGCCCAAAAGTATAGTAGTAAGGTGGTGAAGCTGAGCATGGTTCGGGCTGCTTCACACAAAGAGCAGTTTCGCCTTTCAACTATGTTGTTCTATTGTGGAATGTAGGGACCAAAGAAGGTTTGAGACGCTCCCTTATCAACATGAAATTCTTTGAACTCTTGATTTTGTAATTCCACATAGTTGTCGCTTCTTACATTCCTAACCACCTTTCGCAATTGAAGTTCCACTTGCTTTATAAACACTTTGAGCTTTAGGGTCGCTTCTAATTTCTGTTTAAGAAAGAAAACCCATGTGAAACGTAAAAAATCATCAACAATTACTAAAATGTACTTACTACCATCGTTACTTTCAATTGCTGAGGGTCCAAACAAATCGATGTGTAGTAGCTCGAGTGGTTCGATGATCTTTGTGTTAATACGAGTGGGGTGACTCTTTCGGCTTTGCTTTCCCATCTCGCACGCAGCACACAAGTGTTCTTTATCAAATTTAAGAAGTGGAAGACCTCGCACGTGATCACCAATAACCAACTTGTTGATATCTTTAAAGTTGAGATGTGAGAGCCTTCGATGACATAGCCAACTTTCGTTAGAGTGTGCTTTTGATAAAACGCATACACCTGGCTTTCCTCTAATCAAATTGAGATTAAGAGGATACATTTAACCTTTTCGCTTGTATTTCAACCGGACAACTTTCATCTTCTTTTCAACAATCTCAGAACCTTCATCATCGAGCGAAAGCTTCAAGCCAGTTCCCACAACAAGTTGAGAGACACTGATTAGATTATGCTGCAATCCTTCCACATAAGCTACCTTCTTGATTGAGAATTCCCCACTTGTGATCATTCCATAGCCTTTGATCGTTCCATACGAATTATTCCCATATTTGACACATCCACCATCCTTAAGGGCCCGAAACACACTTAGCTCTTCCCTCCTCCCTGTCATGTGATGTGAGTAGCCAACATCAATGTACCATTCATCGTTGAACTGCTTGTCACTTATAACTTGCAAAAATCAAGCAGATTTAGGAACCCAAAGTTTCTTGGGTCCTCGTGAGCCTTTTACAGGACAAAGAATAGCAATAGAAAGATCAACCAAATATGTTCTTTTTATTAAAGTGGTTTCATCTTTTCTTTTTAATGGTGAAAACTTTGATTTTATTGCTTTCCAGTTTTGGTTTATTTGAATCGGATTGTTTATTTTTATTTTGATTCTCATTAGCCTTTTGATTCTTAGGTTTAATAGTTGTCTTCTTTGCATGTACTTCAGAATCTGAGATTAGCTTTCCATTTCCTTTGATATCCTTGACTGGATGCGACTTCTGTTGTTGATGAGAGGAATGAGGTTTTGAGCCGAAACTAGTATTTCGGTTCTTGTCACTGTTGGGCTTAGCACAGAAACTACTCACCCGGTTCGTTTGACAACAAGACTGACAGTAAGCACTTACTTTCACTTTTGACTTTGATACCCTTTGTCTTTGAACGTGATTAGCGTTTTGAGAATTCCAAAATTGTTTTCTCTCTTTGAGATTTTTCTAGTACCTTCTGTTCCTTTGATGAGTTTGCTCAACAAGTTGTTCTTGGGACTTGTGAATATTTACTTTCGGCTTTGGTTTTGCTACTTCATGTTGAAGATGGTTCACTTGTTGGATTCATGGGTTCGCTTTGTATACCTTTTGTATTGGTAGTACTTGGTTTGTCAAAACTTGAGGGCTTGTTGATGGGCTCAGCAACATATCTCCCCTTAACTCTCCATGATGTTCGCTCTGACAGACCTACTGTTTTGTCTACATTGTCAATGGGAGCTGATTAGAAAAAGTTATCACACCAATTAGCATTGTCTTCATCTACCAACGAAGTTAACTCAACTGTTTGCTTATTGGTTATTCCAGTGCAAGCGAGCATTGAATCAAAGTTTATCCGTTCCTTTTATCCCAAGTAGGATAAAAGCGATATCTTTGGGCCCCTTGATGGTTTAGTGATGACAAACGTAAATGCTCAGCCGGGCTAGGGCTAATTTGATTTGTTCAAATAGTCAGTCGTCATAAATCGGAAGTCGAGAAATAGTACAAAGAGAATTATTTGAAATCATCTCTCATATGATATCTAGAATGGAGGAATATATGATCCCTTATCTAAAGGACACGCATATCTGATACGATCAGAGTTGACAGTGGCTTTGGAAAGCTACGATTGCAGATCAGGATCTAAAGTCATACGCATAATAATTATTAGACTTATCCAAGTGGGAGACTGTTGGATTAGTGTCTAAGTCCATAACTATTTTGGTATGTACTTGGCTCGATGGTGCACGGTCCTTTTGGGTTGCCTTCACCAAAGCAACTTGATAGGATGAATTATGGAGAGAAAGGATTAAATATGATTTATTAATATATTATGAGAATAATATATTAAAGGAGAAATCATATTGTTTAATTAATATTAGTCAAGAATTAATTGGTAATTAGTTTTTGTGACTAAAAGAGATTAATTAAACTTAAGGGACTGGAATTGTAATTATAAGATAATTGCAATTTGGGCTATGGATTGCCTTATATTAAGGAGTGGATGAATTCTATGGGAAATTCCATGAGGAAATCGTCCAAGGCCTTAAGGAAAGGAATCTATGGGTTGCTTAGGGATTAAGCATCCAATTTAGGGTTTCCTTGTTAGATAACCCTAATAGCCAAACGATATATACATCCCTTATGACCCAAAAACGTGGCTAAGCATCCTTCTAGGGTTTCACACGTTTTAGGGAAGCCTCCATCCTCTCTCCTCTTCATCCTCTTGCTCTTGGTGTTTGTGAACCATTAGAGGAGCGACATTTGTGACTCTAAGCTTTCTAAAGTCAATACAAGGAGGAATTGGATTGTTATTGCTACATAACAATCAAGGTAATGTCTTAAATCCATTCTTATGTTAATATGATTACTTGTATGCTAGATTTAGGGTTTATAGTCTTGGATAAATTGCATGTACAATAGAGAAACCTAGATCCAAGCATTAGGGTTTGTATGAGCACATAGGATGTTCTTATGAATAAAACCCATCATGTTCTAGATCCTCATCAGTGGAATATAGCCCCTTAGTCTATTCCAAATCTCTTTTGATGTGGTGCATGGACTTACAAAACAAAAAGTATCATACTGTAAAGAAAATCTGATCATTCTCATGACTTTAATATTACACATTAACTTGTCCTTTTCATCTTGAGGAATTTTGTCCACATCAGTTAAGAGTGTGTTGTAGTCCTTTTCAGTCTTAATTGTTCTATTTGTTCCAGAATGAACAAACGGACCCAATGTTATCGCTTCCCAGATTAGATAACCCTTGTCTTTAGATCCAACCACATAGTCTTTAAAGTGATGCGTCCAAACTTCATAATCTTGAGTGTATAGGATTGGAATCCTATTTGTAGATCCAATGCTGTTGGAGATATTGATCAGATTGGTTTGAGAATCATCGTGAGACATGATGACCTTTTACAGATATCTGCAAGAATCAGACTTGTAAAGATTGAATTAGAGTTTATCAAAAGCAAGTAATAACGTAAATGAAGAAATTAAGGATCCTACAGATTTGATAAAAGTGGAAACCCTAAACAGATTCTTCCAACAAAAGAGATGCATATGAATTACACAGTCTCCTGCTCTGATGTGACATCCCCAAAATCACGGCCAGAAAAGACCGATTTTGTTTATGCTTTATAAAAATCAGAGTACTTCATTTTATAAAAAGGTTGCGGAACTTGTTCCCAGAAAAACACGATAAATACGTTATTAAAACATTTTCGAAGAAACGTATTTTTATTCATCTTAAAACGTTTGGGATGTCATCGTTAATACAGAAACATAAGCATAAACAGAACTTACAATTATTTACACTAGTGATCTACATCTCTTTAAATCTCTCAGTGTAATGTCACTTCATATCGCCACCTGTGATGTAAATAAACTGAGAGGGTCAGGTTGGGAAACCTGGTGAGTACATAGGGTTTTCAACCCACAATAATATAGTTATTATGTTTAAACAATCAAACAATCAACCCAATTACCCATCCCCATTATCTTCTTTTAGTCTTCCCTAAAGATATTATCTCAAGGGTCATCTCCTATATCATATTTACTTCTCATCTCCTTACATCGTATTTCCTTATATGATTGTTCCTACGAACTTTACCTAAGGATCATCGCCTACATTGCATAGACAATATTAATCCGGGGATTACTCCCTCAATATGTGTCTAGCAAGAGTTAGGGTATCATTGCATGATTACGCAGCCACAACATCGCCTGGACTTGTAAATCATGATAAGGGTTAGTCTATCATCACATGAATACGTAGCCACAACATCGCCGGGACTCGTAATTCATAATAAGGGTTAGACTATCATCGCATGAATACGTAGTTACAACATCGCCTGAACTCGTAATTCATCACCTACAGGTTACTAGCCCGCTGGTGTTTCCACGGGGTTGTCTATGATAGTCCGCGGTTGCCATCTATAGTCTGGTAGATGACTACATCTCCAAATTGTCGGACAAGGTTGTAGTATCCTACATCACCGATTCATAATCACCTATCTATCATCATCACCTTCCTATCATTACCTATCTCTCATTATTTTATTTCATCACCTACCAACTATTTCATCTACCCATGTTTTATCCCATCATATTTGTACATATAAAATAACTATACAGTTTAAATCACTTAAAAATGTATAAATCATTCATCCAGCGTAGACAACAAGTATTCAAACAATATGCACACATAGCACGTAATTTATATTAAAATACTTCATATCTATGTATAAGATGAAAGGGACTATGCACTCACCTGAGTAGGTGGTGACTCAGCACTCGGACAGCGCTTCGATACTCTGAAAACGATATTCCTTCGATAAAACCTAGTACCAGTACCACTAGGGTTTAGTCTAACGATAACCGCGACAAATTAATTAGTCTGACTATCATTAAGTGTTAATAACGCTCAATATAACTCATAATAATAGCCCAAATAATTATTTTAAGGACCTAATAACATTCCTATAATTATTTGAAAGCTATATTAAAAATTGCGTAAGCGTAACATACTTACAGCGAATTTTATCGAAAACCGGGACTTAATTGGAGCAGCGTTTTGAAACCGAAAAACTCCTTTTTCTCGGGACTCCGGGAGCCTCGGGGCTTCCCTAGGGTGCTAGGGGTTCACCTAGACTTTAGGGAGGGTTCAAAACCCTAAAGAGAGAAAGTTTAGAATGAGAGATATGAGAAAGGTGTGAGAAATTCGGATGAATTCGCATTCTATTTATAGCCTCAGCAGCCTCGGACGTACGTTGGGCGTAGTCCTCGGCTACGCTGGGCGTAGTTCGCATCGGGCTACCAGATTGCTTTGTACGAGACACGTGTTGGACATCGGCTGGAGCTACGCGGCTGCTTGTGGACCGAGGGTGGCAGCTGTACGCGGCGCGTACCGAGCTACGGACGCTGGGCATAATGCGGGGGTGATGCGTCGGTCATCGGATGCGAGACCGTGGGGAGCAAGAGAAGGCTAGGATCTTGCCACGTCATCACCAGCTTCGCAAATTGCACTCTCAACTTCTAAAAATCATAACTTTCGCATACGAGCTCCGTTTTTGACATTCTTTATATCCACGCGAAGGTGGGAACGTACTCTACAACTTTTATTTAGACTTTGTCGGCTAATTTTGACTCGATTTTAAATTTTATATTATTAACTGACCAGGACAGGATTGGTCCGTTAAATCCTAATAACTTCTTCATCCGACGTCCGTTTTCGCCCATCTTTTTCTCGTTACGCTACTCTTATCGAGATCTTCGATTCTCGTTTAGGTCGTGTCGGATAAAAATCACTCGATCTAATATTCGAATTTCGGGTTGTACACTGCTAGTCCGAAACTTCGAAAAATCATAACTTCTTCATACGAAGTCAGATTTGGGCGTACTTTTTATCGATGTTCTTAGTTTAACATATTCTATGACATTCATTTAGATTGCTAAGGCTAAATCTCGCTCTATCGTAAATTCACTATTTACGCTTCCCGGTATCGTGCTGGTTCCGTCGCGAAACTTCAACGGGTCATAACTTCTTTGTTATAACTCGGATTTCGGCGTTCTTTATATGTACGGAAACCTTGTGACATATACTAAAACTTGGTTAAGATTATTTATTCTAAATAATCTTTTGTTGAAAAGTCATTTTGACCCCTATTGCCTCTAATTTGACTAGCTCGGATTTGCGGGCATTACAATTATCTCCCCCTTAGGATGATTACGTCCCGGAATCATCAACGAAACAGGGTCGTATAATGACTCCATACATCATCTCTTCATCCTAGGTAATAATTATAACTTCTACATTCCTTCAATTCTATCTCTTAAACTCATTGATTGTAAGAGTACTCGATCGTGCACCTGCTCTCTACCTCAGGGTAGACTCCAAATTATGACCTTCAAGTCACAATCTCGATCCTTGCTAGATACAGACTTGAGATAAGTTCTTTTATTACTACTATAGATCGATATGTTATATTCTAATGACCTATCATCGTATACTGCAACACTTAGACTTAGGTCTCTTAAAATAGACTATGCCTTCCTTCATGTTCTAGTGTGATATAATCACACCTTAACATTAGGCATTTCTAGCTACCAACTTCTTTAACAATGAGTACGATACTTCTATTGATCGCTTTGATTTCAACCGTTTGGTTTAAGTCAGACGCTACATCAAACTTGGTTCTCCGAACCACGTAACCTACTCATCGTAGTCGAACTCAATGGGATATGACCACTAGGGTTGGGATAACAACAATCTTCTTAGTCATTACCGAAACAATGGTAACGACATACTTGAATAAAACGAAATCAATTACTGGCTTCTTGGTAACCTTGTGACTTTCCTTGATCCAAGTGTGAGTCCTGTGCTTCCGGTAGTATAGGCCTCTACTACCATTCACACCTACTCATACTCGTCCCAAGTATTGTCTCGCAGTTTCCCAAGTCACCATGCTGAAAATCACACAATAACTTAACTCATCAGATAACAAAACAAAGGTTTTATATTATTTCTTGAAACGATTACATAGGTGTTCAAGTTCACCCTAGGCTATGCCTCTAATAGGCTACATCATACAATACTATGGCTACTGCATAACTTGATCTTCGGATATGAAGTCCTCATCCTTGATTCCTCGCACGGTTTTCTACTTCGTCGAGGATCATGTGAAATGCCCTTGGCCTTGGTGGTGTTTCTGGTCTTGCTGCTTTATTTTTCTTTGGGCAGTTCTTTGAAATATGCCCATCATTTCCACATTCGTAGCACTTCTTGTTGTTGAATGTACAATCTCTGGAATAGTGACCGGTCCTACCACACTTATAGCACGTCACTTCTCTATCGCATCTTCCGAAGTGCTTCTTCTTGCACTTCTCACACCACTTGGCTTCATTCCTTCGGTCGTCCAGGTTAGACTTCGAGAACTTTCCCTTATTATCAGGTCTTGAGGATCCTTCCAACTTCCTCTTCTTACCAACTTCAACTTTCTCCAGACCCTTTTCTCTTATTTGGGTCTCAACATTCTTGGCTGCCTAGATGGCGGCTTTCAAAGTGTTTGCTTGTTTGACCATTGGACCAAAGTCTGCTGGTAATCCGTGGGCAAACTTATTGACCTTGGAGAGTTCAGTTGGAACTAGGCAAGGAACAAGATTCATTTTCTCCGTAAAACTTGCAGCATACTCGATGACACTCATCTTTCCCTTCTTTAGATTCTGAAACTCGTTGTTGATTTCCAGAAGATCCTGTTCAGAGCAGTACTGCATTTTTAGCTGTACCAGAAAATCCTCCCATGACATTTTGCTCGCTTCTCCTTTGGGCATCGAATCAGCTAGTAGCTTCCACCAACTTAGTACTCCAGATTTCAACAGAGGAACCGCGAGACCGGTCTTTTGCCTGTTGCTACACTCACAACTCTCAAACATCATCTCCATCTCGGAGATCCAGTTTATGACTTCCACCGGCGTCGGGCTTCCAGATAGACTCGGAGGTTCGGACGCCATGAAATCCTTGTATTTGCATCCACGTCCATCATTTCCCCCATCCTGGTGGTTTTGCCTAACTATTGGTGGGTTGGCTTGACCAACAGTCCCACTGTAGTTTCCCTCCTCAGTCTGCCCTTCGTTCAACTCGGGCTGTTCGATCTGAATGGTCGCTTCCTCTCGATTTTGCTGGAGCAAACGCCTAGTTTCCTCCATTTGACGATCCAACATCGCTTGGATCATCGCTTGCACTCCGGTCATTGAGACTGGCTCAGCAGCGGCTTCCATCACCGGTATTTGCTCAATCACTGGGGGTTGGTTTCTGTTCCCATTTGCATTCACGTTTCCGCTACGAGTTCTTGCCATCTTGATCTATACACCGAATAAGGTGAATCTAGATCTTTACTTAGGATTGATGGTTAAATCATCCTTATCACTCCGAAACGTTTATATGCTAGTTCTAATATCGTAGTCGTACGTTTAGAATACTAAACACATAAGGTTTCCAGATCCGATCGGCAACAGACCATAGATCCGAACAACTAACAGCATATCAGGCACAAGTATTTAGCACATAAAAGCATTTTAGGCATAATTCCTAAAATAAGCTAGTGCTCACACCTCACAGTCATCGCTTAGCATTCTAAGTTTAAGTCTAGAAATAAATCCATATTCCTTGTTCGCTTAAACTAATGCTCTGATACCAACTGTGACATCCCCAAAATCACGGCCAGAAAAGACCGATTTTGTTTATGCTTTATAAAAATCAGAGTACTTCATTTTATAAAAAGGTTGCGGAATTTGTTCCCAGAAAAACACGATAAATACGTTATTAAAACATTTTCGAAGAAACGTATTTTTATTCATCTTAAAACGTTTGGGATGTCATCGTTAATACAGAAACATAAGCATAAACTGAACTTACAATTATTTACACTAGTGATCTACATCTCTTTAAATCTCTCAGTAATGTCACTTCATATCGCCACCTGTGATGTAAATAAACTGAGAGGGTCAGGTTGGGAAACCTGGTGAGTACATAGGGTTTTCAACCCACAATAATATAGTTATTATGTTTAAACAATCAAACAATCAACCCAATTACCCATCCCAATTATCTTCTTTTAGTCTTCCCTAAAGATATTATCTCAAGGGTCATCTCCTATATCATATTTACTTCTCATCTCCTTACATCGTATTTCCTTATATGATTGTTCCTACGAACTTTACCTAAGGATCATCGCCTACATTGCATAGACAATACTAATCCGGGGATTACTCCCTCAATATGTGTCTAGCAAGAGTTAGGGTATCATCGCATGATTACGTAGCCACAACATCGCCTGGACTTGTAAATCATGATAAGGGTTAGTCTATCATCACATGAATACGTAGCCACAACATCGCCTGGACTCGTAATTCATAATAAGGGTTAGACTATCATCGCATGAATACGTAGTTACAATATCGCCTGAACTCGTAATTCATCACCTACAGGTTACTAGCCCGCTGGTGTTTCCACGGGGTTGTCTATGATAGTCCGCGGTTGCCATCTATAGTCTGGTAGATGACTACATCTCCAAATTGTCAGACGAGGTTGTAGTATCCTACATCACTGATTCATAATCACCTATCTATCATCATCACCTTCCTATCATCACCTATCTCTCATTATTTTATTTCATCACCTACCAACTATTTCATCTACCCATGTTTTATCCCATCATATTTGTAGATATAAAATAACTATACAGTTTAAATCATTTAAAACATGTATAAATCATTCATCCAGCGTAGACAACAAGTATTCAAACAATATGCACACATAGCACGTAATTCATATTAAAATACTTCATATCTATGTGTAAGATGAAAGGGACTATGCACTCACCTGAGTAGGTGGTGACTCAGCACTCGGACAGCGCTTCGATACTCTCAAAACGATATTCCTTCGATAAAACCTAGTACCAGTACCACTAGGGTTTAGTCTAACGATAACCGCGACAAATTAATTAGTCTGACTATTATTAAGTGTTAATAACGCTCAATATAACTCATAATAATAGCCCAAATAATTATTTTAAGGACCTAATAACATTCCTATAATTATTTGAAATCTATATTAAAAATTGCGTAAGCGTAGCATACTTACAGCGAATTTTATCGAAAACCGGGACTTAATTGTAGCAGCGTTTTGAAACCGAAAAACTCTTTTTTCTCGGGACTCCGGGAGCCTCGGGGCTTCCCTAGGGTGCTAGGGGTTCACCTAGACTTTAGGGAGGGTTCAAAACCCTAGAGAGAAAGTTTAAAGAGAGAGATATGAGAAAGGTGTGAGAAATTCGGATGAATTTGCATTCTATTTATAGCCTCAGTAGCCTCGGACGTACGCTGGGCGTAGTCCTCGGCTACGCTGGGCGTAGTTCGCATCGGGCTACCGGATTGCTTTGTACGAGACACGTGTTAGACATCGGCTAGAGCTACGCGACTGCTTGTGGACCGAGGGTGGCAGTTGTACGCGGCGCGTACCGAGCTTCGGATGCTGGGCGTAATGCAGGGGTGACGCGTCGGTCATCGGATGCGAGACCGTGGGGAGCAAGGGAAGGCTAGGATCTTGCCACGTCATCACCGGCTTCGCAAATTGCACTCTCAACTTCTAAAAATCATAACTTTCGCATACGAGCTCCATTTTCGACGTTCTTTATATCCAACCGAAGGTGGGAACGTACTCTATAACTTTCGTTTAGACTTTGTCGGCTAATTTTGAATCGATTTTAAATTTTATATTATTAACAGACCAGGACAGGATTGGTCCGTTAAATCCTCATAACTTCTTCATCCGACGTCCGTTTTCGCCCATCTTTTTCTCATTAGACTACTCTTATCGAGATCTTCGATTCTCGTTTAGGTCATGTCGGATAAAAATCACTCGATCTAATATTTGAATTTCGGGTTGTACACTGCTAGTCCGAAACTTCGAAAAATCATAACTTTTTCATACGAAGTCAGATTTGGGCGTTCTTTTTATCGATGTTCTTAGTTTAACATATTCTACGACTTTAGTTTAGATCGCTATGGCTAAATCTCGCTCTATCGTAAATTCACTATTTACGCTTCCCGGTATCGTGCTGGTTCTGTCGCGAAACTTCAACGGGTCATAACTTCATTGTTATAACTCGGATTTCGGCGTTCTTTATATGTACGGAAACCTTGTGACATATACTACAACTTGGTTAAGATTATTTATTCTAAATAATATTTTGTTGAAAAGTCGTTTTTGACCCCTATTGCCTCTAATTTGACTAGCTCGGATTTGCGGGCGTTACATCTGATACCAATTGATGAGAATTAAACTCTATAAGATCGAAAGATTCAAACAGATATGAATAATAGTTAACAAAAGACAAGGAACACCACAATGAATCAAACGAATGTCGAATGATTAATATGCTCCACCTCAGAAGAATTCAAAGAGAATTGATACTGTAGAGGTGTACTTGGGTTACAATACTTAATCTCCAAAATAATAATCAAAAGCGTAATTAATACAATGCATGCATGCACTATATATATATACAAACCCTAAAACTAAACACGGCTGGACAGGCCCAAACCGTGAGTACAAATGGACCAAACTACCAAGGCCTAATGACGCAACCCCTTAGACTCAACAGGAACTTTTGGGGCCACGTGTTTAATTGACCAAGTCGCTGAGTCGGAGACGTGACTTGATGAGTTGGAGTTGGAGGATGAAACCCTAATTTTTGGGGTTTTGCATCCTATTTAAAGGGTTATTAGCCTCCCTTAGCCTCACTTACAACCCCTTATGAGTCCAGAAACCCTAAATTGTCGTTTTTTCTTCTTTTTGTGTGATATTAAGCCTTGTGGTGGATTGTGGAAGGAAGATCTTGAAGTACTCAAGCTTGGAACAACAGGAAGGCTGTAGATCCGAGTTTTTCTTTATCTTAGCATCGTTTTTGAGGTAACAAGTTGTTACCTTGACCTTCTACTATGTAGATCTATGCATGTATGAGATTAGAGCCACTTTGGCAATGTTGATATGTTATTTTGGGTATTAGGCATGATCTGAAGTTGCAACTTCAGATCTAGGCTTATCTTGGTCTGTAAGATCATAAAGGTTCAGCCTTTAGTGAGTTAACACCTTCTTCATCCCTTAGAACCTTTCTTTATCTTGATTTGGGCCATTATCACCTTGCATGTACATAGAGTTTGCAACTTTACGTAAGAAGTATGCCTTAGGACTTAGATCTACATTATGGAGCTTTAAAGTGGCTTAAAAATCATCTGGATGGAGAGAGGACTGAAGGGACTTGACAGTTTTCATGGCTAACTCGGCGAGTCCGATGAAGATTGTTGTGCAAGGATTTTTGCATGGACTCGGCGAGTCAGCTAAGGTTTCCCCGACATTTGTACATAAATGAACTCGAAAAGTTTAAGCGAAACCCGACGAGTCAACTGGGGATTTCACGACTTCTCGAGTTCAGGAAGGACTTGATTAGTCGTTGAACTGCACTCGACGAGCTGGGTAAACATGGATTGTTGACTTAGACCATTGACTTGGACTATGACCAAGGCTTACCTAGTTGAATTCTGGGGTATTTTGGTAAATTGGAATTTATGGAAATGGCATTATCGTAAATATAGGTGGTGGAGTTCGTGGCAGTGGCTCGAGAGTCTGAGTTTATCACTTCGATTTGACATTTGCGTGGTGAGTTGTCCTCACTATACTAACAGGGTCGTAAGAACCAATGTCGGCCCTTTTTGGATCTCCGGGTTATTTCACATTATGCTTTATGATATGTATCATGGTTATAGGATGGTTGCTAAGTTAGAGATCGGTTAGATCAATATCCTGGTTATAGGATGGTTGCTATGTTAGAGATCGGTTAGACTGGTATCCTGGTTGTAGGATGATTACCATGATTAGTCATCTATTAGATCTGCATGTTTACCTGTTTATATGTATATACGCATGTTTGTTGGTTTTGGGGGAAAGGGTTGAGGAAGGTCTTACTGTGTGCAGTAGGACAAGACACCGTGGGTGGACCGAGTAGACTGCAGGCCAGGCCCGGGCAATTCTAGTCAGGCCAAAGGCCCAAAAGCGGTTCGGATAGGCTGTAGGCCACGAGGAGGGCGGTCAAGACGTGTCGAGGGCTCAGAGAGCGGTCCGGATAGACTGAGGACCGGGAGTCGGTCCAGTCAGACTAATGACTTATTATGCATGTTGTTTGCTTACATATTCATATGATATGGTTATATCTATATGGCATTGGTATTTTGGGGAAACTCACCAAGCTTCGGGCTTACAGTTGTTGAGTATGTTTAAGGTACCTATGATGATCGTGGGAAGGAAAAGGTGCGCTCGTACCTCTCCTCATATTTTATGTTTTTATGACTTTATTCCAGGTTACTCTGATATCATACTATTTTGGAAACATGTTTTGTAATAATTCGGGTTTTGTAAATATAACGCTCGTAGATCAGGGCTAGTCAATTTAAGGACAATAAACATCAAAAATGACTTTTTGATGGAAGATTATTTAGAAGGATTAATCTTAACTAAGTTGTAGTATATGTTATAAGGATTCCGTACATATAAAGAACACCGAAATCCGAGTTATAACGAAGAAGTTATGACCTGTCGAAATTTTATGACAAAACCAACACGACACAGCACGACGTAAATAGTGAATTTACGTTAGAGCGACATTTGGCCTTAGCAATCTAAGTGAAAGTCATAGGATACATTAAACCGAGAGCGTGCATAAAAAGAACGCCTAAATCTGACTTCGTATGAGGAAGTTATGATTTTTCGAAGTTTCAACATTAACAGTGTACAACCCGAAGTTAGAATATGAGATCGAGCGATATTTAGCCGGAACAATCTAAATAAGAATTGAAGACCTCATCAATAGTAGTGCAATGGCAGAAAGACAGACGAAAACGGACGCCGGACGAAGGAGTTATGATTTTCTAACGGAGATTTCCTGTCCCGACCCACTAAAAATTATATAATAAAAATTAAAGTCAAAATTAGCCGACAAAGTCTAAACAAAAGTTGTATATCTTGTTTTTATCTACGTGTGGATATAAATAACATCAAAAACGGAGTTCGTATACGAAAGTTATGAATTTTTGAAGTTCAGGGCGCGAAACCCCAAATCTGTCAGGGTTCACGGCGTGAAAACAGTGTTCACGACGTGAACTAACTTTTGACGCCTTCTGGAGCCTCCAGAGCAAGTGGACGAATGACGAATGCAGTGACTTACTATGATCACGACGTGAGCACTTAAAACTCACGACGTGAGTACAGAAAATAGCCCTATAAATAGAATTGATAGGGCAGCCGGTCATGGTCGCAAATTCACTCTTCTCTCACCCATATTACCTCGATTTGCATGCAAAGAAGTACCCCTGAAGCCATGATATCATCCTGAGACCCGAAGCGAATCCCGAAGCCTGAAGATCCCAAGAAGTGAAATTCCCGAGCCGAAGCTCTGCCTGCGAGAAGCCGGTTTTTGTGAAAATCTTCCAGATTTACCGAAGAATACTACTTTTACCAGCCGTAGTGCTGTCCGAGCATCGTCTAATCAAGTGAGTGTGTAGTTACTTTCTTCTAACACATAGATATGAAGGATTTGCTATGAAATACCTGCTATGTGTTTATATATTGTTTGTTTATTTGAGATGGATGTTGGATGAATTTTGTACACAGGTTTGTATATGATTTAAACTATATATGTAATTTATATCTACAAATATGTTTAGTACAACATGGGTAAATGGAATACTTGGTGTGTGATAAGAGATGGTATGAGTAAACCTTGGTGACTAAGGAGTTAGCGCATGTTAAGTGAACCTTGGTGACTATGGAGTTAGCGCCTGTTAAAGTGAACCTTGGTGACTATGGAGTTACTGCCTGTTAAATAAACCTTGGTGACTATGGATTAGTGCCCGATAGCTATGGATTTAGTACCTGATAGATAAACTTTGGCAGCAATGGACTTCGTGCCAATTCCTTAGGTCAATCCTTAGGAATGAGTGAATGAAGGATAATTGATTCTTAAGGGTAAAACCTTAAGTGTAAAGAAGGTAATTGGGATGGGTAGTTGGGTTAATTGTTTGATAATTGAATATAATAATTATATTATTATGGGTTGAAAACCGTATATGCTCACCAGGCTCCCAAGCCTGACCCACTCAGTTTTCTTTGTATCACAGGTATCAATACAAATACATATTTCACTGAGAGATTAAAGGAGATGTAAATCATTAGTGTAAATAAATCTAAGTTCTATTTATGCTTTTGGTCTGTATCAGAACATGACATCCT
Source organism: Lactuca saligna (assembly GCF_052625555.1). NCBI lineage: Eukaryota > Viridiplantae > Streptophyta > Magnoliopsida > Asterales > Asteraceae > Lactuca > Lactuca saligna. The sequence continues at coordinate 95,179,846 of NC_136424.1, read as the reverse complement.
GAGATTTTGTTATTTAATGAAAATACATTCTCTCTGAGAAATGTTTTGATCAATGGTTATCATATTTTTTTGGGACAAATCCCGCAACTATTTTCTTTAAAAGATTACTCTGATTTTAAAAAACAAAGCATAAACATATCGGTCTTTTCTTGCCGTGAAATTAGGGATGTCATAGAAAATGTTACTTTTTTTTTTATTTGGCCTGAATTTTATGGATGTTACAAGTTGGTATCAGAGCCTTGGTTTGACTGAATTGGAGGAAACACTTGTGTGTCTCCAGTCTTAAACTAAGGACAAGATTCTAGAATGATTTTTCAAATGTTTTTCAAAATATTAAAGGAGGATGCAACTGTACAATCAGTCGGAGCTTGCGAATAGACCCCAAAATACCTTACGAATTATTTGATTTTGTGATATGTTAGAACAGCATGCTAGAACTAGGCTAGGGAACTTCAGGAATTGCATGATAGAATTGCCTAATTATATGATGCCTGATAGTCTAGGTTTTCCTTATATGAAATTGACATCATTACTGTAGTTGCTTAGTATATGCATCACGGTTGTGCATAATTAAGATCTTATAGCCTGAGAATGTTTGGTTTGGCCTTATTTCCTGCTCTTGTTTGATGAAGGGCTTAGGATAGGATCAGGTATTCGAAAGTCTATAGGGTCCAGCGTTATGTATGGTTAGGATACACGAGTGCTGCAGGTTTGGTGGAAGTTTCATGGGTGGACTTTGTGAGGCTGGTAGGTCAGTTATGAGATAGTTAGCTTTCCTCTAGGAGTGAGGAATGAGCGACCACCATGTATATGTATATTGTGAGGGTGTTGTGATGATACTTGAGACAAATATGGGTAGGTATGGAAGGTAGTATGGGCCCGTACTACTGAAATCACAGGACCCATACGTGTAGCAAGGAAGTCACAACCCTTAGGATTTAGTTAGGAGTTGGTTCCCTGTTATTATGAGGATTATCTGATATCTTTCTGGTATATTTTCATAATGGTGGTTACGAGACGCTTTGTGGCTGTATCCGGATCAGGGTCCGGATTTGGAGATGATGGCCAAGAGGAGTCGGCAACACTCGAGGTTATGATACTGATGGGAGTAGATGAGCTAGACGTCATGATTTGAGAGATCCTGCACGATGAGTTTGCCACTTTGTTAAGGGCACAGTTGTCGGAGATGTTTGGGTCTATTAAGACCGTCATGGTCGAATATCTTGATAAGCATTACGCAACCCTTTCAGAGATAACTGCATTGGCTGTAATGGCGACAGGGGTAGGAGCCAGCCGAGCATTCCAGTATCGGGACTTCGACAACATGAAGCCCCTACTTTTGATGGGACTCAGGACCCCATAAAATCCATGAGGTGGCTGTCTGACGTGGAGGGGTATTTCTTCATGTGTTCATGTCCTACTAACCATAAGGTCAGATGTGCCCTGAACCTGCTAAGATCTGTGGCAACGGCTGGTGGAGATTGATGATTAGATCTTATTTGAACGGTTAGAGAGCCACAGTTACTTGGGAGCAATTCTGGGAAATGTTTCGCGCTTGATACATTCCATGAATCGAGCGAAAGTGGCTAGCTCAGGAGTTTATGGAGTTAAGACAAGACAGTGAGATGGTGATAGAGATCACCCGCATGTTCACGGAGAGGGTGATGTTCTGCCCGGAGTTTGCCTCTGAGCAGGCTCAGATGACATGTTATCGGAGCATGCTCAAGACCGACATCCGTCAGTTTGTTGCTACTCAGCGGTGTGATACCCTGCTAACCTACAAGAGTCCACTAGGCGGTGTGAGTTTGTAACGCCCGCAGATCCGGGCTAGTCAATTTAGAGGCAATAGGGGTCAAAAATGACTTTTCGACAAAAGATTATTTAGAATAAATAGTCTTAACCAAGTTGTAGAATATGTCACAAGGTTTCCGTACATATAAAGAACGCCGAAATCCGAGCTATAACGAAGAAGTTATGGCCCGTCAAAGTTTCGCGACGGAACCGGCACGGCATCGGGAAGCGTAAATAGTGAATTTACGATGGAGGACTTTTTAGCCTTAGTGATCTAAATGAAAGTCGTAGAATATGTTAAACTAAGAACATCGATAAAAAGAACGCCCAAATATGACTTCGTATGAAGAAGTTATGATTTTTCTAAGATTCGGCTTAGCAGTGCACGACCCGAAACTCGAATTTTAGTTCGAGCGGTTTTTGGCTTACGCAACCTAAATGAGAGTTGAAGATCTCATTAATAGGAACTCAACGGTAAAAAGACCGACGAAAATGGAGTCCGTATGAAGGAGTTTTGAACTCTTCGCGGTCATTTAACAGTCTAAATGCCTCATACTGTTAAATTTGAGATTGGTCGAGAATTAGCCGACGGAGTCTAAACGAAAGTTGTAGATCTTGATTTTACGTACGCGTGGATATAAATAACGTTGAAAACGGAGCTCGTATGCGAAAGTTATGATTTTTCTAAGTTTGAAGGCTCATACGCGATAGGGGGTGACGTGGCACCACCAGAATTGGACACGTGGCACCACCAGAAGGCTACCACATGGACCAACTCGGCGAGTCATGACTCTGACTCGACGAGTCCATCAAATTTCTCCCCTATAAATAGAGGTGCCGGGTTCCCTCATTTCCTTACCCCTCACCCATCTTCTTTCTCTCTCTAAACTCTCTCTCTAAGCTCCCTGACCCCCCCTAAAAGCCTAGGTAAACCCCCTAGCACCCGAAGGAAGCCCCGAGGCTCCCGGAGTCCCGAGAAAAGATCCTTTCGGCTCGGGAACGCTGCTCCAGCAAAGCCCGGTTTTCGAGAAAAACTCGCTGTAAGTGAGCTGTACCCATCCTATCTTTAGTTTAGCTTATGTTTTAATATAGGAATGTTATTAGGTCCTTAAAATAACTATTTAGGCTATTATTATGAGTTATATTGAGTGTTATTAACGCTTATATAATAATAATAATAATAGTCAGATAATTAATTTGTCGCGGTTATCATTAGACTAAACCCTAGTGGTATCGATACTAGGTTTTATTGAAGGAATATCATTTTGAGAGTATCGAAGCGCTGTCCGAGTGCTGAGTCACCACCTAATCAAGTGAGTCCATAGTTACTTTCAACTTACACATAGATATGAAGTATTTTATATAAATTACGTGCTATGTGTGCATATTATCTGAATACTTGCTATCTATGCTAGATGAACGTTGTTATACATGTTTTCAATGATTTAAACTGTATATGTATTTTATATCTACAAAAATGTTGGGGTAAAACATGGGTAGATGTAATAGGTGATGTATGATAAAATGATGAGTCGCCTCGATGTTGTTGTTGTTGATCCAGTCATCTAGCGGAGTATAGATGACGACCACGGACTCTTCTAGACAGTCCAGTGGAACACTAGCAGGCTCGCAACCTGTAGGTGTTGTGAACGATGTGTTCACTGGTGTACTCCATCCCCCACATGGTTGCCTATTAGGACATTTATTGCTAAGGAATCCCCTTAGCAGTAGTGTCCGTCTCGATGATGATCCTTAGGCTAGGTCCCTTATGATAGGTGTTTAGGGACGTAAAGTGAGGATAACGGGAACGGGTAATCGAGTTATTGTTGATTGATGAAATTAATAAACTTATTTATTGTGGGTTGAAAACCCTCCTAACCCACTCAGTTTTATGTATTACAGGTAGTCGCGCATGAGCATAGGTGTGATGTTTTGGACGAGGGATTACGGATATAGGCCTGTAGATATGAAATAATGTAGTAAGGCTTATATTGTACTGTTTATACTTTTGATCTGTACGAACATGACATCTCGAGTCTTTTAATGAAATACATTTCTATGGAAATGCTTTTGATAAATCTTTATCATATTATTGTTTTGGGACAAATTCCGCAACCCTTTTATTAAAAGATAACTCTGATTTTGAAATAAAGTATAAACAAAACCGGTCTTTTCTGGCCGTGATTTTGGGGATGTCACAGTTGGTATCAGAGCATTAGTTTAAGCGAACTAGGAATATGGATATATTTCTAGACTTAAAATTAGAATGCTAAGCGATGATTGTGAGGTGTGAGAACTAGATTATTATAGGAATTGTTCCTAAAATGCTTTTATGTGCTAAATATTTGTACCTGATATGCTGTTATTTGTTCGGATCTATGGTCTGTTGCCGACCGGATCTGGAAACCTTATGTGTTTAGGATTCTAAGCGTTTAACTATGATATTAGAACTAGCATATAAACGTTTCGGAGTGATAAGGATGATTTAACCGTCAATCCTAAGTAAAGGTCTAGATTCACCTTATTCGGTGTATAGATCAAGATGGCAAGAACCCGTAGCAGAAACGTGAATGCAAATGCGAACCGAAACCAGCCCCCAGTGATTGAGCAAATACCGGTTGTGGTAGCCGCTGCTAAGCCAATAACGATGGCCGGAGTGCAAGCGATGTTGGATCGTCAAATGGAGGAAACTAAACGTTTGCTCCAGTAAAATCGTGAGGAAGCCACTATTCAGATCGAACAGCCCGAGTTGAACGAAGGGCAGACTGAGGAAGGAAACTACAGTTGGACTGTTGGTCAAGTCAACCCACCAATAGTTCGACAAAACAACCAAGATGACGAAGTTGAGAGGAATGGATGCAAGTACAAGGATTTTCTGACTTGCAAGCCATCGACTTTCACTGGAAAGGAGGATCTGATCGGGGTCATGGATTGGATCTCGGAGATGGAGTTAGCCTTCATGACATGTGGTTGCAGGGGGAAGCTACAGACCACATTTGCAGTGCGTCAGTTTCGAGGAGGCGCTATACGATGGTGGAATACCTTAGGGAAGACTTTAAGCCCCAACAAGCCCCTACAAATGACATGGGCAGAATTTCTGGTACAATTCAAACAAAAGTACTGCTCAGCTCAAAACCTGCTCGAGCTAGAGAACCAGTTTCTAACCCTGAAGAAGGGAAGCAGGTCAATTGATGAATATACCAACAACTTCACAGAGAAGATGGAGTTTGCCTTGCGCCTTGTTCCGGATGAGCTGACGAATATCGACAAGTACGCAAAAGGACTTCCATGGGAGTACGCGGTGCCAGTACGTCAGGCACCTACTCTGGAGGCAGCTATCTGGGCTGCCAAGTCTGTGGAAGATATGATTAAGGGAAGAGCTACCAATAAGATTAAGGTTGGCGAAAAGAGGAAGTTTGAGGAATCTACGAGGCCCAATAAGAAGATCAAGTCTGGTTCAAAGGAGTCTAGCGGAGGAGGAAACAAAGTGAAATGGTGCGAGAAGTGCAAGAAGAATCACTTTAGGAAATGTAGCGAAGAAGTGACTTGCTACAAGTGTGGGAAGACCGGACATTACGCCAACGAGTGCAAACGGGTGTGTTATGAATGTCGTGAAGAAGGGCATGTTGCTAAGGATTGCCCGAAAAAGAAAGAGGCGGCAAAACCAAACATTCCACCAAAACCGAAGGCAAGAGCATTCCATATGATCCTAGACGAAGCAGATGACAATGCGAGGATTCAGGAATGATAGCTTGACATCCAAGGATCGAGTTATAAAGTAGCCATAGAATCATATGATGTATCCTGTTAGAGGCATAGTCTAGGGTGAACTTGAATACCTATGTAATCGTTTCAAGAAATAATATGAAACCTTTGTTTTGTTATCTGATGTGTTAAGTTGTTTTTTTTTCTTGTATGGTGACTTGGAGAGACTGCAGGACAATACTTGGGACGAGTATGAGTAGGTGTGAATGGTAGTAGAGGCCTATACTACCGGAAGCACAAGACTCACACTTGGATCAGGGAAAGTCACAAGGTTACCAAGAAGCCAGTAATTGATTTCGTTTTATTCAAGTATGTCGTTACCATTGTTTCGGTAATGACTAAGAAGATTGTTGTTATCCCGACCCTAGTGGTCATATCACATTGAGTCCGACTACGATGAGTAGGTTACGTGGTTCAGAGAACCAAGTTTGATATAGTGTCCGACTTAAACCAAACGATTAAAATCAAAGCGATCAATAGAAGTATCGCGCTCGTTGGTAGCTAGAAATGCTACATGTTAAAGTATGATTATATCACATTAGAACATGAAGGAAGGCTTAGTCTGTTTTAGAATTTAAGAGACCTGAGTCTAAACGTTCATCACATGATGATAGGTCATAATTTGGAGTCTAATATGAGGTAGAGAGCAGGTGCACGATCAAGTACTGCTTACAGTCAATAAGTCTAAGAGATAGACTTGAAGGAATAAAGAAGTTATAATTATTACCTAGGATGAAGAGATGACGTATGGAGTCATTATACAATCCTTGTTTCGTTGATGATTCCGGGATGTAATCATCCTAAGGGGGAGATAATTGTAACGCGATAATTGTAACGCAGATCCGGGCTAGTCAATTTAGAGGCAATAGGGGTCAAAAATGACTTTTCGACAAAAGATTATTTAGAATAAATAGTCTTAACCAAGTTGTAGAATATTTCACAAGGTTTCCGTACATATAAAGAACGCCGAAATCCGAGCTATAACGAAGAAGTTATGGCCCGTCGAAGTTTCGCGACGGAACCGGCACGGCATCGGGAAGCGTAAATAGTGAATTTACGATGGAGGACTTTTTAGCCTTAGTGATCTAAATGAAAGTCGTAGAATATGTTAAACTAAGAACATCGATAAAAAGAACGCCCAAATCTGACTTCGTATGAAAAAGTTATGATTTTTCTAAGATTCGGCTTAGCAGTGCACGACCCGAAACTCGAATTTTAGTTCGAGCGGTTTTTGGCTTACGCAACCTAAATGAGAGTTGAAGATCTCATTAATAGGAACTCAACAGTAAAAAGACAGACGAAAACGGAGTCCGTATGAAGGAGTTTTGAACTCTTCGCGGTCATTTAACAGTCTAAATGCCTCATACTGTTAAATTTGAGATTGGTCGAGAATTAGCCGACGGAGTCTAAACGAAAGTTGTAGATCTTGATTTTACGTACGCGTGGATATAAATAACGTTGAAAACAGAGCTCGTATGCGAAAGTTATGATTTTTCTAAGTTTGAATGCTCATACGCGATAGGGGGTGACGTGGCACCACCAGAATTGGACACGTGGCACCACCAGAAGGCCACCACATGGACCAACTCGGCGAGTCATGACTCTGACTCGACGAGTCCATCAGATTTCTCCCCTATAAATAGAGGTGCCGGGTTCCCTCATTTCCTCACCCCTCACCCATCTTCTTTCTCTCTCTAAACTCTCTCTCTAAGCTCCCTAACCCCCCTAAAAGCCTAGGTAAACCCCCTAGCACCCGAAGGAAGCCCCGAGGCTCCCGGAGTCCCGAGAAAAGATCCTTTCGGCTCGGGAACGCTGCTCCAGCGAAGCCCGGTTTTCGAGAAAAACCCGCTGTAAGTGAGCTGTACCCATCCTATCTTTAGTTTAGCTTATGTTTTAATATAGGAATGTTATTAGGTCCTTAAAATAACTATTTAGGCTATTATTATGAGTTATATTGAGTGTTATTAACGCTTATATAATAATAATAATAATAGTCAGATAATTAATTTGTCGCGGTTATCATTAGACTAAACCCTAGTGGTATCGATACTAGGTTTTATTGAAGGAATATCATTTTGAGAGTATCGAAGCGCTGTCCGAGTGCTGAGTCACCACCTAATCAGGTGAGTCCATAGTTACTTTCAACTTACACATAGATATGAAGTATTTTATATAAATTACGTGCTATGTGTGCATATTATCTGAATACTTGCTATCTATGCTAGATGAACGTTGTTATACATGTTTTCAATGATTTAAACTGTATATGTATTTTATATATACGAAAATGTTGGGGTAAAACATGGGTAGATGTAATAGGTGATGTGTGATAAAATGATGAGTGGCCTCGATGTTGTTGTTGTTGATCCATTCATCTAGCGGAGTATAGATGACGACCACGGACTCTTCTAGACAGTCCAGTGGAACACTAGCAGGCTCGCAACCTGTAGGTGTTGTGAACGATGTGTTCACCGGTGTACTCCATCCCCCACATGGTTGCCTATTAGGACATTTATTGCTGAGGATTCCCCTTAGCAGTAGTGTCCGTCCCGATGATGATCCTTAGGCTATGTCCCTTATGATAGGTGTTTAGGGAGGTAAAGTGAGGATAACGGGAACGGGTAATCGGGTTATTGTTGATTGATGAAATTAATAAACTTATTTATTGTGGGTTGAAAACCCTATGTGCTCACCAGGCTCCCAAGCCTAACCCACTCAGTTTTATGTATTATAGGTAGTGGCGCATGAGCATAGGTGTGATGTTTTGGACGAGGGATTACGGATATAGGCCTGTAGATATGAAATAATGTAGTAAGGCTTATATTGTACTGTTTATACTTTTGATCTGTACGAACATGACATCTCGAGTCTTTTAATGAAATACATTTCTATGGAAATGCTTTTGATAAATCTTTATCATATTATTTTTTTGGGACAAATTCCGCAACCCTTTTATTAAAAGATAACTCTGATTTTGAAATAAAGTATAAACAAAACCGGTCTTTTCTGGCCGTGATTTTGGGGATGTCACAGTTGGTATCAGAGCACTAGTTTAAGCGAACTAGGAATATGGATATATTTCTAGACTTAAACTTAGAATGCTAAGCGATGATTGTGAGGTGTGAGAACTAGATTATTATAGGAATTGTGCCTAAAATGCTTTTATGTGCTAAATACTTGTGCCTGATATGCTGTTATTTGTTCGGATCTATGGTCTATTGCTGACCGGATCTAGAAACCTTATGTGTTTAGGATTCTAAGCGTTTATATACGATATTAGAACTAGCATATAAATGTTTCGGAGTGATAAGGATGATTTAACTGTCAATCCTAAGTAAAGGTCTAGATTCACCTTATTCGGTGTATAGATCAAGATGGCAAGAACCCGTAGCGGAATCGTGAATGCAAATGGGAACCGAAACCAGCCCCCAGTGATTGAGCAAATACCGGTTGTGGTAGCTGCTGCTGAGCCAATAACGATAGCCGGAGTGCAAGCGATGATCCAAGCGATGTTGGATCGTCAAATGGAGGAAAATAGACGTTTGCTCCAGCAAAATCGTGAGGAAGCCACTATTCAGATCGAACAGCCCGAGTTGAACGAAGGGCAGACTGAGGAAGGAAACTACAGTTGGACTGTTGGTCAAGTCAACCCACCAATAGTTCGACAAAACAACCAAGATGACGAAGTTGAGAGGAATGGATGCAAGTACAAGGATTTTCTGACTTGCAAGCCATCGACTTTCACTGGAAAGGAGGATCCGATCGGGGTCATGGATTGGATCTCGGAGATGGAGTTAGCCTTCATGACATGTGGTTGCAGGGGGAAGCTACAGACCATATTTGCAGTGCGTTAGTTTCTAGGAGGCGCTGTACGATGGTGGAATACCTTAGGGAAGACTTTAAGCCCCAACAAGCCCCTACAACTGACATGGGCAGAATTTCTGGTACAATTCAAACGAAAGTACTGCTCGAGCTAGAGAACCAGTTTCTAACCCTGAAGAAGGGAAGCATGTCAATTGATGAATATACCAACAACTTCACAGAGAAGATGGAGTTTGCCTTGCGCCTTGTTCCGGATGAGCTGACGAAAATCGACAAGTACGCAAAAGGACTTCCATGGGAGTACGCGGTGCCAGTACGTCAGGCACCTACTCTGGAGGCAGCTATCTGGGCTGCCAAGCCTGTGGAAGATATGATTAAGGGAAGAGCTGCCAACAAGATTGAGGTTGGCGAAAAGAGGAAGTTTGAGAAATCTACGAGGCCCAATAAGAAGATCAAGTCTGGTTCAAAGGAGTCTAGCGGAGGAGGAAACAAAGTGAAATGGTGCGAGAAGTGCAAGAAGAATCACTTTGGGAAATGTAGCGAAGAAGTGACTTGCGGGTATGTTTCTATCCCTTATCTTATTGATTATATATGTTTCATGCTTAAATGTTTATACATGTGTTTAGGTACGTTTTTAGTGAATTCCTTGCCTGCATTGGTATTATTTGACTCGGGGGCGATTTAGTCGTTTGTATCTTAGAAATTTAGTAGGGAGTTCAGTGTGCCAGTAGGATAGCTAGAGTGTCCGTTGTGAGTCTTTATCTACAACAAACACGGGGTTTCTGCTTCATCAGTCTACCGAGGGTGTAAGTTAGAGATCTTCGGGATATCATTTCTAATCGACTTGATTCCGATCCCCATGAGGAATGTTTGTGTGATTGTGGGGATAGACTGGCTTAGTCGATTCGTTTACATGATCGACTGCGAGGGTCAGTGGGTAGTGATTCAAACCCCAAGTGGGGGAGAGTTGATTCTCTATGATGAGGGTACCAGAGTGGGATCAAAGTTTTGTTCAGCCGCAAGGGCTAGAAAGTATATTCATCACAGGTGTGCCGGTTATGTAGAATATGTGATGGATACATGAGATAGAGATCATATTTCAGCTTCAGAGGTTCCAGTGGTTAGGGAGTTTGCAGACATGTTTCTGGAGGAGTTACCAGGGATACCTGCGGAGAGGCAGGTTAAGTTTCGGATCGACCTGGTACCAGGTGCAGCCCATATTGCCAAGGTATCGTACCAATTGGCGCCACTAGAGATGCAGGAGCTGTCATCACAGCTCCAGAAACTGTTAGGCAAGCAGTTTATTCATCCGAGCAGATCTCCATGGGGAGCCCCCATGGAGATCTGCACCGATCCTCTTTGTCGGGAAGAAGGATGGTTCACACCAGATATACATTGATTATCGAGAGTTGAACAAGCTTACGGTGAAAAACCATTATACACTTTCGAGGATAGATGATCTCTTTGATCAGTTGCAGGGAGAATCTTGGTTCTCCAAGATAGACCTGAGGTCCGGATGTCATCAGGTCAGAGTTAGGGAGGAGGACATGGAGAAGACTGCATTTCGGACTTGTTACGGGCATTATGAGTTCGTGGTGATGTTGTTTGGGCTCACTAACATCCTGGCAGTATTCATGGACCTGGTATTTGTGGTATTCGCTCTCAGTATTTGGAGACATTACCTCCCGGGACACATCATGGATCAGCCAACCCTGAACATAAGACATCACATGTGGCTAGATGTAGTCAAGTACTACGACTGTGAGATCCTTTCCCACCCAGTTAAAGCGAACATGGTGGTGGACGCTCTGAGCCGCAAGTAAGGTGGGTCTTCCATACCAGCGACATGTATGAGCATATCAGTGGATTCTCCACTCGTGAGTTTGATTAGAGATGATAATGTTGAGGGAATGCAACCAAAGAACTGGAAACTGGAGAGGATCAAGGGTGAGAACGACCGATTTGTGCAGGATAGCGGGGGATTGTTGACCCGATGCGATCGGGTATGGGTTCTGATGTTCGGTGGGGTCAGGTAGATGGTTATGGAGGAGGCTCATAAGTACCACTTCTCTATTCACCCGGGAGCCACCAAGATGTACCGGGATTTGAGTTTGGGCTATTGGTGGTCGTGAATGAAGTGAGAAATCGCTTGGTACGTCGAGAGGTGTTTGACCTGTAGGATAGTCAAGGCCGAGCATCAGAGGTCGTATGGTAAGCTGCAGCCTTTAGGGATTCCCATGTGGAAATCGGAACAGATCACAATGGACTTCATTACCAAGTTAATAAGGACGGTAAAGGGATATGATACTATATGGGTCATCGTGGATCGATTAACCAAGAGTGCCCATTTCCTGGCCATACGGGAGAGTTTGTCAGCCGAGAAGCTGGCTGGCGTGTATGTCTGTGAGATCGTTGCTCGCCACGGAGTTCTGGTCTCTATTTTTTCTGAACGAGATGTTAGATTCACCTCCCGCTTCTGGCAGAAGTTCCACAAGGATCTGGGTACACGGCTGCATTTTAGGACAACATATCATCCGCAGACCGACGGCCAAAGCGAACAGACTATACAGACCCTCGAGGACATGTTGAGGGCTTGTGTCATCCATTTTGGTGGGAGTTAGGATTCACACCTACCCCTTTCATAGTTCGCCTACAACAACATTTATCATTCTAGTATTGGTGCCCCAACTTTTGAATTGTTGTACGGGCGGAGATGTCGCGCCCCGGTCTGTTGGGGTGAGGTTGGATACAGAGTCATAGGGTGGAGAGAGGTAGTTTTACAAACTACTAAGATGATTCAACAGATTAGACAATGGTTACAAATTACACATAGTAGACAGAAGAGCTACACCGACCGACGTCGATCAGAGTTAGAGTTCCAGGTCGTTGACATGGTACTCCAAAAGGTCTCGCCCTAGAAGGGTGTGATCCGCTTTAGGAAGAGGGGAAAATGGGGCCCCATTACAGTGGGCCATTTAGGATCATTTCCAGGGTTGGCAAGGTAGCTTACAGACTAGATCTTCCTGAGGAGCTCAGTCAGATCCACAACACTTTTCATGTTTTGTAATTGCAAAAGTGCATTATGGATGAGGAGGCAGTAGTATCATTGGATGACATTCAGGTCGATGAACGCTTGAATTATGTGGAGAGGCTTGTGTCCATCCTAAAGAGGGAGGTGAAGGTTCTGCAGAACAAGGAGATACCCTTGGTAAAGGTACAGTGGGAGCACCACAGAGGGTCTAAGTGGACGTGGGAGTCGGAGGCTGAGATGCGGGATCACTATTTGGAGATGTTTACCGCAGCAGACTTCGAGGATGAAGTCTAGTTCAAGTGGGGGAGAATTGTAATGCCCAGACTCTCAGGTATTAATTTTACATCTTTATTTTTTTCATATTGGATGGTCTACTCGACGAGTTGGATGCCCTGACTTGTTGAGTAGGAACTTTTGGGGCCACATGTTTAAATGACCAAGTCGCCGAGTCGGAGACATGACTCGATGAGTTGAAGTTGGAAAACCCTAATTTCTAGGGTTTTGCACCCTATTTAAATGGTCATTAGCCTCCCTTACAGCCCCTTGTGAGTCCAGAAACCCTAAATCGCCGTTTTTCCCTCTTTTGTGTGATATTAAGCCTTGTGGTGGATTATGGAAGGAAGATCTTGAAGTACTCAAGCTTGGAACAAGAGGAAGGTTGTAGATCCGAGTTTTTCTTCATCTTAGCATCGTTTTTGAGGTAACAAGTTGTTACCCTTACCTTCTTTAATCTGGATCTATGCATGTATGAGATTAGGGCCACTTTGGCAATGTTGATATGTTATTTTGGGTATTAGGCGTGATCTGAAGTTGCAACTTCAGATCTAGGCTTATCTTGGTCTGTAAGATCATAAAGTTTCAGCCTTTAGTGAGTTAACACCTTCTTCATCCCTTAGAACCTTTCTTTAGCTTAATTTGGGCCATTATCAACTTATATGTATGTAAAGTTTGCAATTTTATGTAAGAAGTATGCCTTAGGAGCTTAAATCTGCATTATGGAGCTTTAAAGTGGCTTAAAAATCGTCTAGATGGAGAGAGGACTGAAGGGACTCGACGAGTTGCATGGCCAACTCGGCGAGTCTGATGAAGATTGTCGTGCGATTTCTACATGGAATCAGCGAGTCAGTAGGGTGACTCGGCGAGTCAGCTAAGGTTTTCCCGACATTTGGACATACATGAACTTGACAAGTTTAAGGGAAACTCGAAGAGTCAACTAGGGATTTCATGACTTCTCGAGTTTAGGAAGGACTTGATGAGTCGGTGAACTGCACTCAATGAGTCGGGTCAACATGGATTGTTGACCTTAACCATTGACTTGGACTTTGACCAAGGGTTGACTAGTTGACTTTTCGAGTATTTTGGTAAACTAGAATTTATGGAAATGGCCTTTTGGTAAATATAGGTGGTGGAGTTCGTGGCCATGGTTCGAGAGTTTGATTTTATCACTTCGATTCGACATTTGCGAGGTGAGTTGTCCTCACTATACTAACAGGGTCGAAGGCACCAATGTCGGCCCTTATCGGATATGTATATGGGTTATTGCACGTTATGCTTTATGATATGTATCTTGGTTATAGGATGTTTGCTAGGTTAGAGATCGGTTAGATCAGTATCCTGGTTATAATATGGTTGCTATGTTAGAGATCGGTTAGATCGGTATCCTGGTTGTAGGATGATTGCCATGATTAGTGATCTGTTAGATCTACATGTTTACTTGTTTATATGTATGTGCACATTTTTGTTGGTTTTGTGGTAAAGGTTTAAGGTAGGTCCTGCTGTGTGTAGTAGACCAAGACACCCTGGGCGGACCAGGTAGACTGCTGGCCCGGGTCGGGCAATTCTAGTCAGGCCGAAGGCCCAACGAGCGGTCTGGATAGGCTGATGACCTCGAGGAGGGCAATCCAGACATGCCGAGGGCTTAGAGAGCGATCCAGATAGAACGAGGATCGGGAGTCGGTTCAGTCAGACTGATTGCTCATGATGCATGCTGTTTGCTTATATGTTTATATGATATGGTTATATTTGTATAGGGTTGGTATTTTGAGGAAAATCACTAAGCTTTGGGCTTATAGTTGTTCATTATATTTCAGGTACCCTGATGATCCCGGGAAGGCGAAGACATGATTGTACAGGTCCTCATATTTTATGTTTTTATGACTTGATTATGGGTTACTTTGACATCATACTATTTTGGAAACATGTTTTGTAATAATTTGGGTTTTGAAAATGTTTTAAAAAAAAGTTTAAATTTGGCATGAATTTATGGATGTTACATCTTGATCTTTGTGAGTATGGGATACTCTAAGACATTTGAGTTGTCCTTTCAGATTTTTTAGGGTGTGTGAAGTCATAAATGTGTTCTTGGACATTAGTTTCTTTCCATCCATGATCTAGATTGTCATAATGGGTAAAAAAGCTAGGTTTTTTGATGTTATGGTCTTAACAACCATGCTAAACCATAAAGTTGGAAACTTTATGGTTAAGGACACTTTTTAGGGTGTAGATATGGATTCTGTACGTAAGTGCTTAAGGATTAAGCACTTAATGGATGAAGTTGAGGGCAGCCACATACGCTGGGCGTACCAAGGGATATGTTGCATGTACGTGGTTAGCTCCCCGACTTTGGTCAGTCGTGTAATATGCCTCGCATACGAATAAAGTACACCTAGCGTACTCACTGAGTCAACTCGGTTGACTTAGTTGACTTTGACATGGATTTTGACTAGGGGTTGACTGGTAGAATTGATCTCCGAGCAGCGTGCTATTTAGTTTCCTCATCTTTCAGTGATGTGAGTTTTCTCACTATATCCATGGGTCGAAGGCACTAATGCCAGCCCATTACTGTGTTATTTAGGTTGATAACTGTTGTGTGGTTTACATGAGTTTGTATGATGGGTTGAAATAAACCCCAGGGAGGGGCCCGTTATCGCATGTTTGAGTTGGAACAGACCCAGGGTGGGGCCTACTATTATATGATCAGGTTGAAAGATACCCCAGGGCAGGGCCCATATGTGTTGACCGGATTAAATAACACCCCCAGGGCAGGGCCTACATATGTATATCAGGTTAAATAAACCCCGAGGTTAATCCTAGTTGCATGTTTTGGTATGTGGTACTTGGGGAACTCACTAATGTTTGTGCTTATAGTTTATGTTTATGGTTTTAGGTATTTCCGATTTGAAAGGGAAGGGCCCGACGTGATGGCACAACATCCACCCCTCGTGATTTTATGCATTGCGAATAATTGTACTTTGGTTTTCTGAATATTATGAATTGGTATTTGGTGTTGAACAATTGATGAATGAATTGATAAACTTCTAAATGAAATTTTTTATTACTTTTTTTGGGACGTTACAAGTTGGTATCAGAGTCTGGGTTTGAGGGATTCAAGCACACTTTCGGGTGTGTCAGAACTTAAACAAAGGAATGATAATCTTTGTAAAGGAAAGGAAATTGGATCCTAAAAAGATTTTATTAAGTACAAAGGGGGAGGGCTATGTGTGAAATCAGCCAAGCTCAGGTAAGTAGTTCCCAAATTACCCATACCTATGTATTATGAGTAGTATGCTTGATATGAGAATTGCATGCTAGATTAGGGCTAAGGATACCTTCAGGAATCCTATGATAGAATTGACTGATTTGCATGATGCCTTATAGCCTAGTGGAACTTGATGCTATGTATTACTTGGAATTGGTATTGGCTCAATTAATTACTAAGTGTATGCTTTCAAAGTTGTATACAATTAGGATTGTATACCCTTAGAATGATCGATTTAGCCTCATTTTATGTTCCTTGTTTGGTTGTGGATTTTGAGTAGAATCATCATTTTACAGTCTATGTGATCATATTTTGTGAATAACTTGCATGCATAAGGCAACCAACGGTATTGATTGAGGTTCCTGGTATTCCGAGCAGTGAGAGTTAAGATTTCCTATGAGAGTCTAAGATATGTATGTTGTTGTGCATATGATTTTTATATGGTTATTATGGTGACTTGGAGGAATCAGTCATGCTTTTGAGGAAGGTACAGGTAAGTGTGAAATGTAGTATTGGGTCCGTATTACTGAAAACACAAGATCTATACCTAATACAGAGGATTCCCTTAACATACCTCTTTTGATAAAGGGAACTCCTTAGTTGGTGAACCATTGATTAGAACCGAGACAAGACTCGATGATAAACAACCCCTTATCCATTTCCTCAATTTATAGTTGAAACTCATTTGAGCCATTATAGAGTCGAAGTACTCCCGATTAAGAGAGTCGAAATCTACTTTAACTAAGAAGATCTCATGTTTTGTTTTTTTTGCACACATACATATCTCTTTGATTATTAAAGGACTTTCTAATATGTTTCTCCGCGATGCAAATGTAGATTGGACTTCATCCACCACCTTACCAATTAAGAGTTTCATCCTATTTGCAAAGATTAAATATATTGATATTAATTTGTATTAACTTCTATTTGATTTACTTTTGTTAAATACACTAATTAATATAGTTATACCCTCATCCAATGTAGGAGAATAATTAATTTTTCATTTTTTTTTTTCTTTTTTTTTTTTTTTTTTTTTTTGAACCAACAAATTTTATTAAAAAAAGAAGAGAAGAAAAAGAGCTCGACGTGACAAACAACTAGGTAGAGAAAAGGAAACAAAACCAAACAAATCATAAGACATCACTACGATACACAAAGATAGAACACTTCTATTACGATTGTCACATGAGTGAATTTTACACCAATCTATCCAATTATATGTTTTTTTTTAATACTCCTGTGTTTGAAGCAAATGAACACCATTGAGTTAACTATGTCGACTACCTTTGTTGGTGTAATCCAAATTTGATTGAAAGTTTTATCGTTCATTGCTTTCCAGAAATTCCAAATCATCCCATAGTAAATACCCACCAAAACTTTTTTCTTTTTTAGGCAATTTCCATATGCTGGTGCAAACTCTAGCACTTCACATGTCTTATCAAAAAGAGGCATTGATATACCTCACCATCTAAAAATCCATTCCCAAATATCTTTGGCAAAAGAGCACACACACAAACAGATGATCAAAGCACTCCTCGACTAAATTGCATTCCCCACAAATAATAGAACTTGATTTTTTATTTTTTCCGAATCACATTTTTGTGAATTCTAAATATTGAAACTACTGCATTAATTAATCTTAAACAGAAACACCGAAGCACATTAATATCATAAACTTTAATCGTCCTTTTTAGTTTTATTAAACGTTTCATATTGAATCATTAATATTACATTTTAAATTAAGCAACTTATGTCGATTTGTGTTGTAGGTATCAAATTCTCCAAAATCACGAACAATAAATTGGACTTTGCTTTTATTTTGGGAAGCGATTTATCAATAAACCGTAAGGCTATGGGCTGTGGAAGGTTTTTTAACGCGTAATGACGTGTGGGGGGGGGGGGGGGGGGGGGGTATTCACGCGTGAACATCGCCCCCCCTTACCGGTGAATGTGACGCGGATTGGAGCTTCTCACGGGTCCTCACGTACAATTTGATTGGTTGATTCTTTTTTTGACCGTTACCTTCTTTTCTCCTTTCCCTTTTTGACCGTTAAGATTAATAAAAAAAAAATCAAAACTAAAACCTCAACTATATATACAAACATAATACATACCATATATTTTATAACAACTACACAAAAAAACACACAACAACAAGAATATAAATAATTTTTTAGATGCCATTTCTTCGTCTTCATCATCTGATGAAGATTCCGATGATGACGAGTTGGTTATGCACACGTTGTTGTCTGCGGCACACGATATTGTACGTCAGAGAGGCGAAACTTCAAATGTCGAGAAGAAACGAAGAAAGTCCATCAACCGGGATCGAGAGGCGGCGAACGAATTTTTGGTACGTGATTACTTTAACATTGATAGTTTATATGACCTATCGAAGTTTGAGGATCGCTTTCGTATTAGTAGAAATTTATTTCTACATATAGCTAGAGATTTGGAAAACAATTATGAGTTCTTCCAACTGAGATGGGATGCTAGGGGTAAACGTGGGTTTACTACGTTTCAAAAATGCACAGCAGCTATTAGACAATTAGCGTATGACATAGCCGCAGATGCTTCAGATAAATATTTGAAGATGTCTGCGAGGACCGGTCGAGAATGCACATATTTATTTTGTGAGTATGTAATCGAGCTTTATGGCGACATATACTTGTGAAATCCGACCAGAAATGATGTCGAACAGTTGTATGCCGCACATCAGGCTAAACATGGATTTCTAGGAATGCTAGGTAGCATTGATTGTACACATTGGGTGTGGGGAAATTATCCCAATGCATGGCGAGGGCAATTCACACGAGGTGATCATGGTGTGCCTACTGTTATACTTGAAGCAGTTGTTTCACAGGACCTCTAGTTTTGGCATGCATTTTTTGGTATGGCAGGGTCAAACAACGACCTGAATGTGCTTGGAGCATCTCCATTATTTAACGATATTTTGCATGGTAAAGCACCAAACATGTCATACGTTATTAATGGACGTGAATACAATCATGGATATTACCTTGCTGATGGGATATATCCAGAGTACGCAACATTTGTCAAGTCATACACATATTTAGCTGATGAAAAAAGAAAATTGTTCAAATTAGCACAGGAATCTGCAAGGAAGGATGTGGAGCGGGTGTTTGGGGTCCTCAAACAGAAGTGACACATAATCAAATATCCAGCACGAGCATGGGAAAGGGAAAAATTGATGAAGGTGATGAAAGCGTGTGTTATTTTACATAATATGATCTTAGAAGAAGAGGGTAGAGCTATTTGTACGTATACTCCGAATGATATGCTCAATCCACCTACAGTAATACAAGTCGGCAGCCCAGTATACTTTACAAGGCTTTTGAAAATACAGAATAGTGAAACACATCACAATTTACGTCAAGATTTGACTGAACACATATGGCAACGACAATTTGAAGACGAAAACGGTGGACGAGGACGGAGACAATGAGGACAATGATGCAAACAAATAGTTTTTTTTTCAATGTTTTTTATTAATTTATATGTTATTAGTAAAATGTACGTTGAATTTTAAAAATATCACTTTTATGTTTATCAATGTTTATTTTATTAGTAAGCATATATGTTGAATTTAAAAATATTATTTTTATTTTTATTAATGTGTTTTTTATTAATGTTTTATTGTGTTTTTAATTTAATATAATGTATAAAAAAAATGTGGAATGATAACCATTTCCAATGTTTAGTAAACATGTAGTGAATATGTAAGTGGGGTAATGTTGCGCATAGATGACATCACTTTTCTAGTGAATACCTAGTGACTATATCCCATGGCCTAACTTATCGATTAGGCCTTGGAACCCACTCTAAATAATAAACCAGTAATACCACATAATAGTAAATTTTATGAACACTGGCGGACCTTAGTGGAAACTTGTGCTAACCCTTTATTTTTTTGGCACATTGAAAACTTTTTGAATTTTTTTTTTGCCATGATGTAATTTTTCCGATTTAATACCCTAGAATCAAGTGTGATACTCTTGATATTTTAGGGAATATGACTTATCAAAGTAATTAACTTTTCGGTATGTTCACATCTGAGTAACTATCTTTTTTTTTTGTACATATGTAGCTAACAAACTTTTTGGAAGTGTTCACTTGACCATTATGACCTGCTATAGCAGGTTAAATCCTAGATGTGAACGCTTTCAACAAGTTTGTTACCTAGATGTGTACAAAAAAAAATAGTTACCCAAATATGAACAAAACGAAAATTAAAATCTAAATTACATGAATGGTCCCTGTGGTTTGGGGGAATTAATGGTTTTGGTCGCTAACTTATTTTTTTTTACTTAAATGGTCTCTATTGTTTATTTTTGTTGCGCGTTTGGTCTCCGTCTTACCTAAAAATACTATTATGCCGTTATTAATTAATTTTCTTATCTATGTATTTCTTTTTTGTATATTTAAAAAAATTAATAGAACACACATATTTGTATCTCCTCGGATGAACCCTACTGTTTTTTTTAATTAATTTTTTTTTTTAACTCAGATGATCCCTACTATTTATTTTTGTTACGTGTTTGGTCTCTGTCTTATCTAAAAATACTATTTTTTCCTTATTAATTTTTTTTAATTAATTTTCTTATTTATGTATTTGTTTTTTATAAAAAAAAATTAATATACCCCACATATATGTATCTCATCACCGTAAACCTGAAACCACATTTGAGAAATTTAATTTGAGTCTTACAATTCACCATCTCATCTCTAATCTTTCCCATCTTCTATTTCTTTTTTATCTTTAGTAACATCGACGTCTTCACCGTCCTTTTTTTTGGTACTTCAACTCTGGCGAACCAACACCATAACCTACTGTCTCTTCATCTTTAGTGGGTTGTGGTGTTGATTCGACGGAGTTGAAGGACCGAAAAAAAGATGTGATTATGAAGACGTCAATATCACTAAAGATGAAAAATAAAGTTGAGAATGATGAAAGATGGGATGGTGAAAAGATACAAATATTTGAGGTCTATTAATTTTTCTTAAATATATAATGCATAAGTACATAAACAAGAAAATTAATTAAAAAAATTAATAAGGGCACAATAGTCTTTTTAGGTAAGACAGAAACCAAGTTTGTAACAAAATTAAATAGTAGGGACCATCCGAGTTAAAACATTAAATTAATTAAAAAATAAATAGTAGTGATCATCCGAGATACAAATATATATGGTCTATTAATTTTTTTTAATATGTAAAAAATAAATATATAGATAAGAAAATTAATTAAAAAAATAAATTAATAAGGGCACAATAGTATTTTTAGGTAAGACGGGGACCAAAAGCGCTACAAAAATAAAGAGTAGGGACCATTTAAGTTAAAAAAAATAAGTTAACGACCAAAACCACAAATTTCTCCAAACCACAGGGACCATTCATGTAATTTAATTTTTACTTTTCATTTTGTTCATATTTGGGTAACTATTTTTTTTGTACACATCTAGGTAACAAACTTGTTGAAAGCGTTCACATCTAGGATTTAACCTGCTATAGCAGGTCATAATGATCATATGTGAACAATTCCAAAAAGTTTGTTACCTACATATATACAAAAAAAAGATAGTTACCCAGATGTGAACATACCGAAAAGTTAATTACCTTGATAAGTCATATTCCCGATATTTTATTTTAAATCTACCACTCTCTATGAATATACTAATTAAATAGAATATATAAAAATATCACACATAGATATACATCAGCATCTAAAAATCCATTCCCAAATATCTTTAGCAAAGGAGTGCGCGCACACACAACATATGATCAGAAAACTCATAGACTAAATTGCATTCCCCACAAATAACATAACTTGATATTTAAGTTCTTCCAAATCACATTTTCGTGAATTCTAAATATTGAAACTCCTTCATTAATTAATCTAAACAGAAATACCGAAGCACATTAATATCAATAAACTTTAATCCTCACTTTTAGATTTATTTAACGTTTCATATTGAATCATTAATACTACATTTTAAATTACGTAACTTGTGTCGATGTGTGTTGTAGGTATAAAATTCTTCAAACATCACACACAATAAATCGAACTTCACTTTTGTTTCGGGTATCAGTTAAACTATAACTTATCGAGTAGGCCTTATAACCCTCTCATAATAATAAATCAGTAAAACATATAATAATAAATTTTATGAACATCAGCGGAACTTGTGCAACCCTTCAATTTTTTTGTGAAAACTTTTTGAAATTCTTTTTGCCAGGGAGTCTTTGGATAGGAAAAAAAAGAGGTACTTATTGCTTATTCCCACAATAAGTTAATTTGAGTGTTTAGATAAAATCCAATTTATTAAGCTAAATAAACTAATTTTAATAAACATCTCTTCCCATGCTTATTGCTTATTGCTTATTCCCACCACAAATAAGCTATAAACAATAAGCTAAAAAGCTAATCCAAACACCCCTTAATTTTTCCAATTTGATATCCTAAGATCAAGTGTGATACTCTTGAAATTTTGTTCTAAATCTGTCTATGTATATACTAATTAAATAGAATATATATAATAATACCAACTACCAAATATGTTTTCCAGTAACATTTTAATATTACTGAAAATAGCTATACGATTTGAAATGTCATAAAGATTAAGACCATTAGATTTCTTTTTTTTTTTCTTTTTTATTATTATTATTATCTATATTTAGTTTGACTCAGCATTTGATTTTACTTGCAATAGTGAGATACATTCTCTTTAATCTATTCATAAAGCCATTTGGTGTTTGATTTCTTCTAATTCACATTTTCATGCTATCTATTTTGTGCTAAATTTCCTACATCAATTATATATATATATATATATATATATATATAACAATATCGGATACCGTTGGGCTAGAATTCATTGTTAATATCAATACATTTAATCTTGTATTCTCATACTTGTTAATATCTTTTATTAACGAATAAATATTATACTTTGAATTCTATAATATCGTCACAAAAGGGGCGGGCATCGAACATCAAACATTTTTTTTAATCAAACAAAACCAAAAAACCTACATATATATCATCAGTACCTTAGAGAGGTGGGTATGGGCAACGACATTATTGGGTGTTATTGCATGTTATAACACATGAACACCGCCACCATTTCCTGTTAATAGGCGTTATTAGACTGCACGTTACTCCCTATTACCACTAGTGTTTTTTTTTTTTTTTTTTTTTTTTTTTTTTTTTGTCATTTTCCTAATAACGTGGTGTAGCAGTCTTATAATAAATATAAATATTAAATGAATAATTGAATAAGAGCTATTATCTTTTCAAATAGACATATAAATATGTTTGAGCTACAATCTTTTCAAAGACTTTTATTTTTGGGTCTATAAAGAGTCTTGTCAAAGTTTGCAAATTTGGAACATATAACGATTCACTTATTGAATGTTATATTTATATATTATATATTTTGAATGATTTTTAATATAAAATTTCTTAAATGAAAAGTACTGCTGTTTTTTTTTACAAAATCTTATTACTTAACTTAAATTTATTATGTTATTATAAAAATAAAAGTTTTACACTATACTAAAGGCTATAATTTTTTTTGTTTAACCAACTATTAAACTTGAGTTTAAATATATTTTTTGTAAATGTTGTAAATAGTATGTATATATGAATTTAAACAAGCAAATATTTTTATTTAGATAGATCCCAAGTATAAAATGAGTCAGAAGAAATAATTATCATTTTCTAATTTCTTTTACTACTTTTTCATGTAAAGACACGTAATTTCATGCAATTGCAGTCTGAAGCCTTTTTTATCATGAATCGTTTGTTTCTGCATTTATAGCCACGCAGCAGCGGTTGCCGTTTCCAGAAAATATAACGTGGTGTTCATCCATTAAACTCGAACAAAAACACCAAAACGAAACTTCCCGGAACCTTCTCCTTTCAACCCTACAAATCTCACCACATTCTGCATTTCGAGCACAGTTGTACAAGTGTGTGTTACTGTGTGTAAAATCGATGTCGATGAGTTCCTCAGTGAATTACGACTTGGAGAACGGAGAGATTGTGAAATCAAGTCCGGTTGTCAAGTCCTTGTTACGAACGAGATCTCAGACCGATGTTCTATCGAGTGTTCGGTTTCGGATTTTGAGGAGTTTTCTCGCGAATGTTCGAATAGTCATTTTAGGAACCAAACTCTTCTTGCTTTTTCCTGCCATCCCGATGGCATTTGTAGCTCATTATTACAGTTTCCGTCGAGTAAGTGACGCATGTTCATCATTTTATGTGTGTTTGATACAATATCTGATTCTGATTGTATCTAATTTGGTTTTTGCAGCCATGGGTGTTTGCGTTGAGTTTGATTGGGCTAACTCCACTTGCAGAACGTCTGAGTTTTCTAACAGAGTAATTTTCACAATTACTTTCTAAATTGCTAATCTAATTGTTCGTAAACTCTCTGACTTTAGTTTTCGTTTTCTGAATTCCGTGTTGGTGAAATTCATCTCCAAAGGCAAATTGCATACTTCACAGGCCCTACAGGTAAACTTCTAACCCCTTCGATCATCCATTTTACAAAATAAATCATAATCATCAGAATCGTAAATTAAACCCTATAGAATCAGTCATCGAACGTTAAAATTACTTATCAAAGTCTATTCGATTGAAAAATTAATTGAAAAATCAAGCTTTTTCCGACTGAAGTCCACTGAGTTCACACCTGTCCACCGAATTTCACTGTTTTGTTCTTTCACTGAGATTAGTGTATGTTTTCTTTGTTATATTTATAAAAGCTGCAACCTCTTTTGGAACATTCTTTCAAATTTTAAAATTATAAACATCCAGAACAAGTGTCCTGATTTTTATCACTTTTAATTTCAGTCTTGTATCTTTCCCATTTTATATAATTTGTAGATTTGAAAAAGCTGATCTTAATAATCTATATAAAGATCCCTTTTGACAAATATAAACGATTTCTTTTTTAATTTTAAATAATATATCTCACGTACACATATATTTTTTTAAGGAGAGAATTTTGTTAAAATTTAATTCTAGGGAGAGCAAATCTAACTGATTTTAAGCTACATCTTTTGTGGAGGTGTGTATTGGAAGATATTTCCTAAATTCTAAATCCTAAACTCTAAACAAAGATAATGAAACGGAAAGAAACCCGGATTGAAAATTTGAAGCATGTTTTGGTTTGTGTTAAATTAATAAAATACAAACCTGAAACTATGCATTTCGAGTTTGAAAGATAGGAAATGGTTCGGGTTTTGGATCGAACCAAATCAAGAAAAATATATTTAAAAAAACTCATGACCCGTATTAAAAAATCAATGATTAAAAAAATATCTTGAACCGAGAACCAAATTGGGAATATCTGGTTTTGGTTTCAATTATTCAGCTTAATCTGACCCGACCGATTTTTACGTACTTCTAAATTCTAATGTTATATTTGATCATTACCATTTTTGGATGAAATAAAAAGCCTTCCTGATATGTCATATTTTTTGACACTTTATATCTGTCCTATGCAAGGCTGCAAGATGTCCCTAACAATCATACATTGTGGTCCCTAAACATAACACCAAATTTATTTTGTTCCAATTGAATAGTGTCATATAGTCAAAACAATAAATACACCTTTTTATGAAACTAAATGGATCAATCTTGTATTGTTCCAAAATAAATGCAACTTCCTGACAAAATCACAATCTGAATTTACCTTTTCCTATTATGTTTGTTTGTCTTGGAAAAAAAAAACTTCTATACGATGTGACACACAGAAAAAAACCTTACTGAATTTGTACTTAATCAAATATCTGAAATTATAACTATTTACAGTTGGAGGACTCGTGAACGCAACATGTGGGAATGCAACTGAGTTAATAATAGCAATGTTTGCGCTCCATCAAAGGAAAATTCATGTCCTAAAATACTCTCTTTTGGGCTCCATCATCTCAAACCTCCTCCTTGTTCTTGGCTCCTCTCTCTTATGTGGTGGCATAGCCAATCTCAATAAAGAACAAAAATTTGACCATGTAAATAATCATCACCCTTAATTGCATTTCCCATTATGAAATTCCAATTTCCAAATCTCATTTTAAAAAAAATAAAAAATAATCTTTTTTCTTTTTGTATTTTTGCGACTAATAGAAGCAGGCAGACGCGAATTCGTTGCTACTTTTGCTTGGATTACTTTGCCAAATCTTGCCAGTGCTCTTCAATTTCCATAACGCGAATGTGCCCAAATTACAAGACATTGCGGTTCTTCATTTGTCAAGGGCGAGTAGCATTGTGATGCTGATTGCTTACGTGGCATATCTTATATTTCAATTGAAAACCCACACCCAACTTTTTGAATCACAAGAGGTTTGTTAAGTTGGTGTTATAGTTGACCTTTAAGATCAAATGAAACATATATTTATATATACTTTTTGAAATTAATTAGGAAGAAGGTGCCAATATTAATGAAGATCTTGATAAGGAGACTGCGTCCATAGGTTTTTGGAGTGCATTTATATGGTTATGTGCCATGACGATAACCATATCAATCTTGTCTGAGTACATCGTGGGAACAATTGAGGTACAATGCTTCAGGTTTTTCAACAATCACAGTGTCAGAGTTTCAGATCCAATGTGAATTGAGCATCATGACATTGTGTGCCAGCTCAAGGGTTGAAGAAACAGTTGAATCAACACTAACTAAATGTATTAATATTTTTTGAATCAGGCTGCATCGGAGACTTGGGGAATTTCCGTAAGCTTTATAAGCATAATTTTGCTACCAATTGTCGGTAATGCAGCAGAGCACGCAGGATCTATTATATTTGCCTTCAAGAACAAATTGGTAAGATACTAAGATATATAGACAAATTAGACTGTGTCTATCTGATATGTGAGACACTAACATTGTCTACAAATTTTTGTCAGGACATATCTTTGGGTGTTGCTATGGGTTCCGCAACTCAAATCTCGATGTTTGTGGTGAGATTTTTCCCGAAAATATAAATGAATGGTTAAAATGTAAATAAAATTAAAAAAAAAAAAAAAAAATCAAGTTGTTAATGCATGTAAACGTGTTAAACATTTTATATATGGAATTGAATCAGGTTCCTTTATGTGTGATCATTGCTTGGATAATGGGGATACCAATGAGTCTTGATTTTGGATTACTTGAAACCGGTTGCCTTGCCTTCTCAATTCTCCTTACAGCCTTAGCTTTACAGGTTTGACACTTAGCCCCCTTCTCTTTACATTTATATCCAATTCTTGCATTATCTTTCTTGGTAACCATTTGACTCTTATATAGTAATTTAAGCAATAAAAGAATATGATTTAATTTGATTAAATTAAATGCAGGATGGAAGTTCACACTACTTGAAAGGAGTGACCCTTGCTCTTGCCTATATAGTGATTGGTGCATGCTTCTTTGTGCAACATGTTCCTTTTGGTAACAACTTAATTGCAGTCATTTTTTATATTATTTAAAAACCCACATTATCAATATAAATAATTTATTAATTTATTTTTCTTGGTTTGTTTGTTACTTGGTGTCCAGATGAATCAAATAACAACAACTTGGCACCGGTTGGAAATGCTGTAATTTGACCCGTTGCGTCTAAATTATCTGAATCCGGTTTTGGTTACTTGAGATCCGAAACAGGTGATGTATCAATATCAAGTAATTAAATGTTGGGCTGGGCCTTAGAGAATTGACAAAATGAAACACCCAACTTTTAGGCTCATTTTTGGTGTTTTATTTATGTATTTCTCTTTATTTCATGGGCAATTGTAAATGGTAGTCTCATTTTCCTAGTTTAGCACATGTTGCTTGGTTAGTTTTTTTTTTTTTTTTTTTTCTTGGACATTTATATGGATTTGAATAATGTCCACTAATACAACCAACTAATATGTAATTTCAGTCTTTGGATGTTTCATTATAATTTTGGGCTTGTGGTGTTATAAACATACAATCTCTGTGATATGTACATACTATATACACATAAATTATTAACCTTATTCATGAACAATACAATCTTTACAACCAAGATTAATTTAATTGACTTGGATTAACTTTTAGTTTCTTGAAAGCTTTTTAGTAATTTCCGATACATATTTACCTTGATAAAAAGCTTGTTGGAGCTCTAATTCACTCGGCTTTCTCGACCCATCACCCGCATAAGTTCCCGCACCATAAGACGACCCACCCTTAACTTCATCAATTTCAAACATTCCACTCCCAAATGTGTATCCAAGCGGCACATATAACATCCCATGATGCGCTAATTGCGTTATCGCCGTTAACCTACATCCAAGCAAACACCATCAGTTATCAGTATCAGCAACAGTAGCTACAGTGTGACAGTTTCAATTTCAATGTAGACTGGCCCCACTAGGTCAGACAGCTCAGAGGTTGATGGAAAAATAACTATCTTGCAGACTGCAAAAATGAAATATGTTATCCTACGCTGTGACTTCTTGGCCGCCGCCATGGAAACCGGTGCTCCAAAAGATTCCGGCGGGTTTTCCGGCAAGTGCTTGGGTTTCAAAGAGATCGTTAGTGGAATCAAAGAAAGCTTTACATTGGGCTGCCATTACACCAAAACGAGAAGGAAACCCGAATAGGAATCCATCAGCTTCTGTAAGTTGTTCTGGTTTAATCACTGGCACATCATCTGCTTTAGGAGGAGCCTTCATCTTTTCTAATACCAAACTTGGAAGTGTTTCAGGTACCTAAACAACATATCATGTTACAAATAAAATCAATATTTTATTTTGTATTGATTTGTAAACAGTATTAAACCTGCCAAAGTGTTGCTTCGATTCCCTCGATTGAATTTGCTCCTCTTTGTATTTCTCTAGCCATGTACTCAACATGTTTATGCAGGGAGTAATAACTGGAACAAAATTAACAATATCCAAGTTGATCAACACATAAAGAAAGAACCTTGAAATAAAACACGCTATGTATTGTGTATGAATCATAATTTAACAAAAGGTAAAAAGTAAAAACTATAAATTTACTCACATTATATAGACCTTGGTGATCGCCATAGTTGCATCTGAAGGAATAAAAACAGATAAACAGCAATAAACTTTAGTAACGAGTGTTGTAAATAAATCCGTTTTGCCGAATTTCCAAAAAACCCAAATCCATTTTGAAAATATATTTATGGGATTGATCTTAAAAAAGAAAAGTTGGAGTACATAAAATTAAAGACGATGAAAGTACTGATTTCTTTAAATATAAGCTAGATTTTGAATTAGAGCGAAGGCAACTGGACATCTAGGGATCAAAAGTACATTATACGGAAGAATCATTGCTTGAGGCATTTCATCGAATAGTTGGAGTGCGGAGTAATAAATATGAAGGAGAAGAAAAACTTACAGGTGAAGAAGGCTTAAAGAAAGTGCAACTTGAGAAGAAAAGGAAGGTGATCATAAGAGAAGGTGAGATGAGGTTCGTATGTATCGATAAGTTCATATTATCCATAGATTAGATAATCAAACAAGGCACGGGTCTCTGTCTTACCGGCTTTCTTTTGTTATCCGGAAGATATTATTTTACTCACCGAACACAAGACGGTAGTTGGGAGAGGCATCTTCTTTCTGTGTGTTGGGGTGTGTTAATTTTTAGAATAAATTACTGTTTTTACGAAAATTAATTAGAAGAGGAAATGACCTTTTGATATTTTAATAAAAAAGCCTACTATTTTTACGAAAATATTTATATCAATAAAAAAAAGATATTATTTATACGAAATTTTTTATATTTTGCAAAGTAATGCATAAATTAATTTTAGAATAAATTACTATTTTAGTCAACGAGGCATGCAATTTTCTGCAGGTTTGACCATAGTTTTGAGAAATTAATACAAAAGGTATGGTTTTCATATCAATAGACATATGTTCCATAACTCGATATTCCTTTACCTCTTTATATATATATACTAAACGAATCTCTCGTAAGTTGCGCAAAAATTCTTATATAGTTGTAGTTTTTACAAATATATATTTTTTTAAATCTAAAAATAACGTTGTTGTTAAATTTAATATAATAATTTGTATACTAAATTGATATAATATATTGATTATTTTAAATTATATGATAATATATACATCTATTATAACTACATAATCTCAATCGTTTGAATGATATCTACCCGCGAGTTACACATGAATAAAATTAAATATAATATATGGTTTAATGTTATTCAAGGTTTTTTATTGTTAATTATTTTTTTTAATTTATTTGTTTAATGTTTTAATTTTTTATCATTATAATTATTTAAAACATCAAACATTGTTTTTTGATTTTAAGGGTAACAATATATCTAGATGTATTGAGTTATTTTGAACTATTGTTATCGCAAGTTATTTTTAACTACTTATTTGAAAGCTTTTAACGATTATAAAAATATCTTTAGGAAATATTTTAGTTAAATTGAGATTACCATTTAGTTTTTGCATTTATTAGTACAATTTATCAATTTTAACTATTTACAAAATATTTTTTGGTTTTTTAAGTGGAATTGAAATTTATATTTACGTTTGACATTATAATGTTATATTTAAATTAACAATTTAAGTATTTTGTCCATGTTGTTCAAAAGTTGTAGCTTTAGATTGATAATAGTTTACCTACAACAACATTTTTATTCTAATACATTAATATTATATGTTAAAAGTTAAAAAGATAACTTTATAAGTAGAAGTAAAGATATTATTTTAAAATACAATTTTAATTTATTTATAATTACACTTTAGCTTTGATATTGATTTAACCTTATTAACCAACTTATAATTATTATCAGAAAGACATTATAATTTATCACTTTTAACTATTCACAAAATATTTTATGGGTTGTTTAAGTTAAACTAAAATTTATATATAAGTTGACCCTATAATGCTAAATGTAAATTTATAATTTAAGTATTTTATACAGATCGTTCCAAAATTGTATTTTTAAAATGATAATGATTTATATCCAATAATATATTAAAACTTAATTTATAAAATATTAAAAGTTTAAAAAGCATAACTTTATAAGTAAAAGTTAATATATTAATTTAATATTTAAATTTAGTTTATATATGATTACACTTTAGGTTTGATATTTATTTAACCTTATTAACCAACTTATAGCTATTATTATAAATAAATTAAAAAGTAATAGAAGTTTCAAATGAATGTGGTGAAATAAAAAATGCGTCGGAGTTTAAAATGGATGTGGTGAAATAAAAAATGTTTTCTTTATAAGTATAATAGTCAAATGCTCGTGCGTTGCGCGAAAACACCTATATAGTTGAAGTATTTAAAAATATATGGTTTTTTTAAATATAACAATAACGTTGTTAAATTTGAGATTATGTGACATTCCCAATTTCACGGCCAGAAAAGACCGGTTTTGTTTATACTTTATTTCAAAATCAGAGTAACCTTTTAATAAAAGAATTGCGGAATTTGTCCCAAAACAATAATATGATAAAGATTTATCAAAATTATTTCCTTAGAAATGTATTTCATTAAAAGACTTGGGATGTCAAGTTCAATACAGTACATACGTATAAACAATACAATATAAACCTTAGTACATTATTTCATATTTACATACTTATATCCGTAATCCCTCATCCCAACACATCACAACTATGCTCGAGCGCCACTACTTGTAATACATAAAACTAAGTGGGTCAGGCTTGGGAGTTTGGTGAGCATATAGGGTTTTCAACCCACAAATAATAATAAATTTATTAATTTCATCGATCAACAATAAATTTATTAATTTCATTAAACCAACAATAACCCTGATTACCCATTCCCGTTATCCTCACTTTAGGTCCCTAAACACCTATACAAGGGACCTAGTCTAAGGATTTTATCATCGAGATGAACACTACTGCTAAGGGGGTTCCTCAACAATAAATGTCCTAAAGGCAACCATGAGGGGGATGGAGTACACCGGTGAACACATCGTTCACAACACCTACAGGTTGCGAGCCTGCCAGCGTTCCACTGGACTGTCTAGAAGAGTCCGTGGTTGTCATCTATACTTCGCTAGATGACTGAAACAACAACAACATCGAGGCCTCTCATCATTTTAACACACATCAACTATTTCGTCTACCCATGTTTTACCCGACATATTTGTAGATAAAATATATACAGTTTATAACTTGTATAAAACATTGTATTCAACAATCATCTCAAATAAACAATCAATATAATTACAAATAACACGTATTTTATAGAAAATACTTCATATCTATGTGTAAGATGAAAGTGACTATACACTCACTTGATTTGATGATAATCAGGCAGCAATTTGTTCCTTAAAATGATCGTTTCTGATAAAACCGAGAGTTTTATTGAGAAACCGGGCTCTACGAGGGTTGGAGCTTCAAAACCGAAAAGATAAAATTTTCCGGGTTTTCGGGCACTTCGGGACGTATTACGAGCTTTAAAAATGATACCGAGGCTTCGGGGGAAGTCAAAATAGTCAAAATATAAGTTTAGGGGTGAAAAATGACATTTTTCTAATTCTAGCCGGGAGATCTCGCAGCCCCCCTATATATAGGGTGCGAGACCGAGGGCTTCGTGGCTGAGAAAACTCCATGTAGTGCTTGAGAGGCTCGGTCACGAAGGGAGGATGTGGCAGCGAAGGAACGAGGCGTGTGGCAGCAGCGAGGCCAGACACGGAGGCGGGCTACGAGGCTCGAACGTGGCCCTGCGAGACTCGGACACGCGGTGCTACGAGGCGGCTTCTGATTAGCCGAGACTTTGGTCCGAAGGAATTGCGACACGCGTCGGATCCGGATTCGGCCACATCTTCGGTGACGCAGCAGCTTCGGCCTTGAGTCGGTTTCGCGAGAGGGGTGACGTGGTCGGCTACTGTTCATGCGAATTTTTCGAATTTTGAGCCCCGAACTTCTAAAATCCATAACTTTCGCATACGAGCTCCGTTCTTGACGTTATTTATATGCACACGTAGCTAAAATTACGCTCTACAACTTTCTTTTAGACTTCGTTGGCTAATTTTGAATTTAATTTTAATATTATTATTTTTAACAGACCGGGACAGGAAAATCCGTTAAAAATTCATAACTTCTTCATCCGACGTACGTTTTCGTCAATCTTTTTACCCTTGTACTACTATTAATGAGACCTTCGATTCTCGTTTAGGTTGTGTCGTCTAAATATCGCTCGATATTAAATTCGAGTATTTAGTTGTTTACTGCTAAGCTAAAACTTAGAAAAATCATAACTTCCTCATACGCAGTCAGATTTGGACG
Source organism: Lactuca saligna (assembly GCF_052625555.1). NCBI lineage: Eukaryota > Viridiplantae > Streptophyta > Magnoliopsida > Asterales > Asteraceae > Lactuca > Lactuca saligna. The sequence continues at coordinate 95,146,606 of NC_136424.1, read as the reverse complement.
TTCTTTTTATCAAAATTCTCGGTTTAACGAATACTATGACTTTCGTTTAGATTTTTAAGGCTAAAAAGCACTTTATTTCAATATTCGCTTTTTATGCTCCCCGGTGCCGTGCCGGTTCCGTCGTGAAACTTCGATAAGTCATAACTTCTTCGTTATAACTCGGATTCCGGCGTTCTTTATATCTCCGGAATCCTTGTTTTAGCCACTACAACTTTCTTAAAACATATTGGCTTTTTCTAATATTTATTTTCAATGCTTATTTTCATTATTAATTAATTAATTCATAATAATTAAGCAAATAAGTATATAATTCGCATAATTCCTCTTTATTACTTCAAAATGAGTTAAAAAGGTTGACCTAGACTATTACAACATTATTAATGCTTTTAGCCCAGAAACACGGGCATTACAATTCTCTCCCCCTTAGGATGATTCCGTCCCCGGAATCACACATCAGCAAACAAATGCGGGTAGCGACTCATCATGTCACTCTCCGTTTCCCAGGTGAGATTTGACCCATTCGTATGTGTCCATTGCACAAGCACTAAATCGACCATCTTGCGTCGCAACTTTTTAGTCTTACGGTCAACGATTGCCTCTGGTTCTTCGATTAACCTCTTGCTTTCATCCAGCCTTAACTCAGATATTGGAATTATGTCGAGAATATCTCCCGTGAACTTCCTTAAATACCACACATGGAAAGTGTTATGAATACCATCTAGTTCTTCTGGTAGTTCTAGCTTGTAGGATTGATTCCCAATCCTCTGAAGAACTTTAAATGGTCCAATAAACCTTGGACTCAACTTTCCCCTTTTACCAAATCTTATAAGTCCCTTCCACGGCGAGACTTTAAGCAAAACCGAATCACCAACGTCGAATGTTATCAATTTTCTTTTCTTGTCAGCATAGCTCTTTTGACGATCCTGAGCTGCTAACATCCTTTCCCTAATCACTTTCAACTTTTCAGCAGTCTGATGGACTATCTCAGGTCCCATAAACTGCTTTTCTCCAACTTCAAGCCAACAAGACGGCGTACGACACTTCTGTCCATACAAAGCGTGATAAGGTGCCATCTTTATGCTTGTAACGACCGAAAAATACAACCAATTTAAATTTTTTAAAAACAACCCGATTTCATTAAATTGTTTACAAAAAGGTTTTCAATACAAATCATTTAGAGTATTCCCAGAATCAAATTGCTACAAAATCATGAGGAGCGGTACGATCACACCTTCGCGTTGCCACGGTCTCCTGAAGAACCTGAAAAACATTAAACCACAACTGTAAGCCCGAAATCTTAGTGAGATACCCCCAAAATACCAACCACATAAATGCCCTTCCAGGCTACGACCTTCCAGTCCAAAACATATTGCCTTCCGGCCCATAACATATAAAACATACATAACATAACAGAACATAGAACAGCCATGCATATCGGGTCTACTGTGTGACTGGTCCGCCGTATCGGGCCTTCAGTCCACCGGATCCATCCTCCGAGTCTAGTCATGTCCTTCGAGTCTACAGTGTGGTTGGTCCGCCCGCACCGGGCCTTCAACCCACCTGGTCCACTCTTTGAGTCTACAGTGTGACTGGTCCGCCCGCATCGGGCCTTCAGTCGGCCTGGTCCACTCTCCGAGCCTCGGCACGTCTGGTCCGCCCTCGTGGGGCCTACATCCTATCCGGACCGCTCGTTGGGCCTTCGGAATAACCGGTCCGCCCTGGGTCTCTTGGCCTACAGCACAAAGCAGGACCCGCCTCAACCCATCTCCAGTCCAAACAACCATGTGCACATAACATACAATCATCTAACAGTTATAGTCAACAAACCGAGCAAGCAGATCACATAGCATATCATTACCCTAACCAGGTTACCGACCTAACCGGTCACTAGCATAGCATCACTCTACATATCGGGAAACTGACCTTAACTAGGCCTCCAGCATGTACCATCCTAGCTACCAGGATGCAGACATATCAAACAATAACATAATAACCATATCAGAATCTCAATCCAATAAAGGGTCGGCCTTGGTGCCTTAGAGCCTGTTGATATAGTGAGGATAACTCACCTCGAAACTGTCGGCTGAAAGGATAAGATCCCGCTACTCCGAACTCCGACACGAACTCCTCCACTAAACACCAAAACACTCAATCTCAAAATATATCCTTAATTACCAAAATACCCCTGGAAGACAACCGGTCAACCCTTGGACGAGGTCAAAGTCAACCCCTGACTGACTCTACTCGCCGAGTCAACCCGATGAGTCGCCGAGTCCCCAAGTTCAGAACTTCCCTCAATCCGCGACCTGACTCGCCGAGTCACCCCGAGACTCGCCGAGTCCAACCACTCTGAGTCTACTCACACCCAACTCACCGAGTCATCCCTTGACTCACCGATTCTCGACTCAACCAGAAATTATTGGGACTCTTCGACAAGACTCGCCGAGTCCAAGAACAATCTCACCGAGTCTAAGGCTATCTTTAACCTACTCGCCGAGTTGTTCATCCAACTCGCCGAGTTCCAGCTCATCTTCAAGCAACTCGTCGAGTCCACCCTTGTGACTCGCCGAGTACCACCAATCTGAATCCATACAGAAGCATTCCAGGCCATGCAATTGATCCAAAACATAGATCTAGCCTCCTACAACCCATCCATCACGTAAAGTGGCAAACTTTACGTGATTCCATGAAGATCTAGGCATAATACACATTAGGGCTAAGGTTTGGGACAAGATAGCTTCACTCAACACTCAACACAGGGACTTTATGCACATTTGGACCATCACCACTCCAGATCTGAGGTAGCATCCTCAGATCCATCTTCCAATCCCGAATAACTCATGAAATACACCCAAAAATCCCAAAACAACCCCCAAAGAAGACAACAAGGGGGAAAAGAGCTCAAGACAGAGGATCCTTACCCCAAAGATGAGCTTAAACTGATGTAGACTCCAGATCTCCAAGCCCTCTTGAAGCTATCCACAAATTCCACCCATTTTTCTTCACAAACCCTTTCTTCCAAGCTTCAATCCTCTCAAAAATGGAGTTAATACGCTTGGGGGTGTTCACTGGAACTCTCAGGGGGGTATAGAGGCTGAAAAGGATGCATAACATCCTTTAAATAGGGGGCAAACCCCGAAGGTTAGGGTTTTCTTCACCCAGCACCAACTCGCCGAGTCCAGCCGTCGACTCACCGAGTTGGCCAATTAACACGCGACCAATTCACAACCCTACTCGCCGAGTCCACCCATGGACTCGCCGAGTTCCTCTTTTCCAATTTCCCCTTTTTGCCCATCAACTCTACTCTTGGTATTTCGGGATGTTACAATGCTCGAGTGGAAACTATTGTTGTAGGAAAATTTTACTAAAGGTAAATGTTCATCCCAGTTACCTTGGAATTCCAGGGTACATGCTCTCAGCATATCTTCAAGTGTTTGTATTGTTCTTTCGCTCTGACCATCAGTTTGTGGATGGTAAGCTGTACTTAAACACAACTTGGTACCCATTTCCTCTTGTAGACTTTTCCAAAATCGTGACGTGAAACGACTATCACGATCTGATACAATTGTTAGAGGAACACTGTGAAGTCTCATAATTTCCTTTACGTAAGCATTCGCAAGCTTATCCATTGACCATTTTTCATTGGCTGCTATGAAGTGTGCACTCTTGGTGAAACGATCCACGACTACCCAAATCATGTCGTGACCGCTCTTCGTTCTGGGTAGTTTAGTCACAAAATCCATGGTGATGTCTTCCCATTTACCCATGGGTACATGTAAAGGTTCTAAACTCCCATATGGTTTCTGATGTTGTGCCTTGACTCTTGCACATGTCACACACTCGGCCACATACTTAGCAACATCGAGCTTCATCGTTGGCCACCAGTAATAGGGTTTTAAATCCCTATACATTTTCGTACTGCTGGGATGAATCGAATACATGGTCTTGTGAGCTTCTTCCATCATAACATCTCTTACTCCTCCCATCTTAGGTACCCAAATCCTATCTTGGAATACCTTCAACCCTTGGTTATTTGTACCGAATACTAATGTTTTGCCCAAACGTTCTTCTTTTTGGTCATTCTTCTCTAAAGCTTCTTCATGAGCTTTCTTTATACTCTCCACAATTGTTGAGACAACCTCAATTCTCAATGCTCTTGGCCTTTTCTTTTCAAGGTTGACTTTCTGATTGAGATCATCAGCAACAACATTTGCTTTACCAGGGTGATAAAGTATCTCACAGTCATAGTCCTTGAGTAATTCCAGCCAGCGTTGTTGCCTCATATTCAATTCCTTCTGATTAAAGAGATACTGGAGACTCTTATGATCAGTGAAAAGTTTGCACTTCGTGCCATAGAGGTAATGTCTCCATATTTTTAGAGCAAAAACTACCGCTGCCAACTCCAAATCATGAGTAGGGTAGTTCGTTTCATGCTCCTTCAGTTGTCTTGATGCATATGCTATCACTTTATCTCGCTGGGTCAAAACACAACCCAACCCAACTCCTGATGCATCACTATAGACTGTGAAGTCTTCAACTCCTTCGGGTAAAGAAAGAATTGGTGCTTCACATAATTTCTTCTTCAACTTCTCAAAGGCTTCCTTATGCTTTTCACTCCAAGTATAAGTAGCTCCTTTGTGGGTCAAGGCTGTCAATGGAGCAGCTATCGAAGAAAAGCCTTGGATAAACCTTCGGTAATATCCAGCTAATCCTAAAAAGCTTCGGATCTCTGTGGGACTTTTTGGTTGTTCCCACTTCATTACAGCTTCAATCTTTGCTGGATCAACCATTATTCCTTCTTGGTTAACCACATGACCCAAGAATTGGACTTCTTGAATCCAAAATTCACATTTGGAGAACTTTGCATACAACTTCTCCTTTTTTAGGACTTCTAGCACTTCGCGCAGATGCTTTTCATGCTCCTGCTTGCTTTTTGAATAAATCAAGATGTTGTCTATGAATACTATCACGGATTTATCTAGGAATGGTTTACAAACCCTATTCATCAAATCCATGAAAGCTGCTGGGGCATTGGTTAGTCCGAACGACATAACCAAAAATTCATAGTGTCCATATCTTGTTCTAAACGCATTTTTTTCGATATCCTACTCCCTCACCTTTAGTTGATGGTATCCTGACCTAAGATCGATCTTCGAGAAATAGCTCGAACCCTATAACTGGTCGAACATGTCATTGATCCTTGGCAACGGGTACTTGTTCTTTATCTTTACTTTGTTCAACAATCTGTAATCAATACACATTCTCATGCTAGTACTAATATCGTAATCATACGCTTAGAATCCTACACACATAAGGTTTTCCAGATCCGGTCGGCAAAAGACCATAGATCCGAACAATAATATCATGTATAGCAAACACATAACATTTAGCACATAAAAGCATTTTAGGCCTATTTCCTAAAATATACTAGTGCCCACACCTCACAATCATCGCTTAGCATTCTAAGTTTAAGTCTAGAAATCCTACAAATTCCTAGTTCGCTTAAACTAATGCTCTGATAAAAACAGTGACATTCCCAATTTCACGGCCAGAAAAGACCGGTTTTGTTTATACTTTATTTCAAAATCAAAGTAACCTTTTAATAAAAGAATTGCGGAATTTGTCCCAAAACAATAATATGATAAAGATTTATCAAAATTATTTCCTTAGAAATGTATTTCATTAAAAGACTTGGGATGTCAAGTTCGATACAGTACATACGTATAAACAATACAATATAAACCTTACTACATTATTTCATATTTACATGCTTATATCCATAATCCCTCATCCTAACACATCACAACTATGCTCGAGCGCCACTACCTGTAATACATAAAACTGAGAGGGTCAGGCTTGGGAGCCTGGTGAGCATATAGGGTTTTCAACCCACAAATAATAATAAATTTATTAATTTCATCGATCAACAATAAATTTATTAATTTCATCAAACCAACAATAACCTTGATTACCCATTCCCGTTATCCTCACTTTAGGTCCCTAAACACATATACAAGGGACCTAGTCTAAGGACTTTATCATCGGGATGAACACTACTGCTAAGGGGGTTCCTCAACAATAAATGTCCTAAAGGCAACCATGAGGGGGATGGAGTACACCGGTGAACACATCGTTCACAACACCTACAGGTTGCGAGCCTGCCAGCGTTCCACTGGACTGTCTAGAAGAGTCCGTGGTTGTCATCTATACTCCGCTAGATGACTGAAACAACAACAACATCGAGGCCTCTCATCATTTTAACACACATCAACTATTTCGTCTACCCATGTTTTACCCAACATATTTGTAGATAAAATATATACAGTTTATAACTTGTATAAAACATTGTATTCAACAATCATCTCAAATAAACAATCAATATAATTACACATAACACGTATTTTATAGAAAATACTTCATATCTATGTGTACGATGAAAGTGACTATACACTCACTTGATTTGATGATAATCGTGCAGCAATTCGTTCCTTAAAATGATCGTTTCTGATAAAATCGGGAGTTTTATTGAGAAAACGGGCTCTGCGAGGGTTGGAGCTTCAAAACCGAAAAGATAAATTTTTTCGGGTTTTCGGGCACTTCGGGACGTATTACGCGCTTTAAAAATGATATCGAGGCTTCGGGGGAAGTTAAAATAGTCAAAATATAAGTTTAGGGGTGAAAAATGACATTTTTCTAATTCTAGCTGGGAGATCTCGCAGCCCCCCTATATATAGGGTGCGAGACTGAGGCCGTCGTGGCTGAGAAAACTCCACGTAGTGCTTGCGAGGCTCTGTCACGAAGGGAGGATGTGGCAGCAAAGGAACGAGGCGTGTGGCAGCAGCGAGGCGAGACACGGAGGCGGGCAACGAGGCTCGGACGTGGCCCTGCGAGACTCGGACATGCGGTGCTACGAGGCGGCTTCTGATTGGTCGAGACTTCGGTCCGAAGGAATTTCGAGACGCGTCGGATCCGGATTCGGCCACATCTTCGGCGACGCAGCAGCTTCGGCCTTGAGGCGGTTTCGCGAGAGGGGTGACGTCGCCGGCTACTGTTCATGCGAATTTTTCGAATTTTGAGCCCCGAACTTCTAAAATCCATAACTTTCGCATACGAGCTCCGTTCTTGACGTTCTTTATATGCACGCGTATAGGGCTGTAAACGAACCAAACAAACACGAACAAGGTCTTGTTCATGTTCGTTCGTTTAAGTTAGCCGAACAACAAACGAACACGAACGGATAAACGAACGAGATTTTCTTGTTCATGTTCGTTCGTTTAACAAATTACTTTGTTCATGTTCGTTCATTTATGTTCGTGAACATGCTAAACGAACATAAACGAACAAACGTAAATGAACAAAGATAAAAAAAAAACACAATTGAACATATATGAACATAAACGAACATATAATATAGCAATATAATAAAAAAATAATTGAATATAGATGAACATAAATAAACTTAAACGAACGAACATAAACGAACGTAAATGACCATCATAAACGAACGTTCACGAACATAAATGAACGAACGAGACCATTGTTCATGTTCGTTCATTTAACTAAACGAACGATAATTTTTGTTCATGTTCGTTCATTTATTAAATAAACGAACATAAACGAACTTCCCGCCGAACAGTTCACGAACGGTTCGCCGAACGTTCAGTTCGTTTACAGCCCTACACGCGTAGCTACAATTAGGCTCTACAACTTTCTTTTAGACTTCGTTGGCTAATTTTGAATTTAATTTTAATATTATTATTTTTAACAGACCGGGACAGGAAAATCCGTTAAAAAATCATAACTTCTTCATCCGACGTACGTTTTCGTCAATCTTTTTACCGTTGTACTACTATTGATGAGACCTTTGATTCTCGTTTAGGTTGTGTCGGTTAAATATCGCTCGATCTTAAATTCGAGTATTTAGTTGTTTACTGCTAAGCTAAAACTTAGAAAAATCATAACTTCCTCATACGCAGTCAGATTTGGACGTTCTTTTTATCAAAATTCTCGGTTTAACGAATGCTATGACTTTCGTTTAGATTGTTAAGGCTAAAAAAGCACTTTATCGCAATATTCACTTTTTACGCTTCCCGGAGTCGTGCCGGTTCCGTCGCGAAACTTCGACAGGTCATCACTTCTTCGTTATAACTCGGATTTCGACATTCTTTATATCTCCGGAATCCTTGTTTCGGCCACTACAACTTTCTTAAAAGATATTGGCTTTTTCTAATATTTATTTTCAATGCTTATTTTCATTATTAATTAATTAATTCATAATAATTAAGCAAATAAGCATATAATTGACATAGTTCCTCTTTATTACTTCAAAATGAGTTACAAAGGTTGACCTAGACTATTACAACATTATTAATGCTTTTAGCCCAGAAACACGAGCGTTATAGATTACGGTTTAGTTTTTGCATTTATCACTACAATTTATCAGTTTTAACTATTTACAAAATATTCTTTGGTTTTTTTAAGTAGAAATAAAATTTATTTTTAAGTTGACACTATAATGTTATATTTAAATTAATAATTTAAATATTTTTATCCAAACTGTTCAAAAGTTGTAGCTTTAAACTGATGATAGTTTACATAAAACAACATTTTAAATCTAATAAATTAGGTATAATATTTTAAAAGTTAAAAACATAACTTTATAAGTAGAAGTAAAGATATTATTTTAATCTAGTTTATTTATGATTACACTTTAGGTTTGATATTTATTAAACTTTATTAACCAACTTATAATCATTATTAGAAAGACACTACAATTTATCACTTTTAAATATTTACAAAATATTTTTTTGCGTTGTTTAAGGTAAACTAAAATTTAGATTTAAGTTGAATATGTAATGTTATATTTAAATTAATAATTTAAGTATTTTATACAAAGTGTTCCAAATTTATATCTTTAAAATGATAATGTTTACATCCAACAATATATTAACACTAATAAATTAAGTATAATATGTTAATATTTAAAGAACATAACTTTATAAGTAGAAGTAAAGATATTATTTTAATATTGAAATTTAGTTTATATATGATTACACTTTAGGTTTGATATTTATTTAACCTTATTAACCAATTATAATTATTATTAGTAAGAAATTAAAAACTCATGGGAGTTTCAAATGAATGTGGTGAAAGGAAAAATGCATGGAAGTTTTAAATGCATGAGGTCCAAGGAAAAATGCTAGCTTTATAACACACACACACACACACACACACATATATATATATATATATATATATATATATATATATATATATATATATATATATATATAGAAAGAGAGAGAGAGAGAGAGATGATTATTTGAGAACTTATAGTTTCCCGAGAACTCATTTTAAGCTATTAGATCAAAAAAATAGAAGGTCAAGATGCAAGGTGGCGTTATTGTAAATAAATGAAAAAGTAAAGAGGCTAGGGTAACTTAAATAAATGGGACAGGGTTATTATAGGAAAAAAATTATAAAAATATAATTAGATAATATTCTAATATGCTATCCGATAAACTAAATTTGCAACCCCTCCCTCTTTCGCTCTAACATACGATCGATCGACCCTCCTCCTCGCAACGAGATTCTCCTCCGTTTCTTCCCTTCATCAACGTTTCTCAGGAGCTGGATTATCTTCTGTGTTGCATCATCTTTACATGCTCCATCGATGATTTTCTCATCGAGTATGTGCGTTTTCTGAAAATTAACACCACTGTCGAATTTTATTACCCCCATCGATTGGACTACGATTATCTCAGTGAAGGTGATGGTATACTTCGAAAACTCTTATTCGGTTATTCGTCTCAATATAGGTAGTAAACTCGCCTTCTTTGGTCTGCTATTTATGATTTTAGCTGTAATCTGCTATAATTTCGCTCTGAATTGATCGATTATTTAGGTTATTGAATTAAGTTATCAGTTGAGAGTATTGAATTAGTTGGTTATTCCTATATGATAATTAATTTTTTATGCTTATCATTGAGAAACCGAATAGTATTTGTCTATAAGTATTGGTAATGTTTAAGAGTGTGGAATCTGAAATTTAGGTTTAGGAGTGAATTAGTTAGTAATTCGAACTGAATTTGGTCTAATTTTTATAAAGATCATCTTGTTAATTATGTAGTTATGTTGGATGTGGTCATTTCAGTTATTGATTTAATGTTGTTGGCGTGACAGGGGGAATGAAATTCTTTAAAATTGTTAATACTTCAACTCAAGGTGAGCCTCATTCAATGCTTGTTGCAATGTTCAGTGGTCACCACACTATTTGTAAGGACTCTGAGAAGGTAAGTATGTACACAAATACAGATTTTCAAGTCAGATGACAAACTTTTTGAGGATTCTAAAGTGAATTAAATCTGCCCAGAAGACTTCAGAGTGAAGACTTCAGAGACTCTAAAACTACATATGTGCTAGAAACTATCAATCTATCTGGCACTCCTCTTCCCCTGCTCTTCTTATACTTTTTGTACCTAAACAAATGCTTGCCTTTTCGTTTGATTTCTTTCTTTTATCTATCAATTGAATAATCTTATGTATCTGTGTTTATACTTTATACGCAGATCATGTTTTCGACCAAGGTTGCTCCAATTCCAGCGTTTATCACCTCCTTACCAAGGACATTATTGACGTTGTTGATGGGTTCAATGGTAATCCTCAGCATTTATTCTACTTCCTTTTAACTTGTATGATACTTGATTATTGTGCTGTGCTATTGCATCACTCACTCTGAATCTGTTCACCTTTTACAAATTGACTAAGTTCTGTAGTTACTGGTCATGAAAATTAATTTGGAAGCTAATAATTGCACATTTTCAGGCACTGCATTTGCTTATGGGCAAACAAGTAGTGGAATAACGTTTACAATGAATGGGTCTGAGAATGATCCGGGAATTATTCACAGAGCTGTCAAAGATATTTTTGCCAAGATTGACATGGTATATGACTGTATTCTTATAATTTCACCAGTATCTTTTTTTTTTTGGAAATTACAATATGATTTGTTGATTTTGGCTTAGATATGTTTTCAATCGTTAAAAATGGATGATGTCACATGTGAATTAATTTGGATGTGATTCATATGTTTACATGTGATTCACATGTAAATCATATATGAATAATATGTGATTCACAAATAAATTACATATGAATTACGTATATATGTATACATTCATGTGTTAATCACATTAAATCACATGTAATTCATATATTAATCACATTTGATTCATATGTAAATCGCATTTGATTCACATGTAAATCACATTTGATTCACATGTGAATCACATATGTTTCATATGTGAATCGCATGTGATTTACATATGATATCGTATGTAAATGTGATTCATATGTGAATCGTATGTGATTCATATGTTAATCACATGAAAATCATATATGTGTTTTTGTGAGTGTTTTTGCATCAATCATTTTTTTTTAGTTTTCTTGTAGATTTGGAAGAAGTTGTGGTGAATATTGAAGAGGTGAAAAATGATAAATTAAAGAAAATAAGGACACGAAGACATGAAAACGCTTTGTAATTTGTAGCATTTTTTATTTTTTATAATTTGTTTTGTATCGAATAAAATACTTGTACTATTATGTTTATAGATTAATTAATAAAAATAAGATTTTTTATAATTTACTTACGGATATTATAGTATAAGAAATATGCATATATGCATTTGAGAAAATATGCATATATGCATGTAAAACATTGATTTTTATTGTTAAAAAATTAGAGTATTTTTTTAAATATTCTAGTTTATTTTTTAAACTTATTGATTTTTAAAAATTTACTTTGTAAAAAAAAATGTAGCTTTTTTGAAAAAAAATTGCAATTTTGTTTTAAATGCAACTTTTTTTTAAAAAAACATTGCAATTTTTTTTTTTTGAAAAAATACATCTTTTTTTAAAAAATTTATAGTTTCTTTGAAAAAATTTCAGTTTTTTTATTTAAAAATATGGGTTTTTTTAAAAAAAGTTATAGTTTTTTTTAAAATTCAGTTTGAAAAAATTTTAGTTTTTTGAAAAACTTACAGTTTTTAAAAAATATATATATATATGTGTATATATATATATATATATATATATATATATATATATATATATATATTAAATTCATGTTTTCTATACAAAATTAAAAAATCTGCATTTAAAAAACAAATCGAAAAATACTATTTTTAAAAAAAAATATGAAAATTTGATTTTATTATGTAAATTTGTACACATTTATATTAATATATTCAATAACACAAAAAATTAAACATTAAATGAGATTAGTAAGATGACGATCATATCCTTAATGAATTAATTTTAACCGAACGCTCCGCTTTTAGTTCTTGGATTCTCGGGAACTATGACAACATATGCTTTCATTGGTTCAAATACCCTTTCCTATATATATATATATATATATATATATATATATATATATATATATATATATATATATATATATATATATATATATATTAAAAAAATTCAAAGTTAGGAATAGTGAATATACATGCTTTTTGTCAATTTTGCCCCCTCTTTAGTCATTTTGACACCTTTGGTCCTTACAATCAAAATTTTTACATTTTTAGGAACCTTTTAATATTTGAATTTTGGCCACAAAACTTTAAGAAATTGACAACTTTGGTCACTTTTCTAACAACTTGCTAATTTCAACCCCTTTAATTCTTTAGTCATTTTGACACTTTTGTTTATTACGGTCTAAACTTTTAGATTTTTTCATAAAAGACACAAAAAACGTTCCAGGGCAAAATCCGGGTTTGTCATCATATTTAATTTTTTTTTTTTAATTTTTTCCAATCCCTTACGCTTTCTGTCGTATGTCATTTTCATCTTTTGGTATATTTTTTATATATTGGTCCGCATATTTATTTTTTGTTTTTTTCCTATCCCTATCTATCTGTCTCCGTCTGTGAAAACTAGGGGTCAAATTATCCCACCTGCATATTTAAAAAAAAACGACACTCAAATCAGGCGCACACGGCCCATGCGGAGCAGAAAATAAAGATGTAAACTAAACCTATAATTCAAATTGTAGAAAATCAAATCAATATATAGTAAACCTAGAAGTCAGTAACAAGTTTGCTTTGTTTAGACCTAAAACAATCTCAAAAACTTGTAGAAACTTAGAACACACCCTCAACGAGTATGCTTCAAAAACTCTAAATCAGTATCGAAAACCAAGAACTTGTTTCTTTAATCTCTGGTGTGCAATGGCGACTAACAATAAGAGGTCAGAGCTGGAGACATGGCATGTGAGCGGGTTTTTTTCTCATCTCACCAAAAACTCTCCCTAATCTGATGTATGTTGCAGGTGTGTGATGGTGACTAACAATTAAAGGTCTAACTTTAGTGGTGAGAGTGTGAGTTGAAGAATATGGGAATGAGAAGTTGAACTGTTTCTTGAGGTTTTTAAGATCTGTGGTGAAGGTGAGGTTTTTCATATCGGCTGTGAAGGTGAGGTTTTACAGATCGGCATGAAAGGTTTAGGGTTTTCTGATCGATGATTGTGAAGGTTCTTTAGGTAGGTGACGACGCAGGTGAAGGAGAGATGCTTCAGATCTGGCAATGGAGATGGATGTTCTTGAGTGGAAGAAAAATCTAGTTGGAGATGGAGGTGGCAAATGGTGGTAGTGACGGGCGGTGGTCAAAATCGATGGTTATGGGGTATGTGTTTAGAAGATCGAACCCAGAAGATGTTCTAGAGAAGATGATTTTGAGAAGATGTTCTTCAGTTATTGAATGTGTATCAAACACAACGAGAGAGAGAGAGAGAGAAAAAAAAAGGTGGACCCTATATTTTTTTATTTAAAAAACTTTAAATTAAAAAGAAAAAATATTAAAAAATATATCAAAAGGACATTTTTAGTCTTTTCAGTTTTCTAAGGGACCAAAACCATAAAAAACGGTTAAAAGGACTATGAAGCCAAAAAATGTCGAGGTTTGGATTAAACCACGGGAAAAAATACATACAATAGAGACCAATTTAGCAATTTTTGGCTTATATTTATATTATCCAATAAAATATATTAATTCAACTTTGAAATCATACATATTAATAATAAAAGTAAAAAGTATCATAAAATATAAATGGTTCGGGTATAGTCAAATGAGATCGCATATGATATCATATAATCGGGCGGATACAACCCAAATGCCATTGTAACGTGTTGTTCTAAAATATTCATTTAGGGGTTTTAGAAGCCAAGCTAGGGGCGTTCTGGTCATTTGAGGGCTTTGAGTTTTAGTCGAGAAGATTTCGGGCCGGAGTGTGTTGTTAGAAAGCGTAGGGCTTCTTGCCACCTTTTCATGGATATAAAGTTTGTCGGAAACGGACTTAGGATGAAGGAGTTGTAACATTTTGAAGTTGTTGTCATTTATGGCCCCTCAATGGAAAAGTTGGCAACGAAGGGCCCTGCATGGAAACTAGGCGGCGTGTGGGTTCGCCCAACGTATGAAAGGTGGTGGATGCAGGTGCTTTTTAGCGTACGCCCAGCGTACACTCAGTGTCCAGGAACCCTAATTTCAGGGCATGCCACTATATAAGGAATGTTATACCCTTAAGTTTCAGCCTCCATTCCACCCTAGAGAGCTGCTACAAAACCCTAACCCTCCTTTTAGTGTTTTTGGAGCTTTAAAGGCCTTTGGAGAGTATTCTAGTGTTGTAAAGCCATTTTCTCAACAAGTGAAGATCAAGGAAGGTGGTGAACTGAAGGAGGAGATATAGATCTCGGATATTTGCCTCATTCCGAACCTTTTTAAGGTATAAAGTTTTGAACTTGATGATTAATCTCTTAGATCTCTCTTAGTACAAGTTTAAGGACTCTTTTGGTCCCAATAATGGATCTTTGGGACTCAAGCACGTTTCTAAGGCCAGGGTTTCCTCCCTTAGAGTCATATGTGTCCTATAAGCAGTAAAGTTCCAACCTTTAGGACTTATTTGTGCTCATGCTTGAGATCTAGCCCTTGGAATGAAAGTACGTTGTCACATTTTGAGTTTGGACTTATTTGGTGGATTTCAAGTCACTAAGGTAGTGACTTTATGAATTAAGACATGGAAGAGGACTTGGATCTGAATTTGTAGCCTTTGGATCGGAGTATTAAGAACTTAATGGAAAATTGGCTTAACAGGGTTGTACGCTGGGAGTACAAGGAGGTACGCACGATGTACAAGCCATCATCCAGTATGCTTAACATACGTAGGATTACGCCCCGCCTACTCTGGCAGTTGGGCTTTGTGCGTATTGGGTCTCGGTGTAGGTTGTGTTTTGGATTTTGGGCCTTTGGGCTATTGTGAGCCATCAATATTCAGTTAATATGGGCCAAGGAATATGTAATTAGGCTTATGGTAAGGCCCATTAAGGGATTGGGCCCAATTTAGCAAATTGGGCCATCAGTAGGTCACTAGTAGGCTTAGGAAGCATACCTAGTGTTAGACTTGGAATATGTATCAAGTTGGACTAGGAGGGGTAGAATGGTCATTCTACCCTATGATGGATTATTGTATTGGGCTAAGTATTATTGTGGTATTGATAGTTCGTGGAGCTAGAGGAGCAGCACTATGGGGATTTTCAGATAGCAGCCAGAAGTGTTCCAGCAGGGTTTCAGCAGTGCGAAGTGAGTCTCCTCATTGTGCGAATGGGTCTACGGCCACAATGTCGACCTATATAGTTTATGAGTAGGAAGACCCGGGGGTTAGCCCTAGGCACTGTATGCTCGTAAGTGATTTCAGATTAAGGTCCGATGCCGGGAGGGTGCCCGATGAATGTTTGCATGATAATTTATACTTGTTGTCTGTGTGATACTTATATGTGCCTGGGAGGCAGGTGGGTATGGGCGAGGTCCCGTATTCCACCATTAGCATAGTGTGGACGGGGTTCCATATCTCATTAGTAGTAAATCAGGGGCGAGGCCCGATATAAGAGGAAGGTGAGTGTGGGCGGGGGCCCGTATCTCACTAACAGTAGGAGCTTGGATGGGGTTCCATGGCTCATTAGTAGCAGGACATGGGTGATGCCCAAGATAGGTAAGGCCTTAGGACAGTAATGTAGTAGGGTATGCTCGGTTTATGTGTTATGTGCTATGGTTATATGTTTGCATGCGTTTAGTGGGCGGGGCCTAGAGATATGCAGGGCTTAAAGTAAACATATCTGTATAACGAGCGGGGCTCAAAGCCAGGAGGGGCCTGGGATCGGGCGGGGCCCGATGTAGCGGGTGAGGCCCAAAATAGCGGGTGTGGCCCAGTGCTTGCAGTATGTGATTATGCTTGGTATTTGGTAGGTTGGGGAGCTCACTAAGCTTCGTGCTTACAGTTTTCAATTTTGGTTTCAGGTACTTTTGGTAGCGAAGGGAAGAGCTCGGGGTGATCGCATGGCACACACCATTGTTTATCCAGCCTGGGATGTTTACTCTGATAAAATAAAATAATGTTTTGGTCATGATACTCTGAAGTGATGTTTTGTATGAATCGTTCACATTTGTGGTTTGTTTGTTAAATTAAAAAAATGAAATTTTTGGTATGGATTTTTGGGTCGTTACAAGTTGGTATTAGAGCCTTGGTTTGAGGGATTCGGATACACCCTCGGGTGTGTCTGGACTCAAACTGAGGAATTGGTATAGAAATTTTCAAAAAGGAAAATCGATTTTGCAAAAGGGTTTTAAGCAAAGAAAACAAATTTAGGAAAGTATAAAGAGAAGTACTTTGAAAAAAAGTGTGGTGCATGCAATCAATCGAGCTCAAGTAAGTACCCCAAATTACACATACAAGTTTATGTTATGATATGAGTATGAGAATTGCATGCTAGACTAGGATTGAGGATCTAGGAAGGATTCCTTATGTGCATGTTATATGTGTATGAGCTTTATGAATTGCATGCTAGTACAGATTCTTATTAGGTGGATAGAATTGCTTGATTATGTTCTGGTTAGACTTCCCCTTTTTGTCTGAATGCTACTTGCTTTGTGCTTTGTGGGAAAAGGAGATCGATCTGGAGCACATCAGGAAGAGGAAGCCGGAAGAGGTGCAGGTAGCCACAAGTTCAGGCAAGAGACCTAAAGGGGTGGATGTGAGATCAAGGGATTATCAGGGCCGCAGTCGCTGTGGAAAGTGTGGCAGGACGCACGAGGGTGCGTGCAGGGGTGGCAGTGGGGGTGATTTTGGCTGCTTCAAGTGTGGCTAGACTGGTCATTTCCTAGATAGCAAAGTAGGCCCGTATCTCCTAGTTAGTGGAATTCGGGCGAGGCTCGTATCTCCTAGATAGTAAAGTAGGGATCAAGAAAGGATAGTTCGTTGACATTTAGTATGGAGTTGGCCGGCATAGCCCTAGAAAGGTGAGACCTTGGGAGAGGCCACTCCAAGATACAGTTGGGTGAGACCCGTGGGTGAGGCCCGTATGTTAGTAATAGTATAAGGTGAGACCTGGGAGCAGAGTAGCTCAGCAGAATGGTTCGGGTGAGACCCATGGGCGAGGATCGATTATAGTGATATAGGTGGGACCTCGTAGAGACCATAGGGTCAGGATATGGGATCGAGGATCCCATGACTTGTAGGGCCAGAGTGGCAGGGTAGATAGACCAGTTATAGATAGATGAAGTTTTTTCAGAAGTCGTTGGGAGCGACTGAGAGTTTGTGTTGGGGTGTAGTAACTGGTAGGAGTCCGATAACCCAACTATCAGCAGATTAGTTGGGACCAAGGTGGTCTCGGTTCATCCGGGAGGCGGATAAGGGATAGCAGAATCTTATGACAGGGACAGTGGTGATAAGAGAAGTATGGTATGGGGCAGCTAATTGAACGGGAAGAGGGCCATTGGAGGCGGTCCTTCGAGGATTGGACCGAGCAGGAGAAGTGTGCGTCGGGCAAGAAGGTTGTGAGTAGATTGCAGGATAGTTGGCCGTAGTAGACTTCGGGGACGAAGTCTAGTTTAAATGGGGGAGAGTTGTAAAACCCAGTTCTAAAATATTCATTTAGGGGTTTTAGAAGCCAAGGCTAGGGGCTTTATGGTCATTTATGGGCTTTGAGTTTTAGTTGAGAATATTTCGGGCCAGGGTGTGTTGCTAGAAAGCGTAGGGCTTCTCGCCACCTTTTGATGGATATAAAGTTCGTCGGAAACGGACATAGGATGAAGGAGTTGTAACATTTTGAACTTGTTGTCTTTTATGGCCCCTCAATGGAAAAGTTGGCAAAGAAGGGCCATGCATGAAAAGTAGGAGGCGCGTGGGTACGCCCAACGTAAGCTGGGTAACGCCCAGCGTACGAAAGGTGGTGGACACGGGTGCTTTTTGGCGTATTCCCAGTGTACAGGATGTACGCCTAGCGTACGCTCAGTGTCCAGGAATCCTATTTTCAGGGCATGCCACTATATAAGGAATGTTATACCCTCAGGTTTCAGCCTCCATTCCACCCTAGAGAGCTACTACGAAACCCTAACCTTCCTTTGAGTGTTTTTGGAGCTTTGGAGGCCTTTGGAGAGTAATCTAGTGTTGTAAAGCCATTTTCTAAACAAGTGAAGATCAAGGAAGGTGGAGATACAGATCTGGGATATTTGCCTCATTTCGGACCTTTTTCAGGTATAAAGTTTTGAACTTGATGATTAATCTCTTAGATCTCTCTTAGTGTTTAAGGACTCTTTTGGTCCCAATAATGGATCTCTAGGACTCAAGCACGTTTCTAAGACCAGAGTTGCCTCCCTTAGAGTCATATGAGTCCCATAAGTAGTAAAGTTCCAACCCTTATGACTTATTTGTGCTCATGCTTGAGATCTAGCCCTTGGAATGAAAGTATGTTGTTACATTTTGAGTTTGGACTTATTTGGTGGATTGCAAGTCACCAAGTTAGTGACTTTATGAATTAAGACATGGAAGAGGACTTAGATCTGAGTTTGTAGCCTTTGGATCGGAGTATTAAGCACTTAATGGAAAAGTGTCTTAACAGGGCTGTACGCTGGGAGTACAAGGAGGTACGCACGGCTTACAAGCCATCAGCCAGTACGCTTAGCGTACCTAGGAGTACGCCCCGCGTACTCTGCCAGTTGGGCTTTGTGCGTATTGGGCCTCGGTGTGGGTTGTGTTTTAGATTTTAGGCCTTTAGGTCATTGTGAGCCATCAGGAGTCAGTTAATATGAGCCAAGGAATATATAATTGGGCTTTAGGGGAAGGCCCATTAAGGGATTTGGCCTAATGTAGCAAATTAGGCTATTAGTGGGCTTGGGAAGCTTACTAGTGTTGGACTTGGAATATGTATCAAGTTGGCCTAGGAGGGGTAGAATGGTCATTCTACCCTATGAGGGATTATTGTATTGGGCTCCTACTGTTAGTGAGATACGGGCCCGAGATAAGAGGAAGGTGAGTGTGGGCCTACTGCTATACCCTATGAGGGATTATTGTATGAGCTTGGATGGGGTTCCATGGCTCATTAGGGTGCCTGATGAATGTTTGCATGATAATTTATACTTGTTGTCTGTGTGATACTTATATGTGCCTGGTAGGGAGGTGGGTGTGGGCAAGGTCCCGTATTCCACCATTAGGATAGTGTGGACGGGGTTCCATATCTCATTAGTAGTATAGCAGGAGCGAGGCCCGAGATAAGAGGAAGGTGAGTGTGGGCGAGGGCCCATATCTCACTAATAGTAGGAGCTTGGAGGGGGTTCCATGGCTCACTAGTAACAGGATAGGGGCGAGGCCTTAGGATAGTAATGCATTAGGGTATGCTCAGTTTATGTGTTATGTGATATGGTTATATGTTTGCATGTGTTTAGCAAGCGGGGCCCAGAGACAGGCGGGGCCTAAAGTAAACAAATATGTATACCGAGCGGGGCTCTAAGCCAGGCTGGGCTGGGATCGGGCGGGGCCCAATGTAGCAGGAGAGGCCCGAAATAGCGAGCGTGGCCCAGTACTTGCAGTATGTGATTATGCATGGTATGTGGTGGGTTGGGGAACTCACTAAGCTTCGTGCTTACGGTTTTCTGTTTTGGTTTCAGGTACTTCCGGTAGTGGAGGGAAGAGCTCGGGGTGATCGCATGGCACACACTAGGGATGAGCAAAAGGACCGAACCGGCCGGAACCGGACTAGACCCGTGAACCGGCTTCTGCCAAAATCAAGAACCGAACCGGCCCGACGGTTCTACCGGTTCTTGTCATGTCTTCAAATGTTGGAACCGATCCTCGAAAAATAGCATCATACGGTTTCGGTTTTTGTCGGTTCTACCGGTTCCGATTCCTACCAATTCCCGGTTCCAAAAATCCACAAAAATATTGTCACAGTCCCGACCCGATCGGTTCCATCGGGTTCCGGTTCCGGCCGGTTCCCTGGTCCATATGCTCATCCCTAGCGCACACCATTGTTTATCCAACATGAAATGTTTACTTTGATAAAATAAAATGATGTTTTGGTCATGATACTCTGATTTGATATGTTTTGTATGAATGGTTGACATTTGTGGTTTGTTTGTTAAATTAAAAAAAAAACTGAAATTTTTGGTATGGAAAGTTTTAGAAAATATCTAATACCTAGTCTCATAACCATTTACCCTGTCCAAAACTTGTCCTAAAAGTTTTGGTTTCGATTTTTCCACTTGGTTTCAGGTATTAATATTATGATCATGTTTAAGTTAGTAACTAAAAAACAAAACAAAATAAAAATAAGTAAAAATAAGTAATAGATATTAACAAACGTACTGATACTATTGGGCTTTCTTTTGGGTTAATAAACATGATTTATTTTATTGGCTTTCTACGACTTTTTAATGATTGTCCAAGATTTATTGAGTAATATAAGTATTATAATTTAACTATTGATCGTTGGAGATGTCAAAAAGTCTCGTAGAATTCCGATATGAGATAATGTTTTTAAGATGTGATAATATTTTTGAAATGCGATAATATTTATTTAACAATATAATTATGTTATAAATACTTATTTTTAACCCAAAAAATAGTTTTTTAAGTCCAAAAAGTAATTTTTTTTTAATCCAATAAAAAATATTCCAAAATCAGTCGAGGGCGGAAGAATGAGGGCGGGATGAGGGTAGGGTTAGGGAGGCTGGAAATTTCGGTAACAAGGGAATGAAGAAATTTTGTTGGTGGAGATAGGGTATGCAACTTCCGTCCCGTTTGCCACTGTTAAGATCCTTAGGCTAGATTTGGACACCGGTCATTTTTGGACCACACTTCTAGAATATATATATATATATATATATATATATATATATATATATATATATATATATATATATATATATATATATATATAGTGACAAATCCAAGATCAATGTAAAAGGGTATCTCTGACAAAAAAATCGTGTAATACACAATATGAAAAAAAAAATTCCGAAAAAAATTACACTAATAAGTTTTTTTTGAGGGGTATCCCGGACTACCATAGGATACATAGTAGATCCGCCTATGTATATATATATATTGTTAAGTTGGTGTACTTTTGGTCTTCTATATATCTTTAGTATAACTATCTATGTATTCCATTTATAAAATTATAGAAGTTACAATAAACAACTATTTTTTTATAATTTTATAGTTATGGTAATCTCTTTCAATTTTTATACATTTTCAATCTAATTTATAATGGTTCATATTTTATAAATTTTTAAACACTAACTTAGAGTAAATACGTACAAAAAATTCATAATGTTATATCAAAAATAATCAAACCAAACAATTAAACAAACCCGACTGTTTAAAATCCTTACAGTTGTCCATTTGTGCTTAATTTTTGGACCAAGTTGACTAGACCGTTGGGATCATTATGTGGCTATATGCTTATATAGAATATTAGGTTAAAACCCGTGGAACCCACGGGTACTGTTTTTGAATTGAATTTAAAAATTAATTATTTAATAAAATATTATATCAATAATTCTGATAACTTATAAATTGTAATATTGAATATTTAAATAATTTTTTTTATTGGTAATTATTTAATTACTAACTAAATGGGAAGTATTTAATTAGGAATGAAGATTTTTGAAAACTATTTTTTTTTATTTATCATTCTAATTGGACATATGCAGATGATACAATACCAATGTGTGTAATGAAATTAACATAAAATACAACAATACGTAATTATAAAAAAATACAGTAATATGATGGATTAAGTGTGATCTCCTAAAATTGAATAAAACGACGTTACAAAAAAGTTGGCTACAAATTTCGAAAAACTTCCTTATAAACAACATTGAAAGTTTTATTTGTGAGTTTGCCATCTTTATCTAAAATTAATAATTTTAATCCCTCTCTACTCTGAACTCTAGATAAGGCAACATACAATTGTTCATGTGAAAAAACTGGATCTTTCAGAAACAGACCAACCTTTGACAACGATTGTCCTTAACTTTTGTTAATAGTCATTGCAAAACATACAACCAAAGGAAACTGTCTTCTTGTGAATTTGAAGGGAATCTTTTTTTCCGATGGAGTTAAAGACATTCTTGGAATAAAAGTCCGATTTCCAATATTAGTTCCAGTTATTATACGTGCCTCAATAACACGTTTGCCCAATGATAACACCTGTAGTCTTGTGCCATTACATAAGCCGTTTTTCTGATCAATATTTCTCAGTTGATTACTGGAACACCAATTTTTAAAACTAATTTATGATTTGGTAAACCGGATACTTTGAGTCCATTTAATACATCAGGAGAGTATAGATTTGCATCAAATTGATCATGGAGAAATTCGGATTCACATATGCAGTCTAAACTTAAATATTCAACTTGATCTCCTGGAAACTTCTTAAGTAAACGGTCGTTTATTTCCTGGACAACTTCATTTTTTGGAGCAAGTATCGCTCTTTCTTGGAAATAATTTATATCGCTATAGTACTCTAAAATTGAAGGATATACAAACTCAATTAAGGAACCTATAGGATCATGTGAATCATTAATGAGAATATCATTCGGAATATCGATAATCGTTTCACCGTCGTTCGGAC
This sequence comes from Lactuca saligna, assembly GCF_052625555.1. Lineage (NCBI taxonomy): Eukaryota > Viridiplantae > Streptophyta > Magnoliopsida > Asterales > Asteraceae > Lactuca > Lactuca saligna. Next base: position 95,123,645 of record NC_136424.1, on the reverse strand, counting down.
CACCAAGTTTTCCTTCTCCTATATCCAACAACCAATTTGCAAAATCTCTTATTTTTCCTATATCTGATTGATCCCTTCCAACAGTTAGCCTCATGTTTTTTTGTTAATCTATGGACTTTGCAATGTTCCCATAAATATGAAGAACTCAAAGAAGCATTTACAATGTTCTGTCTACTGCCACCCGGCACAACAGGTAGAATTTGTCTAAAATCTCCTCCAAAGACAATAACTTTCCCTCCAAATGGAATATTTGAGATGGTTGAATTTACGCACCTTAATAAATCCTTCAAAGTTCGATCTAAAGCTTCAAATGCATGCTTATGGACCATAGGTGCTTCATCCCAAATTATCAAAGAGGTTTTCCTTATTAAGCTTGCCAACTCACCGTTTGGATTTATGTTACAAAAAGAATCCTCTGTAAGCTCAAATGGAATTATAAATCGAGAGTGTGCTGTTCTACCACCTGGCAATAATAAGGAAGCAATACCACTTGAAGCAACATTTAATACAATATTTCCTTCAGATCTAATTGCTGCAGATATTGTTTTCCATAAAAAAGTTTTACCCGTTCCACCATACCCGTAAACAAAGAAGACACCTCCTTTATTTTGTTGAATAGCACTCTTGATGTTTAGGAAAATGTTCCGTTGCTCATTTGTTAATGCAAGAAACATACGATCATAGTCATTCTTTATCACGGGAATGTCGTAATCTAGTTCCTCGGTGATAAGTCGATTGTTTGAAGAAGAAACGGATTCAACATCTGGGTATGGCATGTTTTTGAAGTTTTTGAGAGTAGAGTTGTTTCGAAGTAAAATTTGTTGTATTTCGAACAAAGTTAAGTTCTTAAGTTCATCTACTCCGAGAGACAATTCTGCACGAAAATATTAAATAATTAATAAAATACGTGGTTGATATTTAATAATTTCATTACTAATTATTTAATGGGTGTTGAAAAATAAAAATAAATTAATTTTAAAAAATAAGAAAAAATGTAATACCTGCTGACTTAAATCTTCGTCGTTGGCTATATAGAATTCCATCTGCCAAATATTCCCATGTATTTTCCCAAACGATCTCTGGTTTAGACATACTATTACACATCAACAATGTAGCAAATAAAAAGCGTAGATAAAAACCAGATCCAGAATGACTTGCTTCTTTAATTGCATCAATGTATTCCTTGTCATCATCTAATAGCCCAAGTGCATAACAGGCATCTCTAAAAGAAGAATGTGTTTCTCCATTTACCGTGCGAATTTCATCAAATGATGTTGGTCCTTTTACTTTATTTAAAAGAATCCTTAAGAAATATGCTTCACCTAGTTTAGGTGAAACTGAATGAATTCTACCGATGGCTTTTCCTACTTTCCTTCGCTTCCAAAACCGACCATTTAATATCCAAACAAACTTTGTAGGGAATTCAACATATGTGAGTTTTCGTGCTTCACTGTCGATTGCATTACACTCCATCCAAGCTGTGAACTTTGAAGCGGCAACAGAAGGTTTGTCAAGAACATCATCAATATCATCATCTTCGCCATATACAATCTGTTGTTGATTAGGAAGATGAAAAGGTAGTCTAACAACAGAAGGATATCTGCAATGAACATCATATCTAAAAATTCGCCATGATGCTTCACATGCTGATAAATATCTACAATCGTAATATTCAGCTATTTCATCGACCGCATCATTATTTTCACATTCATTGTTGGTTGGTACAACAGCAACTGTAGCTCTATCAGGACCCTTATTTATGTATTTAAACAAATACTTTATAGAAGATCCCTGATTGCACCATTCAATATTAATATGTGCCTGATATCTTTTCAATAGATATTTGTTGTATGGAACAACATTTCTATTATCCAACCTTACACCTGATTTTTCTACAAAATGACCATCGTTTCTTCGCCTATATAACGGAAAACCATTCTGATCAACAGAAGAATGATTAATGAATTGTTTTGGAAAGTTTTTAGAGCACTTTTTATCCACCATGCATGGACAATTCATATTTTCAGCTCCACATGGACCATGAATCATAAACTCATTTACAAGTGAATACAATTCAGGATCTTCAATTCTGTCTGGTATCTCTGCTGAAATTATTGGATCGATAAGTTCAACAGTTGGTAGCTTGTTGTCAGAATGCATGAATAGACATATATGACTATGCGGCAAACCTCTTTTTTGAAATTCAATGGTATAAACATCTGTAAAAGAATTTGACAAAAAATAAAAGAGAATGTGATTAGATATCAAAACATATTTAAAATATAATAATAAGATCAATGTTTTATAAAAAAATTAAAAATATAGTTTTAATTACATGCTTGAACTTTGCCGAAAATTTGATTCTCCCTTAAGTCTTTAATGAATGCATCAAGCTTGATCTTAAACAACCTACATAGTATATCAGGTCTGTCTTCTGGTTGAAGTGAAGTATCCTTAAGAAACCTTTTAATCTCAGGTCATTTGGGATTACACGTAAAGGTTATGAAGAAATTAGGATATCCAAACCATTTACATAGTGACATGGCATCCAAATAGTTTTGCAGCATATAACGTGCACCTCCGGTAAAGGATGAAGGTAATATGACACGTTGGCCGACATTCGAGATATCAGTCGTTCCTTGAGCTTTTTGGTTACGTAAATTTTCATAAGAATCACATCTAAGAACATGTTGTTGCCTACGTATGTAGTACATTCTCTCCGTTTCCATCATAGTATGGGCATCTACCAGAAATTGTTGAAACAACCTTCTTGAATTAAGTATGAGAGAGAACGAATGATCTCTATCTTGAATCCTATAAGCGAAATATTCTCTCATTGTACATTTCGCACGCTTGCTGTTGGTCGTAAATGACACACCTCTATGAAGAATGTCAACACTATAACCATCATCCCCATATGGAAATAGCAATGGATATTGGAGAGGAAGGTACGAAGGATGCAATTCACTGATACGTTGTAGACAACCATTTTTTGTTTGAACGACGATATCCCTCTTTTCGATTGAATCCGAAATGTCACCAATTATTAAAGCAGCAACCTCAGAAGCAGTCGGTAGGTTATATGTTCTTCCATCTTGCTCCCTTCTCCCGATAAGTCGTAATTTCATATCAACTTCTGGATTTTTTTGAAAAGTATCTCTTACCATTCTATAAGATCTAACCAAGACATTATTTGAATCCAACATCACCTTAATATCTTTAACAATATCACTATCAGTTGATGTTGATTGATCTTTGTCACCACTAAAATAAATAAATTTATACATAATATTAGTAATATATACATAATATATATATAATAATAATAATAATAGATTATGAATAAGAAGTTTGAGAAAATACCGAAAACATCTTTGTCTATTTGTAATTTCGTTGTCAGTTTCATAAATGTATAACTGAGAGAATTTTGGTTCCGATCCTTTTGCTGGCAAAAGACTTCCAATACTATGATAATTTTGACCACCCAATCTGAAAATGTAAGGAGCGTTTCCTCTATTGATTGAAGAGTCAATTTTACCACCCATCGACGTGAAAGAAAACATTGAATTGTAACGTCGAATGTTTTTCATGAAGTGTTTGCTTTTTGAATCCATATTTCGAAACATTCTTTCATAAGTAGGGGGTGCATTCTTTAAGTCTGGAAGTTGAACTTTTCCGTAACCACAACATAATGAATAATCCGTGTTCCCATTTTCTTTACCTCTAATGGATTCATTTCTCCATAACTTTGCACGACATGTTTGACATACAACATCTTGATCACCATGATCCAAATATTCTGTAAAATAAAAGCGTTGAATAAAATATCAATGAATTTTATAATTATATAGAACATAGTATCTGAAATGTAAAATGGATTTTATTTTTTCATTACCATTTGAGATACCAACTATACGATTTTCATTGTTCACTTGATGTATATTTTCTACATCTTCTGTCAAATCAATCAATGGGATAGGGGATAAATGTCTTGTCTTCGTTTTTAATTTATGACATCCTGGATTTAACTTGATTGATGATGAAGAAGTTGTTACTGTAGATGCATTTTTTGATGTCATATCATTTGAAAGTACATGGTACTGTCTTTTCTTTGCTAACTTGGAAGTAATATATTTATCGAAACCAATGTTATCTGAATAAAATAAAAATAAAATAGTTAACTAAATAAATAAATATTTACATAATGGATAATAGTATATTTTAAAAACCATAAATAATTACCATTCGTAATGTTAGATAACGGATTTATAACATTTGTAATGTTAGAAAATGAAGTTCTAACATCTGTAAAGGAAGGACAGTATTGTATGGTTGTGTTATGCTTTGCAGGTGTTGTAAATGAATTGACATTTTGAGTTTGACGAACAATGTTGGTTGATTGATCTGCAAATAGAAATAACTTATAAAACTTGTAAATATATGTATTCAACTATATAATAGTAAAAGATGGAATATAAAATACTAATACAGTTATAGTTAATGGTTTTTTTGAAGAGATGTTGTAATGATATACTTGGAACGTTTGGTATTGTTTTTATTTTCTTCGATCTTTTATTTTCCAAATATATTTTTCTTTGTCTTCTTTTCTCTTTGGCCTGCATGTGGTACATGTTACTGTTGTTTTCTGCATAAGAAGACATAGGTTAGGAAATGAAATGTGAAATTATGTACATAATATGTTTATATAATACAATTGAAGTTAGTTAGAATTAAATGAATAATGATAATAAAGTAAATGTATTTAAAAAGTTACCTTTATTAATTTGTTTATTAAAATGTTAGCATCATAACTCATCATCCTCATTTCCAACCTAGGGTTTATTCGATTTAAATCTACTGTTTCCCCAATTTCAACCAATCGTGGGTTCGGATGATATCAGGGGTTAAAACCCTAGATCTCCATGGAATCAATGAAGGTAAAATTGTGTGATACACGATAATCGTGATGATTATAAATTGCTTATTGATCTTATGTATCTATTCAAGATTATATTTTTACAATTAGAAAAACATCTATTCCAGCATATTGATTATTGTTGTAAATTTCAACCATAAATTCATAGAGAAAACAAAGTGATCTAAACTGATAATACTAACCTGACATATGGATATGGAAATCTTGCAGGTAGAACTGGAATGAGGATTACAACTTTAACGAAGCAGTTTGATGTAAGCTTAATGAAAAAAAAATCGCAGAAACAATTGAACATTAAGAAGACGAATGAGGTGTTTCAAAATTTTGGATTTCACGTTTTGAGTTAAAGTTATATGCTTGAATATTGGAAAAAGATTACGATTATATGATTTTATTGTTGTTGGATCTTTATTAGATATAATTTTCTTCCTGATTTTTTGGAATTTAAAAGATTACAACTAAAAATTAGTTTAATATTCAAATTTCATCTAAAAAAGGAGTATAGAATATTAGAAAATAGTTGGTTGAATATAGGTTATTTACAGAAGATAAGTAAATATGCTGCAACCATTACAAAAATGTATGAATTAATTTTAGAGAATCAAAGATATAAATTTTATTTACAATTGGTTATTGATTATTTATTAAAAATAACATATTTATCGTGACAAAAATAATAGTTATTATAAATAATAGACATAAATGTTCCATGTTTAAAATAATCAACATAAAGATGCGAAGGTGATTATGGTTAATATTCATTATTGGAGTCAAATGCAGTTCACGTGTAAAAGCAAAAATGTTCGCATTTGGTAATACAAGTCAAAATTGGGTTTCGCATATGAGGTTGTATGGATTGGGGTTAAAGATGCGAAGGTGATTATGGTTAATATTCATTTCGTATTTGGTGAGACAAACAACTCAAATGCGAATGAACTAAAAAAAAATGACTGGAACATGCGAAGAAAAAGGGTGAATGAAGAATGTGAATTTTACAGTAGAATGCGAATTGGGGAAGAAAGCTAAGAATTTCGCATTTTTATTATACAAATTGATTGATTGATTGATTTGTCTTAATTGTTAATTGCGATATATGAAATACTTATCAAGTTAGGGGCAATATCGTCATTTTGAAGTAAAATAAGCCTTGGTTATTAAATGAATCATACGAAGGATCTGTTATTTGATTTTGGAATTGGGGCGAATAATCGAACCATTTGGAGTTGTGAATTTGATTTTGAAAAGCCAATCAGTTGGGTTCGCATATAAAACAGATAAGTTTTGATTTTGGATTAGCAATTGGGTTAATTGGTTTATTGATTGAGGGACGATTCGTGAAGAAAAATGCGAAGTCAAGAAGGACTGTGAAATGTGATTTGTTCAATATTGGAGTCAAATGCAATTCACGTGTAAAAGCAAAAATGTTCGCATTTGGTAATACAAATCAAAATTGGGTTTCGCATATGAGGTTGTATGGATTGGGGTTAAAGATACGAAGGTGATTATGGTTAATATTCATTTCGTATTTGGTGAGACAAACAACTCAAATGCGAATGAACTAAAAAAAAATGACTGGAACATGCGAAGAAAGAGGGTGAATGAAGAATGTGAATTTTACAGTAGAATGCGAATTGGGGAAGAAAGCTAAGAATTTCGCATTTTTCTTATACAAATTGATTGATTGATTGATTTGTCTTAATTGTTAATTGCGATATATGAAATACTTATCAAGTTAGGGGCAATATGGTCATTTTGAAGTAAAAGAAGCCTTGGTTATTAAATGAATCATACGAAGGATCTGTTATTTGATTTTGGAATTGGGGCGAATAATCGAACCATTTGGAGTTGCGAATTTGATTTTGAAAAGCCAATCAGTTGGGTTCACATATAAAACAGATAAGTTTTGATTTTGGATTAGCAATTGGGTTAATTGGTTGGTTTATTGATTGAGGGACGATTCGTGAAGAAAAATGCGAAGTCAAGAAGGACTGTGAAATGTGATTTGTTCAATATTGTAGTAAAATGCAGTTCACGTGTAAAAGCAAAAATGTTCGCATTTGGTAATAAAAATCAAAATTGGGTTTCGCATATGAGGTTGTATGGATTGGGGTTAAAGATACGAAGGTGATTATGGTTAATATTCATTTCGTATTTGGTGAGACAAACAACTCAAATGCGAATGAACTAAAAAAAAATGACTGGAACATGCGAAGAAAGAGGGTGAATGAAGAATGTGAATTTTACAGTAGAATGCGAATTGGGGAAGAAAGCTAAGAATTTCGCATTTTTCTTATACAAATTGATTGATTGATTGATTTGTCTTAATTGTTAATTGCGATATATGAAATACTTATCAAGTTAGGGGCAATATGGTCATTTTGAAGTAAAAGAAGCCTTGGTTATTAAATGAATCATACGAAGGATCTGTTATTTGATTTTGGAATTGGGGCGAATAATCGAACCATTTGGAGTTGCGAATTTGATTTTGAAAAGCCAATCAGTTGGGTTCACATATAAAACAGATAAGTTTTGATTTTGGATTAGCAATTGGGTTAATTGGTTGGTTTATTGATTGAGGGACGATTCGTGAAGAAAAATGCGAAGTCAAGAAGGACTGTGAAATGTGATTTGTTCAATATTGTAGTAAAATGCAGTTCACGTGTAAAAGCAAAAATGTTCGCATTTGGTAATAAAAATCAAAATTGGGTTTCGCATATGAGGTTGTATGGATTGGGGTTAAAGATACGAAGGTGATTATGGTTAATATTCATTTCGTATTTGGTGAGACAAACAACTCAAATGCGAATGAACTAAAAAAAAATGACTGGAACATGCGAAGAAAGAGGGTGAATGAAGAATGTGAATTTTACAGTAGAATGCGAATTGGGGAAGAAAGCTAAGAATTTCGCGTTTTTCTTATACAAATTGATTGATTGATTGATTTGTCTTAATTGTTAATTGCGATATATGAAATACTTATCAAGTTAGGGGCAATATGGTCATTTTGAAGTAAAAGAAGCCTTGGTTATTAAATGAATCATACGAAGGATCTGTTATTTGATTTTGGAATTGGGGCGAATAATCGAACCATTTGGAGTTGCGAATTTGATTTTGAAAAGCCAATCAGTTGGGTTCACATATAAAACAGATAAGTTTTGATTTTGGATTAGCAATTGGGTTAATTGGTTGGTTTATTGATTGAGGGACGATTCGTGAAGAAAAATGCGAAGTCAAGAAGGACTGTGAAATGTGATTTGTTCAATATTGTAGTAAAATGCAGTTCACGTGTAAAAGCAAAAATGTTCGCATTTGGTAATAAAAATCAAAATTGGGTTTCGCATATGAGGTTGTATGGATTGGGGTTAAAGATACGAAGGTGATTATGGTTAATATTCATTTCGTATTTGGTGAGACAAACAACTCAAATGCGAATGAACTAAAAAAAAATGACTGGAACATGCGAAGAAAGAGGGTGAATGAAGAATGTGAATTTTACAGTAGAATGCGAATTGGGGAAGAAAGCTAAGAATTTCGCATTTTTCTTATACAAATTGATTGATTGATTGATTTGTCTTAATTGTTAATTGCGATATATGAAATACTTATCAAGTTAGGGGCAATATGGTCATTTTGAAGTAAAAGAAGCCTTGGTTATTAAATGAATCATACAAAGGATCTGTCATGACAATTTTTGAATTGGGGCGAATAATCGAACGATTTGGAGTTGCGAATTTGATTTTGAAAAGCCAATCAGTTGGGTTCGCATATGAAAACAGATAAGTTTTGATTTTCGATTAGCAATTGGGTTAATTGGGTTATTGATTGAGGGACGATTCGTGAAGAAAAATGCGAAGTCAAGAAGGACTGTGAAATGTGATTTGTTCAATATTGGAGTCAAATGCAGTTCACGTGTAAAAGCAAAAATGTTCGCATTTGGTAATACAAATCAAAATTGGGTTTCGCATATGAGGTTGTATGGATTGGGGTTAAAGATACGAAGGTGATTATGGTTAATATTCATTTCGTATTTGGTGAGACAAACAACTCAAATGTGAATGAACTAAAAAAAAATGACTGGAACATGCGAAGAAAGAGGGTGAATGAAGAATGTGAATTTTACAGTAGAATGCGAATTGGGGAAGAAAGCTAAGAATTTCGTATTTTTATTATACAAATTGATTGATCGATTGATTTGTCTTAATTGTTAATTGCGATATATGAAATACTTATCAAGTTAGGGGCAATATATTTTATTTGAGTTATAACCAAAATCAACTAACTTGTCCAATTTAAAACAATAAAAGTATCCAAAAATATTCAAAACCAATAATATTTGACATCCTAAATACCCCAAAATAAAAATCATACCAAGCAATTAAAATATCTTTATAACCAAACAAATGATCAAAATATATTAAATGTGTCTTATAACCGATAGACACTCACTTTTCAATTTTTGGAATCAAGAGTGGAGTTTCCTCTGCGGTTGACTTTCTTTTAGCCTTAGTTGAACTTACATCATATCCAGAATCAACATCATAAATTTCTTGAAGGTTGCGCTTCAAATCACTTGATATTTTGCAAGGACTTGTTGCGGTTGACTTATCAACTGTTGAGGGTGTAAAACTGTCGTTTGTTTGTGAGATCACATCCTAATTTAAAAAAAAAATGTTTGATTCCTAAAAAAAATAACTAATATAATTAAAAGTTTATAAAATAAAATGAAAAACCTTTTGAACAGGCTGTACAACATCATCGGATTCCAAAGCAACTTGATTTAAGGCGACATATTGATTACTCTAAAAAATAAAATGGAAATATGTTAATCGTTATGTACTTTAACATTAAAGAATTGTAAATTTTCAACAATAAAAAATTACATACCATAAGTTCTATTTTACTTTCCAATTCACAAACAATGGACATATCTTCTGTAACTCTAAGAACTGTGTAGATGTTATTATAGTTGTTGACATTGTATTCTGTAATATCTACAACAAAACCAAACTTGCGGTTTTTCAACACATTAAGTTGCATTGGAAATAGGGCATCACTGTCTCCGGCCTGTAAGATATATTTTAATAAATTAAAAAAATTAAGTAAATGTTTTCTGATTTTAAAGGTATGAATAATATACCGCATCATGTATCTTTTTCAACTCGTAGGCACTTATATTTAACAACCTCCTTGCTTCCCTATCAAAAAGAGTCAATCCAATGGTTCCAGTACAATCTTGTACGTTAATTGGAATTATATACCTAAAACAAAAAATAATTATGTCATTGTTAGTGTTGTTTTAAGATTGACAAAATTAATAGAAATAAATATGTCTATACTTTATAACTGACTGAAATTCAGATTTTTTGCATTGTGCATTTGTACACTCGACAACCATAGTTTCGGAAATTCCCTCAGGGTTGGTATACGAATGATTGGTTTTGGGAACAGGGATAACTTTTTTTCCACATTTTTTGCATGCTTCATAATACCATGGTAGATTCTGCCTTATATTAACAATGGAAGCAACTAATAAAAACTTCATTTCCTGTATCATATAAAATGTAAAAATTATTAAAATAAATTATGCAAAAATAAAATGTAAAACATATAAAATAATGCAATATACCTTAATTGGTTCGGATCTCACAGATTGTTTTTAATGGAAAATTGCCCTTAAAGTCATCTGTATATGAAGAAGAGTAGCTTTGAAGTGTAGTTATGCTTTTTTCAGTTATACCGAAATTGTCATGACATTTCAACCTGTAATGTTTAATTTAGATTCATGAATATTAGGTGTTGTGTTTTTTTTTAAGTTAAAATACATTATAAAAAAATAAAAAACAATTGGAAACTAACTTATTTTTAAACTCATTTATTTCATAAATGTCAGAATTTATGAACAATTTCGTTACTTCAAAATGACTTTTAGCTTCACCAAGACCTGTAAAAAATGTATATCCAATTATTAAAATTTATATAAAAACAGTAATTATAAACATCTATATATAAAGACTGAATACAAACCATTCCAAATGTTTAGCTTCAAAAACTGCATCACGATAACAACAAAATTAACAGTCGGGTTATTTTTTAGGTATTCTGAAATTTGATATGCTTGACTTCCAAAAATAGTAACCTTCAGATGTACAGAACTAAATAAACCATAAAATAGTATATTAATATTAATTTGTGATTAATTAAAGATAATAAATAATAAATAAATAATACAATATAATCTCACTCTAGGTTGCTAAGAGTGACTTTTATATAATGCTTGGATGGTACTGGATTTGAAGTTTCAAGAGGCCTAAATGACACGATATGTCCAATAACATCTACACAACAGATACCACAAAAAAATAAAAGTTTAGGATTAAATTCGTAATATTTAAATAATAAAATGTATAACCAAAAAAACAAATGATAAAAAATGATTTTATTAATATTTTATGACTAACCAAAGAATGTGTCTTTTGGGCATGTTTGTTCTATGATAGAATTAAAGTCAACAAACATAAATCCATTGACCGGACCCGAGAAATCATCACATTTTTTTAGGATGCTTTTCCAATCCAAAGTTAAGGTCTGTTTATGACATGTATAACTAAAACCATTAGTAACAGCAGCCATATTGGGTTTTATAACTATATAACTTTCATCTTCCTTTAAAAGATGACGAAATCTGGAGAAATTCTGATTGAAGACACGAGCTTGGTATTGTGTACCCTGTTTAAAAAAAAATTAAAAATTATTATGTTCATGAAACATGTCTAATATTGAATGATGAATAAAAAATATATCAAATACAACAAACCTCCTCATCCATGATGATCATTTCAATGGAACAAACTTTATTATTTCTGACAAAGTTCCAAATTTTAAGCACCCGAACCTTGATATGCGATTTTTCATCTATCTGGTCAATGTTATTTAGGTAAACCTTATTTCCTATTTCCATTTTCTGCAATAAATTTAATCATTATAGAATTGTAAGGAAAATTAGCAACCTTTTAAATTAACAGCAAATCAAAGTAAATGAAACAGCAAAACAAAAAAAACATATTGTAATAGTTAAAGCTTTGAGGTTGTATGGATTGGGGTTAAAGATGTTCGCATATTGGAGTCAAATGCAGTTCACGTGTAAAAGCAAAAATGTTCGCATTTGGTAATACAAATCAAAATTGGGTTTCGCATATGAGGTTGTATGGATTGGGGTTAAAGATGCGAAGGTGATTATGGTTAATATTCATTTCGTATTTGGTGAGACAAACAACTCAAATGCGAATGAACTAAAAAAAAATGACTGGAACATGCGAAGAAAGAGGGTGAATGAAGAATGTGAATTTTACAGTAGAATGCGAATTGGGGAAGAAAGCTAAGAATTTCGCATTTTTATTATACAAATTGATTGATTGATTGATTTGTCTTAATTGTTAATTGCGATATATGAAATACTTATCAAGTTAGGGGCAATATGGTCATTTTGAAGTAAAAGAAGCCTTGGTTATTAAATGAATCATACGAAGGATCTGTTATTTGATTTTGGAATTGGGGCGAAAATTAGCAACCTTTTAAATTAACAGCAAATCAAAGTAAATGAAACAGCAAAACAAAAAAAAACATATTGTAATAGTTAAAGCTTTGAAGAACAGTTTTTTTTAAAGAAAATAAAGTTCTCATTTTTATTACTAATTTCGTATTTTGTAATCATTTTCATTAAACGTCTTTTAAACTGAAAAGGTAGAAGAAGAACATGATTAAGAAGAATTAGCAAAAGGAAGAAGAAGAACATCACTAATAAAATGAAAAATGATAGAAACTGGTAAATCAGACAATTAAGAGGTTAGAAATATTAGTAATGCTGATATTTTAATATACTAACCTGATATTATAATTTTTGAAGCGTTGCAGAATCAAGAAGAATGAAAAAGAATACGTTTGCAAATATTACTATGGAGCAGAATTCGTCTGGAGCAGAATGGTAAAAAGAAAATAACCGTATGAATGCTATTTACGTTTGAATAAATAAGAATAAGAATTAAGAAGATTACGTTTGAAAAAGATAAATATTGCAGATTTTTAGGGATTTAATTTGCAATCAAAATAAACAAACTTTCAAAATTAATGCGTGTTTTTCGAATCTGAAGATTGATTAACATATTTGTTTGCAGATTTTTCCGGAATTATTGATTTTGGATTGTATGGCATTTACGTAAATATAGATGAATAAAATGAGCGGGAAAACTCTATTTTGGAGGTCTTATAGATTGACACGTGGCAGAGTTCTACTTATTTATTAGAATTATAATAGATATCATTGAGTTTATATAGAATTTTATCATATAAATAAATGTACATAATATATAAACACGTATAAGATTGAATTCTTACGTATCACATTCACATATATCTAGCTAAAAGTGTAATAAAATTTATTTATTATTACACATTTACATTATAAATGGAAGTAAACAACAAAATTTTATCTTATTTATTATTACACATTTACATTATAAATGGAAAACAAAATTTTATCCATGCATGCAAAATAAGAACTAAACGAATCAGTTGCTAAAAAAAGGAGTGAAACCCGGTCTCCACCACTCAACCACGTATCTCTCACTCTCACTAACTGAATCGTCCACCACCATCTTCACTTACAAAACAACCACCATTCTCTTCCATTTTTAGGGTTCTTCAAACTAATTGATCACCTCTCTCGATAATTAATCAAACACAATTAACATGGCAGTAAAGCTATCCAAAATGCAGAAGAAGGTTAACTACGATGCCAAACTCAGCAAGCTTCTCGATCATTACACACAGATACTCGTAGTCGGTGCAGACAATGTGGGATCCAACCAGTTACAGTGCATAAGACAAGGACTCAGAGGAGACTCCATTGTTCTAATGGGTAAGAACACCATGATGAAGAGAACCATTCGTCTCCATGCTCAGAAAACCAACAACAGCGAAATCCTTAACCTAGTTCCTCTTCTTGTGGTGCGTACCTTCTTCAGACTCCATTCAATTGATACTTTGATTTTTTTCCTTTTTGATGTATAATTATTGATTAATCGATTTTGAATCAGGGGAATGTGGGATTGGTGTTTACGAAAGGAGATCTTAAGGAAGTGAGCGATGTTGTTGCTAAGTATAAGGTTTACGAAATTAAATTCTATCACTTCAGTCATGTTTCCATGTGTACGTATCAGATATGTTAATCAGATTGTAACCATGGCTTCATTTTCCAGGTTGCAGCACCTGCACGTGTTGGTCTCGTTGCACCAATTGACGTCATTGTTCCTCCAGGAAACACCGGATTAGATCCATCGCAAACTTCATTTTTCCAGGTAATTTGTTTTTCATTTTCTTAACTCATCAATGGGACTCAAAACTTAAAAACGATAATCACTAATTAATCTCTCCCCCTTCGATGATCTGAATATATAAACACTAGGTTCTTAACATTCCGACGAAGATTAACAAAGGAACAGTGGAAATTCTAACTCCGGTGGAGCTAATTCAGAAGGGTGAGAAGGTGGGTTCATCGGAAGCTGCTCTTCTCACAAAACTAGGAAGAAAACCCTTCTCGTATGGCTTAATTGTTCATTCGGTTTATGAAAACGGATCAGTGTTCAGTCCAGAAGTTCTTTACCTCACAGAAGATGATCTCATTGAAAAATTCAGCACTGGACTTTCTCAAGTTGCTGCCTTTTCATTGGGCATTAACTACCCTTCCTTAGCTGCAGCTCCACATATGATCATCAATGGTTACAAGAACTTGCTATCTGTTGCTGTTGCTACTGAGTACACTTTCAAACTTGCTGAGAAAGTCAAGGAGTATTTGAAGGTGAAAACTCTTTCTTTGATTTTTGATGTTAAGTGGGTTAATATTTTGAAATACGAGTAATAATATTTAAGTTTGATATGAATATACGATCGTCAATGGCAGGATCCAAGCAAATTTGTAACAGCAACAGCACCAGTTTCTGTTGCTAAAGATTCAAGTGCACCAGCAGCTGTGGAAAAGGAGCAGAAGAAGGAAGAACCACAGGAGTCATCTGAGGAGGAAGGTGGTTTAATGGGGTTGTTTGATTGAAGGCTAGTTTTTACGTATTTATCTGTGTTTATTACTTATTAGTTGTTCCCATTTGATTTGAACATTGTATCAAGATTTAGTCTTTGATCTATTAATAAACAGATTTCATTCCTATGTTTTGGTGCTTTTAATTGCTATGCTATAATTTAAAAAAGAAATTGAAAGAATGGAGTTTTTCATAAATCGATATCTACACACGGAAAATCACAAATTTCTGTTTGGATATGTGAATAAGAATTTGTGTAATTTCTAGTACTTCAATGTCAGCGAAAAGAGAAATTAGAAGGGAGGAGGAAGAGCACATACTTGAAATTGGCAAGAGACAGCCGCAGCCGCCGGAAAAAATGGAAACCGTGGGTGATGAGCAGATCGAAATCACCGGTATGAGGAACATCGACTGTCGGCTAGTTTGAGGTGTTCAATTTTTTATGGAACAACAACATAAGTTTGTTGTTTTAAGGTTTGGTATAGCCGGTTTCAAACAAGGCCATTTTCATAAAATTTCAAACTCTTTTAAGAGACACTCTCAGTGTTTTACATTTGATTTTTAGTTGAACCTGTCGAATGACCTGTGTCGTCGACCTTCGAATTGTCGAGCTGCTCAGTTTGCTTCGAAAATGAGTTGTTTTTAAGAGACCAAGTGAAATCCAACTATCTATGTCCGAACAGTTTTTTATCGGTTCTATCACACGTGTTCAACCCGATTTTTGAACCGATCTTGTCTTTGGTTCCTCTCTAACCGATTCAACCAACCGATTTGAATCGGTTTTTAAAACCGGTGATTTTAGATTTAAATATGTGATTATAAAAATTTAATATTCGGAAAAAAAAAAGATCCAAAAGAACTATTAAAAAAGATTAAAATTTTAATTAGATCATTCATGATTATCAACTCGGTTTTATTTATCTAACAATATAAATATTTTTTAAATAATTAGTTTTTTTTTTATAAAATTGAAATTGATCGATGGTCTTGTAATAATTTATTGATATTGTTAAAAAAAAAATTCAATTTGCATAAGAGGTTCAAAATCAAAATTTTCATATGATTTTTTTTTTTTTTTTTTTTTTAACTCAATACATATGGGTAAACAGAGCAACAACACATATAGATTTGGTCTCTCAAATTGGAAATAGCTATTTTACCTTTAATATTTCTTTTTAACTTTTTTATTATTTTTTTAGTATTTTAAAAATTATACAAAAAATAAAAAATAAAATTCTACCAAACCTCTTTCTATTTTCTTCTCTCTCCCCCCTTATATTTATCTCTCTCCGGATAATCTTTATCTTCTTTTATGCTTTTTTGGAGAAAAATACATGTAATGATACAAATATAAACGCATATGCCAAACACTTATATCCTTCAAAAATTCCTAAACCAAACTTGCTAATAAAAAAAGGTACAAGCTAACTATATAATTGATTAAGAAAAGAAGGGGTGTGTCTCCATTTATCTCTTTATTTTTTGCTATCAAAATATACGCATAAAGAGACCGTCAAAAAACCTGGTTCTTCAATTTTTTTCTCCGACCTTCAAGAACCAAACTCATGTTCATAAATATATACACACAAATATAAGAAATCCCAAAAAGTGCCTTAGGCTCTTTCATCATTTCATCCAAACCTGGTGATCAATTAGTGAAATAATGAACCTTGTTCGCCGCATTCGAAAACGCACCCCCTTTTTGATTTTGTTAGGCTAAACAAAAAGCAGACCGAAATATTAAAGACAAGTTAGTGATGATGAAAATGATGGCGGATTCATGGCAACGATAAGTAAGTCATGACGAATAGAGTTATCGTCTCTTGCGGTGGATCTGAAGAGTTCATAACATGTACACGATCCATTAATCCATCACTTGCCTCACCTAAACATGTGAACAATAACTCTGTCATATTTTCTCCAATGAATAAAACTCTTATGCATCGTCTAATTTGAATTGTATGACTTCATATTTCTGTCCAATTAAAACTTCGTGATGAGATTTCCTTTCACTTGGTCAAATTTGACAATACAACAAGCACGATATTATAAGAATCACATCCATAATAATATTGCTATTATTAGAAATGTAATTAAAATACTTTTATGCCATTTCAAAGAAATAAAAATAGGCAACTATGTAATCCAAAACTTCACCTTTTATTTGAAATAATACAAAAAATGGAACTTGTCCTTACAATGTATAAAATGAAAAACTATGTTTCCAAACATCTTTAAATAAAACTCTATTAAAATATCTTAACTCGTTAGTAGTAGCTCTAAACTCTAACCATCAAGCTGTGTGAAAAAAGTCCATCTCTTACGATCAGAATTAGCTTGCTCTATTCAAGCTTCCTTATTTCTCTTAGATCTTACAATACTATCAAAATGTGATCATCACATCATATATTAGAAGTCTATGAATAGGAACTCATAAAACAATGGAGTTAGATAATGGATGTACTTGAAGTAGAGTCACACAAATTAACTTTACTATCTCTAAGATGTTTTGGACAACTTTGATTCCAATGTCCCTTTAGTTGGCAGTAGAAACAAATGAATTCATTTGTATCAACACATGGTATGATCTCAGAACAAGCCTTTCTTTTTACCATTTGATCAAATTGTTTGAAATTGGCCGATCTCTTTCTATTGGGAGGAAAAACCTTTTCTTGATTACCATTGTCAACATCCAATGAACTTTCAGGATTAGATCGTTCAATCATTTATGCTTCGGTTGTACACTTAAGCATCTCTGCTTCTATAGTTATCAACAACTCAGTTAGATCAGTTAGGGTCACATCGAGATTCTTCATATGAAAGTTTTCAACGGACTGGCCATATGACGTAGGAAGCGAAATACCAAATCCTTGGCTTACTCATTCCAAATTTTGATACCCATTCTTCCGAGTCTGTCAAATTTATGATTTTATTTTAAGAACATGCACACACATATAATTTACATCTTTGTGTTTACATGCTAATAGGGATTGAGTAGCTTCATATCTTTCAACTTGAGTAAAATGTAATGTTGGGAGAGCCACATGAGGAGGTGGAAGAGTTGAAGATAGATGATGTCCAGTTCCATAATTTCCTAAGGAAGGGAAAACAATTTCACCTTGATTTGAAATCGGAAGACCATATCTAGAAGATTGAGGAAAAACATTTTCATAAGAATGAGGAAGACCATTTCTATCTTCATAAGGCATCTAAAAATGGAAAAAATAAAATTAAAGTTAGTTGATTTTTATTCTTAGTTATTACCTAAAATATAAGGCTAAGATCCATATTTTCGATTCGAACTTTGAAGAGGGATGCTGTAATCAAATTGTGAATCTGTTTTAGGTAGGTAAGCCTTTTACCAATTTTAATCTTATGAAACTCCTAGATCTTTTGAGATTAACTGAATCTTATTGGTTGTGACAACCCGAAATTTCTAACTTGTACAACCATTCAATTCAATCAAAGTCATATTTGTTTTTGCTATCTTTTAGCATTTTTTAGGGTCTGTTTGAGTGTCTAAATCCTAGTACATTCAAGGATTTGGTGTTAGGAAGTATCTGCTAGAGTTCATGGTGCAACATTTAAGCTGGGAAACTCCAAGTCTTGGATTTTACGACCGTAAACTAGAGATTACGGTCGTAATCTCTTGGCTGGCGGTAAACTCCTCCCATATATATGATATTCCTTCATTTTTCACCATTTCTCACACTTCCAACTCAAGAAATTTGATTCTCTCTCAACTATCATCAAGAGTTTTCATCTTGATCTTCAAATATGTAAGTGTTTCTTCCATTTATTAGTTGGTAGATTACTTAATTTAGTAAAACCCTATGATTTCATCCATGATTTCATCTCTTTTGGGTAGATCTTCAAATCTTCATCATTTACACCAAGAAAACCAACAACACATACTAGTTTTTGGACTGTGAACACCCCTTTTAAGCTTCAAAACGTAAGTATCCTTTCATACGCTAGTTATTCTTTAGAAGCTCTTGGATCACACCCTTGAAAACAACCATTCCCCAAGAACATTAAGAGTTTACGACCATGAGTATCTCCTTTGGCCGTAAACCCCTATGAAGAACACCATTGGCCGTGAACCTCATTGACCGTAAACCCTTCTCATGATCTTCATTGACCAAAAACTCCCTTGACCGTAAACTCCCTTGGCCGAAAACTCAATTGGCCGTAAACACCATGGCAGTGAACTCCATGGGCGTGAACACCTTTGTGTGGCCGTAAACCCCTTTAATGCAATCATATGTGATTGTACCACTTCAATATAAGTGTTTCATATTCCCTAAGGTGGTTCCCTAGTGTAATTAGTTGGTATATACACTAATTATATACATATATGTGTTATTATATGCTTGATAGGATCTGTTTGTGCTCGAGACTTCACTTGACACTCAGCATCCTATATCGATCTTACATTCGAATCACTCACTGCAGGTGAGTTCATACCCTTTAATCTACCTTTTAAATGATTTTAAATGTTTTTATGGGGGGGGGGGGGGGGGGAATACAAGTTGAAAACATTATAGTTATTGTATCAATCACATGTGATTAATAACTATCAAATAAATGGATTTCTTATACTTCAAGTTGCTTTATCAAACAAAATATTTCAGAACATTGTATCAAACTCTTTTATATGCTAAACTCTTTAACAAACTCTTTTAAACTTATACATTGTCAAAATCATGTCTAAACAGACATAGTTATATAAATAAGGTTGAAAGGACTTATGACTATAACTCGTTCTATTTCCTGTTCCTTGTTTGGTTATGGACTTAGGGTATCGGCTGTTTGTTCGAGGGTCGTTTAAATCTTAGTTATATATTATGTATATGTGTATAGATATAAAAGTTCTTACATCATCTTTGGGCAACAAAGGTGTACAAACATACTCAATTATTCAAACAACATTACTAGTAAACTATAATAGGTATAGTTTAGAGGTCTACTACTCACTATTTCTAGTACAATGAAACATACAAGATTCAGTTTATACATGAGTCAGTTCAAACATACTATAATGAGAAACAAGGAGGTACATACTATACATTATACAAAGAGAACATACAATACACTAGAATATAGAAAACATACTATACACTATACAGAGAGAACATACAATATACTGGTACAGATAGAACATACTATACAAATACAAGAATACTATAACATTAATGTGAGCCACTACTTCATGGCATAGCAATATACTACTGCATCACGTTTTGTAACCAGAGTCTCTTGGAGGGTGAGCGTGAATTTGTGTATAGATCTATATGGGACTGACCGTCCTACACCTTGTTGCTAGCTATAGTGGGACATACAGGTCTACAATTGATGAATGTCATATCATTTCGACGTCTTCGAAGGTCGTGTTTTTGCTAGTCAATCAAGTATGGTTACAATCTCATCACATTTTACCTTAAATAAACAATTGGTTTAAAGGTATTTAGTACTACAATAATCACTATATACAATACTACAGTACATATTCATTTTCCCATTACATTCATATCATGATCTTCTCAAATAAATGGTAATGTAAACCATATTTTGGTAATGATAGTTACACTTGGGAAAACACATACTTTTACAAAAGAACAAA
This sequence comes from Lactuca saligna, assembly GCF_052625555.1. Lineage (NCBI taxonomy): Eukaryota > Viridiplantae > Streptophyta > Magnoliopsida > Asterales > Asteraceae > Lactuca > Lactuca saligna. The sequence continues at coordinate 95,102,998 of NC_136424.1, read as the reverse complement.
CATACAGAACAGTCGGGTCTTGGTAGAAGACTATGTTTCAGGTAGAAAATATAGGATTTTCTAGGAGATACAAACATTTACAACGAATACTTACAAACATTTACAACAAGCACTTACAAACATTTACAGTACACATTTACAAAAATTTTATCAAACATATACAAACAATTGAAACTAAAATACTTATGAACTCACCAGCTTAAATGCTGATCAACCCTTTCAAAATAACTTGTATTCTCAGGTCGATAGTAGACATGTACAGATGACCAGATTTTTGAGAAGACGGAGCACATCCAAGACTCATCTTTATTTTATTTATTCATTTTTGGTGTCTTACTACTATACACAGAAGACACTTGTATTAAATTATATTATTAATGCAATGGATGATGTTGTTTCTTGTTTACTATTGTGCATTGTTATGATACTGTATATGGCGTCCTCCGCCCCATAATGTTTCCGCCGTTCCGGTTTTGTTGTGTGACAGATTGGTATCAGAGCTCTGTTTAGAGTGAATTGAGTATATAAACCTATAAAAGATATACAACTATAAACACATCGGGATTAAAATACTCTGACCAAGAGTTTATACTTTTAAATAATAAAATATTTAACTAAAGTATACATACATGCATTCATACTAGGATCAATGTCATACTAGAACAGAACAAAAGTATTGCAGTTGTTGAACATCACAAGTAGGCTTGGGGACATATGATCAGATTTGGGTGTGATATAGCCTGATCAACTATATCTTTCCGAGAAGTGATCAACATGTGCCTAGGAATGGTTGTGGTGTTGCAACAAGTCTAAAAACTTACCAATACTACTACAATGAAAACTTTAGAACAAAACATAAAATTAAAAATACTATAGAAGTATTTTTTGTTACTATAATTACTTATGTGAAAACTAAAAGTTCTTTATTAGTAGGTCAATAGTTGTTGAGTGGATACTCTAAGGTTATATGTGACTACGGTGTCATAGACTTAGAATCTGTGATCTTTGCTTTACTTCCTGTTCCTTGTTTGGTTGTGGATTTGGAGTTAGGGTCACTTATTCGAAGGTCTATCCTGTTTTGATTACATATTACTGGTATGCACTACGCGAGTATTGATGTAACTAATAAGGATCATCATATAATTATCTTAAGTAGTACGTCTATTAACTATCCCTTTTATCCTTATTCTCGCGTAGATAACATGGATGGATTCCATCTCCCCGGCAACCCTTACTTTCCCGACCAATGTAATGGTGGATGGCTCGATGCAGAGCAAGAAGAAAATCATGCAATTCCTTTGGATGACGACTTCCCAGAGAAGTTCTCTGAAGATTATGTCACCGAGCTGGAAGTCAATAATCTACCCCTTTGGGCTCCTATCCCAAATCCTAACCGTCGAGCAGGATTTCAAGGCCCCACACCTCTGTAGGCAACAAACTTAAATTGATGGAGTCACGAGCAGGGTCAACCCTTACCTTACAACGGAGACCGAATCTTCTAGAATCTGAGCGAGGGAGGCTCAACAGATAGAATCCTGCATGTTCTTATTCGTAGAGTTTCTCGTAATGAGGAGCAGGGAAGGGCAACCATCAACCGAGTCATGGAGGCTGATGCTGATGCAGGAGTTAATATAGTTCACATTCATCATCTGGAAACTGCTCATGGAAGAACTCAGAACCAGAATGTGGCCCTGCAAAGAGAGCTTACTGAAACCCAAGTTGAAGTAAGGGGACTTTGAGCTCGTCAGGAAACGTTTGAAAGGCGCATGCTATACATGGAGCATCGTTTGGCAGAATCAAGGACTCATTCTAGCGGTTCTCGTTGCAAGTAGAGCCTACTCTACTTTCTCTTTTGGATATAGCTTAGGTCTATGTAAAAGCTCTAGTTTTAATTTCATGTTTATGATAAGACTTTGAACTTTTAGTCTATTAAAGTCTTAATGTTGTTAAAATTTTCTTGATACGGTTTGATATAAGACCTACTCCTAGGCCATTTTTCCCGAACTTGTTACATCATTAATGCCAATACTATTGATATACATCTAATCTTTTGGGAAATTTTTATCCAAATGCTTTCATCCTACTACTTTTACATCTCTATTTCAATCATATTCTCATCTAATTGTTGGGCTATGATGAGTTAGTCCATGGATCACTCTCATTATTCTCCCTATTGAACTCTTACCATTATCTTCATCTTTGTAAACTTATAGTCGAAAGATGCCTCCACATCGATCGATGAGACGCAACCCTCTGATAACTCCAACTCAACCACCACCTCCTCCACAATACAATCCTGCAGCTCTCCAAGCTGCGGTATCTGTGGCTGTTGTGGCAGCCTTAGCTCAATTCAAGGCGAGCGGTACTAGCAGGGGTGGAATAGCTGTACATTCTACTCAAGGTGATGTTCCGGTGCGCTCTACAGAGTGCTCGTATAAGGACTTCACCAACTGCAAGCCCATGATCTTTAACAAAACTGGTGGAATCTTTTCCCTCTCGTAATGGTTCGAGAAAACAGAGTCGATCTTTGAGATCTGCTCCTGTATAGAAGGAAGAAAAGTAAAATTGTCTGCCTGCAACTTCTTGGACACAGCCCTCACATGGTAGAATAGCCATGTCAAGTCACTTAATCTAATAATGGCCAATGCTATGGGCTGGGAAGCTCTGAAGGAGCTCATGATTGAAGGATACTATCCGAGGGGCAAGGTTCAGAAACTTGAATAGGAACTCTGGAGCCTAACCATGAAGGGCTCCAACATAGTTACCTATACTTCCAGATTCAGCGATCTGGTGGCACTATGTCCAGGAATGGTCCCTACTGAGGGAAAGAAAGTAGAGAGGTATATCTGGGGGTTGGTGCCTCCATATCAGGGGAGTGTCTTAGCTTTAAACCCCACTACCTTCGACAGTGCCAAACGACTAGCACAATGACTCATTGATCACGGAGTCCGCACACCATCAACAATAACCACCACTATCCCAGAACCATCAAGCGGAAGTTTTAGGATAGCAAGAAGAATAAAGCGGCACTGAAATCTACCAAAAAGCAGCAGGTCATGACTGTTCATGCTGCGATAACACCTACTACTACTGCGTCGATGAAGCAGTATGCTAGAAGTTTTCCCAAGTGCGAAAAGTGCAGCTTCCACCACAATGGACCCTGCCGGGAAATGCAGTGCTCTAACTGGAATAGGAAAGGGCACACTGTCCATTTCTACAAGTCTCCGGCAAGGCCGATTAACCAAGTCCACAACCCTGGTGTGGGTCAAGCTTGCTACGGATGTGGCGAGGTGGGTCACTACAAAATGAACTGCCCGAAGGTAGGGAATGAGGGCGGAGTAGGAAGGGTTTTGGCTATAGGACACGAGGAAGCAGTAGCCGACCCTACAGTGGTCACTAGAACATTTCTCCTTGATAACTCTTATGCATGCATATTGTTTGATAGTGGAGCGGAAATGAGTTTCGTTAACCAGAAATTTGCTCAGTTACTTAAACAAAAACCACATGCACTGAAAGAACCGTTCACTGTAGAAATAGATAACGGAAATACAGAAAACACTAGCTATACATAGGATGTACTGTAACCCTAGATAGCCATTCATTTCCAATCAACCTAATGTTGGTCTCAATTAAAAGTTTCAACGTCATAATCGACATGGATTGGTTGTGTCTTCATCGTACGACATCATGTGTTATGAAAAGGCTGTTTGCCTTAATCTACCGGCTAACAGAACTATAGTTATCTATGGTGACAAACCCAACATGAACCTTTGTATCATCTCATGTATACAAGCTCAGAAGTACTTGCGAAAGGAATGTCATGCATTCCTTGCACATGTTGTTGATATGAGCCAAGAGTCAAAACACCTAAAGAACATCCTAGAAGTACGCGACTTTCCTGACATCTTTCCAGAAGAACTACCAGGATTACCGCCACAACACCAAGTTGAGTTCATAATCGACTTAGTTCCAGGGGCTACCCCAATAGCCAAATCGCCCTATCGTCTAGCACCAACTGATATGCAGGAGCTATCCGGTCAACATAACGAACTGCTCAGCAAGGGTTTTATTAGACCAAGCTTCTCACCATGGGGTGCACTGGTCTTGTTTGTAAAGAAGAAATATGGATCGTTCCATATGTGCATTGACTACAGAGAACTGAACAAGCTTACCGTCAAAAATCGTTACCCTCTGCTTCGCATAGACGACTTGTTTGACTAACTACAAGTGGAGAATTATTTTTCAAAAATTGATTTGAGATCCGGGTATCACCAGTTACGAGTGTTAGAGGAAGATGTTCCTAAGACAGCCTTCCAAACTCGTTATGGGCACTACGAGTTCGTAGTGAGGCCATTTGGATTAACTAATGCACCTGCAGTGTTCATGGATTTAATGAACCGAGTGTGTCATCCTTACTTAGATCACTTTGTTATTGTATTCATCGATGACATACTTATCTACTCTCGAAGTAAGGAAGAGCATAGTAAACATCTACGACTGATCTGAAAAACACTACGATCGGAGAAACTTTTTTCGAAATTCTCTAAATGCAAATTTTGGATATGAAGAGTTGAATTCTTGGGTCACGTGGTTAGCAAAGAGGGAATTCACGTGGACCGTTCCAAAATTAAAGCTATTGAGAACTGGTCAGCACTGAAGACGCCTACAGAAATTCATCAATTTCTAGGACTCCCTGGCTACTACCGCAGGTTCATTCAGAACTTCTCTAGGATCACGAAACCGCTTACTACATTGACCCAGAAAGGCTTAGCCTTTGAATGGGAAGAGAAACAAGAGAAAGCGTTCCAAACTTTGAAACAAGCCTGATGCAGCGCACCGATACTGCCCTTCCAGAAGGGATAGAAGACTTCGTAGTTTATTGCAATGCATCCAACCAAGGCTTGGTTTTGTTATTATGCAATGAGGTAAGGTGATCTCTTATGCCTCAAGACAGCTAAAGACACACGAAGTCAACTACACCACACATTATCTTGAGTTAGGAGCAGTGGTATTTGCTCTGAAGATCTGGAGACACTACCTGTATGGTACAAAAAGCACTATCTTTATAGACCACAAGAGCCTTCAACATATATTCCACTAGAAGGAGCTCAATATGAGACAACAACGGTGGGTAGAGCTACTCAATGACTACGAATGCGAAATTCGTTATCATCCCGGAAAAGCCAACGTTATAGCTGACGCCCTTAGTCGGAAAGAATACTCTGGTCATAGAGTAAAATCATTGACTATTATTATCCATTCACATATGTCCACACAGATTAAGGAGGCTCAACTAGAAGCCTTAAAACCTGAAAATGTGGCGGGTGAATCCCTAAGAGGGATGGATAAAAACTTGGAAGTCGAGGGTAGCGGAGTCTTATATCTCATGGACCGGATCCGGACACCAAAGCATGGTGGTTTTAGAGACTTGGTCATGACTGAAGCGCACAACACTCGATATTCCATCCACCCAGGTTCATATAAGATGTATCTGGATTTCAAAAAGTTATAGTGGTGACCTAATATGAAAGCAGAGATTGCTACCTTCATGAGTAAGTGTCTTCCTTGCGCCAAGGTTAAGGTCGAATACCAGAAAACCTTAGGTTTACTACAGCAACCGTAGATACGTGGGAGCAAATCACAATGGACTTCATAACCAAGTTGTCCAAGACAACGGGTGGTCTCGATACCCTTTGGGTGATCGTAGACAAGTTAACAAAGTCCGCACACTTCCTGCCTATCAAAGAAACAGACAAGATGGAGAAATTAACGAGAACATACATTACGGAGATTGTTCGACTACATGGAGTTCCTATATCCATTATATCTAATAGAGATAGTAGATTCACTTCAAGGTTCTGGCAGCTCCCTAGGAACTAGGCTGGACATGAGTACAGCCTACCATCCGCAAACCGACGAGCAAAGTGAGAGACTTTGGGAAGGCATGGGATACTCATTTACCCCTTGTCGAGTTTTCCTACAACAATAGTTATCACACAAGCATAAAGGTTGCTCCATTTGAAGTCTTCTATGACCGAAAGTGCAGATCCCCTCTGTGTTGGGCTGAGGTGGGTGACACACAATTAGCTAAAGGACGAGTTCTTGACAGCACTCTCACAGGTCCAGAAATCATCTGGGAAACAACAGAGAAGATTGCTCAGATTCGTGAATGATTGAAAGCCTCTAGAGACCGACAGAAAAGCTACGCAAACAAGAGAAGGAAACCTTTGGAATTCCAGGTTGGAGACCATGTTCTATTGAAAGTCTCACGCTGGAAGGGCTTGATACGCTACGGAAAGCGTGGAAAGCTAAATTCAAGATACGTAGGAATTTTAGAGATCATCACTAGAATTGGCCCCATAGCTTACAAACTCAAACTACCTCGCGAACTTAGTAATATACATCATACATTCCACGTCTTGAACTTGAAAAAGTGTCTATCCGATAAGACTCTTGTAATCCCACTCGACGAGATCGAGATCAACGAGAGGCTCAACTTCGTGGAAGAACCAGTAGAGATCATGGACTGGGAGGTCAAGCAAATGAAGCAAAGGCGTATCTCGATAGTGAAGGTTCGTTGGAATGCCAAGTGGGGACCTGAATTCACCTGGGAACGCGAGGATCAGATGAAACTGAAATATCATCATCTTTTTACTTAATAATTTGTAAGTGCTTAAACTCTAATTTTGGGACGAAATTCTCACTAACAGGGGGATGATGTGGCAACCCAAAATTTCTAACTTGTAAAGCCATTCAATTCAATCAAATTCATACTTGTTTGTGCTATCTTTTAGCATCGTTTAGGGTCTGTTTGAGTATCCTAAGCCTAGTACATTCAAAGATTTCGTGTTAAGAGGTATCTGCTAGAGTTGATGGTGCAGCATTCAAGCCGGAAAACTCCAAGTCTTGGAGTTTACGGCAGTAAACTAGAGATTACGGCCGTAATCTCTTGGCTAGCCATAAACTCCTCCCACATATATGATATTCCTTCATTTTTCACCATTTCTCACACTTCCAACTCAAGAAATTCGATTCTCTCAACTATCATCAAGAGTTTTCATCTTGATCTTCAAATATGTAAGTGTTTCTTCCATTTATTAGTTGGTACATTGCTTAATTTAGTAAAACCTTATGATTTCATCCATAATTTCATCTCTTTTGGGTAGATCTTCAAATCTTCGTTACTTACACCAAGAAAACCAACAACACATACTAGTTTTTGGACTGTGAACACCCCTTTCATGCTTCAAAAAGTAAGTATCCTTCCATATGCTAGTTATTCTTTAGAAGCTCTTGGATCACACCCTTAAAAACAACCATTCCCCCATAACAATAAGAGTTTACGGCCATGAGCATCTCCCTTGGCCGTAAACCCTTATCAAGAACACCATTGGTCGTAAAACTCATTGGCGGTAAACCTTCTCATGATCTTCATTGACCATAAATTCCCTTGGCCGAAAACTCACTTGGCTGTAAACACCATGGTCGTGAACATATATGTGTCATTATATGCTTAATAGGATCCGTTTGTGCTCGGGACATCACTTGACACTGAACATCCTATATCGATCTTACATTCGAATCATTCACTGCGGGTGAGTTCATACCCCTTAATCTACCTTTCAAATCATTTAAATGCTTTAATTGGGGGGGGGGGGGGGGGGAGGGGGAATACAAGTTGAAAGCATTATAGTTATTGTATCAATCACATGTGATTAATAACTATCAAACAAATGGATTTCTTATACTTCAACTTTTTTTTTATCAAACAAACTATTTCAAAACATTGTATCAAACTCTTTTATATGCTAAACTCTTTAACAAAGTCTTTTAAACTTTTAGATTGTCAAAATCATGTCTATACAAATATAGTTATATAAATAAGGTTGAAGGACTTAGGACTGATAACTCGCTCTATTTCCTGTTCCTTGTTTGGTTATGGACTTAGGGTCTCGGTTGTTCTTCCGAGGGTCGTTTAAATCTTAGTTATATATTATGTATATGTGTATAGATATAAAAGTTCTTACTTCATCTTTGGTAGCAATGATATCCAAACATGCTCAGTTATTCAAACAACATTACTAGTAAACTATAACAGGTATAGTTTAGAGGTATACTACTCACTATTTCTAGTATAATGAAACATACAAGATTCAGTTCATACATGAGTCAGTTCAAACATACTATAATGAGAAACAAGGAGGTACATACTATACACTATACAAAGAGAACATACAATACACTAGAACAGAGAGAACATACTATAAACTATACATAGAGAACATATAATATACTAGTACAGATAGAACATACTATACAAATACAAGAATACTATAACATTAATGTGAGCCACTACTTCATGGCATAGCAATATACTGTTGTGTCACGTTTTGTAACAGAGTCTCCTGGAGGGTGAGCGTGAATTTGTATATAGATCTATACGGGACTGACCGTCCTACACCTTGCTGCTAGCTATAGTGGGACCTACAGGTCTACGATTGACGAATGTCATATCATTTCGATGTCTTCGAAGTTCGTGTTGTTACTAGTCAATCAAGTATAGTTACAATCTCATCTCATTTTACCTTAAATAAACAATTGGTTTAAAGTTAGTTTGGTACTACAGTAGTCACTATATACAATACTACAGTACATATTCATTTTCCTATTACATTCATATCGTGATCTTCTCACATAAAGGGTATTGTAAACTATATTTTGGTAATGATAGTTATACTTTGGAAAATACATACTTTTACAAAAGAAAAAACATACAGAACAATCGAGTCTTGGTAGAAGACTACATTTCAGGTAGAAAATATAGGATTTTCTAGGAGATACAAACATTTACAACGAATACTTACAAACCTTTAGAACAAGCACTTACAAACAATTACAGTACATATTTACAAACTTTTTCTTCAAACTTATGCAAACAATTGACACTAAAATACTTATGAACTCACCAGCTTAAATTCTGATAAACCGGTCTTTTCTGTCCGTGATTTTGGGGATGTCACAGTTGGTATCAGAGCATTAGTTTAAGCGAACTAGGAATTTGTAGGATTTCTAGACTTAAACTTAGAATGCTAAGCGATGATTGTGAGGTGTGAGCACTAGCTTATTTTAGGAATTGTGCCTAAAATGCTTTTATGTGCTAAATGCTTTATGCATGATATGCTGTTATTTTGTTCGGATCTATAGTTTGTTGCCGACCGGATCTGGAAACCTTATGTGTTTAGGATTCTAAACGTACGAATACGATATTAGAACTAGCATATAAACGTTTCGGAGTGATAAGGACGATTTAAACGTCTATCCTAAATAAAGATCTAAATTCACCTTATTCGGTGTATAGATCAAGATGGCAAGGACCCGTAGCGGAAACGTGAATGCAAATGGAGGTAGGAACCAACCCCCAGTGGTTCAGCAAATACCTGTTGTTGAAGAAGTTGCACCTGAGCCAGTCACCATGGCTGGAGTTCAAGTCATGATTCAAGCTATGATAGCTGAACAAAGGGAGGAAATGAGACGGATGCTCCACGAAAATAGGGACAAACCTACCATACATGTTGAACAGACGGAGCCAGTTCCTGAGCCATCTGAGGAAGGGAACTATAGCCGCCAAGTGAGTCAAGTAGGGACTCAAGGTGAGCAAAGGAATAGCCCAGAAGGGAGAAACAACAAGGATGGGCGGATGTACAAAAATTTCTTGGGTGCGAAACCACCAAGTCTCCCAGGATGCCCAAAGCCTGTTGAGATTATGGACTGGATCTCTGAGATGGAGATGGTGTTTGAGAGCTGCGACTGCAGCGAGAAGCAGAAGACTGTCTTCGCTGTAAGATAATTGAAAAATGGAGTCTTGAGTTGGTGGAAGCTATTGGCAGATACAATGCCACGAGGAGAAGCTCTGAAAATGTCATGGAATGAGTTCTTGGAACAACTGAAGGCGCAGTACTGTTCAGAGATAGACCTGATTGATCTGAACAATGAGTTCCAAAATTTGAAGAAGGGGAGAATGAGCATCGATGACTATGTTACCGCATTTACGGAAAAGATGAAGTTGTTTCCATACCTAGTGCCAACCGAACTTTCCAAAATTGAGAAGTTCGCAAACGGACTGCCGGCTGACTTTGGCCCAACAGTCAAGATGGCAACCACTCTGAAATCAGCTGTTCGAGCGGCTAAGAACGTGGAGACCCAACAAAAGGAAAGAGGTCTGGAAAGGGCTGAGGTTGGTGAGAAATGGAAGTTCGATGGATCCTCGAAGTCCAACAAGAAGAGTAGGTTCTCAAAGTCTGGTTCGAGAGGAGGAGGATCAGAAGCGAAGTGGTGTGACAAGTGCAAGAAAAAACAAACTGGGAAGTGTGATGGAAGGGTCACTTGTTACAAATGCGGAAAGCCTGGGTACTATGCCAATGAATGTACCCTCAACCAGAAGGCCTATTATGGGTGTAATGAAGAAGGGCACATTTTGAAGGACTGCCCGAAGAAGAAGGAGGCAGGAAGACCCAACATACCACCAAAGCCGAAGGCGAGAGCCTTCCAGATGACGCTCGAGGCTGCAAAGGAGGCAGCAGATGTCGCTTCAGGTACCTTTCTTGTAAATGGTTTGCCTGCAAATATACTATTTGATTCCAGAGCCAACTACTCCTTTGTGTCGCATAAATTTGGTGGGAAATTAGCATTGCCTATAGAAAAACTAGATAATGCCCTGATTGTAGAAGTTGCCAGTGGCAAATTCGTACCTGTTAGTAATCGTATTAGGAACATCGTCATTGACCTAAACAGAAACGAATTCCACGAAGAACTATTACCCATAGAGTTAAACGGTTTCGACATCGTTTTGGGTATGGATTGGTTTAGCGCCAACGATGCTGAGATTCAATGCTGAAAGAAGATAGTAAGGGTGAACCCACCCAGAAAAGAATCATTTATGGTATATGGGGATAAACGTAGAGTGAATTCTGGAATCATCTCCCTGATGAAAGCCAGGAAATGTTTGTCCAAGGGATGTGCATCGTACTTGGCATTTGTAATCGATGCTAAGAAAGAAAAGAAAGAGGTGCAGAATATACTGGTTGTGTGTGATTATCCGGAAGTCTTTCCCAGATTACCACCTGATAGACAAGTGGAGTTTCGTATAGACTTGTTACCAGGAACAACACCGATAGCAAAGGCACCTTGCCGGTTAGCACCGACGGAGATGAAGGAGCTCATGACGCAACTTCAGGAGCTGTTGGACAACGGTTTCATTCGACCTAGTTCATCACCCTAGGGAGCTCCAATGTTATTCGTGAAGAAGAAGGACGGAAGCATGAGGATGTGCATAGACTACCGAGAGCTGAATAAGGCAACGGTGAAGAACAAGTATCCATTTCCGAGGATTGATGACCTATTCGATCAGCTGCAAGGTTCGAGCTACTTCTCAAAGATCGATCTTAGGTCAGGATATCATCAGCTAAAGGTGAGAGAGCAGGATATTGAGAAGACTGCATTCAGAAAAAGATATGGACACTATGAGTTCTTGGTTATGTCATTCGGACTAACCAATGCTCCCGTAGCATTCATGGATTTGATGAATAGGGTTTGTAAACCATTCCTCGATAAATCTGTGATAATGTTCATCGATGACATTCTCATCTACTTGAAAAGCCAGGAGGAGCATGGCAAGCATCTACGAGAAGTGTTAGAAGTATTAAAGAAGGAGAAGCTTTACGCTAAGTTCTCCAAATGCGACTTTTGGATACGATAGGTCCAGTTCTTTGGTCATGTGGTTAACCAGGAGGGAATAATGGTTGATCCAGCAAAAATCGAAGCTGTAATGAAGTGGGAATGTCTGAAGAGTCCCACGGAGATTCGAAGCTTTCTAGGATTAGCCGGATATTACCGACGATTTATCCAAGGCTTTTCTTCGATAGCTGCTCCATTAACAGCTTTGACCCATAAAGGAGCTACGTATACATGGAGTGAGAAACACGATGAGGCATTCGAGAAGCTAAAGAAGAAGTTATGTGAAGCACTAATACTTTCTCTACCCGATGGAGTCGAAGATTTCGCAATTTATAGTGATGCATCTGGAGTCGGGTTGGGTTGCGTTCTGACCCAAAGAGAAAAGGTGATAGCATACGCATCTCGAAAATTGAAAGAGAACGAAAAGAACTACCCCACTCATGATCTGGAGTTGGCAGCGGTAGTATTTGCCTTAAAGATATGGAGTCATTACCTCTACAGCACGAACTGCAAGCTCTTCACTGATCATAAGAGTCTCCAGTATCTCTTTAATCAGAAGGAGTTGAACATGAGGCAACGACGTTGGCTAGAACTTCTCAAGGACTACGACTGTGAGATACTTTACCACCCGGGTAAAGCAAATATTGTTGCTGATGCTCTCAGTCGAAAAGTCAATCTTGAAAGGAAAAGGCCAAGAGCGTTAAGAATTGAAGTCGTCTCGACGATTGTGGAAAGTATCAGGAAAGCTCAAGAAGAAGCTTTAGGGAAGAATGACCGAAAGGAAGAACGTTTGGGCAAAACGTTAGTATTCGAAACAAACAGTCGAGGACTGAAGGTATTCCAAGATCGAATCTGGGTACCTAAGACGGGAGGAATAAGAGATCTTCTAATGGAAGAAGCACTCAAGGCCATGTACTCGATTCATCCCGGTAGCACTAAAATGTATAGGGACCTAAAACCCTACTACTGGTGGCCAACGATGAAGCTCGATGTTGCGAAGTATGTGGCCGAGTGCGTAACATGTGCGAGGGTTAAGGCACAACATCAAAAACCGTATGGGAGTTTGGAACCCTTACCTGTACCCATGGGTAAATGGGAAGACATCACCATGGATTTTGTGACTAAACTGCCCAGAACGAAGAACGGACACGACATGATTTGGGTAGTCGTGGATCGTTTCACCAAGAGTGCACACTTCATAGCCGCCAACGAGAAGTGGTCTATGGATAAGCTCGCAAATGCTTACGTGAAGGAAATTGTAAGACTTCACGATGTCCCTCTTACGATTGTGTCAGATCATGATAGTCGTTTCACGTCAAGGTTTTGGAGGAGTCTACAAGAGGAGTTGGGTACAAAGTTGTGTTTGAGTACTGGTTACCATCCGCAAACTGATGGTCAGAGCGAAATAACGATTCAGACGTTGGAAGATATGCTGAGAGCATGTACCCTCGAATTCCAAGGGAATTGGGACGAGCACTTACCTCTAGTAGAATTTTCCTACAACAATAGTTTTCACTCGAGCATCAAGATGGCACCTTATCAAGCCTAGTATGGACAGAAGTGTCGTACGCCGTCTTGTTGGCTTGAAGCCGGAGAGAAGCAGCTTATGGGCCCCGAGATACTCCATGAGACTGCTGAGAAATTGAAGGTGATTAGGGAAAGAATGTTAGCAGCCCAGGATCGTCAGAAGAGTTATGCTGACAAGAAAAGACGACCGATAACCTTCGAAGTTGGGGATTCCGTTTTGCTTAAAGTCTCACCGTGGAAGGGACTTATACGATTTGGGAAACGAGGAAAGTTGAGTCCAAGATTTATTGGACCGTTCAAAGTTCTTCAGAAGATTGGTAACCAAGCTTACAAGCTGGAATTGCCCGAAGAACTCAGTGGTATTCATAACACCTTCCATGTGTGTTATTTGAGGAAATTCACGGGAGATGTTCCCGACATAATTCCAATCTCAGAGTTAAGGATGGATGAGAGTAAAAGGTTGATCGAAGAGCCTGAGGCAATTGTTGACCGTAAGACTAAGAAGTTACGACGCAAGATGGTCGACTTGGTGCTAGTCCGATGGAAACATTCGAATGGGACGAATCTCACTTGGGAAACAGAGGATGACATGATGAGTCGCTATCCACATCTGTTTGCTGATGCATGATTCCGGGACGGAATCATCCTCAGGGGGAGAGAATTGTAACGCCCGGGTTTCAGGGCTAAGCATTTTTGTCAATGTAATAGTCTAGGTCAACTCTTGTAACTCTTTTTGAAGTAATAAAGATGAAATATTTGAGTATTATGTGAATTATGTGTGTTTATGTGTTTATTATTTAATTATAAATGTATAATTAATAAAGAATAAAAATGAGCATCAAAATTAAAGTGTGAAATAATCCCGATATCTCTACATAAAGTTTTAGAATATGTCTCAAGGTTTCCGTGCATATAAGGAACTCCAAAATCCGAGTTATAACGAAGAAGTTATGACCCGTCGAAGTTTCACGACAAAACCGACACGATACCGGGAAGCGTGAATAGTGAATTTGCGATAGAGCGAGATTTAGCCTTAGCGATCTAAACAAAAGTCGTAGAATATGTTAAACTAAGAACATCGATAAAAAGAACGTCCAAATCTGACTTCATATGAAGAAGTTATGAGATTTTAAACAGACCAATCCTATCCCGGCCTGTTAAAAATATAACTTTAAAAATAAAGTCAAAATTAGCCAACGGGGTCTAAACGAAAGTTGTAGAGTACGTCTCCACCTACGCGTGGATATAAAGAACGTCAAAAACGGAGTTCTTATGAACGAGTTACAAATTATAATAGCATATTTACGCATTAAAATAAAGTATAAATCATGTATACGTACACATATAAATACATATGTATATATCATTAGAAAGGTATCGACGACGCGGTCATTATAAGACTAACGTTGAGTTCTTTTGACATTAGTTTAGTACAAATATTATTAAATCCATTTAAAATAGTATTATAGATGGGTGTTTAGTTGTTTATATAACTAAAAGGTCATTAAGTAATTATGGAGGGTAGTTTTTGAAAATTCAATTAGTATAAATAAGAGCCTTGGGCTCTCATATTTCTTGCATCACTCTCTTGATTCAAGAGTCTTTCTCTCGTTATCCCCCGAGCATTTCGGTCCCTCGTGATTCGACTTCTCTTTCTGTAGTTTAGTATAGTAAGGTGAGCGCTGAAGCGCTACACGAATCTTTCTTAGAAAGATTCAACAACGAAGTTCTGCCCCTGCAGAGCCCGACTCCTAGCTAAAACCCCCTTGTAAGTAAGTTATGCTTACCTTATTTTAATATAGCTTATATTTAAAATTAGTATTGTTATTATGAACTTAGAATAAATATTTGGGCTATTATTATGGGTTATATAAGTATTTTTTTTAATGCTTATATAATAATAATAATAATAATAATAGCTAGACTATTAATTAGTCTCGGCGAATAATAGACTAAACTCTAGTGGTAATAATACTAGGTTTCATCGAAGAAAATTCTATTTAAGAAGCGAAGCGCTGTCTGAGTTCGGAATCACCACCTTTTCAAGTAAGTGCATAGTTACTTTCAACTTACACATAGATATGAAGTATTTTATATAAATTACGTGCTATGTGTGCATATTATTTGAATACTTGCTATCTATGCTAGATGAACGTTGTTATACATGTTTTTAATGATTTAAACTGTATATGTATTTTATATCTACGAAAATGTTGGGGTAAAACATGGGTAGATGTAATAGGTGATGTGTGATAAAATGATGAGAGGCCTCGATGTTGATGTTGTTGATTTTGTCATCTAGCAGAGGATGGATGACGACCACGGACTCTTCTAGACAGTCCAGTGGAACACTAGCAGGCTCGCAACCTGTAGGTGTTTGTGAACGATGTGTTCACCGGTGTACTCCATCCCCCACATGGTTGCCTTTAGGACATTTATTGCTGAGGAACCCCCTTAGCAGTAGTGTCCATCCCGATGATGATCCTTAGGATAGGTCCCTTATGATAGGTGTTTAGGGACGTAAAGTGAGGATAACGGGAACGGGTAATTGGGTTATTGTTGATTGATGAAATTAATAAACTTATTTATTGTGGGTTGAAAACCCTATGTGCTCACCAGGCTCCCAAGCCTGACCCACTCAGTTTTATGTATTACAGGTAGTGGCGCATGAGCATAGGTGTGATGTTTTGGATGAGGGATTACGGATATAGGCCCGTAGATATGAAATAATGTAGTAAGGCTTATATTGTACTGTTTATGCTTTTGATTTGTACGAACATGACATCCCAAGTCTTTTAATGAAATACATTTCTATGGAAATGATTTTGATAAATCTTTATCATATTTTTGTTTTGGGACAAATTCCGCAACACTTTCATTTAAAATGTAACTCTGATTTTTTATAAACAAAGCATAAACAAACCGGTCTTTTCTGGCCGTGATTTTGGGGATGTCACATTTATACTGTTCCGGTTTTGGGGTATAACATTGGTGGAGTGTTCAGTCTCGGATTGTGCTCTCACTTTTGTGACTGGGATGCCGAGTCTCACAAAAAACGTGTGAATAACCATGCAAACCTGCTTGACAATCTCGAGGTCATTTATTATCTCACATTGATGTGCCAGTTAATAGCACACACTCCATTAACAACAACAATAATCTTCGAGTTATGCTATAATTTCAAATTTATAGTCCCACATTAGTGTGTCCGTTAACCATGCACGCTCCGGTATTGACTCATAAAGAAACGATGTGTGTTTTGTGGATTAACATAAAATTTCACATTTTTCCTAAAGTAACTAGAGTGGAATTTTAAAAAATGTTCTAGTACATTATAGATTTTACTTTTAATCTGATTATGTCCTATCGAACCCATTCAGCTAATGATCCTCCACCAGACAGGAGAGTGGTGGGTGAAAAGGACATCAATTCAATGGTCATTTTATAGGTTGTTTCGTTATACACTCTTTATAGTATGAATTTTTTAATGAGGCTTACTAACCATTCGACTGACTTTATATTATACATACAGTAATTAACGTTTAATTATATATATATATATATATATATATATATATATATATATATATATATATATATATATAGACACTTACACACACATACATATACGGTTTATTTTAAAACTTTTCAAAATACTAGGTTCAAATATTAATTATCTTAATAAAACATTTAATTAATCAATTTAAACCTATCATTGATTTATAATTATCTTTTAATTAGTCTTATAATTAAATTAATTATTAAATCCATAAGGATAAGTCCCAAATTGGATACTAAGATTACAGATTACAAGGTTCAATATTAAGATTTTAGAAAATTAAAATGATATTAACTTAAGTAATTATCCTAATCAATTTGAATTAAACAAGCAAAAGCAAATTCTCCGAATAGAAGCTCCCACGACGTGGTGTAGAGTTGCCCATGTCGTGGTAGATGAAAATAGCAGATGGGAAGATCCCCATGGCAGAGAGATGCCCACACTATGGAGCTGGACAGAATGATGATTCTATCAAACTCCAATCGGTTTTGTTCAAGTTCAACTAATGTACAATCATTGTTAGACACACCTAGCTGATACCACTGATGGGTTTTATAGGTTACAAAACTATGTGCTTGTAGAATTTCACATAACACTTAAGGGCACATGCAACCTAAAGGATCTATGTCATACACTTTGAATGCCACATACTATGAACAATATATTTTATATGAACCCTAATATAATAAAAATACAATACAAGAATTAGGGTACATACCTTTAGATTTATTATAACAAATAAGTTTTTGATCCTTTCCGTTGTGTCTTTAGAAAGCAAGCATCAAAAGTACGATGTCTCTACTGGCTCACACCTAAAACCTTAGAAACCTTAGAATGAATAGGAGAGATAGGGGAGGGGATATAAATTTCATTCCTAAGCTTTTAGGTAAAGGTATAAACGAAATTTGATGACCAATGGGGTCCTATTTATAGTTTAGGTGACTTGCAGGCAAAGCCAGATTTGAAGTAATTAAATAATGGATTTAATCTCAATTCAAATCATTTCCTTATTAGCATCAATGAGGCCTCTCAAAAATCTTGAAGAGCTCCCAAAACCTCCCACCCTTGGATGGATCTAGAATTGCCTTTTTTGTTCAACTATTGAACAATTACAATTCACCTCTTGCACATTTAACTAATTCCAATTAATCCTGAACTAATTCAAGATTAATTCTGATTAATAATTGATTAATTCTAATCAATTTCTTATTAATTTATTAACCATATAAACTAACAAATCAGTTATTTAACTATTGATTTCATATTAATTTATTAATCACATAATAAATTAACACGTCAACTATCTATTTCTAATTAATATATTAAATACGTAATATATTACAAATCATGAAGGTTTTCACCCAAATCATCCAATGTGTAACATCCTGACTCCCAGGTATAAATTTAAATTGTTTTATATTCATTTTGATAGGGCAACTTGATGAGTTGGAGACCCCAACTCGTCGAGTAGAGATTGAGATGGCTGCATGGACTTTAGAACCAACTCGACGAGTTGGAGGACCCGACTCAACAAGTTGGAGTTCAGTGTGAAAACCCTAATTTTTAGGGTTTGTACCCTATTTAAAGGACCTTAAGTCCTTTATCCAGCCTCCCTCATCAGCTTATCACCCTGTGACAAACCCTAATCGAGCTATCTTCCATTTTGAGAGTGTGCATGTAAGGCTAAGAGTGTGTATTTTGATGCATCACTTGAAGAAAATTGAAGAGTAAAGGGCTTAGAACAAGAAGGAGTATTTGGATCGGACATCCATTCAGTTGTAGCAGTCGTTTGAAGGTAAAAAGCCATTACCTTGATCACTTGTTTGTTAGATCTCTCCATTATAGATTTTACGACCATTTATAGCTTCTTGTTGAGTTATTATTGATTTTGAGCATGATTTAAAGCTAAGACTTTAGATCTGGACACTATTAGGCCCTTTAGGCTTAAAGACTCAAGCTTTATCAATCTTTGGCCAATCTTCATGTCTTAAACCCCTTGTTGAGCTTTGTTTTGGCAAAGTTAGCCCCTAAATGCCATGTATGGACGTAAAGCTTGCAACTTTACGTGGTATCTCAGCCTTAGAAGGCTAGATCTAGATTTTGGGGCCTTAGTCTCTTTTAAAAATGTATTAATGAGAGAAAGTACTGAAGGAACTCAACGAGTTGGTTAGGGTTTTCCCTGATATTCTGAACACTATACAAACTCGACGAGTTGGTGAGATAACTCGGTGAGTTGAGTCGAATTTTCCTGATTTTCTGAGATCAGAAGGAACTCAACGAGTTGGGTCAACATGGACGGTTGACTTGAGTGTTGACCTCTATTGACTTTTAGGGTTTGGTCAAGTTGTGGACTTTGGAGACCATGGAAGGGTAAAATGGTCTTTCACCATTTCTAAGAATTAGTAAAGGAGTTAGCTTAACATCTTTGGAGTTGTTATTATAGATTGTTAATTAGTGATGATTATGGCATATGTAGGGGGAGTTTAGACTGACAGTTGAGTACGAGACATACTTGCTTTACTTACAAGGCGAGTCTTCTCACTATACTTACCTGCGTGGTAATTACAATGCAACCGAAGGGTCTTATCTATGTTATTGACCGGAGGGTCTTATGTGATTCTAATGATTTATTGTATATTATTATGTCTTTGTGATTTATGTTGTATATTATCTTGTGCCTTATTGAGATAGGAACAGAGGGTCCAAACCAAGTTGTGAGACCGGAGGGTCTTCATTGAGATATATGAATGGAGGGTCCAACCCGAGATGTGAGACCGGAGGGTCTTCACTGAGGTACATAACCGGAGGGTCCTTATCGAGATATAGCCATGAGAGGCTAATTATTTATGTGTGGTATTCTGGGGAACTCACTAAGCTTTATGCATGTAGGATATTATGTGTTGCGTCATGGGCTTTTCTTTTGTATATTCGGGTGGGCATGTCCATCTGTGATTATAGATTAGGGTTATGCTATAAATAGTGCATGCATGTATGCCTTAGATTAGCTAGTTCTTGATTATCATTATTGCATTGTAACCCTAAACACCTCTACAGTTCAAGTTCTTCATCAAGCTCTTCTGGGGTGTTAATGTTTGATCATTCGACATTGCTTAAACCGTTCTCATGTTCTTTATAATGTTATTTATTGCTGTTCTGCTTAAATATATCAATCATTAAGGATTATTATTCCAACAATTGGTATCAGAGCATGTAACGCCCGCAGATCCGGGCTAGTCAATTTAGAGGCAATAGGGGTCGAAAACGACTTTTCTACAAAAAGATTATTTAGAATAAATAACCTTAACCAAGATGTAGAATATGTCACAAGGTTTCCGTACATATAAAGAACGCCGAAATCCGAGTTATAACGAAGAAGTTATGACCCGTCGAAGTTTCGCGTCGGAACCGGCACGGCGCCGGGAAGCGTAAAATAGTAAATTTATGATAGAGAGAGATTTATCCTTAGCGCTCTAAAAGAAAGTCGTAGAATATGTTAAACTAAGAACATCGATAAAAAGAACGCCCAAATCTGACTTCGTATGAAGAAGTTATGATTTTTCGAAGTTTCGGATTAGCGGTGTACAACCCGAAATTCGAATTTTAGATCGATTGATTTTTAGCTGACACAACCTAAACAAGAATCGAAGATCTCGGTATTAGTAGAGTAACGATAAAAATACAGACGAAAATGGACATCGGATAAAGAACTTATGAGATTTTAACGGACCAATCCTGTCCCGGCCTGTTAAAAATATAAATTTAAAAATAAAGTCAAAATTAGCCGACGGAGTCTAAACGAAAGTTGTAGAGTACGTCTCCACCTACGCGTGGATATAAAGAACGTCAAAAACGGAGTTCGTATGAACGACTTACAAATTATAATAGCATATTTACGTATTAAAATAAAGTATAAATCATGTATACATACATATATATATATATATATATATATATATATATATATATATATATATATATACACATATGTATATATCATTAGAAAGGTATCGAAGATGCGGTCATTATAAGACTAATGTTGAGTTCTTTCGACATTATTTTAGTACAAATATCATTAAATCCATTTAAAATAGTATTATAGAGGGGTGTTTAGTTGTTTATATAACTAAAAGGTCATTAAGTAATTATGGAGGGTAGTTTTTGAAAATTCAATTAGTATAAATAAGAGCCTTGGGTTCTCATATTTCTTGCACCATTCTCTTGATTCAAGAGTCTTTCTCTCCTTATCCCCCGAGCATTTCGGTCCCTCGTGATTCGACTTCTCTTTCTGTAGTTTTAGTATAGTAAGGTGAGCGCTGAAGCGCTGCACGAATCTTTCTTAGAAAGATTTAGCGACGAAGTTCTGCCCCTGCAGAGCCCGACTCCTAGCTAAAATCCCCTTGAAAGTAAGTTATGCTTACCCTATTTTAAATATAGTTTATATTTAAAATTAGTATTGTTATTATAAATTTATAATAAATATTTGAGCTATTATTATGACTTATATAAGTGTCGTTATAATATCTTTTTAACTACTCGCGGTACGAGGAATCTGGTTTAAAGGGCCACATAGGGTTGTTGGATTTCAGAAGTGCTATACGCCAAAATGGTCCTGCCCTCCGGTGTTTTATGTCTGGCCCCTGTCTGTACATAGTAGTTGGAAAGTATTGTTTAAACGCTTATATAATAATAATGATAAGACTAATAATTAGTGACGGTAATATTAGACTAAAATCTAGCGGTGATAATATTAGGTTTCGTCAAAGGAAATTATTTTAAAGTAAACGAAGCGTTGTCCGAGTACCGAGTCACCACCTTATCAAGTGAGTGCATAGTCCCTTTCATCTTACACATAGATATGAAGTATTTTAATATAAATTACGTGCTATGTGTGCATATTGTCTGAATACTTGCTGTCTATGCTGAGTGAAAGATTTTATACATGTTTTAAATGATTTAAACTTTATATGTATTTTATATCTACGAAAATGTTGGGGTAAAACATGGGTAGATATAATAGATGAAATATGAGTTGGATGATGAGTTGAGAGGTGATATAGACTATAAGGTGTGGGTGCGAGGTGTACGATGTGAGAAGCCTTTTTCCCAAACGTTGTCCCCGTCATTCAGCAGAGTATGGATGACAACCACGGAATATCCTAGATAGTCCAGTGGAACACCATCAGGCTCGTAACCTGTAGGTGTTGTGAACGATGTGTTCACCCGGTGTACTCTAAACCTTGGTGATCATGCAGACTTGATACCTAGACCCTGGCGATCATGCAGACTTGGTGCCAAAACCATGGCGACTATGCAGACTTAGTGCCTATTGTATAAATTCTGGCGACTATACAGACTTAGTGCCTAAACCCCGGTGACGATGGACTTCATGCCGATTCCTTAGGATGATCCTTAGGAATGTATGAACGAGGAATAGTTGATTCTTAGGGTAGATCCATAAGAATAAAGCAGATAATAGGGATGGGTAATTGGGTTGATTGTTT
Organism: Lactuca saligna; assembly: GCF_052625555.1. NCBI lineage: Eukaryota > Viridiplantae > Streptophyta > Magnoliopsida > Asterales > Asteraceae > Lactuca > Lactuca saligna. Next base: position 95,080,678 of record NC_136424.1, on the reverse strand, counting down.
GATTGTTTGAAAATAATAATTATATTATTGTGGGTTGAAAACCCTATGTACTCACCAGGTTTCCAAACCTGACCCACTCAGTTTATTTATATCACAGGTGTTGATATGAAGTCACATTACACTGAGAGATTTAAAGAGATGTAGATCACTAGTGTAAATAAATGTAAGTTCTGTTTATGCTTATGTTTCTGTATTAACGATGACATCCCAAATGTTTTAAAATGAACAAAATACGTTTCTTCGAAAATGTTTTAAAAACGTATTTATCATGTTTTTCTGGGAACAAATTCCGCAACATTTTTATTAAAAGAAGTACTCTGATTTTTATAAAACATAAACAAAAATCAGTCTTTTCTGGCCGTGAAAATGGGGATCTCACAGTTGGTATCAGAGCATTAGTTTAAGCGAACTAGGAATATGGATTTATTTCTAGACTTAAACTTAGAATGCTAAGTGATGATTGTGAGGAGTGTGTTAAATAGATTTAGGTAATGCACCTGAATAGACACAAGCACTAGCTTAATTTAGGAATGATGCCTAAATTCCTTTTACGTGCTAAATGATGCTATAGTTTGATCGGATCTATGGTCTGTTGCCGACCGGATCTGGAAACCTTATGTGTTTAGGATTCTAAACGTATGAATACGATATTAGAACTAGCATATAAACGTTTCGGAGTGATAAGGATGATTTAAACATCAATCTTAAGTAAAGGTCTAGATTCACCTTATTCGGTGTATAGATCAAGATGGCAAGGAACCGTAGCGGAAACATGAATGCAAATGGGAACCGGAGCCAACCCACGGTGATTGAGCAAATACCGGTTGTGGTAACCGCTGCTGAGCCAATAACAATGGCCGGAGTGCAAGCGATGATCCAGGCGATGTTGGATCGTCAAATGGAGGAAACCAGACGTTTGCTCCAGCAAAATCGAGAAGAAGCAACCATACAGATCGAACAGCCCAAGTTGAACGAAGGGCAAACTGAGGAGGGAAACTACAGTGGGACTGTTGGTCAAGCCAACCCACCGATAGTTAGGCAAAACCACCAGGATGGAGGAAATGATGGACGTGGATGCAAATACAAGGATTTCATGGCGTCCAAACCACCGGGTCTATCTGGAAGCCCGACGCCGGTGGAAGTCATGAACTGGATCTCCGAGATGGAGACGATGTTTGAGAGTTGCGAGTGTAGCAACAGGCAAAAGACCGCTCTCGCGGTTCCTTTGTTGAAATCGGGAGTACTAAGCTGGTGGAAGCTACTAGCCGATTCGATGCCCAAAGGAGAAGCGAGCAAGATGTCATGGGAGGATTTTCTAGTGCAGTTAAAAATGCAGTACTGCTCTGAGCAGGATCTCTGGAGATCAACAACGAGTTTCAGAATCTAAAGAAGGGAAAGATGAGTGTCATCGAGTATGATGCAAGTTTTACAGAGAATATGAAGCTTGTTCCTTATCTAGTTCCAACTGAGCTCTCCAAGTTCAATAAGTTTGCCTATGGATTACCAGCAGACTTTGGACCAATGGTCAAGCAAGCAACCACTTTGAAAGGAGCCATCTGGGCAGCCAGGAATGTTGAGACCCAGATTAGGGAAAAAGGTCTGGAGAGAGCTGAAGTTGGCGAGAAAAGGAAACATGAAGGATCATCAAAATCCAACAAGGAAAAGAAATTCTCAAAGATTGAAGAAGGAGGAGGAGGTGAAACCAAGTGGTGCGAGAAGTGTAAAAAGAAGCACTTCGGGAAATGTAGCGAGGAGGTGACTTGCTACAAATGTGGGAAGACAGGGCATTACGCCAGCAAGTGTGCGTCCAACAAAAAGGTGTGTTATGGATGTAACAAGGAAGGGCATATTTCCAGGGACTGCCCGGGGAAAAATAAGGCAGCAAGACCAGAAACGCCACCGAGGCCAAGGGCATTCCACATGATCCTCGACGAAGCAGAAAACCGTGCAAGGAATCAATGATGAGGACTTCATATCCAAAGATCAAGTTATGCAGTAGCCATAGTGTCGTATGATGTAGCCTATTATAGGCATAGTCTAGGGTGAACTTGGACACCTATGTAATAGTTTCAAGAAATAATAAAACCTTCGTTTTGTTATCTGATGTGTTAAAATGTTATGTGATTTTCTTGTATGGTGACTTGGGAAACTGCGGGACAATACTTGGGACGAGTATGAGTAGGTGTGAATGGTAGTAGTGGCCTATACTACCAGAAGCACAGGACTCACACTTGGATCAGGGAAAGTCACAAGGTTACCAAGAAGCTAGTAACTGATTCTGTTTTTTTCAAGTATGTCATTACCATCGTTTCGATAATGAGTAAAAAGATTGTTAATTTCCGACCCTAGTGGTCGTACCGAATTGAGTCCGACTACGATGAGTATGTTGCGTGGTTCAAGGAACCAAGTTCGATGTAGTGTCCGACTTAAACCAAACAATTGAAATCAAAGCGATCAATAGAAGTATCGCGTTCGTTGTTAAAGAAGTTGGTAGCCAGAAACGCTACATGTTAAAGTGTGATTATATCACATTAGAACATGAAGGAATGCATAGTCTATTTTAGAATTTAACTCTAAGAGACCTAAGTCTACACTTGCATCACATGATGATAGGTCATAATTTGAAGTCTAGCGTGAGGTAGAGAGCAGGTGCACGATCGAGTACTGCTTACAGTCAATGACTCTAAGAGATAGACTTGAAGGAATATAGAAGTTATAATTATTACCTAGGATGAAGAGATGACGTATGGAGTCATTATACGAGCCCTGTTTCGTTGATGATTCTGGGACGTAATCATCCTAAGGGGGAGATAATTGTAACGCCCGCAGATCCGGGCTAGTCAATTTAGAGGCAATAGGGGTCGAAAACGACTTTTCTTCAAAAATATTATTTAGAATAAATAACCTTAACCAAGATGTAGAATATGTCACAAGGTTTCCGTACATATAAAGAATGCCGAAATCCGAGTTATAACGAAGAAGTTATGACCCGTCGAAGTTTCGCGTCGGAACCAGCACGACGTCGGGAAGCGTAAAATAGTAAATTTATGATAGAGAGAGATTTAGCCTTAGCGCTCTAAACGAAAGTCGTAGAATATGTTAAACTAAGAACATCGATAAAAAGAACGCCCAAATCTGACTTCGTATGAAGAAGTTATGATTTTTCGAAGTTTCGGATTAGCGGTGTACAACCCGAAATTCGAATTTTAGATCGATTGATTTTTAGCCGAAACAACCTAAACAAGAATAGAAGATCTCGTTATTAGTAGAGTAACGATAAAAATACAGACGAAAATGGACATCGGATAAAGAAGTTATGAGATTTTAACGGACCAATCCTGTCCCGGCCTGTTAAAAATATAACTTTAAAAATAAAGTCCAAATTAGCCGACGGAGTCTAACCGAAAGTTATAGAGTACGTCTCCACCTAAGCGTGGATATAAAGAACGTCAAAAACGGAGTTCGTATGAACGAGTTACAAATTATAATAGCATATTTACGTATTAAAATAAAGTATAAATCATGTATACATACATATATATACATATGTATATATCATTAGAAAGGTATCGAAGATGCGGTCATTATAAGACTAATGTTGAGTTCTTTCGACGTTAGTTTAGTACAAATATCATTAAATCCATTTAAAATAGTATTATAGAGGGGTGTTTAGTTGTTTATATAACTAAAAGGTCATTAAGTAATTATGGAGGGTAGTTTTTGAAAATTCAATTAGTATAAATAAGAGCCTTGGGTTCTCATATTTCTTGCACAATTCTCTTAATTCAAGAGTCTTTCTCTCCTTATCCCCCGAGCATTTCGGTCCCTCTTGATTCTACTTCTCATTCTGTACTTTTAGTATAGTAAGGTGAGCGCTGAAGCGCTGCACGAATCTTTCTTAGAAAGATTCAGCGACGAAGTTCTGCCCCTGCAGAGCCCGACTCCTAGCTAAAATCCCCTTGAAAGTAAGTTATGCTTACCCTATTTTAAATATAGTTTATATTTAAAAGTAGTATTGTTATTATAAATTTATAATAAATATTTGAGCTATTATTATGACTTATATAAGTGTCGTTATAATATCTTTTTAACTACTCGCGGTACGGGGAATCTAGTTTAAAGGGCCACATAGGGTTGTTGGATTTCAGAAGTGCTATACGCCAAAATGGTCCTGCCCTCCGGTGTTTTATGTCTGGCCCCTGTCTGTACATAGTAGTTGGAAAGTATTGTTTAAACGCTTATATAATAATAATAATAAGACTAATAATTAGTGACGGTAATATTAGACTAAAATCTAGCTGTGATAATATTAGGTTTCATCAAAGGAAATTATTTTAAAGTAAACGAAGCGTTGTCCGAGTACCGAGTCACCACCTTCTCAGGTGAGTGCATAGTCCCTTTCATCTTACACATAGATATGAAGTTTTTTAATATAAATTACGTGCTATGTGTGCATATTGTCTGAATACTTGCTGTCTATGCTGAGTGAAAGATTTTATGCATGTTTTAAATGATTTAAACTATATATGTATTTTATATCTACGAAAATGTTGGGGTAAAACATGGGTATATATAATAGATGAAATATGAGTTGGATGATGAGTTGAGAGGTGATACAGACTATAAGGTGTGGGTGAGAGGTGTACGATGTGAGAAGCCTTTTTCCCAAACGATGTCCCCGTCATTCAGCAGAGTGTGGATGACAACCACGTACTATCCTAGATGGTCCAGTGGAACACCATCAGGCTCGTAACCTGTAGGTATTGTGAACGACGTGTTCACCCGGTGTACTCTAAACCTTGGTGATCATGCAGACTTGATACCTAGACCCTGGCGATCATGTAGACTTGGTGCCAAAACCTTGGCGACTACGCAAACTTAGTGCCTATTGTATAAATTCTGGCGACTATACAGACTTAGTGCCTAAACCCCGGTGACGATGGACTTCATGCCGATTCCTTAGGATGATCCTTAGGAATGTATGAACGAGGAATAGTTGATTCTTAGGGTAGATCCTTAAGAATAAAGCAGATAATAGGGATGGGTAATTGGGTTGATTGTTTGATTGTGTGAAAATAATAATTATATTATTGTGGGTTGAAAACCCTATGTACTCACTAGGTTTCCAAACCTGACCCACTCAGTTTATTTATATCACAGGTGTTGATATGAAGTCACATTACACTGACAGATTTAAAGAGATGTAGATCACTAGTGTAAATAAATGTAAGTTCTGTTTATGCTTATGTTTCTATATTAACGATGACATCCCAAATGTTTTAAAATGAACAAAATACGTTTCTTCGAAAATGTTTTAAAAACGTATTTATCATGTTTTTCTTGGAACAAATTCCGCAACATTTTTATTAAAAGAAGTACTCTGATTTTTATAAAGCATAAACAAAAATCGGTCTTTTCTGGCCGTGAAAATGGGGATGTCACAGAGCAGGAGACTGTGTTACTCATACGCGTTCCTTCTGTGTGAAGAATTCTTTAGGGTTTCCTCTTTTATTAACTATATTAAGATAGTCTTCTTCTTGTTGACGATATTTTTATAGTGTTTGATAAAACCCTAATCTAAAGTTTACGAGTCTGATTCTAGCAGATCCGAGAAATAAGTTCATCATGTCACACAACGATTCTCAATCCAATCGCATTAACATCTAAAATAGCATTGGATCCACTACAAGGGTTCCCATTCTCTACACTGAAGATTACGAAGTGTGGGCACATCACTTTGAAGATTATGTGGTTGGATCTGAAGATAATGGCTATTTTATCTGGGAAGCTATCACGATCGGTCTGTTAATTCATTCTGGAACGAACAGGACAGTGAAGACTCAAAAAGAGTATAATCAGCTTTTGTTGTAGGTAGAAAAGATACCACAAGACGAAAAAGATAAACTGATGTGTAATCTCAAAGCCTTGAGGATGATCCAATTTGCCCTACAAGCCAATACCTTCCGTTTGGTTACTTCATGCACTACCGCAAAAGAGATATGGGACAGACTGAAAGAAATGTATTTAACTGACGAGGATCTTGTGCATTCAATCTAAACCCTATTGCTCTCTGAGTTTGGAGATTTTGCACAAAAATCTAAAGAGACACTACTTCAAACGTTTGATCGTTACAATCATCTGCTAAGCAAGATGATGAAGCATGGAATTAAAAGGAAGGAGATCAAACAGAAAGTGACGTTCTTAAATGGGTTGAGACCTGAGTGGATGGCAGTGGTCTCAACAGTAAAGGCTCATGAACAATTTAAATAATATTCACTGGCGAAACTGATGGGTATCCTAAAATCACATGAAAGCACGGTAACTAAAGAAGCGAAGGTTGTGTCAGGTGTAGATTCTTTGGCTCTTGTTTCGAAGAGCAAAAGTGTTGCTGAAGACGAAGAAGAATCTGACATGTCAGAATGTGATCTAGCCAATGAGGAGTATGCATTGATGGTGACAAACCCAAAGAAGTTTGCTCGAAAGAAGTCTCCAGCCAATAAGAACCGAAACTTGCAAGGAAGCTATAGCTCAGAGAAGGTAAAAGAAGAGACGAAGAAAAACTCTCAGAAAGAAGATGAGAAGAAAGAAAGCAAGCTTATGGGAGACTCAGGGTATGATTGCAATTACTGTCATGGCAAGAACCACTTTTCCAAGGATTTTATGCTAAGAAAGATGGTTGAGAAAAATGAAGGTGAAGATGATGAAGCTTATTACCTGCGAAAGTTGGAAGAGATAAACTAAAAGAAGGAAACGATTAGTTGAATGAATGCCTTGATCGTGCAGGAGAATGTGGTCGATGATGAGTTCGGTGGTGTTGAAGTCTGGTCAACCGACTCTGAGGATGAAGAAGTGAGAAAGCCTTCACATTGCAGAGCATATGTGGCTAGAGAGGGAGTCAGTAGTTCAGCTGGGAAGTGCCTGATGGTGTCTGCAGGAATACCAACCAAAGGTGAGCATAAGGAGCTGAATCTGAATGGGGACAAGTGTTTTGCAGCCAAGCCCGTGAGTGAAAGGATCAACGATTGTGATCGATTGATCAAAAAGGTACAATCCATCCTTGAATCACTAAAAGTTCTTGTCATTAATTATGAAGAAGAATTAAATTAACTAAAATTTAAATTTTCTAACTTAAGTGGTAGTCTCAGGCAAACACGACTAGAGAATTCTAACCTAGCTGACCAACTCAGCAGGGAGTCGTCCAAGAGTGAGGAAAAGAGAGCATGGATACAAATGAAGGAGTAGGAGTTAGTTAGGGCTAGTGATGAGATTATATATTTACAACGAGACAATTTAAAGTTTTTGAAACAACGAAATGTTTTTTGTTTGATTGCAAAACACTTATATACTAATATAACTCAGCTACACCTAGATTGTGAAATAGGGGAAAAGATTCATAAGATGATTTTACCCTTCCTTGAATTTAAGGAGGATGAAGTCATTGCTGAGTGTGAATTGATATTGTCCTCAGATGAGATTTCTGTCACTTACAAATATGTATTGTACAAGATTGAGACCTTTGTTGACTCCAAGGAGCATAAAAGTATGCTTAAAAATCTGTTGGATAAAAATGATAGGTTGAAAATAAAGTCAGAAACCATTCAAACATTAGATTCAACTAATAACAAATTAAGTCCAGAACATAAAATAGATGTAGAAAATGCATCTGAATTTGATGAAGAGAGTGAGATGAGTGAAATCTCAGTGGAAGCTGTAGTCGATTGTTTTGAGTTCTTAAATAGCGAAACTGAGACTGAAAATCCCCTTATATCTGAAAACTCGGTTGAATATGCTCGCCTGTCAAAGGACAAGTCAAAGAAACTGAAAAAGAAAGCAATGGTGTACCAAAAGGTTCAAACGGTGCCAAATCAGGTTTATGTTGTTAAAGGTGTCATAGTAAAACAAACAGTAGAACTGAAAATCTTGGTTGACAAAGACAATGATGACGGATGTGACGACTACTTCTAGGCTGCCCCTATTGATAATGTAGACGAAACTGTCGGCTTATCAGAGCGAATATCGTGGAGGTTAAGGGGAAGGTACATTATCGAACCCATTAACAAACCTTCAAGCTTTGACAAACCAAGCACAAGTGGAACCAAAGAGATACCGAAAGAATCAAAGAAAGAATCCAATGTATCTTCCAAGACAACCGAAGCTAAAAAGGAGAAGCTGAAGTCAAGCTTCAACATTCACAAATCTCAAAAGCAGTTGGTTGAACAAAAACGGGAAAGAAACCAGAGATACATGAAAAATCTAAATGAGCAAAAACGGTTTTGGAAGTCTCAAAACCCTAACCACGTTCCTACCAAGAAAGAAACAAATGTCAAAGGAAATGACAAGTTAAAGAACAACCAACAGTCCAGATTCGGTCCAAACTCTTACTATTCAAGGAACCAAAAGCCCAGTTTCAATCTCCATTCATCTCATAACCGAATTTCATGTTTCGGTTCCACCACCAAGCTTGAGAACCGAAAGTCTGATTTCAGTCATATTCCAAGTCAAGAAAAGCCTCATTCAACGAAGGACGTTAAAGGAAAGGGAAAGAGTGATTCGAACTCTAACATCAATAATACGAAAAAGTCAGCTAACCCTAAAACTCAAAAGAACATTACAAAACCTTCTAACAATATGCCATCTGAAACACCACAATTCAAACAAGACAAAAATAAAATCAAGGAGTATACCATTAAAAGAAAAGATTAAAAAACTTTAATAAAAAGAACTTATTTGGTTGATCTTTCTGTTGCTATTCCTTTTTCTATAAAAGACTTACCAAAGCCCAAGAGACTTTGGGTTCCTAAATCTGGTTAAATTTGCAGGTTATAAGTGATGAGCAGTTCGATAATGAATGGTCCCTAGACAGTGGTTGCTCACGTCACATGACAGGAAGGAAGGAAGAGCTAAGGGAGTTTCGGTCCCCTAAGGATGGCGGATGTGTAAAGTATGGCAACAAGTCTTATGACACTATCAAATGATATGGGATGATAAGCAACAGAGGGTTCACAATTCGAAGAGTGGCATATGTGGAAGGATTGCAACACAAACTCATAAGTGTATCTCAATTGGTTGTGGGAACAGGACTGAAAGTCTCATTTGATGATGAGGGTTTAGAAATTATTTAAAAGCAATCCAAAAGAGTTTTGTTAAAGTCTGAATGAAAGGAAGAGATGTACACTTTGAATCTCAGTCCAATTAGAGGAAAACCAGCAATTTGCCTATTGTCTAAAGCTAATTTAGATGAAAGCTGGTTATGGTACCGATGGATATCGCACCTGAACTTCAAAGATATTAATAAGTTAGTGCTTGGTGATCATGTTCGAGGCCTCCCTTTTCTGAAATTTGATAAGGAACACCTGTGTGCAGCATGTGAGATGGGCAAACAAAGCCGAAAGAGCCATCCTACACGTATCAATACCAAGATGTTTGAATCTCTTAAACTTCTGCATATTGATTTATGTTGACCTTCGGCTATGAAAGCATCAGTGGTAGTAAGGTCATACTTGTCATACTAGATGATTTTTCACGTTTCACCTGGGTTTACTTTCTTAAACAGAAATCAGAAGCGACTCCCAAGTTGAAGGTGTTTATCAAGCAAGTAGAACTGCAATTGCGAAAGGTGGTAAGGAACATTAGAAGCGATAATGGGCGTGAGTTCAAAACTAAAGAGTTTGAAGACTTTCTGGCCGAAAAGGGAGTATCTCATAGCTTCTATGCTCCCTATACTCCACAACAAAATGGAATTGTTGAAAGACGAAATCATTCCTTATGTGAGGCAGCCAGAACCATGCTGAGTTTCGCTTCTCTTCCATTATACTTCTGGGCTAATGTTGTTGCTACTGCTTGTTATACTCAAAACCAATCCTTAATCAATAACATATTCTCAATCACTTTGTATGAGATTCTGAACAATCAAAAGCCCAACGTTAAGTTTTTCCACGTGTTCGGTTCCAGGTTTTTCATTTTCAACTCTAAAGAGAACCGAAACAAGTTCGACGTTAAAGCTGATGAGGGAATCTTCCTTGGTTATTCACTCACCTCAAAGGCTTACATGGTTTTGAATAAACACTCCAAACGTATTGAAGAAACCTATCACGTAACCTTTAATGATAACTACATGAAGAAAGCTCAAGCAAGCGAAAGTGCCATGGGGGAAATATTTTCTGAATCAGGAAAAGTCTCGGTTCCTATTTCTAATTTGTTTGAAGATTATATAAGGCTATTTGATGAACCAGAAAAGGATATACACTCGGAGGTGAATGCAGCAGACAACAAAATCGACCATCTGAAAAAGATTATCGAAGAAGCTACGAAAGATATGGCAAAGGATCCTTCTAAACCAAATGATGATCAACCCTCTATTAACCCTCCAAATAACAGCTCGGTATTCGAGGGGAGGGTTCTTCTGTGTCTCATACAACCAAGGGGGAGAATCCAACTCTAACCGAGGAGGAGAATCCAATTCCAACCGAGAAGGAGGATCCTGAACCTGACAAGGAACACACTTCACCATTTGAGGGGGAGAATGAAAATTCAAATGACGAAGATGATCGATCAGAATTTGAAGAAGAGGTAAATGCAGAGTTGGATCCTGTTTATGACCCGATCTACCCTCCTCTAAAAAAGTGGACTAAAGATCATCCCAAAACACAAATAATAGGAGAATCATCTGAGCGATTTCTCACATGCTCTCAACTAAAAGCGAAACAACTACCTTATTCTCTAATGTTGAATTATGCATTTTAATTCGTTTGTATCCAAAATCAAACCAAAAACGGTTAATGTTGCACTTGATTATGCTGATTGGGTACAAGCAATGCAAGATGAACTTCATGAGTTCGAATGTAATCGAGTTTGGAGGCTGATTCCCACTCCAAAGGATGCTTTTGTGGTTGGATTAAAATGCGTATTCAGAAACAAGTTAGATAAAGAGGGCAATGTAATTCGCAATAAGGCTCAGCTGGTGGTGAAAGGATATTGTCAGCAAGAATGGATAGATTATGAGGAGACCTTCGCTCCCATAGCAAGGTTGGAATCAGTTAGAATCTTCCTGGCATACACTGCACATAAAAACTTTGAAGTTTTCCAGATGGATGTGAAATGTGCTTTCTTAAATGGAGAACTAGAAGAAATTGTGTATGTTGAGCAACCACTTGGGTTCGTGAACGAGAAATTCCCTGATCACTACTATATATTGGATAAAGATGTATATGGTTTTAAGCAAGCACCAAGGGCCTGGTATGAAATGTTAACTTGCTTTCTTAAAATGTCAAAATTTAAGCAAGGGTCGGTTGACCCAACCTTCTTCCGAAAGAAAGAAGGCGAACATCTAATGATAGTTCAGATTTATGTTGATGATATCATCTTTGGCCACACGAATCCTAGCTTAACAGCTTAATTCAGGAAGTTGATGGAGACTAAATTTGAAATGAGCGTGATGGGTCCTATTAACTTTTTCCTTGGTTTGAATATAAGACAGGGACCAGAAGGCATATTTATTAACCAGGAAGCCTGCACGAAGAATTTGCTAGCAAAGTTCGGGATGATGGGTGATTAAAAGAGTGAAGGTTCCTATGGCTTTTGGCATGAAGCTAACGTCATCTCTGGAGAAACCTGCTGTTGATGTAACACTCTATCTTGAAATGATAGGATCTCTTATGTATCTAATGGCCGATAGACCAGACATTATATATTTCTATCTGTTATTGTGCCAGGTTTCAAGCAAATCCAAGAGATCCTCACATGGTAGCTGTAGAAAACATTTTTCGTTATCTGAAGCAAACCTCGTGTCTCAGTCTTTGGTATCTTGCTAGATCCGGATACTTTTTCAACCCTTTTTAGACGCCGATCTTGGAGGATGCGGTCTGGACCGAAAGAGCACAACTGGTTGATGCCAATTCCTTGATGGTAAACTTGTTAGCTGGCAGTCCAAGAAGCAAACATGTGTGTCTCTTTCAACAGCCGAAGCTTAGTATATTGCTACTGCCTCATGTACCTCACAAGTAATCTGGATACAAAGCCAACTAACAGACTATGGACTAAATATGAAGAAAATACCTCTTTATTGTGACTCTGAGAGTGCAATTAGAATATGTCACAATCCAATGCAACACTCAAAGACAAAGCATACTGCACTAAAGCCTTACCTGAAGCAAGCTTCAACAAAATTTTACAAGGTTTGGGAATGATGGAAGCAGAGTCGGTACCGAATCCTCAAACCAATTTCTAAAAATTAAGACAAGCAAAATCGAGCAAACGCTCGGTCTATTTCGGTTCTTGATTTTTCGGGAACCAAAATGAACTGAACGCTCGGTCTATTTCTGCTCCATAATTTTCGGGAATCGAAATGAACCAATCGCTCGGTCTATTTCGGCTCTGGAATTTTAAGGAACATAAATGAACCGATCGCTCGGCTTATTTCGCTTCATTTCTTTAAGATTTGTTTTCGGTTGTATACTTTGTAAACTTTCTTTTATCTATTTTATTTGCTTTATTTTCTCTTTCTTTTTATTTCAAGATTTTCTAAAGATTATTTCCTTTTTCATTCCTGTTTATTTTTCTGTTTTTATTAATTTTTCAGAAAAATCAAAAATCCAAAAATATTTTTTTATTATTTTTATTTTATTTTTTTATTATTATTTCAAAATTACAAAAAGTTTTTTTTGTTTGTTTTTTTTTTGTTTGTGTTGTTTGCTTGTTTCTGTTTATTATATTTATTAGGTATCACGTATTTCATTACTACATAATTTGGAGCTAGGGCAGGTATGACATCTTTATTTTGAACTAGTTAATTGTCCCTAGAAGCATGCTGCTGCATGTCGACCGAAGCCTTGAAGACTATGATTGAAGCCTTAATGAACCGATTATACCTATCGTTTCTTCCCATTCAGGCTGCTAAACTTACTCTAGTCCTGAGCTACCTTACTCGTCTCAAACGAGTTAGGAGTTTTCTGCTTTGTCACTTTTATATAGCAGAGGTACTTTCGACTCTTTAACCCCCTTGTTCTAAATTCTCCATCAAATTTCCTTTCATCAACGTAACCCTTGAGACTCTCAGAAATAACCACTGAGGTTTATGGTTACACAATATCTGTGTTTATGATATTAGATGCGTACACCACGTGCTAAGTGAAACCCAAAATCCAACACCTATAACGAATTGACGGTGAATTTTAACATTCAAGATCTCACTTGTTACCTAAAAGAAGTCTCAATTTTTTGAGTGATCTTTATGAAATTATCTACAACCACGACATTTTTTCCCAAAAGATCCAGTTTAGTTTTTGTTTTTGAGACTTATATGACACTTCCTGTCACCTCATAATATATCAAACCTATTTGTTCAACAGACCACATCGGTCTCACAAGTACTTCGACCAACTTTCGGTCTTAAGTAAAGTATCGAAGATCAGTTGAATGTTAGCCACCCACTAGAGCCTATGTATGAAAAGAAGCCTTTCAATGTTTCTTAACAGACATGTGATCGTATCCTAACGAGAAACCAGACAAGCACTTCAAGTCTCTCTTGAATTTGAAGGAAGAGATTAGTGTTCGGGATCAGTTGCTTCATGTATTATTTGACATCACTCACATCCTATACACATATTGCTTTATTACTTTTTCTTTGGCACACTCATGCACAAAATTCTTCATGATTTTCCAAAATTCTAGTACGTAACGCATATGAGTTGTTTTTGGCTCTAACAGTTAAACAGATTTAACAGAGCAATGGGGTAGTCGAACGGATAAGAAGTTGAAACGTGTTTATGGATAAGTTCAAAATTGGGCGAGTGAATTTGAAACGGATCCTAACACCACGCCTGATGATGTCTATCTGGGGAAACCAAGCTGTCAAATCCCTATTTTCCAGGTGCTTTTTCAGAGATCGTCTCATTATCACAAAAAGATTCTTTCTCTCTCCTGGCAATCGTATATAAAGGATTTGCAACACCATTGTACCTTCTTACTTTCCTCAAAACTCTCTCAAATATAACAGGTGATCATTCCACTGTTCATCTTCTTCACAACAACAATGGTGGACTCTTCATCTTTTCAAGATCAGACGGCTTCATCGTCCTTGCTCGTGAACAAACCTAATCAGAACATGATCATTCAAATGACTCCATTGTTGTATGATTCATACATGCTTCAAGTTGTCGAATGTCTCAAATACTCCCCTCTGTTAATCGCTCTCACACAAGTGGAATTTGTTCCCATGTCATTGGTGTCTCAAGTCTACTCTACTGCGTCCTATGACAAGAACAAGGAGAGGATTTACTTCCAAAAATTTAATCACAAGGCATCGATTTCAAAAGTCCGTTTCTGTTCCTTGTTGGGGCTCGTTGTTGATGCTTCAATCATATCTCCGGATTTCATTACTACAACCCAGCTGTTCTCCATGTTCTATGAAATGGGTTAACTAAGGTGCTTACCACTTTCACCAAATTCAAGAAATCTTGTTTACCTCCACAATGGAATGGGCTGCTCACTATTCTTCACAAGGGATTAGTTGAACGGGTAGGAGGATTTGATGGTTCAAACAAGTGTTTTATGACCATTATGTATGGTCTCTACCATGGAATCAACTTAGATTATGGTTCCTCAATCTGGTCTCAGCTGGTGCAGAGTTTGAACTCCTCGACAAAGCATTCCGAAATCTCATGTGGTCGTTTTTGGACTATTGTCACTCTAAGGGCAATCAATTCTCTTCAAATTCCAGTCATGAAGAATGTCCTGCTTTCTTTAGTAGCATCTTTTCATACAAAGAAGATAATTGTGGCTGATCTAACAAGGTTTCCTCACAATGGATCAATTCATGAAAGTATGTACAGATGTGTTTCTCAGGACAGTAAGGTGCTTGCTGATTATCGTCTACTTCCTCCCAAGGTTCCACGACAATTGACTCCTGAAATGCAAGCTGCTCTGGATGATGTTGAGAAGCCAAAGAAAAGAGGAAAGAAAGTTGGTCCGAAGAAGGAAGAAACATAAGGTCCCTCTTTAAGCCTGTGAAGTCCAAGAAACGAAAGGTTGTAAAAGGTGATTCTTTAACTCCAAAGAAAGCTAAAAAGATGGCTCGTAGACCGAAGTGTGTTTACTAAGAACTAGTGGGAGGATAATGATATTCCTAATCTTGTATGAATTAGACATACTTAATCATTTGAAATAATATTCCGACTATGCAAGATCATTTTCACTTTGACTCGGAAAGTATCTCTAAAATGAAAGACTTAGGAATGACAAGATACATTCTTGGAATGTAAAATCTATAGAAATAGATAAATATGAATGTTAAAAGTTTTAAGTTCTTTTTCATGAATTAACAATATCTTGAAAGACATCAAGATAAGATTCCTTTGGAGGATTCTTGGCATTGTCACATGACACCTTTATGAGTCTGTCTCAAAAGGACCTAGCACACGGGTTTGAGCTAGATGAAATGATTTACATTCTGTTTTCTTGGCAAATAAATCTATCATTTATGTCATATCATGCGATACAAATTGAATACATTGTTAAGTCATTGGATGACTATAAGAACACTCTAAGAGTACTTGTAAGAGCCCATTTAGAGGATCGGCTAGGTGCAGAAGAAAAGGATCTTGTGATTTATCAATTAACAAAAATATGAATAACAAAATAGATGAGTAATCTAATGATTATAATAGAAAGAGAGGTTACAACTTTGAAGAACACTTCGGTGGGAGAGATCCCAACCGAGAGTTTCTCTCGAACCAAAACAAAAGACTGCCTTTTAGGTGCACACTTAATAAAATGACCATCCCTCTATATTTATAGAGAGAGATACCTGATAAAAAATAATGGGTGATAAAATAACCTAAGGGTCCATTTGATAGTGAGCTGACTGGGTCCGGGTCAGTAATTTTTGCTAACTCGGTCCACTCAGCCCGTTTGATAAATCCCAAATTTTACTGATTCGGTTGGCATAGGTGACCCAAGGTGCTTACTTGGTCCGCTTGTAACATATGGCTGACTGGAAAAAAAGACCACACTGCCCTCTTCTAGCCTTTTCTTCCCTCGGGAGCTAAAAGAAAAACATGCAACAAGAAAACAAGACTCCTTCACTCCAGCTCCCCATCCCCATTGATGCAGCGTGTTCAACATTTGCCTCCTACAAGATTGACGCTTCAGTCCGACATTCGCCTTCTCCGACCAGAGTGGCTTCAACAGAGGTAAGCAGCATCTATTTAGTCCTTTTTTTAACCACTTGATCATTCTTCCCTTTTTATGTATAATGTATGAAATCAGAATTTGTTGCCTAAATTAGTTATGAAGCCTCCTACAAGATTGACGCTTCAATCCAACATTCGCCTTCTCCGGCTAGAGTTGCTTCAATGGAGGTAAGCAGCATTTGTTTAGTCTTTTTTAACCACTTGATCGATTGTTCATTCTTCCCTTTGTGTATAATGTATGAAATCAAAATTTGTTGCTTAAATTAGTTATAAAAATCTTTAATCATAATTCGTGCTTGTTCTAATGTTAAGAAATCATAAATTATTGAAATCGGAATTCGAAAGTTAGATTTTGCTAGAATGAAATCGGAATTTGGAAGTTGGAGTTTTGTATGAATGAAATTATTGAAACAAAATTATGGAAAAAAGCCCCTTTTGGTTGGGAGAAAAAATGAGTGCAGTTTCTTCTATCGACAGAGATGACGACCCATCCTTATATCATGTTGGTTTGTGATTCAAGCACCAAGCTAATTCTAAATGGGTTTTTGAGGTCAGACTGTACAGGTTGGTAATTTTAACTTAATTTCAAATTCTATATAGGTGTAACTTCAAATTCATGATATATTCTTCCTCGTGTATGGTTAGAACAAGTTTTATGGTCACTTCGAGTTTCAATTTGTAAATGCTGGATCAGAAACCATGATTGAATCCGATTTAGATATAAATTTTGACTCTAATATATAATTTTTAAAGGAGGAGATACATTTCAAACTAACAAGTGTATAACTGATAAAGGTGATTTTCTATTCATTTATAACACAGTAGGATTAGGGAACTTCCATTATTGATTTAACAATCTTCTAGAGGGATATTACTATGTTGACCTTCATTTTGTTGAAATGATAATCACATTTGGTCCTAAAGGGATGAGAGTATTAAATGTATTCTTGCAGGATGAAAATGAAACTTCAATAATCAATACCCTTTTCCTAAACTTGAATCTCAACAATTCATTAGAAAATATTTCAATTATAAATTTTTATTTTCCTTTTTTTAACAGGTTCTCTCAAATTTTGACATCATTGGTTGACTTACGAGTTTCTGTTAAGAACAATTGAGCAATAGTAATTTTATAATTATTTTATTTACCATAATAAACAACATAAGGATAGTATGGTCATTTTTCTTCATTCATCACAGTCAGTCGAAGAAACAATCAAGCAGAATAAACTTAGTCAGATGTGGACTCGGTCGGAATTTCTAACCAAGTCATTTTCTAACCCAGTCAGGTTTAACCCAGTCACCAATGATCATACGACCCCTAACTTATCACTCATAATTTGTACAACATTTCCATGCTCCAACAGTACTTAATAAGAACTAAGGGAATGTATACGAGATAATTAGTTTAGAATAAAATCTTAATGTAAAGAACTACATATGATTTTGGTTCTAAATAAATATAGATAATTATGAATTATAATTAGATTATGACTTCATTGTGGAATGAAGAGTGAGTTTAGTTGGAATGAGCTCCAAACAAAACATAACGACACAATCTACTACAAAATAAGAATACACAACTTTTAAAGTTGAAGTCAGATATGGTTGGATGAATGAGTTCATTGAAAAGCTATGTTGATTTATGCCTTTCAAGGATCACATAGGAATC
Source organism: Lactuca saligna (assembly GCF_052625555.1). Taxonomy (NCBI): domain Eukaryota; kingdom Viridiplantae; phylum Streptophyta; class Magnoliopsida; order Asterales; family Asteraceae; genus Lactuca; species Lactuca saligna. Next base: position 95,062,819 of record NC_136424.1, on the reverse strand, counting down.
TTTGTGACTTCGAGAGTTCACTTAATCAAGCTAAGAGACTCTATGTCACGAAATTACACCATTCATATTCTCCAAGATATTTAACTATACCTAGAGTAAAATTCAAATATAGAGATGATAGTATTCGCGAAATTCACACAAATTAATTAGTTGAATCCATTAATAAAGTTTTTCCTTTTAAGCTAAGTATGTGTGGCCACACTTCATCCACAAGACTTTATTATTCTAGAAATGGGATTTTGATTTGGATTTAGTATTTGGATATTGAAACATTGTAACAACAACTACTATATAGTGTTTTGATATATTGGGATATGATCATCACATTAATATTTGTTTAGTTCTATATTAACATGTTTAATCCATGAATAATATTATTATTCTAAATGTTCATAGTTGGTTGTAATTATAGGAGCAACTACGAAGTAAGACTAATATGAATTGGATTAGTTAACTCTCACTAGATGAAAGTAGGAAAGTGATTGTAACCAGGTTTTACAGGTACTTGTCAAAGAGCTAGTACTAAATTGACCCGCATCAAGATCAACTCATAGATCGCAGTCATGAGTGACACTTGATTAAAAGGTATTATCTTTGTATCATTAACACATAAGATACATAGTTGGACTTAAGTATAGGGAGTATTGTGATTTGATATGGTCAAACGTTGATCCTTAACCAGGCAGTAATAAAAGCCATTTCCAGGTATGGTGTAAACTATGAAAGAGGCTTATGTGGTTAAGATGGGATTTGTGCCTCTTATTTGTTGAGAGTTAGACATTTAACGCTCGTTACCCAAATTTGACTTACAAATGAGATTGGCTGCGATCCAAGGCTCATGTTCAACATGATGTTTGTAACAAAGGGATAATTGATAAACTTACCTCAATACATAAATTGACGCTTTGAGCTTTTGGGAATTGGATGCTGATGAATGACATTCTTTGTCATTTGTTATTGGGGGAAGTGAATTTTTATTGGACATTCACCATTGTCTATATCAATCTATGATGAGTCTTATGCAAGTGGGATATTGAAAGATCTAGTATGACCAAGAATCATTATAGAATGATATTACTATAATATATGATCCTATAGGGTCACACCTTATAGCAAGCTACCATCAATTGATTATTTATTAGTATAATTTGATTATTAATAAATATATCAATCCTTGTATTTAATTGGAAAATTATTATTTCATGGAAATAATATTTTGCTAATTGGGAATTTATTATTTATGGAAATAATATTTATTGGAGAAATAACAACTTATGAAATATATCATAAAATATGATTATTTGTAAGTTATATTTATATCTTAATAAACTGATTAGAGTTTATTTATATAAAAGGTAGTTTTTTATATAAAAGATATATATATATATATATATATATATATATATATATATATATATATATATATGTGTGTGTGTGTGTGTGTGTGACTAGTTACATGTTATATATATTAGGAATCACTTTTATAAAAGATAAGGCTTTTATATAAAGTTGGTATATGTATACACATAACATCTAGTCATGGGATTATATTATTGGACACACCATGCCTTCTTTTTTGACCGTCATGACCGAAATGGCTAGAGGGTACACTAGGGATTACTTTTGTGTTGTTAAATATGTTTCTCATACTCTTAAGAAGGCTTTACTATCTTTTTCTTTATTTTCTTTCCTTAGTCTACATAAAATTTAATATAAATGAAAGACTTTCAAGGGTTGAATGGCTAGTTTTTTGCTTGCATTTCTGTAACGCCCGCAGATCCGGGCTAGTCAATTTAGAGGCAATAGGGGTCGAAAATGACTTTTCTACAAAAAGATTATTTAGAATAAATAATCTTAACCAAGTTGTAGAATATGTCACAAGGTTTCCGTACATATAAAGAACGCCGAAATCCGATTTATAACGAAGAAGTTATGACCCGTCGAAGTTTCGCGTCGGAACCGGCACGGCGCCGGGAAGCGTAAAATAATAAATTTATGATAGAGAGAGATTTCGCCTTAGCGCTCTAAACGAAAGTCGTAGAATATGTTAAACTAAGAACATCGATAAAAAGAACGCCCAAATCTGACTTCGTATGAAGAAGTTATGATTTTTCGAAGTTTCGGATTAGGGGTGTACAACCCGAAATTCGAATTTTAGATCGATTGATTTTTAGCCGACACAACCTAAACAAGAATCGAAGATCTCGTTATTAGGAGCGTAACGATAAAAATACAGACGAAAATGGATCGGATAAAGAAGTTATGACATTTTAACGGACCAATCCTGTCCCGGCCTGTTAAAAATATAACTTTAAAAATAAAGTCAAAATTAGCCGACGGAGTCTAAACGAAAGTTGTAGAGTACGTCTCCACCTACGCGTGGATATAAAGAACGTCAAAAACGGAGTTCGTATGAACGAGTTACAAATTATAATAGCATATTTACGTATTAAAATAAAGTATAAATCATGTATACGTACATATATATACATATGTATATATCATTAGAAAGGTATCGACGATGCGGTCATTATAATACTAATGTTGAGTTCTTTCGACATTAGTTTAGTACAAATATCATTAAATCCATTTAAAATAGTATTATAGAGGGGTGTTTAGTTGTTTATATAACTAAAAGGTCATTAAGTAATTATGGAGGGTAGTTTTTGAAAATTCAATTAGTATAAATAAGAGCTTTGGGATCTCATATTTCTTGCACCATTCTCTTGATTCAAGAGTCTTTCTCTCCTTATCCCCCGAGCATTTCGGTCCCTCGTGATTCGACTTCTCTTTCTGTAGTTTTACTATAGTAAGGTGAGCGCTGAAGCGCTGCACGAATCTTTCTTAGAAAGATTCAGCGACGAAGTTGCCCCTGCAGAGCCCGACTCCTAGCTAAAATCCCCTTGAAAGTAAGTTATGCTTACCCTATTTTAAATATAGTTTATATTTAAAATTAGTATTGTTATTATAAATTTATAATAAATTTGAGCTATTATTATGACTTATATAATTGACGTTATAATATCTTTTAACTACTCGCGGTACGGGGAATCTGGTTTAAAGGGCCGCATAGGGTTGTTGGATTTCAGAAGTGCTATACGCCAAAATGGTCCTGCCCTCCGGTGTTTTATGTCTGGCCCCTGTCTGTACATAGTAGTTGGAAAGTATTGTTTAAACGCTTATATAATAATAATAATAATAATAATAATAATAATAATAATAATAATAATAATAATAATAATAAGACTAATAATTAGTCACGGTAATATTAGAATAAAATCTAGTGGTGATAATACTAGGTTTCGTCAAAGGAAATTATTTTAAAGTAAACGAAGCGTTGTCCGAGTACCGAGTCACCACCTTCTCAGGTGAGTGCATAGTCCCTTTCATCTTACACATAGATATGAAATATTTTAATATAAATTACGTGCTATGTGTGCATATTGTGTGAATACTTGCTGTCTATGCTGAGTGAAAGATTTTATACATGTTTTAAATGATTTAAACTATATATGTATTTTATATCTACGAAAATGTTGGGGTAAAACATGGGTAGATATAATAGATGAAATATGAGTTGGATGATGAGTTGAGAGGTGATATAGACTATAAGGTGTGGGTGAGAGGTGTACGATGTGAGAAGCCTTTTTCCCAAACGATGTCCCCGTCATTCAGCAGAGTATGGATGACAACCACGGACTATCCTAGATAGTCCAGTGGAACACTATCAGGCTCGCAACCTGTAGGTGATGTGAACGATGTGTTCACCCGGTGTACTCTAAACCTTGGTGATCATGCAGACTTGATACCAAGACCCTGGCGATCATGCAGACTTGGTGCCAAAACCTTGGCGACTATGCAGACTTAGTGCCTATTGTATAAATTCTGGCGACTATGCAGACTTAGTGCCTAAACCCCGGTGACGATGGACTTCGTGCCGATTCCTTAGGATAATCCTTAGGAATGTATGAACGAGGAATAGTTGATTCTTAGGGTAGATCCTTAAGAATAAAGCAGATAATAGGGATGGGTAATTGGGTTGATTGTTTGATTGTTTGAAAATAATAATTATATTATTGTGGGTTGAAAACCCTATGTACTCACCAGGTTTCCCAACCTGACCCACTCAGTTTATTTATATCATAGGTGTTGATATGAAGTCACATTACACTGAGAGATTTAAAGAGATGTAGATCACTAGTGTAAATAAATGTAAGTTCTGTTTATGCTTATGTTTCTGTATTAACGATGACATCCCAAATGTTTTAAAATGAACAAAATACGTTTCTTCGAAAATGTTTTAAAAACGTATTTATCATGTTTTTCTGGGAACAAATTCCGCAACATTTTTATTAAAAGAAGTACTCTGATTTTGATAAAACATAAACAAAAATCGGTCTTTTCTGGCCGTGAAAATGGGGATGTCACAGTTGGTATCAGAGCATTAGTTTAAGCGAACTAGGAATACGGATTTATTTGTAGACTGAAACTTAGAATGCTAAGTGATGATTGTGAGGAGTGTGTCAAATAGATTTAGGTAATGCACCTGAATAGACACAAGCACTAGCTTATTTTAGGAATGATGCCTAAATTCCTTTTACGTGCTAAATGATGCTATAGTTTGATCGGATCTATGGTCTGTTGCCGACCGGATCTGGAAACCTTATGTGTTTAGGATTCTAAACGTACGAATACGATATTAGAACTAGCATATAAACGTTTCGGAGTGATAAGGATGATTTAAACGTCAATCTTAAGTAAAGGTCTAGATTCACCTTATTCGGTGTATAGATCAAGATGGCAAGGACCCGTAGTGGAAACATGAATGCAAATGGGAACCGAAACCAACCCCCGGTGATTGAGCAAATACCGGTTATGGTAACCGCTGCTGACCCAATAACAATGGCCGGAGTGCAAGCAATGATCCAGGCGATGTTGGATCGTCAAATGGAGGAAACCAGACGTTTGCTCCAGCAAAATCGAGAAGAAGCAACCATACAGATCGAACAACCCGAGTTGAACGAAGGGAAGACTGAGGAGGGAAACTACAGTGGGACTGTTGGTCAAGCCAACCCACCGATAGTTAGGCAAAACCACCAGGATGGAGGAAATGATGGACGTGGATGCAAATACAAGGATTTCATGGCGTCCAAACCACCGAGTCTATCTGGAAGCCCGACGCCGGTGGAAGTCATGAACTGGATCTCCGAGATGGAGACGATGTTTGAGAGTTGCGAGTGTAGCAAGAGGCAAAAGACCGCTCTCGCGGTTCCTTTGTTGAAATCTGGAGTACTAAGCTGGTGGAAGCTACTAGCCGATTCGATGCCCAAAGGAGAAGCAAGCAAGATGTCATGGGAGGATTTTCTAGTGCAGTTAAAAATGCAGTACTACTCTGAGCAGGATCTTCTGGAGATCAACAACGAGTTTCAGAATCTAAAGAAGGGAAAGATGAGTGTCATCGAGTATGCTGCAAGTTTTACAGAGAAAATGAAGCTTGTTCCTTATCTAGTTCCAACTGAGCTCTCCAAGGTCAATAAGTTTGCCCATGGATTACCAGCAGACTTTGGACCAATGGTCAAGCAAGCAACCACTTTGAAAGGAGCCATCTGGGCAGCCAGGAATGTTGAGACCCAGATTAGGGAAAAAGGTCTGGAGAGAGCTGAAGTTGGCGAGAAAAGGAAACATGAAGGATCATCAAAATCCAACAAGGAAAAGAAATTCTCAAAGATTGAAGAAGGAGGAGGAGGTGAAACCAAGTGGTGCGAGAAGTGTAAAAAGAAGCACTTCGGGAAATGTAGCGAGGAGGTGACTTGCTACAAATGTGGGAAGACAGGGCATTACGCCAGCAAGTGTGCGTCCAACAAAAAGGTGTGTTATGGATGTAACAAGGAAGGGCATATTTCCAGGGACTGCCCGGGGAAAAATAAGGCAGCAAGACCAGAAACGCCACCGAGGCCAAGGGCATTCCACATGATCCTCGACGAAGCAGAAAACCGTGCAAGGAATTAATGATGAGGACTTCATATCCGAAGATCAAATTATGCAGTAGCCATAGTGTCGTATAATGTAGCCTATTAGAGGCATAGTCTAGGGTGAACTTGGAAACCTATGTAATAGTTTCAAGAAATAATAAAACCTTCGTTTTGTTATCTGATGTGTTAAAATGTTATGTGATTTTCTTGTATGGTGACTTGGGAAACTGCGGGACAATACTTGGGACGAGTATGAGTAGGTGTGAATGGTAGTAGAGGCATATACTACCGGAAGCACAGGACTCACACTTGGATCAGGGAAAGTCACAAGGTTACCAAGAAGCTAGTAACTAATTCTGTTTTTTTTCAAGTATGTCATTACCATCGTTTCGATAATGACTAAAAAGATTGTTAATTTCCGACCCTAGTGGTCGTACCGAATTGAGTCCGACTACGATGAGTATGTTGCGTGGTTCAGGGAACCATGTTCGATGTAGCGTCCGACTTAAACCAAACAATTGAAATCAAAGCGATCAATAGAAGTATCGCGATCGTTGTTAAAGAAGAAGGTATCGACGATGCGGTCATTATAAGACTAATGTTGAGTTCTTTCGACATTATTTTAGTACAAATATCATTAAATCCATTTAAAATAGTATTATAGAGGGGTGTTTAGTTGTTTATATAACTAAAAGGTCATTAAGTAATTATGGAGGGTAGTTTTTGAAAATTCAATTAGTATAAATAAGAGCCTTGGGTTCTCATATTTCTTGCACCATTCTCTTGATTCAAGAGTCTTTCTCTCCTTATCCCCCGAGCATTTTGGTCCCTCATGATTCGACTTCTCTTTCTGTAGTTTTAGTATAGTAAGGTGAGCGCTGAAGCGCTGCACGAATCTTTCTTAGAAAGATTCAGCGACGAAGTTCTGCCCCTGCAGAGCCCGACTCCTAGCTAAAATCCCCTTGAAAGTAAGTTATGCTTACCCTATTTTAAATATAGTTTATATTTAAAATTAGTATTGTTATTATAAATTTATAATAAATTTGAGCTATTATTATGACTTATATAATTGTCGTTATAATATCTTTTAACTACTCGCGGTACGGGGAATCTGGTTTAAAGGGCCGCATAGGGTTGTTGGATATCAGAAGTGCTATACGCCAAAATGGTCCTGCCCTCCGGTGTTTTATGTCTGGCCCCTGTCTGTACATAGTAGTTGGAAAGTATTGTTTAAACGCTTATATAATAATAATAATAATAATAAGACTAATAATTAGTCACGGTAATATTAGACTAAAATCTAGTGGTGATAATACTAGGTTTCGTCAAAGGAAATTATTTTAAAGTAAACGAAGCGCTGTCCGAGTACCGAGTCACCACCTTCTCAGGTGAGTGCATAGTCCCTTTCATCTTACACATAGATATGAAGTATTTTAATATAAATTACGTGCTATGTGTGCATATTGTGTGAATACTTGCTGTCTATGCTGAGTGAAAGATTTTATACATGTTTTAAATGATTTAAACTATATATGTATTTTATATCTACGAAAATGTTGGGGTAAAACATGGGTAGATATAATAGATGAAATATGAGTTGGATGATGAGTTGAGAGGTGATATAGACTATAAGGTGTGGGTGAGAGGTGTACGATGTGAGAAGCCTTTTTCCCAAACGATGTCCCCGTCATTCAGCAGAGTATGGATGACAACCACGGACTATCCTAGATAGTCCAGTGGAACACTATCAGGCTCGCAACCTGTAGGTGATGTGAACGATGTGTTCACCCGGTGTACTTTAAACCTTGGTGATCATGCAGACTTGATACCAAGACCCTGGCGATCATGCAGACTTGGTGCCAAAACCTTGGCGACTATGCAGACTTAGTGCCTATTGTATAAATTCTGGCGACTATGCAGACTTAGTGCCTAAACCCCGGTGACGATGGACTTCGTGCCGATTCCTTAGGATGGTCCTTAGGAATGTATGAACGAGGAATAGTTGATTCTTAGGGTAGATCCTTAAGAATAAAGCAGATAATAGGGATGGGTAATTGGGTTGATTGTTTGATTGTTTGAAAATAATAATTATATTATTGTGGGTTAAAAACCCTATGTACTCACCAGTTTTCCCAACCTGACCCACTCATTATATTTATATCATAGGTGTTGATATGAAGTGAGATTACACTGAGAGATTTAAAGAGATGTAGATCACTAGTGTAAATAAATGTAAGTTCTGTTTATGCTTATGTTTCTGTATTAACGATGACATCCCAAATGTTTTAAAATGAACAAAATACGTTTCTTCGAAAATGTTTTAAAAACGTATTTATCATGTTTTTCTGGGAACAAATTCCGCAACATTTTTATTAAAAGAAGTACTCTGATCCCATAAGAACTCTGCAGTTAAGCGTGCTCGGGTGGGAGTAGTACCAGGATGGGTGACCCCCTGGGAAGTCCTCGTGCCGAGTGGCCCAAAGCGGACAATATTGTGATACGTGCCAGAGGGGATGTTACAAATGGTATCAAAGCTAGGGCACGGGTCGATGTGTTCGACGGGGACGTCGAACCCTATAATGGGGGGTGAAAGTGGGTTAGATCTGATCCCACATCGGCTGGGAAGGAGAACTAAGCATTCCTTATAAGGGGTGTGGATACCTTCCCTATCATAACGCGTTTTAAAGCCGTGAAGGCAGCAGATCCCATAAGAACTCTGCAGTTAAGCGTGCTCGGGTGGGAGTAGTACCAGGATGGGTGACCCCCTGGGAAGTCCTCGTGCCGAGTGGCCCAAAGCGGACAATATTGTGATACGTGCCAGAGGGGGATGTTACAATTTCTTCTTCTTTTGAACCTTCAAAACTGAGAATAAAGTGCTCTCAAGAGGATGCCAAAATTTTGAGGTTAATTCATATCTTACTCCTCCATTCTCTTGTAAATTGGTGCTAGATTTATGTTCATTAGTTGCTTCACCTTAGAACATATCTTTGGTATATATTTCTAAGGTTTATGAACCAACTAATACAAGTGTATACTAGCATGTTTTGATGGTTCTAATCTTGCTTTGTGGATAGTTTTAGAGAGCTCTTAATTTAGAGCTTAATGACATCTTCATCAACTTCCAACCTCCCGTGAGGATCAAAATCTTCAAAGGTTGTTTATGCTTTCTCTTTAATGATTGTTTTAATCTTTTTAAGTCTTGCAAAATGATCCATGGTGGGAATAAAACTAGTTTTATTTTTGTTCAAATCTTAAGTCTATCATTGCATTGTTTATGTTTTTGAAACAATCATGGTCGTGGAGTGAGGAGCGATGGGGTCCAAGCTAAGGTTGATGTAAAACAAACTTGATTTAAGGAGTTTCTATCGAGTATCAAGGATGGGAAAAATGATTGAAGAAAAGAGGGATTCAATAAGTTCAAATGAGAGGTGAATAAAGCAGTGGATAAATCAATACTACAGCATATATGAGGACTTATACATGATTAAATGTTGAACCATTAAAAGGTTTGGATGACTCAATGTTGTTTGGTATGGTTGTTGAATGAACAAGCTGAATAGGAAAATTATCAATTTAACCTTCTAACAATAACAACTTCAAATTTCAAACACATCACATTTCAACAAACATATTTCACAAAATTAAATTTCAACATGTAAAATCAAAAATAGAACACAGAGTTAAATGAACACAGGACCTAGATTTTTTATTCTCTTAAAGTTAGATAAACAAATAAAAGCTTGCTTTCTTTCCCTCTTTCTACTCGGATGTTTTCATGTTTCATGTTTTCTATTTTTCTTATAATTCTTTCACATTTTATATTTAAACGACGATGTTGGTGGAGTTGGTGAGGGATACGAAGGTTGATTAAAGAGGTAGTAAGGGCTACAATGGAGGTGGTAAAGGGCTAAGGGCGACAACAGTTGATGGTGGAGGTGGTGAGGGCGACGGTTGTTGGTAAAGTTGACGTTTCTAGGGTTTATAGAGAGAAGTTGAGGAAAATTGGTATTTATAGAGAGAATGGTATTGGTTGTAATTCCTTAATTCTAAATGGTTTGAATTCTTTTTTTAGCTAAATGATTCAAATGCTTTTGACCGATTTAGGGACTCAAATTGGACAAATCAAACTCACTTAATGGTTGAACCATCCAAAGGTTGCCATTGAATGGAACCATTTAAAGGCTATTAGGCATGGTCAAAATTTCTCATAAATAATCAATTAAAAAATAATGCAAGAAATAAAGTAAAGTTGGAGACGAATGAAATGAACAATAGAGTAAATAATTGAAGTTTGGTTGGCTATATAATTCCATGTGATTTATCTAATTACTTTTTCTTGTCTTGTGAGTTGGATCGTGTTTGGTAAAATTAACTAGTAGTTAGATATTAAAAGTTAGAAACTAGTAGTTGATAGTTGTAACATTTATTTGTATGGTACTGTACAACAAAAATATTTGTAAACTTTTAAATAATGTAAAATTAGATTAATAATAATAATAATAATAATAATAATAATAATAATATTAATAATAATAATTAAAAAAAACACTAAAAGTTGAAAATTATAAAAACTCTAGGAAGATACTTGAAATATCTTTTAAAGTATGAGTGCTTTGTTTAAATAAAAACTAAAAACAACTATCAAATTCTTTTTCCATTTTTTTCTTAAAACTTCTAAAATCTTTCAAAAACTTTGTGCTGAACACTATTGATTTTTTTTTCTTGATTTTTTTTTCTTGTTCAATTGCGTAATGCAATTGTAAAATCTACATCTTCTTTCTATTCATGAAACGGAAAAAAAATTAATTAAACTCATTTCATTGGTCCGGCAAAGTCTAGCTTAATCATTCATCGATCATTCTGAGCTTATTTTGGTCCCCTGCTTGGCAAATATGTATGTGGCTCACCTTATTTATTTACTAGGAAAAAGAATATATGACCGATGTATTAAAATCTATGTTGAAATTGGAATCCCTGTGGTTTGGGATAATTTGCGTGTTTGGTCCCTATGTTTTTTTAACTTGGAAAGTCCTTAGGATATGTTTTGTTGCTTGGTTAGTCAATATCTTACTTAAAAAGATTAATATGCCCTTATCTAATTATTTTATAATCTTTTATTTTTATATATTATTATTTATATTATTATATAAATAAAATGACAACACACTCTATTTCACAACACAATCCCATTCCTTCTTCCCCTCACCCTTCTTCCCTCAACCTACTTCAAATCTCGCGAACCAACCCTTTCACTTCCAACAAGCACCACAGTCGCCTCTAGCAACAAAAATAAGAAGTGTAATGGATACTGCCACTAAGCACACCCTTTTGTCTTCGAAAACCACCAACAGTTACCATCGAACCAAAGCAAATGAAACCAAACTCATTATTTAAACTTAAAACCTTTAAACAAAGCAAAACACAATCAAAATCAAAACTAAAGATGTTAAAAATCAAATTCTAGTACTGAAACTACAACATATTTTTGGAATACACATGATTTCTTGTTATATGCCAATGGTGGTGGTGGATCCTATTCACAAGGTTGTTGAAACGACTTTTGAATAGGGTATCAAAAATCAGAGGAAGGCATTAATTCACAAAGTTTCTAATAAGATTATCAATGATTAAGGTGTCTCTGATTCCCGTTAATCATATGTGATGGGGGTTGCAATGGTTTATATGCCAATTGTGGGTGATTGTAGACTTCAAGATGTGTTGATAAGCCACCACTTTCAATGGCTTTTATCGCTGGAAGTAGTCACTGTTGGTGATCAAATAGTATAAGGGTGGGTAGGTGGGTTGTGGTGGTCGGACAAGAACCGGGAATGAGAGGTTACCGGAAAAAGTCAAGGTGGCGTTAGCCGTGGTCCGATGATGGTGGTCGACGATCGTGCAATGACGGTGGGCGGTGTCCAGTGATGGTGGGCGGCGCCTGAAAGTTCATTTAGGGTTCTTGTGATTTAATAGAAGAATGAGAGAAAGAGTAAATAGTGAGGTAAGTTAGGTGGAGTAATAAGGGGGTCTGATTTGGGTTCGTTATTTGATTTGGGTATATTATTTTATTACATTTACTTTTTGGAAAAAGGAACTTCCTTAATGAGGGTTTCCAGGCCAATTTTTGCGCACCGACTAATCACCCGCTGCGAACATGAGGTTTTGTCTCATGCATTGGAGTCACTGTAGACGAACATCCATGACCACAAGGGCTGAGTAGTGTCAGGATTTGAACATGTGTCAATAGGTTGTCCACCATATCTTCCACATGCATTACCAAGTCACCACAATCCAAGTTGTTATTACAGTTATTTATAAATATTTTAACTAAAAACATAAAATAAATAAAAGTATATATATATATATATATATATATATATATATATATATATATATATATATATATATATATATATATATATATATATCATGGAACTTCGTAACCAATGTTTTAAAACCGGTTTGAACCGGTCGGATCAGAAACTGGGAACAAGAGCAAGGGTGGACGTAGGAATACATAGTAGGTGTTGCCAAGATTGAAATAGGTGTTGCCAATGCAGGAAAAATATGTAAAAAAAATTGAAAAATTGGTAAATTTTCCACTGCGGACAGAAAAAATAGGTGTTGTCGGTGCCACACCGGGACACCTACTAAAACCACCCCTGGACAAGATCGGTTCAATAATGAAATGTTTATGCTAAATTTTAGACCAAATTAACCGTTTCTTTAAAAATTAAGTCGAACCTGTGTGGTATAACCAGTAAAAAAATTGTTTGAACCAGTTTATTGAACTTAAATAGTTGATTTTACTTAGCTCGTTAAAAAAACAGCCCATTTCAAAACCACCCACCTCCACCTCCACCTCCCCTACCTTAGTCACCGCCACCATCACTTCCGTCATCACCAACATTAACACCACTATCGCCGCCACTACCAACACCATCTGTCTTTTTTATTATGCAAACTTCAAAAAAAACATTTTTTATGAAAACCAAATACATGAAAAAAGACTTTTTATATATACTTTATTATGATGACATGGAAAAATAACGAAGATATTTAAATCTTTAAAAACAAACACCCCTAGAGAGCGTGGTCATCAAAACATATGCATTAATAAATCATAATATAAGCATTTGAACAAAAAATCATGTATCAACGTTAAAGGCAAGAAAGCAAGCCATATGAAGATGTTATGCTACTCATCTACACTGAAATTTAGGTGTTTGTTTTTTTTTTAAGTTAAAATGTCTGTAGTTTGTGGATCATATTTATAGTCCTCTGCAGTAGAAAAGGTGGACCAAACGTCTGCAGTCTGAAAAAAAGAAGATTATTTATTTTTTTAATATTTACGGGCTACTAAAATAAACTGAAATCTAAACAAACTAATTTTTTTAAAACTTCAAAGTGATTTTTTAATATTTTTATGCTTTGTTATAAATAATTAATGAATCTGGATCAATTTTTATGTATTATTGTATAAAAAATAAAAATAAAAATGGTATGAATTAACGTATATATTTGATAAAAACGAACAACTTTGGTTGCAAAGTTATAATTAAACATTATAATTAGTGATCAAAGAATTTGATACATAAATTGATTGAAATAAACTTCGATTTTTTCAATTAAATCCATTAAAAACGTATCATAAATATTTTTTTCTCGAGAAATTGACGATACTGTATTAAATAATTTTTATAAAATTTGGCAAAAAAAAATATAAGAATAAATTATGATTTTTTTTTCATATTTATATAAACAACTTCAACAACTATTATTGTAATAAATCTTTATTTATAAATTTGTCAAAAATATCATGTTTGTATCGTCGAACGTTTTTTTTTAAGTTTTGTAATTTTTTTTTTCGAATTGTTTATCATTAATAAAGTTAAAAAAATTATAAATTATTAAAAACAAAAAACTTAAAAAAGTATATATATATATATATATATATATATATATATATATATATATATATATATATATATATATATATATATGTTTTTTTAGGCTAGAAGATGTTAGAAGACTCTGGTCCACATCTGCACCAAGAAGAGGGCACACAAACATTTTTAGGTCTGCAGTCTTCAAAAAAACAAACAGTCTGCGAAGGCTAATGTTTGCGCGTGGTGTGCGCATCGCAGACAGAAGAGGTCACGACAAAAAACAAACACTACCTTAATCTCCGCATCATCCTTACCAAATTATTTTGTCCTGACTTTCTTATTTTTGTTTTTTGAATTTATCAATCCAACCGTATCTTAAATTGATTGGTGGGAATTCAAGTAACGACGATAAGGCCTGAAAATATTGCATCAAGTGGTCGTGATAAAGGCTTCAGCGGTGGTGATCGTGGTGGTCATGGTGGTGGTAGTGGTGGTTGGCTCCAGCATTCAACTTGGTTTTATGTGTGAAAAGTAAACAACGACCCCCTTATACAAAGCATTCTGATTCGTCTTCTTTCTCTATCTTTCCTGAAATTGACTAAATTTGTCTCGTGTTGTTTGTATGTATCTGGTCTAAACTTGAATGGCCGTGGTGTTCCGCTAAATTTCTGAAATCTATCGGTGATTATTATTTCAACCAGAAAACGACTTGAGCTAGATATTTTAACTACTGAAATTACAAATATATCCTCACGTTGAACAAAACCGTCGTATCTTCCCAATTGTTGCAAGCATACAAATCATACTTTTTTTTTCTTCCATTTATAATTAATATCATTTGTAGATCTTATCCTATTAAGACATGCCACGTTGACGGTTGTTCAAGGAAGGAAAATTCGTGAGACTAACACTTAAATTGTTAAATAAATATAAGCAATAATAAGGCAATTTTTATCTATTATTTTGTATCATAAATTCATAATATCGTAGTTTAATCTTTTTATGTTAAAGTAATGAAAATTGAATTATATTTGAATACTATTTTCATAATCGAGTTAATTCAAAATATGATGCTGTATTCAGAAGAAATAAAATAATTATGATGGTATACTTGATACAATTTTGTAATGAAAATAATCTCGGATAATGATTAATGTTAAACATATGAATGAAAATATGTTATAATTTTCGCATTTAGCAAGATAGATAAACACATCTATATGGTCACTTAAACTAAAATTATATTTTTTGTATCTTCTTAAAATTAATTCTTTATAAGGATTTCTGTATATACCGATTTGTTCATTTCTACGCTTAAAATGAAATCAATGTATGTATTTCTTTTCCCCAAAAAAACTCTCTATTTTCTTTTTATAAAAAGGATATTCTGAATTTGGTAATTTTATTAACGAATATAAACATGTATTTTTGTTACTATTATTAAATTATTTCTTTGAAAAAATTCTATATTCTATATATAATTTTCCGATTTTTAAAATAACTAGATATGTTGTCTATGCTCCGCATGAGCCATGTGCGTCTGATTTGAGTATCGCTTTTGTTAAAAGATGCAGGTGGGATAATTCGACCACTAATTTTCACAGACGATGACGGATAGATAGAGGCAGCAAAAAAACAAAGTAAATAAATATGCGGACCAATATATAAAAAATATATCAAAAAACGAAAATTACAGACGGCAGAAAGTACAAGAGACGAAAAAAACAAAAACATAAAAAATAAATTAAATATGAGGACAAACCCGGACTTTGCTTAATGTCGTTTTTGTGTTTTTTATAAAAAAAAATATAAACGTTTACACTGTTAGGATCAAAAGTGTAAAAATGGTTAAAAAATTAAACGGGTTGAAGTCAACAAGTTTTTAAAAAAGTGACAAAATTTGTAAATTCCTTAAAGTCCAATCTAATTTTGTGAAACCGTGAGATATATTTTTTTTATTTTTTTATTTTTATTTATTTTAAAGTTAATTCAAGTTCTGCAAATAATATTTAAAAAAAGAATTTTTTTTGATTTTTTTATTTATTTGGCATTTTAAAATTATTTTTTAAAATATGTACAGTGTAATATTCTATTAGAATATTTCACGTATTTTAAAAAAAACGGAATTTTTTTAAGTTTTTTTATTTAATTCAAGTTCCGAAAATAATATTTGAAAAATGAATTTTTAGATTTTTCTATTTATTTTGCATTTTAAAATTATTTTTTAGAATATGTCAGTTTAATATTCTATTAGAATATTTCACGTATTTAAAAAAAAAAAAGGATTTTTTTAATTTTTTTTTAGTTAATTCAAGTTCCGAAAATAATATTTAAAAAAAGATTTTTTAAATTTTTCTATTTATTTTGCATTTTAAAATTATTTTTAGATTTGGTATTACGGTGTTACAAAATTAGAATGGTATCAAATAACCTGAAATATATATATATATATATATATATATATATATATATATATATATATATATATATATATATATATATATATACATACTAGCTGTCTACCCGCGCATAGCGGCGGGGGACAAATATTTTATTTCGACAATTAATTTCGTTTCGGGCAAAAAATCATCTTAACCATATATGTATCGAAAAAAATTAATGTTTAACCTATGAAATTTCTACTTGCTACAAAATTATTTATATTTTCGAAAATATAGATTTTTTGTCTGACTTTTTTTTTAAAGATTTTGTATTATAGTAATGTTCAAATATTATTTCATAATCAAAACAGATATTTACTGAAATTGTGTGTGATGATTTGAAAATTTGTACATTTAGCCTCTAATTTTAGTTTTACACTCGAACAATCCTCATGTTTTGATACTGTTGCATTTTCATCCCTCATAGAGATAAAAAGACTATATATTACCATTAGTATTTTCTTTTTATTTTTTTTATTTACCAGTTAAAAAAAATGAGTCAATTGATTAATATACAATTGGGACCCACACTGACTTCTACCCATCACTGATCACCGGTATCCACCACCGGAATCGGAAAATAAATTCAAAGCAAAACTAAAAAAACATCCAAATAAAAATCAAAGTAGGCTACCTGTGCAATGTTGCGGGCATCGCTCAGGGACAAACTATATAGTTTTTTTTATCAAATAATTTATTTTCACTAATTAATTTTATTCGGAGGATAGTGATTTGGTGAATAGTTTTTTTTTTCAACAAATTGTTTCATTTTTTTATGATTGTTGGCTTAAAACATATAGATCAATACCAAGTCCGGTAATGTACGACATTATAACAAAAGCAAATATAACGTTTGCGTAAATAAAAAACTAACCTAATTTTTTATGACTTAAAGTCATCATGTTAAATTCATTTTTGTATAATAAAAAAGAAAAGGATGAAATTCTATGATACTTAATTTATTGTCATCAATCTCAAGGAAACAAAAACAGAACAAATTACGACAACCACAAGAAGATTATTAATACCCTTCCACCAAAATACATATTAATCTTGACTTATCTTTCACAAGTCTAATTATGCCACCAATTCCAAGTATCTTTAATATCTCACACACAAAACACATATTCTTAATATAATTCACCTGCAATATATAATTTTACTCATTGCAACTTCTATAACCTAAGCTTCCAACTTGTTTGGGATAATACTTTTCACCTTATCCAACCACATATAGCAAATCAAAATTAAAACATCATTAGTAAAGGGCATTTTAGGTATTTCATAATACAACTAAAAATAACATAATCTTACAAAAAAACGTACATATCTTTCCCATTGAATAACATCTTAGTTCAAATATACCATCCCCACGACTTGTATAATATAAAAAGTTTTATTGATAGATTTAAAGTAGTTATCCAAAGTAGGATGGATTAATTTAAAAAAAAAAAAAATGAAAGTAAACTGTTATAATTGGGTGAATTTTCAAAAACAAAAATATGTGTGGCTTCTTTATGATAACCCCAATGACTATATCTTCAACACACCCTGAAACATAAGAGTATGGATATTATATAGGCACTTTAAATCAAAATTTTAATTTAATGATTTGTTCTTCTAAATGTTACTGTTAACCTACCAGATTGGAAAGCAAAAATGACAGTCTTTTTGATTCCTGATGCACCTTGATAGATTCTCTTTTTATTTTATTTTACAAAACTAACCCATAAAGACCCACATCCTTGGTTGTGGGTTCAGTGATCAGTTTGTGGCAAAATTAAAAAGTGTGATGTTATTTCTTAAATTTAGTATATGCTTCCCTTAAACCCAAAAAAATTCAATTTAGATAACAAAATTTGAAGTTAATAAACTTTTTTTATGAAAAACTTTTTATAACCCAAAAATGTGGATAAAATCCTTCAAATATTTTGAAGATTTACCTCATCATCTAATAATATATAGTTGCTCACAACATTGTACAGACCCTTAGCAGCTTTCCATTTATCCTTACCAACTCTCCTAACCTGTTAAAAAAACATTTATTATCTAAATATCATTAGCAAGTTAAATATATCTTTAGATCATCTTTGTACTGTAACGCCCGTGTTTCTAGGCTTGCCATTTTTAGCAATGTAATAGTCTAGGTTAACCTTTGTAACTAAATTTGAAATAATAAAAATGTATTATTTGTGAATTATGTGAATTATGTGATTTATGTGTTTATTTTCTTGATTTTTATAATTTAATGAATTAAGAATAAAATAAGCGTCAAAATTAAAGTATGAGATAGGCCCGATATCTTTGCATAAAGTTGTAGTGGTCGAAACAAGGATTCCGGAGATATAAGGAATGCCAAAATCCGAGTTATAACGAAAAAGTTATGACCTGTCGAAGTTTTGCGACAGAACCGACACGACGCCAAGTGACGTAAAATCTGAATTTAAGATAGAGCGATATTTAGCCTTAGCGATCTAAACGAAAGTCGTAGATTTCGTTAAACCGAGAGCGTGCATAAAAGGAACACCCAAATGTGACTTCGTATGAGGAAGTTATGATTTTTCTAAGTTTCGACTTAGCAGTATGCAGCCCGAATACTCGATTTGAGATCGAGCGGTTTTTAGCCGAAACAATCTAAATGAGAATCGAAGATCTTGTTGTTAGTAGCGAAACGATGAAAAGTTAGGCGAGAACGGACGTCAGACGAAGAAGTTATGAATTTATAACGAAGTTTTTTTCTGTCCCGACCTTTTAAAAATAAATAATAAAAATAAAAGTCAAAATTAGCCAATGGAGTCTAAATGAAAGTTGTAGAGTACGGTCTGACCTTCGCGTGGATATAAAGAACGTCGAAAACGGAGCTCGTATGCGAAAGTTACGCAATTTAGAAGTTCGACGAGTCAATTACGCCCCGCGTAATTTGAGTACGCCCAGCGTACTCAGTCGGATGCAACTTGTCTGACCGATACTCGAGTGCCACCAGTCGACGCACGCAGTGACGTCAAAGTACGCCCCGCGTAACCCGAGTACGCCCCGCGTACTGAGTACGCCCTGCATAATTTGAGATTACGCCCCGCGTAATCCCAGACCCTCAGCCTATAAATAGAACTCGAATTCAGCCATTTTCTCTTGTTCAAACTCTTCCCTCTCTCTAAGTTTTGCCTCGATTTGTGTGCCAATCATTCCCGAGCCCCGAAGCTAGATCCGAAGCCCCGAGGATCCCGAAGAGCGTTATTCTCGATCCGAAACGCTGCCCGTGAGGAGCCCGGTTTTGTGAAGATCTTCCAGATCTATGGAGAAACACCTCTTCTGCAAGCCGTAGTGCTGCCCGATCATCTTCTGATCAAGTGAGTGTGTAGTTATTTTCATTCCAACGCAATATTATGAAGTATTTCCTATAAAATACGTGTTATGTGTATATATTTGGTTGTTATACGTGTGAGTGTATATTCACTCTCTTCTATCTTATAGATCTGATGTATTCTCTATGAAATACGTGTTATGTGTGTATGCCTCATCTGTTATGTGGAATATGTATTGCTTAAAGCATGTTATACAGGTTTTTAAACAATGTATAAAAATGTATATTTTTATCTACTAATATGTTGGGTAGAACATGCGTAGGTAATTGGTGTGTAATAAACAGATGAGAGGCCTCGGTGTTATTGGTGTTATTCTAGTCATTCAGCAGAGTATGGATGACGACCACAAACTATTCTAGACTGTTCTGTGGAACACTAGCAAGCTCATTACATGTAGGTGTTGTGAACGACGTGTTCACCGGTGTACTCTATCCCCCACATGGTTGCCTTTAGGACACTTATTGTTGAGGAAGCCCCTCTGCAGTAATGTCCATCCCGATGAAAATCCTAAATTAGGTTCCTTATAATAGATGTTATTTTAGGGACGTAAAGTGAGGATAACGGGAATGGGTAATCGGGTTTATTGTTGATTGTTGAATTAAATATAATTATTTATTGTGGGTTGAAAACCCTACATGCTCACCAGGCTCCCAAGCCTGACCCACTCAGTTTATTTGTATTACAAGAAGTGGCGCAAGAGCTTAAGATGGGTGAATCATCAAGTTGTTTGGTTTACAAGTTTGTATATGTATATATTTGTTGAATGACTTGTAATGCTATCGTTTATGCTTTATGATCTGTATTGGAACATGACATCCCGACTTTTGATTATGAAATGAAATCATATTTCTTTATGAAATGTATTGATAAATATCTATTTTATCATGTTTTGTTTTTTGGAACAAATTCCGCATCTCTTTTAAAATTAAAAGGATTTACTCTGAAAATGTTTAAAAAGCATAAATGAAACCGGTCTTTTCTGGCCGAGATTTTGGGGATGTCACAGTTGGTATCAGAGCATTAGTTTAAGCGAACTAGGAATTTGTAGGATTTCTAAACTTAAACTTAGGATGCTAAGTGGAGATTGCGAGGTGTGTGTCTGTTGGATTTTAGACACGAGCACTAGTTTATTTTAGGAAAGTTGCCTAAAATGCTTTTATGTGCTAAATGTTATATGATATTATTTGTTCAGATCTATGGTTTGTTGCCAACCAGATCTGAAGGTTTATGTGTTTAGGATTCTAAGCGTATGTATACAATATTAGAACTAGCATGTAATCGTTCGGAGTAATAAGGTGAAATTATTCGGTGTGTAGATCAAAAATGGTGAGAACAAGAAGCAGAGTTGGAAATGCTGATGAAAACAGGAATCAACCGCCTGTAAATCAACAAGTACCTGTCGTAGCTGCTGCACCTGAGCCGATAACAATGGCTGGTGTACAAATGATGATTCAAATGATGTTGGATCGTCAGATGGAAGAAACAAGACGCCTGCTTAGGCAGAATCGTGAAGAACCGTCAATTCAAGCGGAAGAGCCCGAGGAGAATGGAGGGCAGTCTGAAGGAGAAAACTTTAGTGGGATCATTGGTCAAGACGAACAACCAGTGGTTAGACGCAATAACCAGTATGGAGGAAATGATGGTCGTGGGTGCAAGTATAAGTATTTCATGGCATCCAAACCACCATGCCTATCCGGAAGCCCGACGCCGGTGCAAATTATGGACTGGGTCTCTGAAATGGAGACTATGTTTGAAAGTTGCGAATGTAGCAACAGGCAGAAGACCGCTCTTGCGATCCCTCTGCTAAAATCTGGCGTGTTGAGTTGGTGGAAGCTGTTAGCTGACTCTATGCCCAAGGGAGAAGCAAGCAAAATGTCTTGGGAAGACTTTGTGGAACAACTAAAGCTACAATACTGCTCCGAATAGGACCTTCTGGAAATTAGTAATGAGTTTCAGAATTTGAAGAAAGGGAAATTGAGCATTACTGAATATGCTACAAGTTTCACGGAAAAGATGAAGTTTATCCCATATTTGGTGCCTACAGAACTCTCTAAGGTCAACAAGTTTGCCCTTGGACTACCAGCGGACTATGGTCCAATGGTTAAGCAAGCGACCACATTGAAAGCCGCCATCTGGGCTGCTAGAAATGTTGAGACCCAGATCAGGGAAAAAGGTCTGGAAAGGTCAGAGGTTGGTGAGAAAAGGAAAATCGATGGATTCTCAGCGTCCAGCAAGAAAAGTAAATTCTCGAAGTCTAGTTCGAGAGGAAGTGGAGGAAAGGTAGAGGCGAAATGGTGCGACAAGTGCAAGAAGAAGCATCATGGGAAGTGTGGCAGGGAAACCACATGCTTCAAATGTGGAAAGCCAGGGCATTATGCCAACAACTGCACCTTCACCAAGAATGTTTGTTATGGTTGCGGTGAGGAGGGGCACATCTCAAGAGATTGTACGAAAAAGAAGGAAGCAGCAAGACCCAACATTCCGCCAAAGCCAAAGGCGAGAGCATTCCAGATGACACTGGAAGCTGCTAAAGATGAAGCTGATGTCGCTTCAGGTACCTTTCTCGTTAATAATTTGCCTGCCCAAATTTTATTTGATTCTGGAGCCAACTACTCCTTTATATCGCATGAATTTGGTAGAAGACTAGCTTTGCCTGTTGTTAGACTAGATAATGCTCTATTAGTCGAAGTTGCTAGTGACAAGTTTGTACCTGTTAGCTATTGTATGAAAAACATCTTAATTGACTTGAATGGGAATAAGTTCCACGAGGAATTATTGCCTATCGAACTTAATGGTTTCGACATCGTTTTGGGAATGGATTGGCTTAGTGCCAATGATGCCGAAATTTTATGCAAGATGAAAATAGTGAAAGTGAATTCGCCTGGAAAGGAATCGTTTATGGTGTATGGAGATAAACGCAGAGTAAATTATGGAATCATTTCCCTAATGAAAGCCAGAAAGTGTTTGACCAAGGGATGTACATCATATTTAGCATTCGTGATCGATGCTAAGAAGGAAAAGAAGGTGATGCAAAATATTCCTGTTGTGTGTGATTATCCAGAAGTATTTCTTGAAGATCTTCCTGGATTACCGCCTGATCGACAAGTGGAATTTCGTATTGACTTGTTTCCCGGAACAACGCCAATTGCAAAAGCACCTTATCGATTAGCACCGACGGAGATGAAGGAGCTGATGATGCAACTTCAGGATTTATTGGACAAAGGTTTCATTAGACCTAGTTCATCACCCTGGGGAGCTCCGATGTTATTCGTAAAGAAGAAAGATGGAAGCATGAGGATGTGCATTGATTACCGAGAGTTGAATAAGGCAACAATAAAGAATAGATATCCGTTGCCGAGGATTGATGACCTGTTCGATCAACTACAAGGTTCAAGTTATTTTTCAAAGATCGATCTAAGGTCAGGATATCATCAGCTAAAGGTGAAAGAGCAGGATATAGAGAAGACTGCGTTCAGAACTAGATATGGACACTAAGAGTTCTTGGTTATGTCGTTTGGACTAACCAATGCTCCGACAACATTTATGGATTTAATGAATAGGGTTTGTAATCCGTTCCTTGATAAATCTATGATAGTGTTCATAGACGACATTCTGATTTATTCAAAAAGCCAGGAGGAGCATGGCAGACACTTGCGAGAAGTGTTAGAAGTCTTGAAGAAGGAGAAGTTGTATGCTAAGTTCTCCAAATGTGATTTTTGGATTCGTGAAGTCCAATTCTTGGGTCACGTGGTCAACCAAGAAGGGATAATGGTTGATCCAGCAAAGATCGAAGCTGTGATGAAGTGGGAACAACCGAAAAGTCCCACGGAGATTCGAAGCTTTTTAGGATTAGCCGGATATTACCGAAGATTTGTCCAAGGCTTTTCTTCAATCGCTAGTCCATTAACAGCTTTGACCCACAAAGGAGCTACTTATGCTTGGAATGATAAGCATAAAGAATCATTCGAGAAGCTAAAGAAGAAACTATGCGAGGCACCGATACTTTCTCTACCCGATGGAGTTGAAGACTTCGCTGTTTATAGCGATGCGTCTGGTGTTGGATTGGGTTGTGTTTTGACCCAAAGAGAAAAGGTGATAGCATATGCATCTCGATAGCTGAAGGAGCATGAAAAGAACTACCCGACTCATGATTTGGAGTTGGCAGTGGTAGTTTTCGCTCTGAAAATATGGAGGCATTACCTCTATGGCACGAAGTGCAAACTTTTCACTGATCATAAGAGTCTCCAATACCTCTTCAATCAGAAAGAATTGAATATGAGGCAACGACGCTGGCTGGAATTACTTAAAGACTACGACTGTGAGATACTTTACCACCCCGGTAAAGCCAATGTTGTTGCTGATGCTCTCAGTCGGAAAGTCAATCTTGAAAAGAGAAGGCCAAGAGCGTTGAGAATTGAAGTTGTCTCAACCATTTTGGAAAGTATAAAGAAAGCTCAAGAGGAAGCTTCGGAGAAGAATGACCGAAAGGAGGAACGTTTGGGCAAAACGTTGGTGTTCGGTGTAAACAGTCACGGACTGAAGGTGTTCCAAGATCGGATTTGGATACCTAAGACAGGAGGAGTCAGAGATCTTCTGATGGAAGAAGCTCACAAGACCATGTACTCAATTCATCCCGGTAGCACTAAAATGTATAGGGACCTGAAACCCTATTATTGGTGGCCGACGATGAAGCTCGACATTGCGAAGTATGTGGCCGAGTGTGTGACTTGTGCAAGAGTCAAGGCACAACATCAGAAACCATACGGGAGTTTAAACCTTTGCCTGTGCCTATGGGCAATTGGGAGGACGTCACGATGGATTTTATCACTAAACTACCCAGAACAAAAAGCGGTCACGACATGATTTGGATGGTCGTTGATCGATTCACTAAGAGTGCACATTTCATAGCAGCCAACGAGAAATGGTCTATGGAAAAGCTTGCGAATTCTTACGTGAAGGAAATTGTGAGGCTTCACGGTGTTCCGATAACGATTGTGTCGGATCGTGATAGCCGTTTCACCTCACGATTTTGGAAAAGTCTACAAGAGGAATTGGGTACCAAGTTGTGTTTAAGTACAGCTTACCATCCGCAGACTGATGGTCAGAGCGAATGGACGATACAAACACTTGAAGATATGCTGAGAGCGTGTACCTTGGAATTCCTAGGTAATTGGGATGAACATTTACCTTTGGTAGAATTTTCCTATAATAATAGTTTTCACTCGAGCATAAAGATGGCACCTTATCAAGCTTTGTATGGACAGAAGTGTCGTACGCCGTCTTGTTGGCTTGAGGCTGGGGAAAAGCAGTTTATGGGGCCGGAGATAATCCATCAAACTGCTGAAAAGTTGAAAATAATTAGGGAGAGAATGTTAGCAGCTCAGGATCGTCAAAAGAGTTATGCTGACAAAAAGCGAAGACCGATGACTTTTGAAGTTGGAGATTCGGTTTTGCTTAAAGTCTCGCCGTGGAAGGGACTTATAAGATTTGGAAAAAGGGGAAAGTTAAGTCGAAGGTTTATTGGACCGTTTAAAGTTCTTCAGAGGATTGGGAACCAAGCTTACAAGCTCGAACTACCAGAAGAACTGAATGGAATTCATAACACTTTCCATGTCTGTTATTTGAGGAAGTTCACGGGAGAAGTTCCCGACATAATTCTACTTTCAGAGTTGAGGATCGATGAGAACAAAAGGTTGATTGAGGAACCGGAGTCAATTGTTGACCGAAAGACTATGAAGTTGCGACGTAAGATGGTTGAGTTAGTGCTTGTCCGATGGAAACACGCGAATGGGCCGAATCTCACCTGGGAGACAGAGAGTGACATGACGAGTCGCTATCCGCATTTGTTTGCTGGTGTGTGATTCCGGGGACGGAATCATTCTAAGATGGAGAGAATTGTAACGCCCGTGTTTCTAGGCTTGCCGGTTTTAGCAATGTAATAGTCTAGGTTAACCTTTGTAACTAAATTTGAAATAATAAAAATGTATTATTTGTGAATTATGTGAATTATGTGATTTATGTGTTTATTTTCTTGATTTTTATAATTTAATGAATTAAGAATAAAATAAGCATCAAAATTAAAGTGTGAGATAGGCCCGATATCTATGCATAAAGTTGTAGTGGTCGAAACAAGGATTCCAGAGATATAAGGAACGCCAAAATCCGAGTTATAACGAAAAAGTTATAACCTGTCGAAGTTTTGCGACAGAACCGACACGACACCGAGTGACGTAAAATCTGAATTTAAGATAGAGCAATATTTAGCCTTAGCGATCTAAACGAAAGTCGTAGGTTTCGTTAAATCGAGAGCGTGCATAAAAGGAACGCCCAAATCTGACTTCGTATGAGGAAGTTATGATTTTTCTAAGTTTCGACTTAGCAGTATGCAGCCCGAATACTCGGTTTGAGATCGAGCGGTTTTTAGCCGAAACAATCTAAATGAGAATCAAAGATCTTGTTGTTAGTAGCGAAACGATGAAAAGTTAGGCGAGAACGGACGTCAGATGAAGAAGTTATGAATTTATAACGAAGTTTTTTTCTATCCCGGCCTTCTAAAAATAAATAATAAAAATAAAAGTCAAAATTAGTCAATGGAGTCTAAATGAAATTCGTAGAGTATGGTCTGACCTTCGCGTGGATATAAAGAACGTCGAAAACAGAGCTCGTATGCGAAAGTTACGCAATTTAGAAGTTCGACGAGTCAATTATGCCCCGCGTAATTTGAGTATGCCCAGCGTACTCAGTCGGATGCAACTTGTCTGACCGATATTCGAGTGCCACCAGTCGACGCACGCAGTGACGTCAAAGTACGCCCCGCGTAACGCGAGTACGCCCCGCGTACTGAGTACGCCCTGCGTAATTTGAGATTACGCCCCGCGTAATCCCAGACCCTCAGCCTATAAATAGAACTCGAATTCAGCCATTTTCTCTTGTTCAAACTCTTCCCTCTCTCTAAGTTTTGCCTCGATTTGCGTGCCAATCATTCCCGAGCCCCGAAGCAAGATCCGAAGCCCCGAGGATCCCGAAGAGCGTTATTCCCGAGCCGAAACGCTGCCCGCGAGGAGCCAGGTTTTGTGAAGATCTTCCAGATCTATGGAGAAACACCTCTTCTGCAAGCCGTAGTGTTGTCCGATCATCTTCTGATCAAGTGAGTGTGTAGTTATTTTCATTACACATAATACTACATTATATACAACATTTTTAAGCTTAACATCCAATAACGTCTTATGTGTACCTCTTAATTTTCAAGAAATGTTTAATATGCTTTATATATATATATATATATATATATATATATATATATATATATATATATATATATATATATATATATATATATATATATATATATATATATATATATATATACACATTAAAAAGTAAAAAAATAAAAAATATGTTTGAAAAAAAAAAGGATACGTGAAGATAAGAAAATTGGCGTGGAATTAGTTCTTGCATGTCCAAGTCCGAAATTGTTTTTAAACACATTTTTCTATTTCTTATTATAATTCCGCGCTCAGTCTACTCCTTTCGTTTGCAATCCTTTTCTTTACCTTTTTGGTTATCAATTGATCATCCATTTTTTCATAATATCAAACTATTCTAACCAGATAAAATAAATTTAAATAAAAACATGTCTTTGTGAACCAAATATATTAAGATTGATACGTCATGATACATTTACTAAGGCATGCCTCGAAAGGGCTCTCTACAGCTCCGATGTAGATGAAAATTGATACTGTGTCAAGCTACGACGAAAGGTTTGCCCTTTGAAACGTCGGTTGCATAGGGAATTTCAATATAAAATAAACAAAAATAATAAATTTTCCTATTTATTACTTTTGTGTATTGTTTAGCAAACTTTCATATTTACTGTATTTGGATCGTAAGTTTGATAGAAGATATTAGTATATATTTAGTTATTGACATATGTTAAGCTTGGGCTAAAATAGTATTTTTATTTGGTTGTTGTGCGCAGTTATTATATATATATATATATATATATATATATATATATATATATATATATATATCCGATCCAAACATAATAAAGATTCAAATATAATAAAGATTCAAAAAAAAAAAATAGTCCCTCAAATGCAAATATACAGCCGATCCAAACATAATAAAGATCCAAACATAATAAAAAAAATAATCCCTCAAATGCAAATATAATAAAGATTCAAAAAAATATCATTACTTTTTAATATAGATGTTTTGGCTTATAAATAAAAAACAAACTAAATTGTTTATATTTTGAACTAAATTGAGTTTCAACCAACTTTAAGTACTAAAAATCATTTAGGTAATAATTTTTTTATATATATAAACTACATAGCCCATAAATTTTGGGCCCCCTTGAGTCGTGGGCCCTGAGCAGTCACCCGAGTTACCCACTGTCTGAACCGGCCCTATATATATATATATATATATATATATATATATATATATATATATATATATA
Organism: Lactuca saligna; assembly: GCF_052625555.1. Lineage (NCBI taxonomy): Eukaryota > Viridiplantae > Streptophyta > Magnoliopsida > Asterales > Asteraceae > Lactuca > Lactuca saligna. Next base: position 95,034,694 of record NC_136424.1, on the reverse strand, counting down.
TATATATATATATATATATATATATATATATATATATATATATATATTAAAGTTACTTTGTTTTGATTGGTTTTTGATTGTTTGAAATTTCTTTTTTCAATTAATGTTACAACATTTACCCTTCAATTTTATGTTTTTGTTCACAAACAATAATTTCACTTTCATTTGAATTTTTCATAACCCTCACATTTTATTTCATATTATCAGTATTTAGTTATATTAATATATTTTTTTGGCAGGAATGGTCCTTCAACTAAATTTGGGTTATTTTAAAGTTGCTTTTTTTTTTTTGTCTTTTTTGGTTGTCTACTTCTATTGGTTATTTGTGTCATTATAGGTTCCTATGTTTTCGTTTAATCATGTTTTGTGGGATTATATGTTTCTATTGGTTATTTGTGGCATTATAGGTTCTTATTTAGACAAAACTTCAAAAATGGTCGCTGTGGTTTCCGAAAATATCAAGTTTAGCTTCTAAGTTCAAAAAACCTCACAGATGGTCCTTGTGGTTTCAAAACTTTTAACAAATGGTCCTTCCGTCTAACGGTGTCAGCTTTCTACCGTTAATTGAGGGGCATTTTCGTCATTTCAATACACAGGGACTATTTATGAGATTTTCTTTATTTAAAAAAAAAAGAAAAAAATATATAATTATTTAATTAAAGGGTCTCTCTCTCTCTCTCTCCCCCTCCTTTTAAACCCTCCCTACCCATTCCCACCGTACCTTCCTCCTCCTCCTCCTCCTCTTCTCTCTCTCTCTCTCTCTATCTATCTATCTATCTATCTATCTATCTATCTATCTATCTCTATCTCTATCTCTATCTCTATCTCTATTTCTCTCATCCCAAAAGACACCACCCACTCCATCCTAGTTTAACCACCATCACCATCACATTCCTCCATCTTCATCACCCCCACCTTCATCTTCTATGGTGACCCATCCCCACCCCGTCTCTCTCACAGACCTGTTCAAAACCACCCATGGAGCAAACCCACTGCAAGAACAATTGGAATACTCACTAGAGAGCACCACTTAATAAGTCATCGATTGTCCAGGTGATTCCTAGACTTTATCCGTTCACAGATAACTGGCTAGATTCAAGCCTCAAGCTTGCTGGAAAATAACTGCGATATGATTGTCGATGGTTACAAAATGCTAACTCAAAAATGGGTTCACCAAAAAACCACAAAGAAGGAGGCGATGAGTTCCTACCATACACCTTCAGTCGTTGTTGTATTTGAGTGTAATTTTTGTACATACACCTTCAAATCCTTTAACAAACTTACAAATCGAATCAAATTTTATCAAATCAACGTAAATCAATCCTACAAAAACATGTTAATCAGATTATCGTTTTCAAACCTTTGATTAATTTTGGTTTATTAGGGAACAAATTCGGAAAAAGCACGAGAAACATTATTATATTGAGAGTGAGAGATTATCGTTTTCTTCAACGAATTCGTTGTGGCTTCATACTTATTGAGAAACTGAGTGAAGAAGTAAAATCAACCATCTTCAGAAAACTTATAACTTGAAATCAACCATCTTCAGAAAAGAAAAAAAAAAGATACGTATAAATGTAACTTAGGGTGAATTCTAGGGTTTGCAATAAAATAAGGATAAGATCCGAATCCAAAACAAAAATCAAATCAAAACCCACATTTTAACTACAATTGGAAATGCGAACCCAGATCAATCTCAACCCCAATTCACAAAAAAGAAAACCTTAAATCATGCTAAATTTGTAAGTGATAACACCAGATTCCCAAATTGTACAACCACAATAACGAAAAAGAGGAATTGACATAAACTAAGTTAAATTTATGAGAAAAAGGAACAAATCAAATCAACTTATCATCCTCATGAAGTCTTTCATCTCCTATTTCCTCCACTCCAGCTTCCACTTGCCATCACCTCCGCTAAGAAATACCGGTTGCCACCTCGTCTTTTTCTTTGTATCGACAAGCAACACTAATCCCCGCTATCGTAAGTGTCGACCAACCACCAGCAGGCTTCTCCCCTCCCCCCGCTCATCTTTCCCGTGGAAATTAGGCAGAATATACCTGATTGATGGGTAGATGTGAAATTTTGATTAAGAATGAAGAGAGGAAGAAGATGAAGTGTTCATCTTAGGTAAAAAGAAAAATGAGGAGGAGGTGGGGGTATATGGTGGAGAGAGAGAGAGAGAGAGACCCTTTAATTAAATAATTATATTTTTTTCTTTTTTTTTTAAATAAAGAAAATCTCATAAATAGTCCCTGTGTATTGAAATGACGAACATGCCCCTCACTTAACGGTAGAAAGCTGACACCGTTAGACAGAAGGACCATTTGTTAAAAGTTTTGAAACCACAGGGACTATCTGTGAGGTTTTTTAAACTTAGGGACTAAACTTGATATTTTCGGAAACCACAGGGATCATTTTTGAAGTTTTGTCTCTTATTTATTTATTTGTTTATAGATCACTTAAAGAGGGAAGGAATGAACAACTCAAACTATAAACATTTTCAAAGAACAAACAACGGAAAAAAAATGTCGCATCCGACCCCCGCAACGCGGGGGTTCCCCATCTAGTTATTATTATTATTATTATTATTATTATTATTATTATTATCATCATCATCATCATCATCATCATTATTATTATTATTATTATTATTATTATTATTTCTTTTTTTCACTCATAAGGTATTCTTTTCACTATTAATAAAACTCTAGCCACATGAATGTTAATCTTCAATCATACACTAAAGACAATGACTGATTCAGACCCATATTACCGTATTAGAGGGTGGACAATAAAAACGACCCTTCGAGACTCATCTTTTAAAAGGATCCAAAATTTTTATGGACTTTATTTATATATATATATATATATATATATATATATATATATATATATATATATATATATATATATATATATATATATATATATATGTTATTTAGGGATCATGTGTGTATAAATTTTTTGTAATCGAAAATATTACATTTAGATGTTAGTATAAATAATTTTCTTTTAATTATTGAGTTATTATTAAAAAAAAATTAATGAAATTCGTGTATTTTGAGGGTCTTTTATTCTCTCTTGCTCCCCAAATATATTCGGAAAGACTCATGGACTGATTATAACCAATTAAGTATCGGTCTCATCCATGTCTTTATGTACCTCTACATGACTACATACAGTAGCGGAATGTATAACAAGGGGTGTATGACCCCACTTAAATATTGCTTCTATTCAAACTTTAGCAAAAAATCATGTTTTTGTTATGTAATTAAACAATTGGTACCCACTTAAGTTTTATGTGGCACCATTTTCACTTAGAGAAACCCAAGAAACACTAACAAAAGTTCATATTTTTCTATTAATTTTCATTATATTTATCCATTATATATTTTAGTCAGGGGCGGAAGTAGGAATAAGTAGTAGTAGGTGCACACAAAAAAATTCCGATTAACTATAACAAAAAAAGTTACAAGTGCATTAAACATAACAAATTTCTGTAGACAAACTTCGTGAAAAACAAACTGTTTTTGTTTTTTTTTTTACATGGGCATGTTCCTGGTCTCGTGGAGCTTGTTTCCATTTTGGTCGTAGTCGTACAAAGTTTTGAAGGTTTATTACCAAAATTTCATTCTGAATTAATGCATTTTTATAAGTTCAATTGTTTAGAGCAATATATATTATACAAATGCCAACTAATAAATGCATTTGTATAAGTTCGATACATTTTGCTTGACAAAACAAACGAATCAATTCAAAATGTAGAATGAAACATGAATCGAGTTAACCTAAATTTTAATAATTATAAAGAGAAGCAGTTGTTTAGTTTGAAACATATGTAATACATCTATACACATGTTTGTAATTTGTATGAAACCTTACATATAGAACATATTAAAATTACGTAGTTTCAATCCATGAATATATCGATAAATTAACGGTTTTTAAACATAAAACTATTCTCACAAAATTCATCAATAATTATTGATTTATCTTTTTATTTATTTATTTATTTATTTTTTTGATGTAAAAGCTATTACGTCGAAAAGAAATTAAATAGAAAATTATGAAAGGTCACGGGTCACAAAGAATTTGTATGTAGCTCTAACATATCCAATTGCGTATAAAAATATATATTAAATACGAAGAAAGTTGAAATGAGTTTGAGTTCTTGGGAGCATATGTTTACTAATGAAAAAAAAATGATTTTTTACTAAAAGGTTGTCAAGTTAATGAAAAAGCAAACGATTAAGATATGAATTTTAAACGATGAGGAAAGTGATTTAATTGAGTTTTAGTGAAAACGGCTTAAGTTTTAACAACCTATATTCACCAAGCTCTTTTTGTTGGCTAGGTATTTTTTGGGGCTAATAACAAATTGTACATAAAAGTATAAGTAAATGTAAAAGTAAATAAAAAAAAATTATCGTGGGCAAGGAAAAGTGAATGTAAAAATAAAATTAAAAAAAAAAAAAAAAAAAAAAAAACTTGTTTTGGGCAGGATACGAACTTGAGCGATTTCCTAAAGAAGAACTTTAATCTTCACCTTTGACCAACTTAACCATCTTAACTTTTGATAATATGTGTGAATTGCAATAATAATAAACTCGTTTCTTTATAGATGCATAATAATAATAAAAAAAAACTTTTTTTTTATATTAATACGAAAAAATCTAGTAGTTGTCGGTGCAACCCCGTGCACCATTATAGATCCGCCCCTGACCTCTACATGACTACATACAGTAGCGGAATGTATAACAATGGGTGTATGATCCCACTTAAATATTGCTTCTATTCAAAATTTTAGCAAAAAATTAAGGTGTTGTTTGTTTTTTTGAAGTTAAAATGTTTGCAGTCTGCGGACCACATCTGCAAACCTCTGCGGCAGAAGAGGTGGACCAAATGTCTGCAGTCAGCAATAAGAAGACTGTTTGTTTTTAACGTTTGCGAACTGTTAAAATAAATTGAATTTTTAAATTTAATTTCATGTCATAAACATGAAAAATACATTTAAAAAAAAATTGCACGGTGGCCCATGTTTTTTTGTTGGTTTATGTTAGAATGAGGTCTGAAGACCTTTGAAGACAGTGGCATATGTTTACGTTAGGAAAACCTCATGCAGACGTTTTCTGATCTGCGCACTTCTAAAAAAACAAACAATCTGCGAGGGTATATGTCTGCGCGGCGCAGACAAAAGTTGTTACGCAGATCTTCACACAAAAAACAAACAGCTCCGAAGCTTTTGCTATGTAACTGAACAATTGACACTCAGTTAAGTTTTCTTTGGCACCAATTTCACTTAGCAAGAAACACTAACAAAAGTTCATATTTTTCTATTAATTTTCATTATATTTATCTATTATATATTTTGGCCACCTGTTAGTTTTGCTTGTGAATCCGCCACTGATTACATATATATGATATATGTTTAATTGTTTATAATCTAATTAAATATCTTAGTACTTAGTCGATTTTTATTTTAGTGAAAGGATAAAATATAATGTTATAAACCTGTATGAATATTGATTTTAAAAGTACATTAGTCAAAAGTAAAACAAACCGAATGTATGTTGTTTAATATATATAATTTCTGCATTAATAGGTTTATATTTATTTAATCACTTTCATAAACGTACTCAAGTTGATTGGTCAACTACTTAGACGTTTGACTACCGCAAAAGCAATTAAGGAACAGGGATGAGACGTCGGGTCGGGCATGTTTCACGCTGAGTTCCATAAAAAGGTAGATGGGTCGGTGTGGACACGTGGTGCTTGAGAAGGGAAACCGAAGATCGTAGATCTATATCTGCTCATGATTTCGGGAGTTTTCAACAAACACAGCAGTACGACCCCCACGGTTCATTAGTAACATATGCAACCCCTCTAATTTAACCTATTGTTTCTTACGTCCGTAAGATTATTTCTACCATATATCCATTTATTCCTTGAATAAAAAATAAGATAAATAATGTTTCATCTTTAATTTTATTTTATTTTTTATCCTATTTTTTACATTAAAAAATATATCCTATAATATTTCATTTTTATAAGTTATATATATTATCAAATACATCTTTCTACTAATTAGATTTTAACAGATATATATTATATTTTTTCATTACAAAAATACAACAAATTATATTATCATAAATAAAATGTTTATATATAATAAATCTAAAGTAATTATTACTTTATTATAAATAATTACTAAATAAATAAGATTATATTTATAATAAATATATCAAGATCACGATCATATTTGATTACTATATTTTATAAATTATGTTACCGTACTTCAAGTCTTTAGTATATATTTAATTTTTATATGAATTCAATAAATAAATATTAAACTATATATATGTGATTAATTAGTATATAACATGATATTATAAATATTAAATATTGCATTTAAATTATAATTAATAGATAGAAATAAACTAGAAATGTGTAAAATAAAAATGTAACATCCCGTTTATTAAATAAATAAACAGATAAAGATTAATAAATAAATAGTAGTCCGAAAAGTGCATAATATTTAGCGGGGTGTTGGTTTTGGGGAGCCAAATAATATAATTTGGATTTCCGAGGGTTAAAGTTTATTTCTGGGAGTTATTTTGTAAAAAATTTCAGAAGCCAAGGGGTGTTAAGTAAAATATTGGACTTGTTATGAAAGGATTTTTAGAGGCTGGGGCTAAAAGGTAAAATCTGGATTCAGTTTGTAAATATTTATGAAGGCACGGGCTGCATGGTAATTATTGGGACTTAAGTTGAGAAGACTACGATTGGGGGGGACCAGAAGTGTCAATTCGTATGAAGATTATATGGAAGCGGGATTTAACCCTTGTTTTCTTTCCCCCTCGTTTCTTGGACACAAACCTTAACCCTAAGTTAAAGTAGCCGCCACTTGTAACTCCTCAGCCGCCACCTCTCTTCCTTATCATTTTTCGATCAGATAAGGCCGCTAAGCGGCTACTTCGCCATTGAAATGCCACCACCAATGTCGGGACATCGTGAACAGCCGAGAGAGAACCGCCAACGTGGCTGCGACAATGAAGAGCCTCACGAGGGTCACCGAAACTGTGAGATGAGACTGTTGTTGTCTTCCGTCGGCGAGGATGTGACCCATGCACTCTGCTACGACCACTCCTTTCTTCTCCGCATTTTCTGTCGCCGAGCAGCGGTTGCAGTTGACGCTTTCCCTCCGACTTTCATGCACCACCGCGAGGGTGGCTGTGATTAGGTGAGTTTCATGTGCATGGCTCATGTCCGTGAAGTGTGTATGTGGGTGTGTTGTTGACTGGAAAGCTAGGCGGACCACAATGGCAGCCAACCATGGTGGTTGCCGCTAAAGTGTTTCTTCTGTCGTCGCCAGCCACCGTAAGAGGTGGCTGTGTGTGCATGTTATGGTGTTGGTGTGTGTATTTGTTTGGTATGGAGTTTTATGAGTGTTTCTCAGCCGGAAAACTCAAAGAAAACCCATCACCACCACTGTGAGGTGGTGGCTGCCACCTCACACCGCCATCCTGCTGCCGCCTTGGGTGGTTGTGTGCATTTGTGTGAGATTGTTATTTAGGATGCGTGGACATAATTAGTTTAAAACCATAACCACCACTACAAGGTGGTGGTCGCCGTTGTGAGCCGCCGTTGACCACCACTACCCGAGGTGGTAGTGGGTGGTGCTCGACCTAATGAAACCCTAATTGACCTAATGAAGCCCTAATTGACCTAAAAACCTAACCGTTTGACTAATTTGCATGTACTTGGGTTAGAAACCCTAATTAGGGTTTAGAAAACCCTAATTTTGGGATATGTTAGTTTTGGTTTGCCGGGACCCGCGTTTGGACTTTCGGACTAGAATTTTGATTTATGTCCGACAACACTGTATGCTTGACCTATTAGATTGATGGACTTAATGGATTAAGTCCTTAATGAGTTAAGTGTTTCTAATTAACCCTAATCGTCATTTCATGTGAAAGTCGTAATTGTGTTAGGTTTTGAGTTAGGCCTAGATGTCTAGACTCTTGATGGGCCAACTATTAACAAGTATATGGACTAGAATATTTGGATTGGGCTTTAGGATAAGGCCCATTGGAAAGGTTTAGGCGCAATTTAGAAAATTGGGCCATAAATGGGCCTTGATGATTATTAGATATTGGACCCTCAGAATGCCAAGTGTTTGGACTAGAATAAATGGTTAGGTCTAAAGTTAAGACCATATAGAGGTTTGGGCCCAATTTTCCATATGTTGAGCTTTAGTTCATTGTTTGGCTTTTGGGCCTTCATAGAATGAGTTTGGGCCTTGGTCTTGGACCAAGCTAGGTTAGGGGTAAAATGGTCCTTTTACCCTAAGTGTGGGTTTATGGTTATGCATTGAAACACAAATGGTTAATTGGGTTTTGTTTTGATGTTGACGGTTCGAGAACTGTCAGCCAGTAGTTAGAGATTTATTCGCGGGACTTCAACAGTTTGAGGTGAGTTTTCCTCCAGTAGGAACGGGTCAAAGGCACCAATGTCGGCCCATTTATGTATGTTAGCACATCTCGAACTAAGGTCTGATGTCGGTCTGTACCTGATGTAAGTTTATATGTTTCCGAAATTCGGTCTGATGCTGGGGTAAGCCCGAGGAATCTTTGTTTGGTTTATGTCTTCGTGATTCTTGCATGTGTCTGTTTGTATGTTTTCGGACTTTGGTCCGATGTCGGGGCAAGCCCGAGGAATGTTTATAGGCTTCTGGATTTCGGTCTAATGTCGGGTGGGCCCCAAGGAATGTTTATATGTTTATGTTTATATAAATTTGTTGATATGCCTATGTATACCGAGCTTTGATCGATGTAGAGCGGGGCCTGATGTTGGATTTCGGTCCGAGGACGGGCGAGGCATGATGTCGGACTTCAGTTCGATGTCGGGCAGGGCCCGATGTAGTGGGCTAGGCCCAAGTTATGTTTATGTTATGTGTATATGTTATATGTATTGTTGATATGTTTATATGTATATCGGATTTCGGTCTGATGCCGGGCGGGGCCCGATGTAGCGAGCAAGGCCCACTGTATGTTATTATATGATTATGTGTATGGTATGTGGTAGTTTGGGGAGACTCACTAAGTTTCGTGCTTACAGTTACTTCCGATAGCAAGGGAAAGAGTTCAGGATGATTGCAGTGCACACATCATTCGTTTAGCCTGGGATGTTTATACTTTGATATATTTGACAGATGTTATGATATTTTTGAGATACACTAATTATCATTTTTATATGATGAATGATATTTATGGTTTTATTAATGATTTAAAATGAAATTTTTAGATTGTATTTTTGGGATGGTATAAAAAATGAGAGGGACTAAAATTGGCAACCGAAACTTCAACTCTGTTTTTAGAGATATGAATAGTATTCCCCCAAATATGGGGGAATACTATTCATATCTCCGAAAATGGAAATGGAAGTAGGGTAGGGTTTACGGAGAATGGGAGAAGAAACAGAGGAAACAATGGAGTTTGGGGGTAGGTTGGGGGTGCCCTAAGGCTCTAAGTATGTAAGGTGTACCGTGGAAAAGGTATGTAATGGCTGGAACCTCACACCAGAACACTACACGTTGGATGCAGTTTAGGGAGCAGGAAACAAAGATGCGGTGATCCGTTATCGCTTTATCTTTCTTGGTGTGATTGGCTCCACCTATTTATTGTTTATATTTTTGTTTTTGTTTTCTTGAATTTCCCCTCCCTTAACAGTTAAAAAAATCTTATTTTTAAATCCTACCAATAAAAATTTGAAGTTTAAAACTTTGTTTTGTTTTGTTTTTTTCTATATAATTTGACAACCTTATACATGCCCTGTTTATTTTACAATCAAATCACATTTTCTCATATCATTTTCTTTTTAGTTCTAACAAATATGAATCAACAATCCCAACTACCCAATCCTAAAATTGGATAGAAGAAAATCTTGTATTTCTAGTTCCAGGGCCGACTCAACCAGTTTGGGGGATCTAAACGAACCAAAAATTTGGGGCCTTTTGACATTCAATGATTGTATATTTTATAATCGGTTGTAATCAATGAACAATTGGATAAAAAAAATTAGATAACTGAACAAATAAAAAACTGAAATCTAAAAAGTATCAAGTAATAAGTAATAACTATTAACCCTAATTAGCTTTAAAATAAATATATATAAGGGATTAAGTATGATCTTTAGTTATAACATTATAGTGACAAGCACACATGCTTTGATGCTCATCACTACTTAGTGGTGTACATATTTAATGCTGAGACATGCTAATGATCTAACACCTAGCCATGATCCATTAGCTAATGAATTGTTATCAACATGTTTATTTAACTCTTCTAATAATGAAAAAAAATGAAAAATAACTTATAATACAAACTAAAATTCAAGGTTCATTGAGTAATTGTTTATGGCCATTCTTATTGATCTTGGTGTTCTGCATAAACTTTGCTTACTAGTTTAAAGTCTTGCAACTTTTGGCTAACTTTTGGTAATTTGGTCTACACAATTTTTATCAATCTAATATAAAATCTAAAGTAACCTTATCCAATATACAAATTCAGTGAAATTTGAAAACAATTTCATGTCATTTGACTACAAGACTACAAGTCTATAATACAATCATATGACATGGAAACAAGTTAACAAGATTAGAAGACGAACCGATCATGGAGCTTGGAAGAAGTCATATATTACCGTTTATGGATATTGGAGAAGGATTCAATAGAGAATGAAGAAACAGGTTCAATGGAGAAAGAAGAAGCCAAAGAACAGATGGAACTTTCAACTTGAAAGCCTTATGCAGTTGTGTCGTGAATCAGAACTCAAAAGAAGAAGAAGAAGAAGAAGAAGAAAAAAAGAAAAAGAAGAAGAAGAAGAAGAAGAAGATCAAGCGGAACAGGCGATGAGGCAAACACAGAATACATATGCAGTGGAAGAAGAAGCATCGTTTTTTTAGCCGTTTAACGCCTTAGCCGGAATAGGGATATACTACATGGATTCCTTGGTTTGTAAGGACCTCTAGATGTGGGGGCCCTAAGCCCTAACTTTGTTTTAATATGTATAAGGTCGGCCCTATCTAGTTCAATTATGTCAACTAGAAAGATTTCTAGCTTCAACCCATCGCTTCTGGTTTATCCTCTTAACTTGATGCCCCCATTCAGTCCCCTCCAGAATTTCAATACCAAAATGTTAGACAATACTACCTCATGAAAGTGTCAAATGTTAGTCGCAACATGTTGAACAACTTTTTCGTTTTTTCAGATCAGTTTTCATCAAATAAACCCCAAAGTCAAACCCTACCCTATCAATATCAACCATAAACCTAAACCTCACCCTGCCACCAACAAACCCAAAGCCTCGATGACTCAGATGACGAAGTCGTACAAGATACTCAACCTTACTCACCTTATCCACGTCGTAAAGGAAAACAATGGGTGGAAGAGAAGAAAAAGGACAAGCATGGAGTCTGACAGAAGAGTTACTATTGACACAATCTTGGGTTGACATTTCATAGGATTCAAAGCAAGCAAATGTATAAGCGCATAACCACTTCTTGGTACGCATTCTTGAAAGATTTCGCAAGGAGTTGGGTGAAGGTGATAACTACCGTACTAAACACCAATTGAATTCAAAATGGCTAAAAATCACGAGATGTTTTAGAAGATGAACGGGTTATACCACAACCTAAAAACCCAAAGGATTAATGGTCAAGGTGTTGAATAAATTCTTCAAGAGGCTTTGCATTTGTTTCCCGACGAAATGGGAGAGATGTTCAAGTTTAATGACTGTCGAAAAGTGTTATCTTCTTGTTAAAGATGGAGAGAACTCGAAGCTAAAGTCTTACTTGGAGGAGTACCAAAAAAAAGACAAAAATCAGGCTCAAGTGGATACACAACTTCTTTCGATGCTTGTGTTGAGCTAGATATAAATGACGATGACTAATTAAGGCTAGAAACATTTGTCCAACCGATAGGTAAAGAAAAAGCAAAAAAGGAAGGGGAGGGGGGGCTTCTTCCAATGCATCATATTTCAACAGCGAAGTGGACAAAATGCAAAAAATGAAGAAGACATTTGATCGATACAATCTTAATTTCGATGAATGTTTAACATTTGAAAAAGAAAAATATGCCAAAAAAGAAAAGGAGTGCGGGGAAATAAAAGAAATGGAAGATATGTAATTCTTGATGCAAAAAAATGACATTTTTTCAAGACAACCCCTCAAAACTAGTTTTGAAGATGAGGGAGAAGATCTTAAAAAAATATTTCTCTTAGACTGTTTCATTTTATCTTGTTTTTATTTATTATGCAACTTTTAATTATGTTTTCTAGGTTTTATTATGTAATTTTCATTTTAAGTAACAAAGTACTTATATTTTACTTACTTTTTGTGTTTATTAATCATTTTTAATTAATTCTATTTATTTGTTTGAATTGTAGACTTTAAAATTAAGTTAATTTTATTTTTAAAACATAAAAGTGAAATGTAGTGAAAGGTGACCATTTTGTGGATTTTGAAGAGCGAAAGTAAGTGAGTGAAAAACTGGCGTGACATAGAAAAAAGTAAGGTGTGAAAGGTGAGTACACACACACACACACACACACACACACATATATATATATATATATATATATATATATATATATATATATGGGACAGTTCAAGTAAGGACACAGTTTAAAGTGAGAACATGAGGTCAAATTTCAGCCATTAGATTTCTTGTATATAAGGGTCAAGATTAATTAATCGTGAGTAATATGTATTCTATCGTGATTTTGGCATGGGAAAATATTCAACAGTGATTTATACGTATTTAATGAGAATTATGTAATGGCTAATAATCATAAAAAAGGTAATTTTATCAAATAAAAAAAGGCTCCCGATATACCCTCGCGGAAAAATCTACCCAAATCGTTTCCATTTGGCTCAAACGATCTTCACAGAATCTTCAACAAAAATTCCAAGAGATTAGGTTAATCATTTTATGTTATAAATTTGAAGCGAAATGAGGTGGACAATATCACAGAGCTTACGAAGGAGTCCAAGAATGATGAATTCGTGCTTTCAATCAAAGTTTACTAACACGGCTGAAAATGCTATCAATCATGATGAAGTCGATATCTTGTACATTAAATCAGGTAACATAAATATTTTTTTATGTACATTTGTATTTAGGGTTTTTTTGTTGAGGGTTTATGATAAATTAGGCTTTATTTGTTATTTGTTAGTAAAACTGAAGTTGGTGATTAAGAAGTATTTGGTAGTGAATGCAAGGATGTTATGAAATTAGGTTTTGTTTTCAATTTATTCGTTGTTAAGTGAAAGGGTCTTAACTGTGAATGATTTTGTGCTTATGAATGTATATTATATGAGTCAGTATTATGTGTGGAATGCAAACATATTCAAATATGAGTTAATGAGTATGTGTTATGGTTGTTGATTAAAGTCTATGTTGATTAAGAAGGATGTAAACAATTATGCAAGAGATTAAGAAGGATGTAAACAGTTGAGCATCTTAACAGTGAAATTGTTGATATTTGTTATGTTGTAGGGAAGATGTATTCATCTTTGATTATATGGAATCATTAGTATGATTAAACTGTCAACATAGAATACGTAAAGGATTAAATGGCATATGGTAAATCTAGGTTGCTTCAAACTAATAAAATATTATCTATGATGAATATTCAAAACTGTTTTCCTCTTAGGCCCATACTTTGATATTAGAAAATAAGTATTTAATGAAGAAGTTTGTGCGTATGAATGTGTAGTATACGAGTCAAAATTCTGTATTGAGTATGTTAATATTGAATTTGTTGATTTTTTTATGGTTAAGTGAATATGTATTCATTTCTGATAGGTAAAGGGGTGCATGGTATGTGGTAAATGTAGTTTGGTAAAAGGTAATAACAGAATACTATCTATGGTGAATATTCAAAACTATTTTCCTCTTAGGCCAATACTTTGATATTAGAAAAAGAAGTAATGAATGAAGAAGTGTGCACGTGTGAATGTGTAGTATAGGAGTCAAAATTTTGTATTAAGTATGTTAACATTGAAGTTGTTGATTTTTGTGATGCTTAAGTGAATGTGTATTAATTTCTGATTATATACAATCATGCATAAATTTTGAATATATAATATGTAAACGAGTGAATGGTATGTGGTAAATCTAGTTTGGTATGTCTTAAATGTTGTTTGCTAAAAGGTAATAATATTTTATACATGCAGAATATTCAAAACTAATATTCTAGTAATCAAATACGTTGGTACAATTAATCTGTGAAGAAGTTTACTTCTATAATTTTTTTTTTTTGTAAAATGTAAGATTGATTATGATGATAACAATGTACAGGTTCATCAAGTGTCTGTGTACTTGAAGGAAAGAATGCTATGATGAATGTAAGGGATGAAGGGATAGCTGTTGGGGGACGAAAACTGAAATCACCAAAAAAGAGTAACAATGGAAAAGCAAAAAAGAATAACAGAAGTGATAATGATTTTGTTGAGATGAAAAAGAAGATGGATTCTGAAAAGAATGATAACAAAATGAAAAAGAAAAGGGTTGAAGCGATTGTTAGGGATAAAAAGGTTAACGTGAAAGGGAAAAAAGTAATTGGATGTGAGGATAAATGTAAAGAACGGAAGGTAGGAACAAAATTTCAAAAGTTGAGTACTTGTATGTCTCCGAACTCGTTGTATCTAGCAATTAGAAGTTTGTCAAAAAAATCAGCGAGAAATGGTATGAAATATGGGTTTTGGATCTTTTCTGGGTATGAAGATTTATACATTACCAGGTGTAACACCCCGACTCCAAGGTATAAAAATTTAAAGCTTATTAGTCACATTCTTGGACCTACTCGATGAGTTGGATGCCAAACCTCGTCGTGTAGCAGCAGATCATGCTGCATGATTTATGAGGTTTACTCGATGAGTTGGAGGACCCCAACTCGACGAGTAGGAGTTAAATGGGAAAACCCTAATTTTTAGGGTTTGCACCCTATTTAAAGGACTTAGTCTGCATCCTTTGGCCTCCCTTATCACCTTATTACCCAGAGAAGGAAACCCTATCCATTCTTTACTACTTCATTGTGCTTGTGAGGCTAAGAGAGTGTTTTTTGTGCATTTGTTGAAGAAGTTTGAAGGTTGAGAAGCTTGGAATGGGAAGTAGCTTGTAGATCCAACATCTACATAGTTTTGGCTTCCATTTGAAGGTAACAACCCATTACTTTGATCATTGTAGTGTTAGATATCCTTATTATTGGGTTTAAGGCCATTTTAGCATATTTGTCGATCATTTCGGGCATTGGGCATGATCTGAAGTTGTAACTTCAGATATGGACTCCTCTAAGTCCTTATAGTTATAAAGTTATTGAATTTACCAAGCTTTGTCCCTTCTCTTTGGTTTAAACCTCTCCCTTAGCTTGGTTTTGGCATTTAAGACCTTACATACATGTAAAGTTTGCAACTTTACATGGAAACTATGCCCTAGGAGGATAGATCTGGAATTTGGAGCTTTGAGGTAGCTTAGAAACGTATGAATGAGAAATAGACTGAAGGGATGCGACGAGTTGCATGGTCAACTCGACGAGTCAAATGAAGATTGGTCGTTGTTGGTTTCTGAATGGACTCAACGAGTCACTGAGATGAATTGATGAGTCGGTTAGGGTTTTCCCGACTTTTGCACACCACATGGACTCGACAAGTTGTCTGGGAACTCGGCGAGTCAACTAGGGTTTTCACGATATCTCGAGTTCTGGAAGGACTCGACGAGTCAGTGGGCTACACTCGACGAGTAGGGTCAACTTGGATTGTTGACCTTGACCGTTGATGTTGACTTGGACCAAGGGTTGACCAGTTTGACTTCTAGGGGTACTTTAGTAATTTGGGAATTTATGAAAATGAATCATTGGTGGATGTAGGTGGTTGAGTTTGGAGTTGTATTTGGGGAGTTTGAGATTTATCATCCCGAGCTACTTGCGAGGTGAGTGTCCTCACTATACTTAAGGGTCGAAGGCACTAAGGCCAACCCATTGGATCTGATATCCTAGTAGTTGGTGATATGTTGAGTATGAGTTAGTTGTGCATGCTAGTTTGCTATGCTAGTTTGGTAGATCTGTAGGACTACCTGTGTTATATGTCGACATGTTGTGTGGGATGGGTTGAGGTTGTACTGCTCTGTACGGTAGCCAAAAAACCCTAGAGTATGCCAGATATAAGCTGAGGGTCGGTCAGGGCATGCCAGACTCCTAACGAGGAATCCTGAGCATTCTAGATACGAGTTGAGGGTCATGCAGGGCATGCCAAACTCATAATATTTGCTAATCTTTTTTATTCCAGTCCAAGGATTAAAGGAGCAAGCCAGACCTAAGTTGTGGGCTCGAGAGCAATCCAGACTTATGATGTGGTCTCGGGGGCATGCCAGATGTGTGCAGTGGGGCTGAAAGGCAAGCCAGACTCACACTGTGGGCTTAAGGGTAATCCAGTCTGTAGAGTTGTGGATCCATTAAATGTTGTGATTTGTATATGTGTTATTTGCTATGTATCGGTATTTTGAGGGGACTCACTAAGCTTTGGGCTTATAGTTTTGGATTTTGTTTCAGATCCTTTGGATGATTGCGGGAAGGTGAAGGTGTGATCGTGAACCTCCTTGCATTTTATGACTTTTTTTCTGGGATACTATGATATGGAACTATTTTGAAAACAAATTTGTAATAATGGTTGGTTTTTGAATGATTTAAAAAGTTTTAAATTGGCATGATTTTTATGGACGTTTCAAGTTAGTGTCAGAGGCTTAGTTTGAGTGAATTGGAGGAACACTTGCATGAATCTAGTCTCAAACCAAGGAAAGGATTTTTAAAATAATTTTTAAATGGCTCTCAAAATACTAAAGGAGGAGGTTAAGTGTACGATCAGCTAGAGCTAGTAAGTAGACCCCAAAATACCATACAAAAATTTATTATTATGATATATTAGAACATCATGCTAGTACTAGGCTAGGGATCTTCAAGAATTGCATGATATAATTGTCTAATTATATGATGCCTGATATCCTAGGGTTTTTTTGCTTATATGAAATTAACATCATTACTGTAGTTGCTTAGTATATGCATCACGACCGTACATAATTAAGATCTTATAGCCTGAGAATATTTGGTTTGGCCTTATTTCCTGTTCTTGTTTGATAAAGGGCTTAGGGTAGAACTAGGTATTCAAAAGTCTATAGGGTCCAACGTTATGTATGGCTAGCATACACGAGTGCTGCAGGGTTGGTGGAAGTTTCATGGATGGTTGGGTTGTACGGGGTCAGTAGGCCAGTTATGAGATAGTTAGCCTTCCTTTAGGAGTGAGGATTAAGCGCACACCATGCCTACATATATGGTTAGGGTGTTGTGATGATACTTGAGACAAATATAGGTAGGTGTGGAAGGTAGTATAGGCCCGTACTACTGAAAGCACATGACCCGTACGCGTAGCAAGGAAGTCACAACCCCTAGGGATTTGTTGGGAGTTGGTTCCTGGATTATTATATGCAATGCCTTATATCTTCTTGGTATATATTGAACATGGTGGTTACGTAGAGATTTATGACTAGTTTCGGGTCAGGATCAGGAGGGAGCGGTAAGGAGGAAGCAGCAGTGCCCGAGACTATGAGTTAGATGAGACCGGATGAAATGGATGCCAGGATTCGGGAGATCCTACAGGAGGAGGTTATTGTACTGTTCTGGGTACAGTTGTCAGAGATATTGGTTCTATTAAGACTGCCATGGTTGAGTGTTTTAATGAGCGTTATGCAATTATTGCAGTTGTTATAGTGGCAAGGGGAGGAGTCAGTCGGGCTTTCTAGTACCGGGACTTCAACAACATGAAGCCCCCTACTTTTGACGGGAATCAGGATCATATTGTATCCATGAGGTGGATATCTGATGTAGAGGGTTGTTTCTTCACTTGCTCCTGCCCTACTGACCAGAAGGTCAGGTGCACTCTAAACCTATTGAGGTCCTGAGCGAAGGATTGGTGGAGGTTGGTTACCGGATCATATTCGGATGAGCAGCGAGTTGTGGTACTTGGGATCAATTTTAGGATATGTTATGTACCCGTTACATTCTGCGGGTTAAGCAGGAGAGATTAGCACGAGAGTTCTTGGATCTGCAACAGGATTTAGAGTCGGTGACGGAGATTAGCCGTATGTCACTGAAACGGCAATGTTTTACCCGGAGCTTGCTTCTGAGCAGGCTAAGATGACCCGTTATCTGAGCATGCTCAAGACCAAAATCAGACAGTTTGTTTCGACCCAGAGATGTGACACTTTTTGGAGCTACAGGAGGCCGCTAGGTGGCATGAGTTGCAGATCGAGTTGCAGTTGAGGGAGCAGAGGTAGGACCCAGTGTAGGCGCAGCCGGCGCTAAAGCGGTTTAAGAACGCTTATTCTAGATCTAGGGTCCGGAAGGGCCGCACTTGTGGGAAGTGTGGTAAGACGCTCGAGGGTGCTTGTTGGTCATCATCAGGATGCTAAAATTGTGGCCGATAGGGTAATATGGCGAGGGATTGCTGCCAGCAGCCCCAACACTTAGCTCCAGGATATGTATCCACTGCGATAAAGTTGGCCACGTGAAGGATAACTGTCTAGTGCTTGCTGCTAGGACGGCACAGGCCCCAACGCTATCTACATTGAGGATTAAGGACGGGAGCCAGGGTAGAGCAGAGCCTCCGAAGACTCGGGGACGCGCCTTCCAACTTACAGCCGAGGAGGCCAGGACAGCACCGGATGTGGTTGCGGGTATATATCTATAACTCATATTGTTTATTATGTTATTATATGCTTACATGTTTGTACATGTGTTAGGTGCATTTTTAGTGAACTCTCTACCTGCTCTTGTATTGTTTGACTCGGGGGCGAGTCAGTCGTTTGTTTCCTAGTCATTTAGTAGGGAGTTCAGATTACCATATGGAGAGCTAGAGTGTCTGTTGCGAGTCTCCATTGCCAATGAACACAGGGTTTCTGCATCTTCAGTCTACTAGGGGTGTGTATTAGAGAGATTCGAGGTATCTTTCCCAATTGACTTGATTCTGATTCCCATGGGGGATGTATGTGTGATTGTGGGTATGGACTAGCTTAGTCACTTCGGTGCCATGATTATCTGCGAGGGCCAGCGAGTGGTAGTTCGAACCCCAAGTGGGTGAGAACTGGTCATTATCAATGAGGGCACTAGTTTGGGTTCATGGTTCTGCTAAGCTGCCAGGGCTCGACAATATAGTCAGCACAGGATTGCGGATTATCTAGCATATGTGGTAGATATGTTGGTCAGTGATCAGACCTCGGTTTCAGAGGTTCCAGTAGTCAGGGAGTTTGTTGATGTGTTCCCGGAGGAGTTGCTCGGAGTGCCTCTGGAGAGGCAAGTCGAGTTTAGGATCAACCTAGTGCCAGGTGCGGCCCCTATTGCCAAGGCGTCGTATCGATTAGCACCACCACCGATGTAGGAGCTATCATCACAGCTACAGGAACTGTTGGGCAAGCAATTCATTTGTCTGAGCAGTTCTACGTGGGGAGCGTTGATTCTCTTCGTCAAGAAGAAGGATGTTTTACATTGGATGTGCATTGACTACCAGGAGTTGAACAAATTGATTGTGAAAAACCGTTATCCACTCCCGAGGATAGATTATCTTTTCGATAAGGTGCAGGGGGCATCTTGGTTCTCTAAGATAGACCTGAGGTTCGGGTACCATCAGGTCAGGGTTAGGGAGGAGGACGTGGAGAATATCAAATTCCAGACTCGTTATAGGCATTACGAGTTCGTGGTGATGCCGTTTGGGCTCACCAATGGTCCAATAATGTTCATGGACCTGATGAATCGGGTCTTCAGACCGATGCTCGATCGCTCGGTCATCCTGTTCATAGATGATATCTTGGTGTACTCCAAGACCCGAGAGCAGCATGAGGAGCATCTTTGGGAGCTATTGGGAGTTTTGAGGCGAGAACAGATTTACACCAAGTTCTCGAAATGCGAGTTTCAGTTACGAGAGGCTCAGTTCCTTGGACATCTCATTAACCAGGAGTGTTGGTCGATCCAGCCAAAATCGAGGCGGTTGTGCAGTGGGAGGTTCCGAAATCTCCCTTGGATATCAGGAGCTCCTTGGGAATGGCAAGATACTACCAGAGATTCATACAGGATTTCTCTAAGATTGAAGTGTTGGATTAATGTCTAAGTCCATAACTATAATTGGTAAGACTTGACCCGACCCGGCATGGTCCATTTGGGTTGCATGGCATCATGCACTTTGATAGACTATAATGAGAGAAATAAGACACTTATGGTTATTAATATATTATAAGTTCTAGTATATTAATAATAAGAATAATGATATTATTTAATTAGTATTGATCAAGAATTAATCTAGGATTAATTAAGTGATCAAAAGAAGACTAATTAAATATATGGGTTGATTGTGTAAATCATCCATACTTGTATAGTGGGCTAATGCTCCATGGATAATCAAGTTGGGCTAAAACCCATAGGATGGTCCATGGATGCTCCATGGTGTATTTGAACCCATGGATCCAAGGAAATGGAAAGTCATGACAATTAGGGTTTACCCTAATTGTAACACTATATAAAGATCTTATTCTTGACAAAATCGGCCACTAGTATTATTCTAGAGAGGGCTAGCCGATTTTCATGAAGTGTAGAATTCTCACTAAGTTATTCCAAGTGCTTATGGTGTTGTGTGAACCATTTGAGGTGTCACACTTGGGGCACTAGGCACTCAAGCTTTATGAAGACAAGCACCAACAAAAGGTATGTTATTCTAACTTGTGTTATTCAAAGTTTAGTATGCTAGAATAGAACAATACCTTGGAAAGTTGATATTTGCATGTATAATAGAGAAAACATAGATCCAAGGTATTTAGGGTTGCATGTACACTTAGGAGTGTTAGAATGCTCATAACCCAACAGTGGTATCAGAGCCTAGGCTTGTTTTCTTGTTATACCTGCAATAGAAGCTGAAAAAACGAATTTGTTGTTGTCTGATCATCAGACTCGGCGAGTCTATCAGGAGACTCGGCGAGTCCATGCCTAAAATGTGATCAATTCGATCCAACTCGCCAAGTTGGTTCATGCACTCGACGAGTTGGACCCCCAGACAACATATTTTCGAGGTTTTTGGCTAGAAATGGACTAGGAACATTACCCTAAGTTGTTTTTGAACTTATAAACTTGTTTTTTAATGTGGTAATGTTCATGCTAATCCATTTTCAAAGATAATTGTCAATAGATTCATGTTTTGTATTAGTTTAAGGTTTAGACTAATTACATGAAAAAGTTTGATTTGAATTATCTTGTTCTTATGAGTTGCTTAGATTAATAGAAAAGTTGAGTGAAATAGTTGTTTTCAATCCAAATTAATCTAAGAGTTGATTCTAAAATGTGTTTTTGTAACTTGTCCTCAAGTTACATGAAAAGTCACATTTAATTTTCATAAAACTCATAAAAGTTGGCAAAGGTTACAAAATGAAGAGTCTAGTTCTAATTAATTGGTGTTATGACTCCATAATTTGCCCTCAAGTTATGGAGGACCAAGAGTCTCTTCATTAAATAATAAAAAAAAAGTGTAACCTTTAATTCCATAAGTTATAAAAATAAAGAAAAGTTAATTCTTTTATTAGTTTAAAGTCTTCCATAAGTTATGGAACTTGAAGAGTTTTTTGGATTAAAACTACTTTAAACACATAAGTTATGGAATTAATTAGTTTTGAATAGTTTCAAAACTTGCCCTCAAGTTTTGGAATTTGTAAAGTTTTCTCTTATGAATACTTTAATTCCAAGTTAGCCCTTAGAATTTTAAAAGTTAAAATTCAACCCTTATACTTTATATTATTAGAAGTTAATAATATATATATATATATATATATATATATATATATATATATATATATATATATATATATATGTATGTATAAGAGTAAAGTCAGTCTTACCGCTAGTACGCCTCATTCACGAAGCCGGTCTATAAGGTGGGTATAAGGTTGTTGCCTATAAAATGGCAACTTAATGGGTGTCCACTCTCACCCACCGCTTGCTTAACTGGTGGAGGGTCGTTAGCCGAACGGGTTTGACAGGACTATAATTCTCCCTTCATTAAAAGTATTAATGATAAATACTAAGTAACTAAACTCTTAAAAAATACCCAATCTTAGTTACTTAGGAAAATGTGAATAAGGTGCTAATCCATGAAATTACACTTTGCACTTTGTTTAAGTCGGTTAGTGGAGCGTGTGTGGTTAACCGGCACACTAACTCGTATTTAACAAGGTAGACAAAGGGTAACTTAATGTTTATCATAGTATCGATGGAGCGTGTGTGGTTAACCGGCACATCGATTGAGGGGTAAACACATAAGGGTACCAAGTAATTTGCATGGTTACTTCACACCTTGTTTTGTGATCCTCGGCATCCCAGTCACAAAACCTGAAGGGCACACTCGAGATTGAAACATGCCATTGAACAGTTCAATGAATCTCAAAAGATCTAGGAGTTTCAAAACCAATTAAAACCTAATAATACATTTCGTTTATCTTGGTGGAAATTGGTGAATCGTCATTCACCTACCTTCAAATTGTTTTATAGCTTGGATTACGGCATACCTCTTCTAAGTTATAAAATAGTTTGTTGGGTCCTAGCCTTAATATTTCATATTGGGTGTCATATTAAGGACTCTAAGATCAACTATCTTGAATATCTCCCAAAACATGTCTGGTTTAGACATTTATGATCTTCCTAAATCTCTTGAAACAAGCTTTCCTAAATGAAGATGATGTTCCAATGGAAATCATACTTCTTTCACCTCCTCCAATTATTCTCCCTACCCCACA
This sequence comes from Lactuca saligna, assembly GCF_052625555.1. Classification (NCBI taxonomy): domain Eukaryota; kingdom Viridiplantae; phylum Streptophyta; class Magnoliopsida; order Asterales; family Asteraceae; genus Lactuca; species Lactuca saligna. Next base: position 95,011,813 of record NC_136424.1, on the reverse strand, counting down.
AGTTCTTGAAAAGTTTAAGGTCACTCGAGCCTTATTGGCAAGTAAAGGTCTAGGTGTGGTCACATCTTGGAGATGTAGTCACATATTGACAAGCCGGGAGAGTTGGGTGTCAAAGTCTTGAGAAAGTTGGTGGTTCAATCACTTTCTAAGTCACATAGTGAGTTTTTTTGGAACACCTATGAAACAGACTATGACAAGACCCTTAATGTTCTTATATATTTGTTAAGATCAACTTTCTTAAAACTTGATGGACATTGACAATAGTGACACAGGAAATCCAGAAAAGCATTCTCTTCCCAAGGAAAGGGATTGACCATAGTCAACTAGGTTGACCAAATGGTTAAGAGAAAAGGCTAAGTCTGTAATAGTCCCGTGTACCATTATCAAAGGGTCCATATGTTTATATTGCCAAAAGAAGGGTCATTAGTTGCGAAGCTGCCAAATTTACTTAAGGATGTTAAAGTCAATAAGGTTGACTCCACTTCAGGTAAAGTCCACTAATCTAACTCTGTTAAGTTTCTATTCTAAGATTCCTGATACATGATGTGACTGGGTCACATGGTAATGTTTTAAGAATCAAAGAAAAGTAAAGGAACTCAAAGAAAGAATATGTTGAATCTGATCGCATAGATGGATTTCTATCGCGTAGTTTGAAAATCGGATTCTTGAGCTACTTCTTAGGAGTTATGAGATATTGCTTAGGAATAGATTGTAAGGATAAGTTTTTCCGCATAGTTTTAAAATAAAAGAAAATTTTTGATTTTAGTTATTTTAAAATATCCTTACAATGGCATTTGAGGAAAAATTGTTGCCTATGTGATTCCATTAATAGCAAGAGTGGAAATATGAAACTGATTCCTTCATTTGTGGTAATGTCTAAATTTACCAAATAAGGAAAGATTCTCATCACCCAAGTCTCAATTGGACCGGAACTTGGAATCATGCAAGTTGTATAGCATGATGAATGAGAACTTTCAAGTATTGGAAAATTAAGAGTAATTACTTATTCACATGGATATGTGAGTCAAGTAATGGACTAAGGGATCGAGTACATAGTCATGTGTACTGATTAAGTCCACCACAAAAGATTGATAAGGCTATTCGTCATAGTTTACTAAAGCTCAGTAAATATGATTATACTTACAAGCTTAAGTGTAACTCTGAGACATTGGAAAAGGTTCCAATGCATGGCAGAGCGAATAAGAAGAATCAAATTAGGCAGAAGGATAGAAGTTCCTCAAATCTGAAAAGATGGGAGAGTACTTTAGTATCAGTTTTGTGATCATCTTAATGGTTAAGAAACCATATCAAAATTAGTTCTCTAAGGAAGTCTTAGTGCATTCTTATGACTAAGAAGAAGGGATCTTGAATTGTTGAAATGGTTAAATCAAGAAGATGAGTCATACTTTGTTCCAATACAAGTCTTAGAGTCATACTCCAAGATTGTAATTTGAGTGACATGTCTTTAATAAGGTTTAAAACACGAGTCAAATGAAGAGTAAAAGTTATCTACTCTTGGACATTTGAAATTGGTAAGTTGTGATGTTTAGATAAAACAAAGACCAACTAAGGCCAATTGTGAGTAGTGTTTGTCTTGATTAGAATCCGCACTATCTCTTGGATGTTTGACAAGAGAGTCTTATAGTTCAAGAGGACAGCGGGAGTCTTAAAGGTCTTGAAAGTCTCAAGAACTAATCAAGAATAGAACCTGGAGTTCTTCTTTAGCACACAACTTAAGGTTTATAGCCTATCGTGTTGACATATTCTGTGCCTATTCCAATCAAAGTTGGCCTTGCATATGAGTTCTTAGAGTTCTCAATTGGTTGCACAACAACTTGGAAGCAATGGTAGGCCCTTGAGCTGCCAGGTGGCAAGAAACTAAGATTGAGTTTAGTCCATATGAGTTTGGATTTGTCCTTATCCTTGTCCTGTGACTATGGTTTTGACAATTCACATGGATAAGAACACATACACCATTAAATCTAAGTGTCATAAGGTTTCTCTCCGATTCATGAAAATGATGGTGAGGAAACACTTTCACTAAGTAGATTTTAGCTAGATAGTAATTGTGATGTTTGCATTCTCAAAGTCGTTAGTGGAGCGTGTGTGGTTTACCGGCACACTAACCTGGACTTGTGAGAAGTGGCAAAAAGGTCTAACCATTATGATTACGACATCCCTCTTCATAATTGTTTAGATACACAAGTGTGCTATCTAAGAGAAGGTGTATGATTTTGATAAAGTTCTATTAAAACAATCCAGTATCAGAAATCTGAACTTTGGTAAGAAAGTCAATAAAGTATTGATTTCTAGAAGTCGAGCTTTCTGAGTACATGTCAAAGCTAGTGGGAGCATAAGTGTTATGCTAATAATCATCATGTTAGTGGGAGCATGATAATTATGATAAGTATTGCAAGTTAGCAATGTTAATTATAGAAAACAAAAGTTTCAACTGAGAAAGAGTTGTTTTGCTATAATTAAGGGAGAGGAAATTATACTTCATCTCAAATCTATAAGCTTAGATCATGAAGTTTTTAATCATTTAGTCAAGGATATATATGAATTTCATGTTGGAATGGCTCAACATAAGGAAATTCTATATATGGGTCCATTATTTGCGTTCTAAAATTCGATTATGATTACGACATCCCTTTTCATAATCTGAATTATGAGAACTTGGCAAATAGAAATGGAAATGTTATAGCAAAAGACTGGTTTAGTCTTTATGTGAGACATCATGAATCGTGTCCCATATGCTTCGGATATAGGATCGATTACATGTGCTATAGTTATCCGTTCTAAAAGTTTCCAAATGCCTGGGGCATTAAGAAGGGAAAAAGGTTTAGAACTGGATATGACTAAAAGGATTAAACAATTGTCAAGGACAATCTAAGGTTTACCAAATATTGGTTGCTTAAGGACAATTGGAAGTATAGTGATAATTCTGGAAGGACCATATTGACATAATCTGTAAGGAGGCAAATCTTGTTCAGAAGTGATAGTCAAAATGAATCTGGAAATGTTTCAAAGTTAGAATTTTCAATCTGTGTAAGATTAAGGAAACTTAATGCAAGAAGGATGTTTCCAAGGAGCCGATCTCCTTTGGAATGCTCTGTAATGGTTGTTGTCAAGACTTTATGACTTTGTGCATAACCATTACAAGAGGATCAATGCATATAAGTTTAGATTCTAACAGATTTCAGTAAATGGCATGAATTTGGAATTCTTGCATTTGCAGTAAGGATTTGGGAGTGTGAAAAGAGAATCATTGAAGTTATGTTCAATTGATATAGTTCACAAAGTAAAGATCATAGACAAACATAGTATGCATACTTGGTGTGTGGCATGACTAGTGTTTAGAAAAACATAGTGTACATGCTTCGAGCATGGGACAACTATAGTTTTAAATTCAAGAATAAAGCTGATAGCTGAAACAGTATACAATGAATAATGTGTAATCATATGGTGATAAATAAAAGGTGTTTTATTTATGTTCATAGGTTTTGATACCATATTGGATTCAATTATTATTGTGTTTCACTTTGCATGTTTTGACTTCCTGAATAAACTAGGTTATTCTTCCGGAATGACTAAGTTATTCAAACCATCCACAGTCGGTCATATGTTGGAAGTAGATATGAATTAAGACTGTCATGGGTTGGCTTGTAGAGGTCTAAGGTGTTGGACAAAGGCCTACAACACTCATGAGTGCTCATAAGTTCTTCGTATTGGATTCAATCCGCGCTCATTGGAATCACTTCATGGATTTTATCACGAGTGATCATGAGACGATAATATCTTATATTCTTCAAACCTAGAGATATGAGTTGTTACTATGAGTTGATAGTACATTGATTGCACGAAAACGCATTGGTAACTCGATGTTATAAAACGTGCCTTTGTGTATGATTCAACAAGTAGTAGAACAAGCCATATGAGTCAAAGTTTATCCATTCCTTTTACCTTCGGGATAAAAGCGATATCTGTGGGCCCCTCGATGATTTGATGATGACAAATGGAAGTGCTCGGCCGGGCTAGGACTGATTTGATTTGTTCAATTAGTCAGTCGTCATAAATCGGAAATCGGGAAACAACAAATGGACAGAGAGAATGATTATAATCCATGTCTCAGTCCATATGATATCTAGAATGGAGGAATATATGATCCCTTATCTAATGGACAAGTCATTGACAAAGGCCAGAGTTCATCTACAAGGTCAAAGTTCGACAGAAGCTTTTGAGAGCTACGATTGCCAGTTGGTTCCTGAAGTCATACGCAATAATAGTTTTAGACTTATTCAAGTGGGAGACTGTTGGATTAATGTCTAAGTCCATAACTATAATTGGTAAGACTTGACCCGACCCGGCATGGTCCATTTGGGTTGCCTGGCATCATGCACTTTGATAGACTATAATGAGAGAAATAAGACACTTATGGTTATTAATATATTATAAGTTCTAGTATATTAATAATAAGAATAATGATATTATTTAATTAGTATTGATCAAGAATTAATCTAGGATTAATTAAGTGATCAAAAGAAGACTAATTAAATATATGGGTTGATTGTGTAAATCATCCATACTTGTATAGTGGGCTAATGCTCCATGGATAATCAAGTTGGGCTAAAACCCATAGGATGGTCCATGGATGCTCCATGGTGTATTTGAACCCATGGATCCAAGGAAATGGAAAGTCATGACAATTAGGGTTTACCCTAATTGTAACACTATATAAAGATCTTATTCTTGACAAAATCGGCCACTAGTATTATTCTAGAGAGGGCTAGCCGATTTTCATGAAGTGTAGAATTCTCACTAAGTTATTCCAAGTGCTTATGGTGTTGTGTGAACCATTTGAGGTGTCAAACTTGTGGCACTAGGCACTCAAGCTTCATGAAGACAAGCACCAACAAAAGGTATGTTATTCTAACTTGTGTTATTCAAAGTTTAGTATGCTAGAATAGAACAATACCTTGGAAAGTTGATATTTGCATGTATAATAGAGAAAACATAGATCCAAGGTATTTAGGGTTGCATGTACACTTAGGAGTGTTAGAATGCTCATAACCCAACATGAAGTACTCCTCACTCGTCTGACGAGGAAGGGGTAGATTTTTGGTGGGGCCCTAAGCCGCAGAGGGTATTTGTGACCCTTAAACATCGACTTTGCAAGTCTCTAGTCTTGACCCTCCCGAAGGGAGTTGAGGATTTTGTAGTGTTCTATGATGCATCCACCACGGAACTGGGAATGGTCATCATGCAGAGAGGATGGGTGATAGCCTACGCGTCGTGGTAGTTGAAGCCACACGAGACGAGATACCCTACTCATGATCTGGAATTAGGAGTGGTAGTATTTACTCTCAATATTTGGAGACATTACCTTTATGGGGTCCGTTGTACCATATACATGGACCACAAGAGTCTGAGACACATCATGGATCAGCCGAACCTGAACATGAGACAACACAGGTGGCTTGACGTGGTCAAGGATTATGACTGTGAGATCCTTTACCATCTGGGTAAAGCAAACGTGGTTGTGGATGCTTTAAGTTGCAAGTCAGGTGGTTTTTCTACATCGACGAAATGTATGAGGATATCAATGGATTCTCCACTTGTGAGCTTGATCAGGGAAGCTCAGGCTGAGGGTATGTGACAAGAGAATTAGAAGCTTGAGAGGAATAGGGGTGAGAACACCCAATTTGTATAGGATAATCGGGGATTATTGACCAATTGCGGTCGGGTCTGGGTTCTGGTGTCTGGTGGGGTCAGACAGATTGTTCTAGAGGAGGCTCATATCTATTCACATAGGGGCCACCAAGATGTACTGGGATTTGTGATTGAGTTACTGGTGGCCATGCATGAAGAGGGAGATTGCATGGTATGTTGAGAGGTGCTTGACCTACTGGATGGTCAAGGCCGAGCATTAGAGGCTGCATGGTCATCTGCAGCCTCTGGAGATTCCCATGTGGAAATGGGAGCAGATCACGATGGATTTTATCACCAAGCTACCGAAGACGGCGAAGGGCTATGATGTTATACGGGTCATCGTGGATCGATTGTCCAAGAGTACCCACTTCCTAGCGATATGGGAGATTTGATCAGCCAAGAAGCTGGCCAACTTGTATATCCGTGAGATCGTTGCTCATCATGGGGTGTCAGTATATATTGTCTTAGACTGTGATGTTCAGTTCACATCCCGTTTCTGGCAGAAGTTCCATGAGGAATTTGGGACGCGGCTGCACTTCAGTACGACTTATCATCCGCAAACAGATGGCCACAGTGAATGGACCATACAAACTCTCGATGATATGCTGAGAGCTTGGATTATTGACTTTGGTGCAAGCTGGGACTCCTACCTACCCCTTACAGAGTTCTCCTACAACAACAACTTTATTTCCAGTACTGGTGCTCCACCATATGAGCTGTTGTATGGACATAGATGTCGCACCCCAGTTTGTTGGGGTGAGATTGGTCGCAGGGTGATGGGACAGACAGAGGTAGTTCTGTAGACTATCGAGAGGATTCATCAGATAAGACAGTGGTTGCAGGCCGCTCAAAGTTGGCAGAGAGTTACGATGGTAGGTGCCGATCTGAGCTGGAGTTCCAGGTGGGAGACATGGTATTACTGAAGGTCTCACCCTAAAAGGGTGTGATTCAATTCGGGAAGAGGGGGAAATTGGGCCCCGATATATTGGGCCATTAAGGATTATTGCTAGGCTTGTTAAGGTGGCGTATAAACTGGATCTCCTGGAGGATCTTAGTCAGGTCCACAACACTTTTCATGTGTCACAGTTGCGAATGTGCATATTAGATGAGGAGATAGTGGTATCGTTGGATAATATACACGTCGACGAGCGCCCGAATTACGTGGAAAGACCAGTAGCCGTTCTTGAGAGGAAAGTGAAGGTTCTACGGAACAAGGAAGTACCTTTAGTAAAGGTACAGTGGCAGCACCAGAGGAGATCCAAGTGGACTTGGGAGCTGGAGGCAGAGATACGGCAGCATTACCCCAAGTTATTTACCGCAGCAGACTTCGAGGACGAAGTCTAGTTCAAGTGGGGGGGGGGGGAACTATAACACCCCGACACCCAGGTATGAAAATTTAAAACTTATTTGTCACATTCTTGGACCTACTTGACAAGTTGGATGCCCTAACTCGTCGTGTAGAAGCGGATCAGACAGCATGATTTATGAGGTCTACTCGACGAGTTGGAGGACCCCAACTCGACGAGGAGGAGCTGAATGGGAAAACCATAATCTTTAAGTTTGCACCCTATTTAAAGGACTTAACCCACATCGTTTGGCCTCCCTTATCACCTCATTACCCAGAGAAGGAAACCCTAGTAGTTATTTACTAGTTCTTTGTGCTTGTGAGGCTAAAAGAGTGTTTTTTGTGCATTTGTTAAAGAAGTTTGAAGGTTGAAAAGCTTGGAACAGAAAGGAGCTTGTAGATCCAACATCTACATTGTTTTGGATTCCATTTGAAGGTAACAAGACGTTACCTTGATCATTCTAGTGTTAGATCTCCTTATTCTTGGGTTTAAGGCCATTTTTAGTATATTTGTGGATCATTTCGGGCATTGGGCATGATCTGAAGTTGTAACTTCAGATCTTGAGTCCTCTAAGTCCTTATAGTTATAAAGTTATTGTATGTATCAAGCTTTGGACCTTCTCTTTGGTTTAAACCTATCCCTTATCTTGGTTTCGGCATTTAAGACCTTGCATGCACGTAAATTTTGCAACTTTACATGGAAACCATGCCCTAGGATGCTAGATCTGGAATTTGGAGTTTTGGGGTAGCTTAAAAACGTATGAATGAGAAATAGACTGAAGTCACTCAACGAGTTGCATGGTCAACTCGACGATTTAGATAAAGATTGGTTTTTGTTGGTTTCTAAATGGACTCGGTGAGTTAGTGAGATGACGCGATGAGTCAGTTAGCGTTTTCCCAAAGTTTGGACACCGCATGGACTCGACGAGTTGTTTGGGAACTCGGTGAGTAAACTAGGGTTTCACGATTTCTGGAGTTCTGAAAGGACTCGACGAGTCAGTGGGCTACACTCGACGAGTTTGGTCAACATGGACTGTTGACCTTGACAGTTGACTTTGACTTGGACCAAGGGTTGACCAGTTTGACTTCTGGGGGTATTTTAGTAATATAGGAATTTATGAAAGTGAACCATTGGTGGATGTAGGTGGTTGAGTTTGGAGCTGTATTTGGGGAGTTTGACATTTATCATCATGAGCTACTTGTGAGGTGAGTGTCCTCACTATACTTAGGGGTCGAAGGCACCAAGGCCAGCCTATTGGATATGATATCCTAGTAGTTGGTGATATGTTTAGTATAAGTTAGTTGTGCATGCTAGTTTGATATGCCAGTTCGGTATATATGTAGGACTACCTGCGTTATTGTTTGGTTATCTGTATGTGCCTTTAGCTGTTATATGTCGACATGCTATGTGGGATAGGTTGAGGTTATACTGCTCCATGCAGTAGCCAAAAAACCCTGGAGTATGCCAAATATGAGCTTAGGGTCGGGCAGTGCATGCCATACTCATATTGAGGACTCATGAGCATTCTAGATATGAGCTGAGGGTCGGGCAGGGCATAGCCAGACTCGTACTGTGGGCTAATTTTTTGTATTCTAGTCGAAGCACTGAGAGAGCAAGCCAGTCGTAAGCTGTGGGCTCGAGAGCAATCCAAAATTATGATGTGGGCTCGGGGGTAAGCTAGATTAGTTGTGGGCCCGAAAGGCAAGCCAGACTCACACTGTAGGCTCAGGTGTAATCCAGTCTATAGAGTTATGGACCCATTACATGTTGTTATTTGTATATGTGTTATTTGTTATCTATTGGTATTTTGGGGGAACTCGTTAAGCTTCGGGCTTACGGTTTTGGATTTTGTTTCAGGTACTTCGGATGATCGCTGGAAGCAGAAGGCGTGATCATGCACCTCCTCGCATTTTATGACTTTGTTTATGGGATACTCTGATATGGAACTATTTTGAAAACAAATTTTTAATAATGGTTGGTTTTTTAATGATTTAAATAGTTTTAAATTGGCATGATTTTTATGAATGTTACACCAAGAAAGCTAGCATATTTTGTTGTAGATAGCTTCACAACTAGTCTGTGCTCCATAAGGGTTAAAAGTGGTGAAGTGGTCATAACAAATGAGAGAGTTGAAGCTATGTTTGGACTTTCGAATAAGGGTTTGGATTTTAAGACACTGGATGAATGTGATAAGAATGATCCATTGCTTGAGGCTTGGAAAGGACAATATGGGAAGGGTAATTATTATACTGGAAACTATTTAAAGAATATAAGAAAAACAAGTGTTACAGATGAGTTGTTTAAGCTAAATTTCTTGACTTTATTCATTAACACTTTTGCTGAAACAAAGACGATGGGGTCTTGTAGAATTAATTTGATTGAAAAGTTAATTCAATGCAAAGATGTGTCAAGTATTAACTGGTGTGAGTACATAGTAAACCGCTTAGAAAAAATGAAGAATAAGTGGAGGCCAAATGACAAAAACTACTAGTTCACAGGACCTCTTGCATTTCTAATGGTATGATCCGAAATATTAATTTCATGTGTTAAATACTGTTAACAATAAAATTCAATTTTAATGAAAAATTATGTAATGTAATTGTGCAAATGGCGTATGTAGACACAGTGATATGTGAAGATGTAAATCTGCAAAGGTATAGGCCATTCATCACATAAATTGATTCAAAGCACCTAAGAGTTTTGGAGGAATATGAAGTAAGCAGGGGTATTTGGACATCTGAGTTTACAAGAAAATACCCATGCTGTGTTTTATGATGAGATGGTGAATCAAGATGATTCAAGAAATAGATTAGTTGAGGTAAGAAGATTTTATAATAACTATAATAGTAATAGTGATTTTTTTTATGTTAGTGAATGGTAATTGTAGTATTTTATAAAATAGTAGAATGTTCAATTAACATTTCATTGATTTAAATTGTAGGAGAGTTGTGGAATTATTGAAAGTATGGTAGGAAGGTTGATTGAGCAGAAAAAGGTTATAGAAGCAAGTAGTCTAATGTGTATAGAAATGCATCTGAATGATGATAAGATGAAGGAAGTGATTAAGAAGGTGGTTAAAAATTTTAATGGGACAACACTAAAAGCATTAATAGGGGGTGGGCATGAAGATAGAATGGATGTTGATGTTATGAATGTGCATGCAACAGAAGGAGAAAAATCAGATGAGGAGATGAACAAAATGCTTACTGATTTGACTAAGAAGACGGGGAAGGATTTACCAAGTGGGTCCAAGGTTTATTCTGTATTGAATGTCGATGCTACCACAAATTCAGATTTGGGAATGGAGAGGATATCCCTAACAATCTTGAAGCCAACTGGTATGTGTAATGATAAGGTTATGGTTAAGCAACAGGGCGGTTCACATAAGCAGAATATGGGAATGGAAGTTGTAGTGAACAATGGAAATTCTAGTTTTGATTCTCTGTGTATAGTAACACCTGTGTGGATAAAGCAAGCTGATGAAATAGAAAGAAACATCTCTAAAAAGAGTATTAAATTTAAAAATGACGGTCCATCATTTGAAGCTAGACTTGATGAATGTGCATATGAGATGAATACTTTGAAAGGGAATGAAGGTAAAGATGATGCAGTTGTTGAACAGGAATGTAATATAATGACAAAGAGAAATGTTAGAGCTATAGTAGGGATTAGCATAAATGAAGCATGGACCTTCATTGAAGTCACTTTTTGTACAAAGAGTTGTTGACTTGAAATATGCAATTGAGCAAAAAGAAATTATGGTTGCACAAACGATTATTGGATTAGGAATGTATAAAAGGTGTAGTTGAATACTTTTAAATTTGTTTTTTTATGAATAATGTAGTGTCAACTATATCATGTATACAATCGTGAAAAATGCATGGAGCTCGTATGGGAATCAAAAGAAGGGTTTGGAATGAATCTAGAATATGCTAGAACTATTGCAACAAAAGTGAATATTCATTTAAATGTAATAGACTGTTGGAGTGTTCTATCAAAAAAATTAGAAGAGAGAACGTTAGAGTCGTCGTATTCTAGACTTTATTTTACAACAGGCACGCTGATATGTTTGTTTATTTATAAATAATACCAAAGTTTGTTATATTTAATGATACTCATTGTGTTGTTTAAATATAATTGCCAGCATGAATCAATGTATGACAAAAGGGTGAACGAAGATATAAGATACAAGGAGTTTGAAATGATGGTTAAATCATCAATTGAAGATCTTTCAAATGATCCTCAGCTAAAAAATGTTGATTTGGTAATTAAAATATTAAATGTTTACTAGTACGTTTATTTATTTTGTTATTAATTTTTATATTTTAATTAAAATGTTGTAGATTTTCTTCCCTATTGTTGATGGGAATTACTACCTGATATGTTTTTCAATTTTGATAATTGATCAAAGGAGATTGGTGGGAATAGTTAAGTCCGTCTATGGGAACAGACCCCGCGTGCTGGTAATTATGAATATAAAATTATTCATATATTTTTATGTTTATGTGATTGTGTAAATGGTTAATATAATTTGTGTGACATAATTGATGAATGCCATTACCGTTTGTTTACAGAAAAGGTTTTTATGTCGTTTTCTAAATAACGTCTGTAAGAAGAAGGTGAAGACTCTAATGACAAGGAATGTGGTGGTGTTGAAAATGAAGTGTCAATTATACAACCATTCAAATGATGGTGGAATTTACCTTATGCGACACATGGAGAGTTTTATGGGGGATCAAACATCAAAGTAGGATTGTGGGATAGTTGTGGATTTGAGAACACAAGATATGTATTTACAAAAGTTAAGGTACAAGTATTGGTGAGGTTGCTTTTGTCTGATCATAATATTTTGAAGTGTGAATTTGAAAAGGAGTATGTAAATTTTGTTAAGATGGACAAGGGGACAAGGAAAAAAATCGTTCAAGGGAATCTAAAAGTAGTCTTTGATGAATCTATTGATTGAAAGTTGATGGGGATGATAGTCTTTTGGTTAGGTTTAATGATTGTTATGCATGACAGATGGCTTTTTTTGGTGTCGTGGTAGGATTTGGTCTAGGTTTAATGTAGTAGGGATTTGTTTTTGTTATCTGTTTCTAAAGTTATTAAGTTGCTTGTGTTCTGAACCTATTTAATATATTAGTATTTATGATTGATATGTTTTTTGAATGTTTGTTAGCTGTGTCTGAAGTGATTAAGTGGAGTATTAATGTTCAATTGATATTCAACTATGAAATTTGTATATTACGTACTATAATGGCCTTTTCATGGAATGTAATTTTAATGTGGTATAAATCAGTTTTGAATTCAATATAGAATATATAATTGTGTACACCATTTTTAAATAGAACAAACTAATCATTAGTAATATATGTTTCAATTGATGGATAATTATTTGATAATTTATAGTTAAAGTAGATGAATATATGTATTTTTAAAAGTTAAGGTAAAAGATATGTAACAGTATTCGGTGGCATGGTAGGATTTGGACTAAATGTGAATTTGATAACATAATATACGTATTTACAGAAGGTATGGTACAAGATTTGTACATCCATTGTTGAAAAGTTTGTTGAGAAGTTATGTAGTTTGGTAGGTGAATGTCAATGTGAATTTTGTGGTTTCAATTCTTACGGAAAAAGTTTTCATAGTTTATATTCAACCTATAATATGTTTTAAAAAACTAAGTATCTTAATAAGTAGGATAAAAGATCCATCATATATTGAGCGCGTGTAATATGAATATTATTATGGTTCATTGTTAAATAATTGTATAACACAAAATTTACTAAAAAATGAGAAAACGATAACATCTATTCAATAATGAAAGCATTCAAACATGTCTTTAAGATCAAAATGACAAATCTAAAACATCCAAAGGTAAACAAAAAAAATTAAATATAAAACATGCATGCACAATTAAAAAATAAAAACAAAATGGAAGATAAATGAAATGTTAATTATACTTAATTCTTCTTTCTGGGATATTCTCTAAAAATGTTGTTCTTTTCATCTTCTTTCCTAATAGGACAATTACGTCAATCATGATCATTGCCCTTGCGACAATAACTACATCTAGAACCCTTCAGATTTTCTGTTGCAACCTCTCTCGAACTTTTCATTCTTTTTTTAGTACCACTTCCTTTGTTGTTGATTTCATCCGGATTCTCAATATCTACATTAGTGGGCATGGTAACACCAAGTATTTTTTCAAAAATATTTACTCTTGTTTCCTTTATCATGAGTTGTGAGCTGCTTTATTTCCTATAAGTATTCATTTAATTTGGTGTGATTGTTGCTTAGAGAAGATATACAGTTATCAACAGTAGAAAATATATCAAGTGCAACTCTTTGAGTATTCTCGTCAAAATCAGCATATCGAAAACATCTTTTCAATAGTTCTGTGGGGACGATGTCCTTCTTCCAGCGTCTTTGATGTTATATGACTTCATTACAGTAAAAATGTGGCGACACAAAATAGCAAACTGCTCAAACTTCATACAAGGACATTGAAATGTTTGTTTGAGCTTATTGTGTGTAACCTGGATTGAAAAAATTGTAGAAAATTTAGAAAAAAAAATCTATAAAAATTAATAGATTAAAAGTAGAAGTTTCAAGAGTGATTACCTTGTAAGTAGACTCATGTATAAGTATATCCCATTGATCATCATTTTCAACTTCTGGATCAATATGAGAACCATTTGCATTAGAAGAATTATAATGAATAAATTCCTTGACAAGACACTCATCAACATCCTCAAATGTGTTGATGCAAATTTGTGAACATGAAACCATATACAAGTACATCTCATTGTGAACTTGTCGAAAAATAGTGAGTGTAAAACAAAAATGCGTTCCTCTCAATATCAAATGGTGTCCTCATTGTTGCATGTTTGCCGTTAGTTTTGAAGTTTAATGATGATTGAGTGAATCTCTGCTTCTCCATAGAAGCTTCAAAAGAAATCATAAAATGGACAAGAGTAGAACCATAATGAGTGTTTTGGTGAAATGCAGAATTCTCACTTTCAGAACGAGATGTCATTCTCATTAATCCTAATAAAGGTACATGCTTGAAGAATGTAGGTATCCAGAAATGTCTCAAGCCATGTATATCATCCAAACGTTTATTATCTGTGAGCTTGTATTCATTCAGTAAGGACTTTCGCCTTACCTCAAATTCATCAACTTCAAGCCTCTAATTCCATATCAAGAAGTTGAACTTTTTGAGAAATTCTGGATTGTTGACAATGCTCAAAGAAACATGGGAATTTGTAATTTTAATCATAAATAATTTGAATAATATATTTTGTAAATTCTGTTTTGAATACACTAAAACAATTGATTGTTTCATTGGTAAATTTATTAATTTATTTGTTAATATTACATACTATGTAAATATAGTATGATCTGGTATTGAAATATACAATCACTTCATTTGTTTTGGAAAAAAAAATCAATAAATGTTGACATGCATAAATACCTTCAATGGCAATTTCGATGTGATATGCCACATACAAAGTCTATGAATCGATTGTGGGAAAACAGCTTCAATGGCTTTCTTCATTGCAGGGTCTTGGTTGGATAAAACCAACAATGGTTGTTTTCCAAAAGCTTTAATAAAAGATTTCAACAACCATATATAGGAATTAGTGTCTTCTTTGCTCAACAAGCCAACACCAAAAGTGGCACACCTCTTGTGATTATCAATTCCAGTAAAAGGAACAAAAACCATATGGTACCTGTAAAAGTATTTGAATTAATATATGTATTAATAATAAAAAAATATATTAAACTTCTATCATTTCCAACCTGTTAGTTCGAAAAGTAGCATCGAAAGAAACTACATCACTAAACTCTTTATAACTGATCTTGGATGTTTCATCTACCCAGAAAAGAGCATTCAACTGCTTATTCTCAAATCGATACTCAAAAGCAAAATTCTTAACATTCTCTTTTCTGTTATTCAGCTTGTCCACTAGCATCTGAGCATCACTGCCACCTATAAAGCATTGAGATCCCTCATGTAAATTTTGAAGTCATCCATTAGCCCTCCTACAAAATTGTATCCACTAAGAATACTTGTATATAGCCTGTGAGTTATGGTTACACCGATATTTTGATTAGACATAAGAATGAAAGATTTTTGAGTGCCATCCAACTGCTTATGATGACGTGAAAACAACATATTGTCTCTTGATATAAGTGGATGATTGTGTTTTTCTTTAAATTCATATAACCACCATTTAGTAGTTTCAGGAATAACTTTAAATCATATACGCGTGTTGTATCCGGTCCTCCTAGTGTTAGTCCTTTTAATTTTACTTATTTTTGGGTCCAAAGTATCAGTAGGGGATGTATTTGGGAAACCTTCCCTGTTACATAGAATATATTTCATGTACAAAATTCCACACTTCTTTTTGTTTGTTGACTTTCTAACATCAAAAATGTGTTGCACATGCATATTTTATATACGTGTCTTCAATTGCATCATCAGATGGGTATTTATGGTCTATTATTGGATTAAGACCATCAGGGACAGTTGGAATCCAATAAGATTTAACGGCTATTACAAATTGTTGATCAATACAATCACCTTTTCTCTCTTTACACGATTTAATGTCTATGACATCTAACAAAACACAAGTTAATAACATAATATAAATAACAATTTAGTAACTCAAATAAAATGAAATATGAATTATCAATGAAGTCTGTGTATCTGAAATCTAATTTTTTTATAGTATAAAAATAATATGCAAAACTTGGAATGTGTTTGATATATTTCTACGTGTTAGGAAATGTGAAATCGCCTTCATTGTGGTGATCCATCATGTCGACATTTTCGAATAAGGGATTATCAATATCATTTGAACAAAATTCATCCTTACTTAGAATTCATCATCGACTAATGCAGTTTCAACTTCATTGATCTTGTTTATATCATCAAAATCGTTGGGAAATAACAAATCCATTACTGGATTCTTATGGATAACTTTAAGGACAAACTTAAACTGAGTATCCGATTCAATATGGTTTGTTAATAGTCATATTATAAACTTGGAATTTTTCAATACAATGGTTGATACATGATTGATGGTTTTCCATTTCATAAATGTTTGTTACAAATGATATTATATGTACCTTAATATAGGAGGTTACCATTGAAAGAGTCATTAAATTTGATTAACAAATCCAAAATTAACATTATTGATGTAAAATAATTTATTTTTATTTAATTAAGTATATGTATATTGATTGGTTGAGATTTGTCCTCATGTTCTCACTTTAAATAAAATTTTCACGTGAACTTAATTATGTGTGTGTGTGTGTCTATATATATATATATATATATATATATATATATATATATATATATATATATATATCAAACACAATTAAAAACCAAACTCAATTAATTCACAAATGACAAAATCAAAGTATATCAACACGGGTTCATCAATATTTAGTGAAAGTACAAGTTTTTATATCATATTCCGTAAACTAAAGCATAAGAACAAAACCAAAAGAATGCAAGACACGATCATCAAGCAAACCAAAAGTGAAATCTCTATGTATTAGTGCTTTAATCTTCAAATACTTGCTCCAATAGAATTTCTAGCTTCAAAATCGACCCGTGGAGGGTTTTTGGACTTCAAAACGAAGTAAACTCACACATATAGCCCCCAAAGGTTGCACACCGATAAGGGTAAAAATCCCATTTTTTTATAGATTTTTTGGCTCCACGGCAGGACCAACAACTTGCCACGCCATGGTAGATTGAAACTCCGCGTCTATGCAAAGCTATATTTTCCATTCCTTGGAGATAGCTTTGCCACGGTGTAGTCATTGGGAATTAGACTTTTTTCAAAACACTGAAGTCGTTTGTAATTTTATCTTTTTTTCATATCATTTTTAATATCGTCAATCGGAGTTACGAGTCATAAAATATGGTGAAAACACTAACAAAGGGTCAAGCTGCCAGCAACATCCTTTTTGTGTCTTTTTCTGCTCCGTTATCCTCCTTTTGCATCACAACTCCCATTTTAACTGTAATTGAACATTTTCAAGCATATTAAGTATTATATATCTAAAAAAATATAACATTTTAATCAAATATATGAAAATAATGGCCTAAAATATATAGTTAAATAAGGTCATATTAAAATACCCTAAACTTATCTTTTGCTTGTCCTTAAGCAAACTAGATTGTTATTATGCTATATCAAAACTTTGCAAACCAACATCACATAGAATAACCCAATTTGAATTCACGAATTATGTCTCGCTTCAATGCATATATTTGTGTCTATACCCTAATTACTTTCCATGTCCTAAATACTTAAAATCCTCATAAACGTTCCCCACTTATTTTGAACAACACTCATTTCTACATCGCTCCAAATACATACTTAGAAAACTTTCTTAACCTCAAGGTAATTTTTGTTAAGTTTCCAAGCATACGTATGACAAAAATACCCTAGAAAGAAAAATTACAAGTCAAATAATCTCTAGGAAATTTGCCTTATTCTCCAATTCTTCAAGATCTTCATATTTTGCACTTTTATTCATTCAACAACTTTTTGACAACTTTTTTTTTTCATAAATTTTTTTCATTCATGTTTTTTTTTTCTTTTTTCCATATCTCACTTTTTTTTTTATCTCAAACTAAAAACCTAAAAGAAAAACATATGCTTAAGCAAATGAACTTAACCTCAACCCGTATTGGTTAAAGGTATTAGTTTACAGTGCAATGACTATATAAGCTTTCATGGATATATTTCAATTACATGATGCAAAACATATTATGTCCCTCAAACCATACAAGTTTGTGTTTCCGTCTCATGATTTCACTAGAATTAGGAAGCCACAAATATACTATAAATTATTAGCTTAACTAAATCTGTAAATCCGCATCAAATTATCCCACACAATACTTGAAAACTTAGTTCTAACATAAGCAAAATTTTAAATTTTCTAGATTTTTCTAATTTAGACCATTTTTTTAAGTCTATGTTTTGTCAGTTTTTTTTTTTAATTTGCATATATATATATATATATATATATATATATATATATATATATATATATATATATATATATATCATGCTCTTTTCCTTTAATTCGATCCTATACCCTACACTTAAATTATACAATGCCCTCATTGTGTAAAAACAATTAAAAACATAAAAAAATAAAAGAGGGAGAAAAGGAACAAACTAACATTGGTTATGTAGTCGGGAGATTCGATGACTGTTGTGGGTTGCTTGTTGATACTAGCTTGAATTTATCTACTGTAACACTTTTGGAAGTGAACATCCTTATTGATATTAGCTTGAATTTGTCTACTGGAACACTTCTGGAAGTGAACATCCTTGCTGAGATTTGTGGACTCGTGGCATAACGGTAGGCGTAGAACAAATCTTCATAACTCGAAATCTGAATGGGGAGTTACCATGATGTGGAAAATAATGGGCCACGACATGGTCCCTATAAAATCTAGACTAAAAAAAAGTATTTGTCACGACGTGCAGTGAGAATTGGCACATCATCATCTTCAAATGTCAGGAAAGTAGTCACGATGTAATAAAAAATCGCGTCTCGAGGTAGCTAGGCTCACGTCACATCTTCGTGAAAAATCTTAATTCTTCATCGTTGAATGAATCGACTAATCTCGAAGTAGCTAATTTCTCGACCGTTCCATCGTATCAATTTATTCCCACATATAGCATTGATAGAACAAAAGACTCCTCGGTTTCAGCTTCATGTCGAATGTATATCCCACACTTATTTGTGTGTCATGCCTCTTTCTTTTCTTCTCGTAATACTCCACCCCACTCTTGCATTTTTGTCCATCATCAAATTCTTATCCGAAAGTTTGTTGGAACAAAAATAATAATCATCAAAAGCAGTTTTATTCAAAAATAAAATAAAACTAAAAATTAAAAATAAAAGCTAAAAGGAAAAGAAAATGCAAACTAATTTAAAAGTCAGGTTGCCTCCCGATAAACACTCCTTTTTGTGCGAGTCTTGAGTTTGACTCTCAACTTAATAAACTTCTAATAAAATCAATGCCAATCCATCTGTTGCATTTAATATTATTTTTGGACCGAACTGTAAGATTTGACTTTTTGTTTTGAAAATCAGCCGACCGAGCTTGAATCCATAAAATCCAAGAATGTTGACAAGGGTTGGAACCGGTTGGATACTCATCAGAAATGGATTGCACATCAGAACTTTCTACAAAGTTGGAATCGTCATCACATGCTTCAAAATACAAACCGGAAAAACAGGGTCCACGTTATGGTAATGGTCACACCATGACATGGTTCCTGCAATTCAGCTTGTTCTTGTTCTTTATAAGAGTCGTAT
This sequence comes from Lactuca saligna, assembly GCF_052625555.1. Taxonomy (NCBI): domain Eukaryota; kingdom Viridiplantae; phylum Streptophyta; class Magnoliopsida; order Asterales; family Asteraceae; genus Lactuca; species Lactuca saligna. Next base: position 94,992,392 of record NC_136424.1, on the reverse strand, counting down.
GCTAGCAATCTTTCCAGCTCCTCCAAATCTTTTTCTGGATCGAATATATCATCAAGTGTCTACAACTCACGCTCAAGAATAGCATTAAGAGTATCTATTTAAATAAAAACTAAAAAAAATTTAAAACTAAACTAAAAAGAAAATTTAATCAACAAATAAAAAATTTAAACTAAATGTAAATCATTCCCCGACAACAGCACCATAAACTTGATGTGTTTTATTTGCACTAGTTTTTTATTTATAAATTCCTATATAATCTCACCTAATCTTAAGCACAAATAGGCAGTGTACATAGTCGTGAAGTAATATAGTTTAAGATAAGAAAGGGTGTCAAACACATGGAACGAGAATGGTTTTGATCAAATATTTCAAATGTTAATTAAATTAATAACAGAAAAGTAAAAATGAGATTTTTGTGTAAACTAAATTAAACTAATTTTCATGCTCTATTAATCAAATGAAGTAAATAACTAATTGAACAAAACATAATAAGTACTTCCACTAGAATACTAATCCCCCAAGTTTCTATGCTTGATTTATTCGAATTTTAACGGATTAATGAGTTTATTACCAAATTGTAATATTATTAGTTATCATGTTCCGACTTCTATGTTTACCAATTCATGAACTACTATACAATGATCAAGTACAAGTTGAACACTAAATTAATTTTAAGGATTGTTTGGACTATGAATGATAAGATCTTATGATTACCTATCTATGATCAAGACAATCAATACAAGCATATAATATGGATAATTAATGCTCTCTAACACAAAAAAGGTTACTTATAAATATAACTTAACCCTAGGATTTTTTCAATCACTAGATCTACTATTCAATGATCATAAATAGCTAAATATCAAGTTCATGCAATTGGAATGGTCATCTAACTGCACATAACTTGCAGATAAGAGATAAAAACTAGAACTTTAACATATTAGGTTGTTTATCTATCAAACAAAAGTAAAAACCAAACTCAGTTAATTCATATATAACAAAATCAAAGCATATCAACAAGGGTTCATAAATATGTAGTGAAAGTAAAGGTTTTTACATCGTATTCAGTAAGCTAAAGAAGGAAAACATCACCAAAAGAATGCAAGACGCGATCATCAAGAAAACCTAAAGTAAAATCTCAATGTATTAGCTAACAAATTATACTACTGAGGTTTTCGAACGTTCTCTATTGCAAACCTTACTGCACATCTATTGCCACTTAGTCCAAGTTAGATTCCTCAAACACTCTACTTGATATATATCTAACACTATATATAAGATTAAGAGGTGCCATTTAGTATCTTACCTTCACTAATCTCGATTTTGCATATGATATTCAACATATATGTTTATGTTTTGCACAACCTATTAAGGCACATTTTAGTACACTAGAATGTATTTTAAGATACATATGTGGAACTCCTAGTAAGAACCTATAACTTCATATATCCCATACTATCAATCTTATAACTTATTTCGATTCAGATAGGTGAATTTTGATAGCATGAGACACTTGGTTATGTATTTTCTTTCGCAACTTTGTGTTATGCTAGTCCAGCAAACTCTAGGGTATCATTTATAGATACAGTGTCGAGGCCAAGTATCCAAGGGTGGAAAATGTTGTTGTGGAAACCTATTGGTGTCATAATATTCCTTTTTAGTTACACTCCTCACCCACCAAAGCCATGATTATACACTGCCATAATGTTAGTGTTCTCTAGTTTTTAACTAATCTAGTTTAACATCAACGAATCAAACATATTAAAACCAATATCCACTTTGTTTGCTTAAAAGATGTATTGGCTTTTTTGAGTTCTACATGTTCTCTCTAGCTCTCACTATAATGATATATTCACTAAGGTCTCCAACATCTATCTTCCACGATTTGAAATCAAATTTAAATGGTTGATGTTAGTGTATGTATATCAATAAATAAATAGTTTGTCCAAGGTTGTTAAAATCCTGTTTTGATCTTAAAATCTTACGATTTTAAGATCTTACAAGTAAAAAACGATACCGATCACACTACGATCCTGATCTCAACTTATTAGTTTTATTATATAATGGAGTCTCAAAATTCATCTATTCAAGTTAAAATTGAGCATCACAGGTTGCAAAAAGTTTTGTAAAGTACCACTATTTCATCAATACATCTCAAATTAGGCAAAACACATTCATAATAATCTCTATGTGATCTTATGTCCTTAGTTGTACATGTTCAAAATGATCTTTTTTTTCCTTCTAATTAAGATGTTTTCTTCTTAATTTTTTTTTGACTTGTAGCAAAAATAATTATGTTTAATGCTTAAGAAGTTAAAGCTGATCAATTATTTACGTATTGCGAGAAAACTTGATTATGAGTTCATTTTGGCAGAATCTTTCAATCCTAATCTGATTCTACGATCACGATCTTATAAAACATAAAACGATCGTATCTAAGATCCCAAAAACATATTCCCTAGTATATTTCAGTTTGCAACTTAATAAATTGTCAAATACACTCATTCTACTAATTAGCTTTTAATAAATATATAATATATTTTTTCATTACAATCATATTAAATAATTTAGATCATATTTATTACACACTTATAAATAACTATTATACATGAATTTGACATAAAAAACAAACTATATATATATATATATATATATATATATATATATATATATATATATATATATATATATATATATATATATATGAGTAAATATCACAAAAGACACTAAGTTTACACTAAAATTCTAATTTGACATTGTTTTTTTTAATTCTCATTTGACATATAAATAACAACTAGAAGCTTTTCTGTGCTTCGTGGTGGTCTGATTTTTTTTCTTCATGCATATTTTGGTGTTTCTTTGGTTTTCTTTTTCTTGTTTGGTGTTTCTATTTTTACGTGTGGGGACCAAAAGCATATCGAAGACATGGGGACCAAAAGTATATCGAAGATGAGGGACCAAAATCATCAACTCTGCAAACTAATATGGTAAACACTTAATGTGTCACATTTGGTAAATGTAAGGGACCAAAAGTAACAAACTCTTGAAACATTTGTGGCTAAATGTAGAGAATATCAAAATTGGAGGATGAAAAATATCAAGTTCACCAACTAATGTGGTAAAGAATTGAGAAAGGTTAAAAAAAATATCAAACTCAAGCAATTAAAATGTCAAATAATATAATAAAAAGTTGAGAGAAAACAAAAAATGGCAAACTCATTAATTTTTATTGCAAAATTTTGAACAATAAAAGGTTTACTATTGCCTTTGTGATTTAATAATATCTTCTTTAATAAATAAATATTTTTTTTTACCGAACGTTACATTCTTTTTCAAATTGCCAAATGTTATTTTGTGATCATTTTAAATTAATTTTTTTTACAAATATCATTTTATGTGTTTTTCTATTTTAATAAATTCCACAATAATTATAATAAATATAGTAATAAATGAATATTAATTTTATTAATGGATTTACTTTCTTATTTCAAAATTTCTAAATTAAAACTCATTAATTTATTTTGTTTATTTATTTAAATTTAAAAGATAAAAAATAAATTTTGATAATTCATTATTTTTCTTATTTTCTTATAAATTTAAAGTTTCTTAAATATTTATATTTTATATTTTATTTTTTTCATTAACCTATATAATCAATGGGTCTTACACATAATATATATATATATATATATATATATATATATATATATATATATATATATCTTTACTACTTATAAAAGAAATCTAACTATTTCTATAAATAGATTGAATATAATAATATTATTTTTTTAAGACGTCCAAACTATTAAGCTTGAAGTACAACCCATTTATAATATAATAATATAAAACTTTAACCCTATCTTTTATCCCCTAAAAATCTTGTATCAAATTAATAGAAGAATTCATTTGCAAATTGAACCCGTCAATCTCAACACTTCAGCCATTTGAAGCGGTCAATGTCAACAATTTATAGAGGATCTCTTCTCTCACATTGGTAACAAGCCATCTCATAATATCTATTTTCGTAATCCCTTCAAAGTAAGAAATATACGCACATTCTCTCGAAGAACCATAACCAGTAACCAAGATAGTATAACCACCACCATTACAGCCGCTCGGCCTCCTTCCGCCTTCAACCAACCACTATCACGACTACCGCCCTTCCTCTCACCCACGACATGAACTTTCTTTTGGAACATAACATTTTTCTTTAAAAACTATCGTTGAAAGAAGCTATTTGTCCCCGCCGCTGTGCGCGGGTAACGGCTAGTATATATATATATATATATATATATATATATATATATATATATATATATATATATATATATTATTTTACGCTTCTAAAAAAATAATATCTCAATTTAATATTTACCTATATGTTTAGGCAACTAATTTGTCACGTGTGCTATATAAGAAAACAACACACAAGACTGTCAAGAGTAGCGCCAAAACGAAACAAAATAAAATAAAAAGTGTAGGGACTGAATTAAAAATACAAGACGTAATGATACGGGACAAATTGTATTCCGTATTGATTTTCTGCCAGTCGTATTCGTATAAATACACAAAAACATACGATGTGATTGATTCAATGTTTCCCTAGATTTTTTTTATGTAGAGAAGGAATCCCTCGTGTTTAGAGAGAGATATATATATATATGACCTCACACCTCTCTCCTTCTTGCTATGTGAAGTTACGTTCCGTCGTACCTCGCCGGAAAACATTCACTGTCGCCATAAACTACGGTGTCGCAGAAATAGTTGCTCTAGGTTGGTAATCTCGATGACCAATTTCGTTTATTGATGTCAATCTTCTCTTGAATTACTATATTCCCATTGGTTTCTGTTTCCCGATCCAATTTTAATGCTCAAAAGTGGTGTTTATGTGTGCATAATCATTATTTTCTTGAGATTTGTAGAAGATTATTGACTTTTTTTGCTGAGGGTTTTGCTTGATGTTTACTCGTTTCAGGTTTGAAGGAAAGTTATCACTTGGTGGTTATTGGATCTATAAGCTTGCATCTTTGAATCTCTGTTCGCACTTTTCAATTTTTCTCTCTACAAAATGAGGACGGATATGGTGAATAGGTGTTTGAGTTTATCACAACATTCGATTCCACAATCAACTCCTTCTTCTTCTTCTTCTCCTTCTTCTTCATTGCAAACTCTAGCCTCTGCAATCTCTTCACCGTCAGCAAAACGACGGAGTTTGACCCATCGCGCACTGGGTTACCGCTACGTTCACCGGACGGCGATATTTGGGACGAAGCTGAAGAGATCCGACTCATCTAGAAAGCCGCAGCTTATCCAACGCGCCGTCTCCGCCAGCTTAGATGCAGAGTTTTCCGATGAAGAATTCTCAAAGAAAATTCGAGAATTAGCTCTCCAGTTTAAAGTTTCCGACGAATTTGGCAATAAAGAGAAGTATGACGGTTTAGCATTGGAATTGGAATTGGAATCGGAGAGCCAGAGCCCATTTGCTGGTTTGAAGATGGAGGTGCCTGACTGGCCAGGGGATATGATTCCGGCGAGTATTGAGCGAAAGGCGAACAGCGTTGAGTTGCCATTTTCATTGCGAATTATCAAGAGGAAGAAACAATGGCAGGAGGGAATAAGAGACGCAGGTGAATCTGCTTATTGTTCAGTAAAAAAAGCTTTCTCTTCAATGGTGTTCATAATCCGAGAGCTTCAAAGCTACACACTTCAAATGAGAGAGCTTTTATACTACGAAGATTTACAGGGGATTCTTGTGAGAGTTCAGCAAGAAATGAACGCATCTTTCGTCTGGTTGTTCCAACAAGTCTTCTCCCAAACCCCTACTTTAATGGTGTACGTGATGATTCTTTTAGCCAATTACAGTGTCTATTCAATGTCAAACAATATCGCACTCGCGACGCCGCCACCTCCCGCCACCGTAGAGTCGATTACAGAACACCAAAGTGAAACAAAATTGGATTCTTCATCAGTCAAAACGTTTTCTGTAAATTCAGGTGCGAAAACCACCTCAATCGGCGGAAACAACGGCGGCGGTGGGAAATTCAGGGCAGTTGCCAGCGGGACAGACGGCGACGGAAGATTTGATAGATCTATAACTTCATCGTCATCAATCGTAAACCCGACAAGGACTAGCGAGGAGTCGGTTTCGGGTCAAGCGAGTAAGGATAATGAATGGGAGTCATGGAATTCGATTGTGGATGAAGCTGACAGAATGCAGGGTGTGATCGGAGACGACGGCGATCTGGATCATGAAACCATGAAGAGATTTGTTTCTCCGGTGACTGTGAAAATCGAGGAAGAAGATACAGAAGATCACTCCAAAACAGAGCTTCTTTATCAAACGGGTCTCTCAAAAGAACCCGACAACCCGCTTCTTCTTGCGAATTACGCCCAGTTTCTGTACCTCGTTACACGAGATTACGATAGGTACAAAAAACCATTAATACTTGTCAAAATATCTCTTTCGTCTTCTTACATTTTCCCTTTTGGGCAAAAAAAGTTTGTGATTTTCTACTTTGGCACACTTGGTTAACTATTTTTACATTTTGGTCCATGTAACAGAGCTGAGGATTACTTCAAAAGAGCTTCAATGGTGGAACCTAAAGACGCAGAAGCACTTAACAAATACGCAAGTTTTTTATGGCAAGTTCGAAAAGACTTGTGGGCTGCTGAAGAGACTTATTTGGAAGCCATTTCTGCCGATCCTACAAACTCTTTTTATGCTGCAAATTATGCGCATTTCTTATGGAGCACCGGTGGAGAAGACACTTGTTTCCCTCTTGACTCGCCGGGAAATATGTTCTCCGACGAAGTGTGAACTAACCACCGGCGTCTGAGACGTGGGTTTAGCTTACAAAGTTGGGAAATGAAAATAAACGAGATTTGAGCGGGAAGTGGTGGGGGATGGTTGAAAGGTGGGATATGATAATCTTGATTTTCCGGCGAAAGGTGGTTTGAAGCTGTCAAAAATTGTAATTAAGTTTTGTTGATATCAAATTATAAATGAAAATGAATTTAGGTGAGCGAAAAGTTGCATTATTCTCGTGCGTTATAGTCTTAAAGACTTATTATAAAGTCGTTTATCAAAGGTCAACAAGTTTTTTAATGAGGGAAATAATTCGAGAAAGTTTAAATAATATTATCATTTGTATTGTTAGAATGTCAGATGCGTAGTGCGTTTTAATTTAAATTTAAGACAAAAAAATTTGAATAGTAATTTCAGGTTAAGATATTAAATCAAAGTTATAAAACTTTGAAGTGTTTTTTAAGGACCAAATGAAGTCAAATCCAATTTCACGTGATCAAGCAAATAAAGTTTTTGCAATTTGCAAGCGACCCTTGAAAAGTAGTTTAATTTCTCCCTACCACTAAAATTAAGACATTTTTTTATTTTATTTATAATGTTTTGTATGAAAATCTTTATTAATTTATAACTAACAATGTACATATATCTTTCTAGATACAATACAAAATTAGGTGCTATAAAATCAAACTCGAGGTAAGTTTTTTTTTTTTTTTTTTTTTTGGATAAAACTCGAGATAAGTTTTTTCTTCAAAGCTTTTGTTGATTTTCATTCTCATGACTATCAAGTGCCAAAGAAATTACAAATTTACAATCATATTTAACTCTATTATTTTTAAATTATAATTTTTATTTTTTTATTTTGCATGGCAACACATGGAGAAGTATCATGAATGGTAGTACTTGCTGCAATAAAAGTAGTACGATATAACACATGACGTGTGACGTGCATTGCCGTCAATATAAAGCGGGTTAGGTACCAAATACCAATGTACCATGGCTTTGAGTTTCTGTCTTTCTTACAACATATCATCAATGTATGGGCATTTTTGTACATTCATCTGTGCCTACATAATTCAGACCAATGGACTTGCCTTTATTGACTCATTATGGTACACTCACAACATGTTTACACATTTCAGAAGTGGCATTTATATGTATTTTAATTTTATACACATACCTTTTTTACATCAATGAAAATGACTTGTAATCATTTCCTTATTTATTGATCAATTGTCAGATCATACGATTGATATCAACATACGAAAATAATTAAAACATCCGGGTCACACCAAGCGAGTTTGATCATAGTGGTTGGATGGGGTAATGTTATGTTCGGGCCAAAAGGATTTTATAAAATAATGGAGTTATTGATTTGGTAATTGAGGCCAAACACAAGATGACGCCCAAAACATGTGAATGGAGATGGTAACTTTAGCTACTTGCCATTCATGTCTCCGCCATCCCTATTTTGTGTCATTTCCATGTGCAAATTCCACATCAAAATCACTTTCGTTACACCATTAATTATTAGGGTGAAGAGCATGGTATCGGCATGTCTGACTCGTGTTTAAGGTACCACACGCTACACCTCCCCATGTAGCCGGTACTAAGAAAAATCATGTTGCTACAGCTACGAGTGTCAATCGATGATACTATGCGGAAAAGATACACTGTAACACCGTAAATTTCAAAACAAATTTTTTAAATTTTATAAAACATAATTCACTTAATATTCATAAAACAATCATTTTGAATATTCAATCCAATTAATACAAAAATCCCAAGATCTCAAAAATCATAAATCCCATGCGTATGTACGGATCAAGCCGGCGCCTTCCCGCGGTCGTCACTAGTACCTGAAACAAATAACACCAAACACTGTAAGCACAAAGCTTAGTGAGTTCCCCAAAATACCACATATAACACATATTAGCCACTCGAGGCTATAACTCTGTGGGTCCGTGCACCCAAACTCTGTGAACCCTCAGGTTCTAACTCTGGTAAACATGCACAGCATAAATCACAAAGAATAATGCAGCGCAACACATAACATATAAATATAGTATACAAACACTGTATCACATAACTCTATTTACCTACTAAAGGTAAAGTATAGTGAGGAGACTCACCTTGCGTGTCTCGGTAATTCGTAAATCCCTGAAATCACTAGTGCTCGATCTCCCGAGCTATAGTCCTCCTATAACACAATACATCTCTAATTAACACTTTCCCAACTAAGGTTAACTATCCCTAAACAAGTCAACATAGGTCAACACTGGTCAATGGTCAACTTTGACCGGACTCGGCGAGTGCACTATAACGACTCGGCGAGTCTAAGCACATACACTGATTTCCCTGAAATCCTCACCTGACACGTCGAGTATTCTCCTAACTCGACGAGTTCCACCTGGCATGAGTTGTGGGGCCTCCACGACTCAACTCGTCGAGTCTCAAGAACAACTCGGCGAGCCCTAGCTTGACTCAGTCCAACTGTGAACCCACTATGACTCTCCCTGAATCACTGAATTAATCCCTCAACTCGACAAGACCACTCGCTGAGTGGTGTTGGGCAATCTTCATGCTACTCGCCGAGTCTGTTCTTCGGACTCGGCGAGTCCATGCCATGCAATGACTCAAACTCACTCCTAAGGTCAGATATGTTCCACTAACTCATAGATCCAGTCGTTCCAAGCTTATTTATCACGTAAAGTCGCTATCTTGATGTACATACAACCTCTATATGACTATATATGATGAATTAGCCACAAATACCACAACTCAAGGTCATAACCTCCATTGTTCTTCATAAAGCTTGATGAATGAGGCTCTCTGGACCTCTATGGATCCAGATCCAAAGCCTCATCACTAGCAAGGGACTATTTGGCCATCAAATCAACCCAACAAAGGCCACAAGAAACCCTAAATCCAATTATACTTCACAAAACAGAAGATGAGCCGAAATAATACCTCTAGTTCGATGATCTAAGCTTCAAATCCACAGTATAGTAACCTCTTTTGCTTCCTCTTGGCTAGAACCTCCTTCTTCTTTGCTAAACAACACACAAAGGTCAAGAAATGCTTCCTTTCTCTCTCAAAACGTTCAAGCACTCTAGGGTTTCTCTCTATGGACTGGTGAGCACAAATGACGACCATAAGACCCTTTAAATAGGTCTCAAACCCTGGGAATTAGGGTTTCATTACACAGCGTGGACTCGCCGAGTCCAGACGCGAACCCGCGTCCAAATCGCGATCCTACTCGGCGAGTTCGAGCTCCAACTCGCCGAGTCCACTCACAATTCTCAAAAACGCACCAAAAATAAATACCTGGAAATCCTGGGCTGTTACATACACGAAATGAAATTAGGACAAATTCAAATTTGTATTTGTGTTGTGTTCGTATCAAATATAAAAAACACGATATTATGTCGTGCCGTGCTCCTGTTAAAAAATCGATACGAAATTGATATTATTTAGCATGTGTTTATCATGTTTATGAGTCATATATGATTAAATATGAATTAGATAAACTAATAAGTTTATTATGTTATTTTTATAGTGTCGTATTGTGTTTTAATTGATTCATTTTCGTATTAATAAAAATAAACATAATATCATGTCGTGTTGTGTTCGTATTATATATAATTTTGTCATGACGTGTCAGATAAAAACACAGCAAGATAACCCGGTGTCACGCCTGATATGACACCCCTATCTACAACATGAAAAAGACATCGACTTTTGCGTCAGGATGGTTAAGTAATAAAATAAGAAATATGAGAAAAGTTAATATAGAGTTATTATTGACAAAGAGATCATTCTTTTTCTCAATAGTAAGTTGTCCTTATAGTTTCATAACACCATCTGAGAGAGATAGGGATAAGAATGGTGTGAAGAAAATGAGGAAAAATATCTCATATTTATAGGCTGTGAAATCTACTTACGCGGGGAGTAATTAACCTGTACGTTGAGCGTATGCAGTACGCGAGGGGTATCAAACATGGGGTGTACTCCATCTACGTCTCAAAATCGAATGCGAAGTTGTGGGGAGGAAGGTACGACCCAGATCTTGTCACGTGTCACCTTCGGATTAAATAGAAAAATTAGTTATCTTCTAAATTCAGTAACTTTCGCATACGAGCTTCATTTTTGACGTTCTTTATATCCACACGTAGGTAGTGACATGATCTACAGCTTTCGTTTAGACTTCATCGGCTAATTTTAATTTAGTTTTTTTACGTTTTATTTTAGCAGGCTTAGACAGTTTATGTACGTTAAAAATTCATAATTTTGTCATCCAACGTCCGTTTTCATCTGTCTTTATATCGTTGACCTCCTATTAATGAGATCTTCAATTCTCTTTAGGTTATGTCGGCTAAAAATCAATTGATCTAAAATTTGATTTCTGGACTGTGTACTGTTACATTAAATCATAGAAAAATCACAACTTCCTTAAACGAAGTCAGATTTGGACGTTCTTTTTATGTATGTTCTCGGTTCAACATATACTACGACTTTCGTTTAAATTGCTAAGCTTAAAAAGTAGTTTATCAAAAATTCACTTTTTACGATACGCAGCGCATTGTCGATTTTGTCACAAAACTTCAATGGGTTATAACTTCTTCGTTATAAGTCGGATTTCAACGTTTTTTATATGTACATAATCTTTGTGATATATACTATACTTTGGTTAAGATTATTTATTCTGAATAATCTTCTATGAAAAAGTCATTCCCCATAGCCCCTTTTCCTTCCCTAGCACCTCCGTGAAGAAGAGCTTTCGGCTCAGAAGTTCTACCAACGCAGAGCCCGGTTCCTCGCTAAACCCTCTTGTAAGTGAGTTATGCTTACCCCACTTTAAGTATAACTTATGTTTAAGTTCATTGTCGTTATTATGAACCTATAAACAATATATGTGCTAAGTATTATAAATTATACAAAGTGTTATTATAATACCTTTTAACATCTCACGGTACGGGGTATCTGGTTTGAACAGCTTAAATGCGAAAAATGGTCCTGCCCGCAGGTGTTTCATGTCTGGCCCTCGCGTATACATAGTAGTTGAAAAATGTTGTTTACAGTTATATAATATAAGAAAAACAATATTGCTCGTAGATCTTGAGTTAATGATAAATCTAAACTAATAATTAGCCGCAATAAATATTAGACTAAAATCTAGTGATAATGATACTGGGTTTCATCGAAGGGAAATAAAATTGTTAGAATCGAAACGCTGCCTGAGTTTGGAGTCATCATTTTAACAAGTGAGTGCATAGTTACTCTCATCTTACACATAGATATGAAGTATTTAATATAAATTACGTGCTATATGTGCAAATTATCTATGTTCCTGATATATATGCTAGATAAACGATTTATACACGTTTTACTTGATTTAAACTATATATGTATTTTTATACCTATAAATATATTGGGTGAAGATGGGTAGATGAAAGATGAGATGAATGATGATGAATGAAAAATGATATAGATGATGAGAAGCCTTGACCCTAACGATAATCTAGTAATCTAGCAGAGTATAAATGACGACCACAGACTATTCTAGACAATCCAATGGAATGCTAGTAGGCTCGCAACCTGTAGGTGTTATGAACGATGTGTTCACCAGATGTACTCTAAAAACCATGGAAACTATGGACTTAGTGCCTTACAAATGAACGTTGGCAGTTATGGATTTAGTGCCCTATAGATGAACATTGGCAGCTATGGACTTAGTGCCTTATAGATAACATTGACAGCTATGGACTTAGTGCATGTTAGATAAACCTTGGCATCGATGGACTTCGTGCCTATTCCTTAGGACAATCCATATGAATGAATGAATGAAGGATAGATGATTTTTAGGGTAGATCCTTAAGAATAAAGAAGATAATAGGGATGTGAAGTTGGGTTAATTGTTTTATGATTAAATATAATAATTATATTAATATGGGTTGAAAACACTATGTACTCACTGATGGGTTTTGAGCATAACAACAATTCCTATATGTGCATATAACCCTAATGCTTTGGATCTAGGTTTTCTATAATTGAACATGCAGACTTGAACACAAAAGGAGAAACCCTAGGAAGTGTCTACAATTTTTGAAATCTATATAAAACTATGGTTTGGTTACATACCTTGATTGTTATATTGTAATAACATTAATTCCGTTGTAGATCTTGAAGCTTGAGAACTTAGTGTCACAAGTGTAACACCTTTAATGGCTCACAAACACACAATGCTAGAGAATGATATGAAAGAGGAAGAGGAGATCAAATTTTCATTTCTTACTACTTCTAAAGAGTGGCCATAATTCTTAGGGTTTAGAACCCTTTATATAATGCACCAAGGATGCTATGGATAATCCTAACCTCAATTATAGTAATTATTAACCTCCTTTGATTATCCATATATGATAAGATATTCTAGAAATTCTATAATAATCTTACATATACCATAAATTTCGTCCACCACCTTCCCTAGGAAGGTTCTGGACTCTTTTACTCAACTGTTGAACAATTGCAGTTTTAGTCCTTGTACTTTTAATTAATTCCTTTAATCCCAAAATTAATTCCGAATTAATTTTTGATTAAATATTAATTAATAATATGGTTATATTATTTCCATAACGTATTAATAAATAATTTATTCCAATTTATTAAACAAATTAATAAATTATTCCTCTTCCTCAATTAATCATTCTGTCTAGTTGCACGTGTGAAGGCAACCCAAAAGGACCATGCCACTATCAATTCAAGTACACACCAATTATAGTTATGGGTTTAGACACCTAATCCAATAGTCTCCCACTTGGATAAGTCTAATAACTATAGTTGCAAGTATGACTTCAAAAACTGATAAGTAATCGTAGCTCTCAAAGATTTTTTTCGAACTCTGACCTAGTCATTTACATGTCCTAAGATAAGGGATCATATAATCCTCTGTTCTACAAGATATCATGTGAACAAATGACATGGAAAAAATCATTCTCATTGTCCAACAGTTTTTTTCACGATTTCTTATTTGTAATGACGAAGAACTTAAACGAACACATCAATTCAGTCCTGACCAGTCCCGACACATAAGTCAACACCAAATCACCGAGGGGCCCAATATATCGCTTTTTATAACAACAAAACATTTTATAACACCAAGTTACTGATGCGTTTACGCGTTATCTATAACACCCAGTTTCCCAGGTATATTGATTTATGTTGCATTTCTTTAATTATGTAGGGTGACTCGAAGAGTTGGTGCTCAGACTCGTCGAGTCTGGTCGTGACTGGATGACGTGGTTAATGAGGAGACTCGACGAGTCAGGGGAGCGACTCGCCGAGTCAGAGCTGACGAAAGAAACCCTAATTTCTCGGGTTTGGGACCTATTTAAAGGCCCTTATGGCCTTCATTTGCGGCTACCAATCCATAGAGAGAAACCTTAGAGTGCTTGAGCGTTTTGAGAGAGAAAGGAAGCCATTCTTGACCTTTGTGGTGTTGTTTAGCAAGAAGAAGGAGGTCCTAACCAAGAGGAAGCAAAGGAGGTTGCTATTCTGTGGATTTGAAGCTAATATCATCGCATTTGAGGTACTAATTCGACTCATCTTCTGTTTTATGAAGTATATTTGGATTTAGGGTTTCTTGTGGCCTTTGTTAGGTTGATTTGATGTCCAAATAGTCCCTTTCTAGTGATGAGGCTTTGGATCTGGATCCATAGAGGTCCAAAGAGCCTCACTCATCAAGCTTTATGGAGATCAATGGATGTTATGACCTTGGGTTGTGGTATTTGGGGCTAAATCATCATATATGGTCATATAGATGTTGCATGTACATCAAGATAGAGACTTTACGTGATTATTGAGCTTGGAAAGGTTAGATCTAAGGATTAGAGGAATAGATATGAACTCATATGTTTGTTTGAGGTTGTGCATGAAACGAACTCACCGAGTCCATGAGCAGACTTGACGAGTCGGAGCGGGTTATCCCGTGACTCATATCAGTGGATGACACACCGAGTTGGGTGAGTGACTCAGTGAGTCAGAAAGGGTGCAAAGGACTTGAGTTCACGTATGGACTCGACGAGTCTATGCGAGACTCGACGAGTCGGGTTAAAGGTTGACCGTTGACCAACGTTGACCAGGGTTGACTAGTGTTGACTTAATAGTGTTAGTCAAACTAAGTCAAGAAGGTATTAATTAGAGATGTACTTATGATATAGGAGGACGATACATCAGGGAATCGAGCTTGAGTGATTATCCGACATCAGCGAGGTGAGTCTTCTCACTATGCCATACCCGATGGGGTAACTAGGTGTGACCGGAAGGTCTTATGTGTATGATGTTTATGTGATGCATGTTATATATATATATATATATATATGTGTGTGTGATATGTTATGATATGAGTATGATGATATGGACCGGAAGGTCAACAGAGTATGGGCCGGAAGGTCAATAGAGTTATGGGATGGAAATCCCTTGAGACACTTGGATTGGAAGATCCTATAGAGTTATGCCTGGAAATGCATATGTGTTGTATGTGGTATTTTGGGGAACTCACTAAGCATTTATGCTTACTGTTTGTGTGTTATGTGTTTTAGGTACCCGTGATGATCACGGGAAGGCGCCGACATGATCAGTACACACTTGTAGATGACATGTTTTTGAGATCTTGGGATATGGATTTTGTATTGTGTTTTTGGTGAAAATATTGGATATATGATTTTGGGATGATTTGTAAATGAAATGTTTTATTACAATTAAATGAAAAATTGTTTGAAATTTAACGGTTTTACATTATCAATACACAACCAACTCATAAACAACAACTCATATATATTAGGTTCATCTTCCCATGCTCCACATCTTCACTTCTTTTTAGTCCCTAGAAGTTAGAGCAAATGTGAAAACCACACCCTGTATCAAGAACCCAAGAATTCGAATGTGATGAGTTGTTAGATAAAATAGTGTAAATACCTGTCGATGTTGGCTTATCCTTGCCATCATTTATATCTTGCAAGTACTTGGGGTAGATTTTCTTCTAACCCCCTTGTCATGGCAGTAAAAGCAAGTAGCCTCTATAGGATCAGAGGTAGGGGAGCTTCAGAACTAGATTTGCCTTTAGGGCCACTACTTGATGACCCGGCTTGAGACTTTGACTTCCAGTTCTGTTTCGAGGGAGCTTTCCTCTTCTTCCCTTTCCTTTGCCCTATTTCCAAAACGGGAGCAACAACAACATGAGTAGAAGCAGTACTCTTTCCCTTCATCCCACTCTCAACGGTTCTCAACAAGCTTTGGAGTTAACTCAATGTGGTTTCTTCCTTGTTCAGATGATAAGTCATAACAAACTGATCATAACAGCTAGGCAATGAGTGCAAGATTATGTCAATAGCCAATTCTTCATCGAATTTAACATTGAGCTTCAATAAACGATCCACATACCGTTGCATGCATTGCAAGTGGGCCGTGACAAACTCTATGTCCTTCATATTGCTGGTTATGAGTGACTTGACTATTTTATACCTTTCTTGACGGGCTCGTTGATGGTACTTCTCCACTAATGACTTTTATAAGGCCAATATTCCTCATAGAACCTTTGTAGTTTGGGAGTAATAGTATTCACCATGATGAATGACACTTTAGTAGCATCATTACAGTGTCTCCCATATTCAACAATTTCTTGGGGGTATATTTAGTTTCATCATTCAGCTCCTTTTCGAGAACGTATTCCTTGTCCTCGAAGTGCAAGGCCATTCTGATGTTACAGATCTAATCATTAAAACTGGAACAATCAAAGGTGACCTTTGAGCAGATGCTCAAGAGCAAGAAGTGGTTGGAGTTGTTATTGGAGGAGCCGGAAACATTTTTTGAAGTTGACATCATAAAAAGAAAAAAAGATAATATTTGATTAGATAAGAAAATCCTTGATATAATACCTAAATGAAATATTAAGGTTAGGATCCAACTAAATAATTCACAGTTCAGAAGAGGGATGCTGTAATCTAACTGAAAATTATTTAAAGGTAGATAAATGACGATTTACCAATTTCACCACCACAGAAAACGAAATTTAAACAAATTAAGTTTTAAATGAAATTCCTAGATCTTTTGAGATTCATTGAACTATTCAATGACATGTTTAATTTGGATTATGCCCTTTCCATTTGTGACTAGGATACCGAGGAACACAAACAAAGTGTGAATAACCATGCAAATTAGCTTGGTACTCTAGATGACATTTATCACCTAATTAATGTGCCGGTTAACCACATACGCTCAATTAATTAGTGATAATTTACGAGCTACCCGTTACCACCCTTTATTACTCCATATTAGTGTACTGGTTAACCACACACACTCCACTAACGACTTTTATAAAGTGCAATGTGCAATTTCATAGATTAACATCAAATTCACATTTTCCTAAACTAACTAAGATTGAGAATATTTTGTAAAAACATTTAGTTACTTTATATATCATTATACTTATTAGTGAGAGTTTAGTATCCTATCAAACTCATTCGGCTAACGACCCTCCTCCGATCAAGGAAACAGTGGGTGAGAGTGGACACCCATTCAACCTCCATTTATAGGCAGTTTCCTTATACCCCCTCCCCCTTTATAAATCAACTTCGTGAATAAGGCCTACTAATGGTAAGACCGACCTTTTCTTATATATATATATATATATATATATATATATATATATATATATATATATATATATATATATTAACTTTTGGTTTTACAATATATAAAAGAGTGTATTTTTTAAACTTTTAAAACACTACAGTTCTTAAATTTAAAATTTTCAAAATTAAACTATTTAGTTTAAATTTTAAATTTCAAAACCGAGCATGTATTTTTAAAACTTTTCAAAAATACTAGGTTAAATTTTTTAATAATTAAATTAACAAATTAATTTTATCTTTATCAAAAGTTTTTAACCCAATCATAAATTCATGACAAGGATACAAAATTACTGATTACAATATCCAATTTTAAACAATTAAAACGAATTTAAGATAACTATCCTAATCAATCCATGAGACAATTATCAAAACCGAAAATCTTGGATCTGACAGTGTAACTCGTCGAGTTCAAGAACTAACTCGTCGAGTTTGATGAACATAATGACGATTTTGTTCCCTTCTCCTTCATATAATTCACAATTGGATCATATTCAATAGAAAACTAATTCTAGGCTCTGGTACAACTTATGGGTTTTGAGAATAATAATATATAATTCCTATGTGTGTATGCAACCCTAATTATTTGGATCTAGGTTTTGTCTAATTAAACATTTAAACTTGAACACAATAGGAGAAACCCTAGGAAGTTTCTACAATTTTTGAAATCTATATAAAACTAGGGTTTGGTTACATACCTTGACTGTTATATTGTAATAACAATAATTCACTTTTAGATCTTGAAGCTTGAGAACTTAGTGTCACAAGTGTAACACCTCTAATGGCTCACAAACACACAATGCAAGAGAATGATATGAGAGAGAAGGAGGAGATACAAATTTCAGTTCTTGCTTCTACTAAAGAGTGGCCAAAATTCTTAGGGTTTAGAACCCTTTTATATAGTGCACCAAGGTTGCTATGGATAACCCTAATCTTAATTATAGTAATTATCCACCTCCTTTGATTATCCATATATGATAAGATATTCTAGAAATTCTAGAATAATCTTACATATACCATAAATTTCGTCCACCACCTTCCCTAGGAAGGTTCTGGACTCTTTTGCTCAACTATTGAACAATTGCACTTTTAGTCCCTGCACTTTTAATTAATTCCTTTAATCCCAAAATTAATTCCAAATTAATTTATGGTTAAATAGTAATTAATAATATGATTATATTATTTCCATAACATATTAATAAATCATTTATTCAAATTTATTAAATAAATTAATAACTTCTTCCTCTTCCTCAACAAATTATCTTGTCTAGTTGCACATGTGAAGGCAACCCAAAAGGACCATGCCACTATCAATTCAAGTACACACCAATTATAGTTATAGGCTTAGACACCTAATCCAACACTCACCAGGTTTTCCAACCTGACCCACTCAGTTTATTTGTATCACATGTATCAATAAGAAGCTACATTACATTGAGAGATTAACAGAGATGTAAAGCATTAGTGTAAATGAATGTAAGGTTTGTTTATGCTTATGTTTCTGTATTGAAGATGATATCCCAATGTTTTAATATAACCAAAATATATTTCTTCGAAAATGCTTTGATAATATCTTTATCATGTTTTCTGGGAACAAATTCCGCAATATTATTCTTTAAAATGGATACTCTGATTTTTAAATAAGCATAAATAATTTTTTTAAAATGACCGTGAATTTAGAGATGTCACAGTTGGTATCAGAGAATTAGTTTAAGAGAACTAGGAATTGTAGGAAATTTCTATAATGAAACTTAGAATGTTAAGCGATGGTTGTGAGATGAGTTTTTGCTATGTTTAGGATGTGTGCCTGAATAGACACGAGCACTAGCTTATTTAGGGGAGGTTCCTAAATTGCTTTTATATGCTAAATGATTTATGCTATACTATGTCTTATGTGCTTTATGATGTTATCGTTTGATCGGATATATGGTCTATTGCCAACCGAATCTAGAATCTTTATGTGTTTAGATTTCTAAATGTTTAATTATGATATTAGAACCGACATGTAACTTTTCGAAATGATAAGGACATTTATATGTCTATTGTAAATAAACCTTTCCCTGTCTTAATTCTCATCGCTGCACACTGAACACATGATTTGGAGTATAGATCGACATGGTGAGAACTCGAAGTGGATTAGGAAACGATAACTAGCAACCTGAGCCACGAGTAATTGAGTGTGCACCAGATGCAGCGGCTGCACCTGGGCCAATCACGATGGCAGGAGTTCAAATATATGAGAAGAAAACTTATTTGAGTAAAACTTTAACCTCTTTGTAACCTACCGAGCAAAGGGGTATTTTTCATAAAGATTCCAGTACACACAGAACATTAATATAAACTATAATAGATATAGTTTATGAAGCATACATACTACTCTAATAGTTCAAGGAACTATACAAGAACATACATGATAAATTATAATAGGTATAATTTATGGAACACATACACTATTTTACTAAGTTTCAAGAGTACAATACATAAATAAGTATTTAATTATAACTATTTTACACTACGAGATACACTACAAAGAGGGAATACATCCTATTTCAAGAACAAGAGAACATTTACACACTATGCGTAAACAAGTTAATATAGTATTGTGAGCCAGTACTTCATTTTACCTATTTGGGTATGTGTTAAAGTTCTAATTATAACTAGAGTCTCCTGGAAGGATAGCGTGAATTTGTGTATAGATCTATACGTGATTGACAATCTTGCACCTAAACTGTTAGCCACAGTTAGGCCGGCAGGCTTGGGGTGACAAATGTCATAACATTCCGACACCTGAAGAACCTCGTGCAGCCACTAGTCACTTTAGCATGGTTATAACCTCACTCACAATAATTATTAACTAAACATTTTGTTTACGGGACAAAAACATCTTCATAGGTTTTATTTTATAATAGAACTACATTACAATACATTACTTTACAGTACAGTTGGTGGATTCCAAGCTCATACATACAAAGGGTTTTCATACAAATACAATACAGTACAATATTTTCCCAATATAGTATTCTATTTCAGAGTACGATAACAAACATACATTTTGGTCTTAAGGCCTAAGACTACAATTCATTTACAAAAGAAAATATTGGATTTGCTGGAGGAACACACTAATATTTTCAAAGAACATTGACAAGCTTTCCATCACAAAAACATACTTATGAACTCACCAACTTAAATGTTGATACACTTTCAAAATCACTTGTATTCTCAGGGAACCATTAGACAAGTACACTACAAGTTTTTGAGAAGACAGGGGATTCATGGTGTCATGTCTATAGTTTTTGCTATACATTTTGGTGTTATACAAACAATGTAAATACTATATCATCAATACAATGGTGGTTGTTACTTTGATTACTGTTATTCAATTGTTGTGATACTATACATGACATCCTCATCCCTCAAACGTTTCCACCATTCCGGTTTAGGGGTGTGACAGATTAGTATCAGTGCATTGTTTATAGTGAACTAAGTATATCAAACCATGTAAGATATACAACTATAAATATAATAGGGCCGAAGTGCTCTAAATAAAAGTATACCTATAAAATATAATTATTTTATAAGAAGTTTACGAACATGCATACATACCAAAAACAATATCACAATAATAATTACATAAAAGTATTTAGATGAGTTGGGCACTACGGTTAAACCTGGATAGTCGTGTAATCATATCTGGGATAAATATAGCCTGATCAACTATATTTATTTGAGATATGACCAACATGTGTTTGGGAGTGACCATAGTGTTGCAGCAAGTCTAGAACTTACCAACTCTACCTACCAGAGGAACTCTAGAACCAAACATAAAGTTAAAAAATGCTATAGGAGTATTTATGGTACTATAACACTAGCACACCAATATATGGGCCTCAATAGTTATATAAACTAATAGTTGAGAAAGGACTTCTTACAGGAATAAATCATGTGAAAACAAAGGACCCCTGCTGGTAGACCTATAGTTGCTAAGTGTATATGTAAGAGTTATATATAAATAAGATTTTATACACTTAGAATTTGTGATTTAGCTTTACTTCTTGTTCCTTGTTTGGTTGTGGACTCAGAGTAGGATCACTTATTCGAAGGTCTATTTGGTCTTGGTTTTATATAAATTATATACACTATGTGATTATAGGGGGATCAGGAACGAGTCACAATGTACAAAATCATTTCAAGTGTTGCTATAAATTTCAGGAAATGAAATTCCGATTGTTTACTTATATTAAGTAGACTTCTATTGTAAATCGCTTAATAGAACACTATGACTGGCAGGATAAGATATATCTTGTTCAATATCACTAGACTTATGACCATTATAAAGGACTTATCATCACTTTCTCTTTAATCATTATAGAAAAAGATGCCTCCAAAGAAGTCCAACGGGAACAAAAACAACCTGCCGATGAATCCACCACCGCCACCACCTCCACATTATGATCCTGTTGTTTTCCCAAGCAGCAGTAACAGCAGTCATGGTAGCCACCATGATGTAGATCAATGCAAGTGGCGCTAGTGGGACCGGTAGTGGTGCCAACCCTTCTAACCATGGAGATAGTCATGGACACCTAAGGGAGTGTTCCTATGAAGACTTCACAAATGCTAAACCTAAATCATTTGATGGCACCAGAGGTGTCATTGCTTTAAAAATCTGGTTCGAGAAGACTAAATCAGTGTTTGAAATTTGCGTGTGCCCCGAAACTAGTAAGGTGAAATTTGCAGCGTGCACTTTCATAGACAAAGGCTTCTCTTGGTGGAACGACCATGTTAAGTCATTGACTCTCCTAATATCCAATGCCATGAGCTAGGAAGACTTAAATGATCTAATGCTAGTAGAATACTGCCCGAGGGGCAAGGTGCAAAAGGTAGAGCAACAACTCTGGGGTCTGACAATGAAGGACTCCGATATTGCTGCTTACACTGCTAGATTCAGTGATCTGGCTATTCTGTGTCCCGGGATGGTCACCCCGAAAGTAAGAAAGTGGAAAGGTACATCTGAGGACTCTCTCCTTAGATCCAAGGGAACGTAATAGCTGCAAATCCACTTACCTTCGACAATGCCAAGCATCTAGCACATATACTTATGGATCATGGAGTTCGTCAAGGCTTCATGATAGCCATCCCTGAGCAAACCAAGGAAAGTGGTAACCAAAAGAAAGTCTGGAATAAAAGAAAGGGGAAATCTTCGTAGTTGTCCTTAAAGAAGCAACAAATAGTGGTAGTTCACGTTGCTACTGTTCCTTCTTTTGTTCCTACTACTCCAGCACCCCCCAGTTGATATGTTGGGAACCTACCAAAGTGCAACAAATGAAATTTCCATCACCACGGGCCCTAACAGGAGATGGATTACAATAACTGTAACAGGAAGGGGGACACAACTCGTTTATGTAAGGCATCAACATAACCAATCACCCAGGTCCCTAGCGGAGGAGTAAGTCAGGCTTGTTACGGGTGTGGAGATACATGGCACTTCAAGAGAGACTGCCTGAAAGCAAGGAATGTCGGCGGTGTAGGAAGAATGCTAGCTATTAGATAGGAGGAAGCAATAGCAGATCCCACGGTGGTCATAGATACGTTTCTCCTTGATAACTCTTATGTATGCATACTCTTTGATAGTGGTGCAGAGAGGAGTTTCGTGAGCCACAAATTTACACACCCACTCAAACAAAAACCACAAACACTAAACGAAACATTCACCATCGAGATGGCAAATGGGAAGAAAGAGAGCACTAACGAAATATACATAGGTTGTACCCTCACTCTAAACGATTATTCCTTTCAAATCGACCTTATGTTGGTCTCAATAAAAAGGTTCGACATCATCATTAGCATGGATTGGTTAAGACCTCAACGTGCAGATATTCTATGCTACAAAAAAGCGGTTCTCCTTAATCTGCCAATTGGCGAAACCCTCGTCATTTATGGTGACAAACCCGGTACGAACCTTCACATCTTCTCTTGCGTCAAATCCCAAAAATATCTATGCAAGGAGTACCATGCATTCTTAGCATACGTAGTAAAGGAGAAAAGAAGTAAAACACCTCGAGAGCATTCCCAAAGTCTGTAATTTTCCTGACGTCTTTCCTAAGGATCTCCCAGGAGTTCCTCTTGAACATCAAGTCGAGTTCCGATTTGACTTAATTCCTGGAGCTACCCTAGTATCCAATTCCCTCTATCGTCTAGCACCAGTAGAGATGTACGAATTATCTAGCCAACTAAAAGAATTGCTCACTAAGGGATTCATTAGACCAAGCTTCTCAGCCTGGAGAGAACCAGTCCTATTCATGAAGAAGAAGGATGGATCTTTTCCTATGTGCATGGACTACCACGAACTAAACAAGCTTACCATTAAGAACCGATACCCTCTACCACAAATATATGATCTATTAGACCAACTCCAAGGAGCAAGCTACTTTTCAAAGATCATCTTGAGATCAGGGTACCACCAACTATGAGTCCAGGAGAGTGATGTTACCAAGACAACATTTCGAACTCATTATGGTCACTACGAATTTGTAGTGATGCCCTTCGGTCTGAAAAATGCATCCACAATGTTCATGGACTTAATGAATTCGGTATGCCGCCCTTTCCTAGACAAATTCGTGATAGTATTCATACATGACATACATTTCTACTTATGATGAAAGGAAGAACATAGCCAACATCTGATACAAGTTCTAGAAACATTAAGGGTGGAGAAACTTTATATAAAGTTCTCAAAGTACGCATTTTGGATTCGGAAGGTAGGCCTCCTCGGTCACGTGGTCAGCGAAGAGAGAATACACGTGGACCCCTCCAAAATTAAGGTAATCGAGAACTAGTCAGCACCAAGAACGCCAACAAAGATTCATCAATTCTTAGGACTTGTTGGCTACTACCGCAGGTTCATAGAAAATTTCTCCAGAATCGCTAAGCCACTTACCACCCTGACTCGAAAGGGTGTAACCTTTAGCCAGGGAGAGAAACAAGACACTGCATTCCAAACACTGAAGCAAGCCCTGTGCAACGCACCTATCTTGTATCTTTCAAAAGGGACAAAAGACTTTGTAGTATACTGCGATGCATCTAATCAAGGGCTAGGCTATGTGGTCATGCAGCGAGGAAAGGTTATTGCCTATGCCTCAAGATAGATAAAGACACACGAAGTCAACTACACCACTCATGACTTGGAGTTGGGAGCAGTAGTGTTTGCTATGAAGATCTGGAGGCACTACCTTTACGGTACAATGTGCACCATCTTCATCGACCACAAAAAGTCTTCAGCATATACTCGACCAAAAGGAGCTTAACATGAGGAAACAAAGATGGGTGGAATTAATAAATGACTACGAATGTGAGACTCATTATCATCTCGACAAAGCTAATGTAGTAGCAGATGCCCTTAGTAGAAAGAAGTATTTAGGTTGTAGAGTAAAAGCACTAACCATGGCTATCCATTCCCATCTGTCCACATAGATCAAAGAGGCTCAGTTAGAAGCCTTGAAGCCTGAAAATGTGGCATGTGAAGCCTTAAGAGGAGTGGATAAAAATTTATAGATCAAGGGAGACGAAGTTCGTTATCTCATGAATTGGATCTGGACACTAAAGTTCGGTGGGTACAGAGACATTGTCATGAACGAAGCACACAAGACTCGACACTTCGTTCATCCAGGTTCAGACAAGATGTATCTGGACCTCAAAAAACTTTATTGGTGGCCGAACATGAAATATGAGATTGCTAACTATGTGGGCAAGTGCTTGACTTGCGCCAAAGTCAAGGTAGAATACTAGAAGCCCTCAGGTTTAATACAACAACCAGAAATACCTGATTAGAAGTGAGAGCATATTACAATGGATTTCATAACCAAGTTGCCCAAGACCATGGGTGGTCATGACACCATTTGGGTAATTGTCGATAGATTAACCAAGTCCGCACACTTCTTACCAATAAACGAGGCATAGAAGATGGAGAAACTGACCAGAACTTACATAATAGAGATAGTACGACTCCATGGTGTGCCACTATCTATCATTTATGATAGAGACAGTCGATTAAACTCAAGGTTCTGCCAATCACTACAGAAATCTCTAGGAACTAGGATGGACATGAGTACAGCCTACCACCCACAAAATGATGGCAGAGTGAGAGAACCATTCAAACCTCGGAGGAAATTATGAGAGCTTGTGTGATCGACTTTGGTAAGGCATGGGATACTCATTTTCCACTTGTCGAGTTCTCTTACAACAATAGCTATCACACTAGCATTAAGGTTGCCCCATTCGAAGCTCTCTATGGCTGTAAGTGCATATCCCCTCTGTGCTGGGCTGAGGTGGGTGACACACAACTAGCTAGAGGGAAAGCTCTTGACTGCACTCTCACTATCCTGGAGATCATAAGAGAAATAACTGAGAAGATAGTCCAAATCCGTGAATGATTGAAAGATTCTAGAGACAGATAAAAGAGCTATGCATATAAGAGATGAAAACCCTTGGAATTCTAAATTGGTGACCGAGTTCTATTGAAGGTCTTACCCTAAAAGGGCATGATACGCTTTGAAAAGCGTGGAATACTAAATCCATGGTACATTAGGTTGTTCGAGATTCTTGCTAGAATTGGCCCAGTAGCTTACAAACTCCGTCTACCACAAGAACTTAATAACCTACACCCTATCTTCCATATGTCAAACCTAAAGAAGTTTCTATCTGACGAGACTCTTGTAATTCCACTCGATGAATTCGAGATAAACGAGGGTCTATAATTCGTGGAAGAACCAGCAGAGGTCATGGATAGGGAAGTCAAACGAACGAAACAAAGTCGCATACCTATAGTGAATGTTCGCTGGAAAGCTAAGTGGGGACCTGAATTCATTTGGGAGCGAGAGAGATATATGCAACGAAAGTACCTGCATCGTTTCCTTAGTCCACGATGTACTCGCTATAGAAATAATTTCGGGACGAAATTCCCTCTAACGGGGGGATACAAGTAAAACACAAGGGATCTTGTATTAATATTCAAACGATTTCAAACTGTTTCAAGTTATTTTCTGAACTGTTCAAGCTAATCTAAATTATTTCAACTGTCATTTTCTCTCTCTCACACACACACACACACACACACACATATATATATATATATATATATATATATATATATATATATAGTCAACTTGCTTAGGACTAGTGTTTTTGCCTTAACTACTGTTCCTTTTTTTGGTTGTGGGCTTAGGGTGGAATTACTTGTCCGACTACCTTTTTAGTCTCAATTATATATGTTGTGTGTGTGTGTGTGTATATATATATATATATATATATATATATATATATATATATATATATATATATATGAGAATAAAACTTTAACCTCTTTGTAACATGTCGAGCAAAGGGGTATTTTTCATAAAGATTCCAGTACACACATACATATAAACTATAATAGATATAGTTTATGAAGCATACATACTACTCTAATAGTTCAAGGAACTATATAAGAACATATATGATAAATTATAATTGGTATAATTTATGGAACACATACACTATTTTACTAAGTTTCAAGAGTACAATACATAAATGTAACGCCCGTGTTTCTAGGCTTGCCATTTTTAGCAATGTAATAGTCTAGGTTAACCTTTGTAACCCAATTTGAAATAATAAGAAAATATTATTTGAGTATTATGTGTTTCGTGCTTAATTGCTTAATTATGTGATATGATTAATTAAGAATAAAATGAGCGTCAAAATTTAAGTGTAAAATAAACTCGATATCTTTGGATAATGTTGTAGTAGTTGAAACGAGGTTTCCGAATATATATAGAACGCCCAAATCTGACTTCGTATGAGGAAGTTATGATTTTCTGAAGTTTCGACTTGGCAGTATGTAGCCCGGATACTCGATTTAAGATCGAGCGGTTTTTAGCCGGAACAATCTAAACAAGAATCGAAGATCTTGTTGTTAGTAGCGAAACGATGAAAAGTTAGGCGAGAACGGACGTCGGACGAAGAAGTTATGAATTTATAACGAAGTTTTTCTGTCCCGACCTCCTAAAAATAAATAATAAAAATAAAGTCAAAATTAGCCAACGGAGTCTAAACAAAACTTGTAGAGAGTAGTCTCACCTACGTGTGGATATAAAGAACGTCGAAAACGGAGTTCGTATGAAGAAGATATGAATTTTCAAAATTTATTAAATAATTAATATTTAAATTTATTTATTATATCCGATATTATTCGAAGGGGAGTCACCGGACTCATCCGAAGTACGCGCAGCGTACTAGTGTACGCCCAACGTACCACTCGATTGTTCGAAGTTCGTATGTGATGACATAGAGGGCCGATGATGCAAGTGATGACGGCAACCGAGGCATTACACCCCGCGTACCCCGAAGTTACGCCCAGCGTAACACCGAGGATCAGACCCTATAAAAGGGGATGCGAGGCCAGCTTCTTCCTTTTACAACTTCTTCCTTTTTCTCTCATCTTTTGCCTCGTTTAGCATGCCGTTTATACCCCGAATCCCCGGTAATATTCCCGAGCCCCGAAGCAACATCCGAAGCCCCGAGGATCTTGAAGAGTGTTATTCCCGAGCTGAAGCCTGGCCCGCGAGGAGCCCGGTTTTTTTTGAAGATCTTCCAGATCTACGGAGAAACACCTCTTCTGCAAGCCGTAGTGCTGCCTGATCATCTTCTGATTAAGTGAGTGTGTAGTCATTTTCTTCCAACGCAATATTATGAAGTATTATATATATATATATATATATATATATATATATATATATATATATATATATATATATATATAATACGTGTTATGTGTATGTATTTTGTTGTTATATGTGTGAGTGTATATTCACTCTCTTCTATCTCATAGATCTGATTTATTCTCTATGAAATACGTGTTATGTGTGTGTGCCTCATCTATTATGTGGAATATGTATTGATTAAAGCATGCTATACAGGTTTTTAAACTATGTATAAAAATGTATATTTTTATCTACTAATATGTTGGGTAGAACATGGGTAGATAGTTGGTGTGTAATAAACAGATGAAATGCCTCGGTGTTGTTGGTGTTATTCTAGTCATTCAGCAGAGTATGGATGACGACCACGGACTATTCTAGACTGTCCTGTGGAACACTAGCAGACTCATAACCTATAGGTGTTGTGAACGACGTGTTCACCGATGTACTCTATCCCCCACATGGTTGCCTTTAGGACACTTATTGTTGAGGAAGCTCCTCTGCAGTAATGTCCGTCCCGATGAAAATCCTGAATTAGGTTCCTTATAATAGATGTTGTTTTAGGGACGTAAAGTGAGGATAATGGGAATGGGTAATCGGGTTATTGTTGGTTGGTGAAATTAAATATAATTTATTTATTGTGGGTTGAAAACCCTACATGCTCACCAGGCTCCCAAGCCTGACCCACTCAGTTTATTTGTATTACAGGAAGTGGCGCAAGAGCTTAAGATGGACGAATCATCAAGTTGTTTTGTTTACAAGTCTGTATATGTATATATTTGTTGAATGACTTGTAATGCTATCGTTTATGATTTATGATCTATATCGGAACATGAAATCCCGACTTTTGATTATGAAATGAAATTATATTTCTTTATGAAATGTTTTGATAAATATCTATTTTATCATGTTTTGTTTTTGGGAACAAATTCCGCATCTCTTTTAAAATTAAAAGGATTTACTCTGAAATTATTTTAAAAAGCATAAATGAAATCGGTCTTTTCTGGCCGAGATTTTGGGGATGTCACAATAAATAACTATTTAATTATAATTATTTTACACTACGAGATACAGTACAAAGAGGGAATACATATTATTACAAGAACAAGAGAACATTTACACACTATGCGTAAACAAGTTAATACAGTATTGTGAGCCACTACTTCATTTTACCTATTAGGGTATGTGTTAAAGTCCTAATTATAACTAGAGTCTCCTGGAGGGATAGTGTGAATTTGTGTATAGATCTATACGAGATTGACAATCTTGCACCTAAACTGTTAGCCACAGTTAGGCCGGTAGGCCTGGGGTGACAAATGACATAACATTCTGACACCTAAAGAACCTCGTGTAGGCCACTAGTCACTTTATCATGGTTATAACCTCACTCAAAATAAGTATTAACTAAACATTTTGTTTACGGGACAAACACATCTTCAAAGGTTTTATTATTATAATTGAACTACATTACAATACATTAAACATTACTTTACAGTACAGCTGGTGGATTCTAGGCTCATACATACAAACGGTTTTCATACGAATACAATACAGTACAATATTCCCAATACAATATACTATTTCAGAATATAGTAACAAACATACATTTTTGTCTTAAGGCATAAGACTACAATTCATTTACGAAAGAGAATATTTGATTTTCTGGAGGATTTGATACACTTTCAAAATCACTTGTATTCTCAGGGAACCAGTAGACATGTACACTACAGGTTTTTGAGAAGACGGAGCATTCATGGTGTCACGTCTATAGTTTTTGCTACACATTTTGGTGTTATACAAACAATGTCACAAATACAATGTAAATACTATATTATCAATGCAATGGTTGTTGTTACTTTGATTACTATTATTCAATTGTTGTGATACTGTACATGAGGTCTTTCGCCCTAGAACATTTTCGCATTTCCGGTTTGGGGGTGTGACACATTTTTAGTGTATATGAGAACTATGAAGCTTGGATCTAAAGAGTAGGGGCTTAATCTATTAAGATGGCCCAAAAAGATTGAGGAACTCATCGAGTCCATAGAGGAACTCGACGAGTTGAGTTGATTTGTCCCAATTTTGTACCAAGTAGAACTCGACAAGTCCGAGGAGGGACTCAACGAGTTGACTCGCTTTATCATGACTATGAGTAACAAGGGAACCCGACGAGTCAGGTGGATGACCCGAAGAGTTGGATCGCAATTTCAGCGTTCTTGATTTATAAAACTCAGTGAGTTGAGTCAACCCAGAATGTTTACATTGACCGGAACATTGAATTTGACCAGAATGTTGACTTTGACCAAGGATAAAATGGTTATTTTACCCTAAGAAGGATTATTGGATTTTGACAGAATGATTTTGTGATAATAATAGTCGGGGATTCGTTGGAGCAGCTATCAAAGATACCTCACGCGAGATTTCACAGCTAGCTTTGCGAGGTGAGTTTTCCTCCAGTAAGAACGGGTCAAAGGCACCAATGTCGACCCGTTTATGTATGTTAGTGTATGCCAGACTTTGGTCCGATGCCGGGGTTATCCCGATGTAGTTTATTTGTTTTCGGACTTTGATCCCATGCCAGGGAAACCTCGAGGAATGTTTGTATGCTTGATGTCTTCGTGATTCTGGCATGTGTATGTTTATATTTTTCAGGCTTTGGTCCGATACCGGGGCAAGCCCGAGGAAGGTTTAGCTTATATGTTATGGGTTATATGTTCCGGACTTCGGCCCGATGTCGGGTCAAGCCCGAGGAATGTTTATATGTTTATGTTATGTGTTTATGTTATATGCTTGTTGATATGTTATATGTATACCGGACTTCGGTTCGATAGTGGGCAGGGCCCGATGCCAGGCGTGGCCCAATGTAGCGGACAAGGCCCAATGTATGTTATTATGTGATTATGTGTATGGTATGTGGTAGTTTGGGGAAACTCACTAAACTTCGTGCGTATAGCTTTTAATTTTGGTTTTAGGTACTTCTGGTAGCAAGGGGAAGAGCTTGGGATGATTGCAGTGCACACACCATTTGTTTAGCATGGGATATTATACTCTGATATATGTTTTGACAGATGTTATGATATTTTTGTGATACATCACTTATGATTTTTATATGATGATTGATATTTATGGTTTTATTAATGATTTAAAAAGAAATTTTTGGACTGTACTTTTGGGATGTCTCAATTCTTCTTCTTGACGAACAGTATCAATGCTCCCCACGGAGAATTGCTTCGACTGATGAGCTTCTTGCCTAACAACTCCTGAAGCGAAGAGGACAAAGCCTGTATCGCAGGCATTGCCAAGCAGTACAACGCCTTGGCAACCAGAGCCACACTTTCCACTAGATCAATCATGAACTCAATGTGCCTCTTAGGAGGCACACCCGGTAACTCCTCTGGGTAAACATCAACAAACTCCCTAACAACTGGCACATCAGAAACTGAGCTCTGCTCCCCTACCTAAGTATCAACTGCATAAGCCAAATAACTCGTACACCCATACTGAATATGTTGTCGAGCCCTGGCTGCTGAACAAAACCCTGAACAAACCATGGTGTCCTCTCCATAGATAACCAGTTCTCCCCACCTTGGGGTTCGAACTTCCACTTCCTGGACCTCAAAATTCATTATGGTATCAAACTTGCTCAGTTAGTCCATACCCACTATCACACATAGATCCCCCATGGAGATAGGGACCAGATCAATCGGATAAGACTCCCCGAACATCTTCAATACACAACCCTAATACACTGTGGATGCAGATACCCTTTGTTCGTTGGCGATAGAAACCCGCAACGTACAGTCTAACTCCCCAATAGGCATATCAAACTCCCTACTTAATGATCGAGACACAAAGGACCAGCTCACTCCCTAGTCAAATGATACAAAAGAAGGCAAATATGTCACTAAGAACATACCTATAGGAGCATAAATATGATCATACCATAAAATATAATCAAAAGAATAATAAATAGAAATGTTGAGCATCAATGCTAGCAGCTGATCTAAAACTAATTGGTGTTAGAAAGGGTGCAACCTTACCCATATAGTGCATTCATCCCTCCATGATCGGGCATTCGATTGCAAGACTCCAGGCCATTGTGCGAGGACTTGGTCGATGCCATTTTTGACCCTCAACAATCCCCCCTCAGAAATTGCTTCCTGAGAGAATTGAACCCTCACCATTAGCTCTAATACCACTTTTTGAGCATCAGTGCTACCGGTTGATCTAAAACCAATTGGTGTTAGAAAGGGCATAACCTTACCCATATAGCGCATTGAGCAATCTAGGACCATACATTCGATTGTGAAACTCCAAGATATCATATGAGGACTTGGTCGATGCCATTTCTAACCCCCAACAAGAAACATACCGATCATGACGTCTGGTGCGCCTTGGCCTCGTCTGCCATGAGCTGGAAAGCGCGACCTCGAGCCCTCAGGAGCTCTATCCTGCCATGACTCCCATCTGTGATACTCAGAGTAGCTGGTGTTGGAGCCTGCACCGACCTAGCAACAATCAAGGGGAAACTGGCTCTTATAACTTAGTCGTAGTGATAGCAAATTCTAGTGTTAGGTACTGGGGCCTGCTGACTGCAATCCCTTGCAACATGGCCCTACCTGCCACAATTATGGCATCTAAAAGAAGATCGACAAGCACCATCATGAACCTTGCTGCACTTTGCACAAGTGTGACCCTTCCAACTCCCAGATCTAACATCAACGACCTTGAACTGCTCTGGTGTAGGCTGTGACTGTGCCTGGGCATGCCTCTGCACCCTCTTTTGGAGTTCCATCTTGATCTCTCGCCGCCTAGAGGCCTCCTGCAACTCAACCAATGAACCATAACATTGTGTGGGTATAAAATGTCAGATATGCATCTTGATCATGCTCAAGTACCAAATCATATGAGCTTGATCAGAAGCAGCAAACTCAGGGCAAAACATGGCTTTCTTCATAAACATCTTGGTGATCTCTATTACTAACTCAGTCCTTTGTTTCAAATCCAAGTACTCTTAGGCCAACCTCTCTCACTCCACCAAAGGAACATATCTAGAACGGAACATCTCAACGAACTTCTCCCAAGTCACAACAACCCTCTGCTCAGGAGAATACGTGCTAGTAACAAGTCTCCACCAATCATTCGCTCCAGACTGAAGAAGGTTATGTGCACACTTGACCTTCTGGTCAACTGGAAAAGAGAAAGTGAAGAAACATCCCTCGGCATCAAAAAGCCAGCTCATGGCTATGATCGAATACTGAACTCCATCAAATAATGGGGGCTTCATGTTGTTGAAGTCCTGGTACTGGAAGGCTCTCCCAGCGCCAATCTCAGCAGTATTAACGGTTGCGGTGGCTGCAACAGCAACAGTCTCAAAAAATGCAGTGTATCAATCATCAAAGCACTCTACCATAGCAATCTTAATAGACCCAAACAACTCCGGTAACTATGCCTGAAAGAGGGAAACAACCTCCTCCTTAATTATCTCCCTAACCAGGTCCTCAGTCACTGGTGGCCCATTCTAGCCACCTGCTCCTGATCCTGATCCGGAACCTGCCTCAAATCGTCTCGTAATCTCCAAACTGAAAATAAAATAGGGAGAAATCAGATAAAACTCATATAACAAAATGAAGAGGAATTCCCAACAAAACCCTAGGGGTTGTGATTTACCTGCTACGCGTACATGGTCCTGTGCTTCCGGTAATACGGGCCCATTCTACCTTCCATACCTACCCGTATTTGTCTCAGAGGATCATCACAACAACCCTAACAATACTCACTAGAATATGCATACACTTTATCCTCACTTCCTAAAGGAAGGCCAGACATTACATAACTGGTCGGCTGACCCCACACCACTTATCCATGAAACTTACACCAACCCTGCGTGTATGCTAATCATACATAACAATGGATCCTATAGACAATCTACCTGATTCTACCCAAAGCCCTTCATCAAACAAGAACAGTAAATAATACTAAACCAAACATTTTCAGGCTATAGAATCTTAATTATGTACAACTACGATGCATACACTAAGCAACTACAGTTATGATGTCAATTCCATATAAGAAGGAAACCATAGGCTACCAAGCATCATATAATCATACAATTCTGTCATGCAATTCCTGATGATCCCTAGCCTATCACTAGCATGATGTTCTAACATATCACAATATCAAAAAATAATGTAGTAATTTGGGGTCTACTTACTGTCTCTTACTAATCGTATACATCGCATCCTCTTTTGATTATTTTGAAAACAATTTGAAAATCATTTTTAAAACCTTTTTCGTTAGTTTAAGACTGGATTCACATGCACGTTCCTCCAATTCACTAAAATCAAGGCTCTGATACCAACTTGTAACATCCATAAAAATCATAAGAAATTTAAACTTTTTAAAACAACCCTAAATCATAGGATGTTTACAAAATCATTGTTTTCAAAGTATTGTTCCATATGAGAGTATCATATAGATCAAAAGTACATAAAACAGAGGATGTGTATGGTCACGCCATCGCCTTCCCGCAATCATCAAAAATACTTGACACAATAACTAAAAATTATAAGCCAAAGCTTAGTGAGTTCCCCCAACGTACCAGCACATAAACAAGTAACATATGTAACAACATGAAGTGTCCAATCAACCATCGGGTTATCATAAAGAGTCATAAAGTTTCCAACTTTATGATCTTACATTTCCAATAAGTGCTTAAAACACCAAAACTCAACATCTTGATGCATTAAGACCTTCTAACTAATGCATGGAGCAAAACCAACCATTTGGAACCCATTTTTATGACTCAAGACCCTTCCAAACGTCTGACAGGGTGGCTAATTGGGTCAAGAACATGATATGCTCATGAGACAGCACATTTGGGACAAAAAGGACCTAAAACCAATCAACCTGTGGGACTTGTTATGAGGTCCCGACTCCAAATTTCAACTCTAACCGTCATATATTCATCAAAATTACCAATTCTCGAACACCATTCAAAATACCCAAAATACCCCTTTATCAAAGTTGGTCAAAGTCAATTGAGTCGACCCAGTGAGCGTACGCGGGGCGTCCTCTGGAGGTAAGCAGGGAGTACCCGCGTTAACTGAAAACGGGATGGCTGACTGTGTACGCTCGGTGTACACATAGGTACGCATGGCATACATATAGGTACACACGATGTACTCACATGATTTCCTGTTTTCATATTATGAGCTTAATACTTCGAATTAATGCGTTTAATTCCAGATCCATGATCAAAATATCATAAAGAGTCATAAAGTTTCCAACTTTATGATCTTACATGTCCAATAAGTGATTAAAACACCAAAACTCAACATCTTGATGCATTAAGTCCTTGTAACTGATGCATGGAGCAAAACCAACCATTTGGAACCCATTTTTATGACTCAAGACCCTTCCAAACATCTGAAAGGATGTCTTATTGGGTCAAGAACATGATATGCTCATGAGACAACACATTTGGGACAAAAGGACCTAAAACCAAGCCCAAAACAAGACCTAAAAAAACTGCACCAAGTTCAAAACTTTATACCTCCAAATGCTGCCAAAATGTGGTGTGATTCTGGATCTAAAGAGCTTCACTCCTCCAAGATGGTCTCTACTTCCTTCCTTCTTCTTCAAAAGCACAAAACACACACTCAAGCTTAGAAATGTTTCACAAAATGTTCTAAGAGGATGGAGGTTGATGAAGTGAAGGAAAATGAGGCTATAATGGTGTTTAAATATGAGTCAAACCCTAAAAAATAGGTTGGCATGCCTGACACATACGCTCAATGTACTAGGGCGCGCCCTCGTACGCTCGGTGAACACACGTATGCATGTCATACTCCCCCAACACCCAAATTACGAAAGTGCAACTAGGGCCCTCATTGCACTCTTGCTTTTACTTAGGGTCCAAATTGCAATATAATTAAACTATATGGTCAAAATTAGAAGTACCTCATCATCGGGATGTTACATTTTGTGTGTTTAAGAGTATTTTTTTTTTCTTTTTCCTGATGTAGGTAGGATTTGTGTTTGATTAGCAACAAATAGGGGGCGAAAAAGTGTTTGCATATGGGTTATCATATTATCTTTCTTTGTTTCTAATTTTAATTTGATCGTTTGTTAATTTGAAGGATTATTTTGGGCAATATGAAAAAGTCACAAAAGTTTCCTTCTTGGACAGTTGTCATGACTTCCATAGTTTACTAACAGCACTCGCAGTGAGTAAGTTTACAAGTTTTCTTATTTAGTAGCTTTTATGTCTAATTTTAGTCCTCAAAAGCATCATTTTGTTCTTTTATGTTCCTAGATCTAATACTTAATCAAAAGCAGCAGAAATAGTAACATGTATTCAATCTATTTATGGTTATGTCTAGGATGATAGCTTTTCAAGGTTAGCTAATTCCCTTATCACTCTTTTATCACTTTCCTTTATAATCTTGAATCTTGATTACCATTTGACAATCCCAAATTACAAGTTGTATGTGCTTTTTTTTTTTATGAGGCTAAATTATAGCAAGGGCAAAGTGATCCAAAATTAAAGCAACAGACACAAAAATAGTTCATAAATATGAGGTTTCACTCTCATCTCGGTCTTATTTCCTATACCCAAAAAAAAATATCTATATTTGCTTGGTTTCTTTTCTGTTATATTTCAAAAAAAAATTATTCACAATTGTTTTAAAAAAAATAGAAAAGTAGATCTTCACAAAAGGTTAATTTTTCATTTGAATAATTAAATTTGTAGGTTAAATAAATATTATTTTGAGTAAATTAAAAATTAGGTCCTTATGCTTTACAAAAAATAACAATTTTAGTCCAAATCTTTAAACCATCTCAATATTGTCATTAACTTCGCATTCGACAGCTGATATCATCCTTAACCCACACACAATTACTTCACAATATGCAATTTTTAGTAAATCATAGGGACCGTATTCCTAACGAAATACAAACTTAAGCACGACATTGACATGGTTTAAAATTTTAGGCTAAACTTGCAATTTGAGTAAAACATTAGGACCGGATTTGTAAATAACTCTTAACCTGAATTTCAATTACTACACCACTCCACAAAAACAAAATGTTTTAAGTGACATTAATATATAAATAACATGTGTAATAAATAAATAAGTAAGCCGATGGGATCTTTATAAACCCTTATAGTTTTCTGAATATTTTGTAAATACATCGAACTTAATGAGGAAAGCTTTATATCTCTATTTCTTTGATTGGTAAAAAAAAACACTTATATATATACTTCTTATCATGCTAGACCAATTAATTATAAAAAGAAAAATAATTCGTACACAACATTTTTTGTTATACACAATAGTTTATACGTTTATATAGTTGTACAATACAATATTTTAAAACATTAATTGTTGTGTATGAAAAAAATTCTTAGATACGAATCATTTGTATTATACGAAGAAGTTCCTCTAGATCAGGTTAGAGATGTGATATATTGGTTGCTTTTTTATTTTTTCATATCTTTATCATGATTCATTTGAACCGGATTTGTTAATCTTATTGTTAATCCGTGGTTTTTTTTTTTTATTTTTTTTTTGTTTTTTTTTTCAGTCATAAATTTGACAAGTAATTGGTGATCGTGTTTTTTTTTTTTTTTTTTTTTTTTTTTTTTTTTTTTTTTCATGTCTTCGTTGATGTTTTCTTTTGAACTGCTTGATAGGATGTTAACTTTGGATTGACAACACTTGGAACCATGGAGACAGTTTATGAGAACCAGGTGAAGCTTCAGTGGAAATCCATCTGTTCTCAAGAGATTGTTTTCAGAAATCAAATTGTTACATACATTAGAGAACGAAAACTTCATTGTTCTTTACAGTTTCTAGAGGTATACTAAAAACAACACCTTCAATTTCTTGACATAGGCTTGTGCTTCAGGTAAGTTGAGGGATTACAAGAAGAAACATATACGACTTTCATTGAAGATAATGAAGAATTGGTCAACACAGCTTTTGAGAAGCTTGGATTATGTTGATAAAGGTTAGTCGTGTATCGTTCCTAGAGATCTTAATTACATTAACATCTTCATCAACAGAAACATTAGAAAGGTAAGTACTTTCTTTTATTTCAAGTTATATATTCCTTCATTCATTTTTATATCACTGGAGTTCATTTTAATTTATGCGTATGAAGACAAGATGCATATAAACTCCATGAACTAGCATTCACCAGAATTAATAATACAAGTCTAAATAAAAAATGGTGATCTGTAAATTCTTCTC
This sequence comes from Lactuca saligna, assembly GCF_052625555.1. Lineage (NCBI taxonomy): Eukaryota > Viridiplantae > Streptophyta > Magnoliopsida > Asterales > Asteraceae > Lactuca > Lactuca saligna. The sequence continues at coordinate 94,953,919 of NC_136424.1, read as the reverse complement.
TAATTAATGACACTATAAAGGATTGGAAGAGAAAGTGCGTTCATCATTTTTGTGTTAAGTGCGATCATCATTAAAAGTGAAATTAAAACGCGAGAGTGAACAGGCCATGAAGTGAATAACTGTCAAAACTTGTGCATCTTTTTGAGTCGGGATGATAACTAAATTGCACTTTTACTTTTCAGGTCTTACTTTTCAAGTCTTACAGATCTTTCGTCTGGGAACAAGAACTTATGCTATTTTCAGAACATGAAGTAACCATAAATGATTTCCTTTCATTTGTGTACTTTTGCAATTTCATTTTCAGCTTTGATTTAATTCTATACATCAGTGTTTCCCATTTGAAGTCGCACTACATGGAAGCTATCTTTTGTCACAAGAATAACATGTGTGTAATGAATTGTTCATTCCTTGGAATGAACTAGATTCTTTTATCTAATCCTAATGAAATGATATAGAACCTTTCTATTCTGGCAGTATGGAATAGATTTTTTCTAGAAAAAATCCGACCCGGGCCATACCCATTCAAATCTGCGCCATTGATTAATTATCAATGATAATTTTCTTTTATAACCGTCACATTCAAAACATACCTATCTCAAGAAGCAATGATTACCATGTTCAAATTTGCGACTTTTTTATCAGTAAAGCTCCATGTTTACTCCAAATAAGACTGTATATCAACTTGGAGAGATTCTTGGTTTATTACAAATCATATCATATTTTAGTATGTTTGTAGATAAATCTAAAACTATGAACGAGTTATGAAAGAAAGCTTCTTACGTATTACAAGCATATTTTCGAATTTATTTTTTTATTTTTTTGTAAATCTTGAAATGGGAATGTTGAGGTATAACGTGTGCACAAAAATATAAACCCGTAAGCATCCATCTACCATAACCTAAATTACCCCACGCAGCCATCATCATCATCGATCCCTGGTCTAGCCTTTTCCCACCTTATGTCTCCGGCCCACCTTAATCACTGTAAAGAATCCTCCTGAATCCATTTTGGAGGCGGCAGAGTTTTATATTGAGATGGTGCTAGAGTGTGCACAGTTTTCCTTATGTCTACAGCCTTCCGTAAGTACAATTTAAAAAAAAAAAAAAAATACTCGTGGAGAATAAACTGTTATCACAATATATCAGATTGATATCGCATGGGATAAATATTTAAAACCTTATGTGACTCGGGAGCCGGAAATTACAGTCGCCAATCGAACATACGAAGAGGATTGTGTGATACAGCTTACAAGCAAATTAAGGCCTATTATGGGATGTCATGTCAAATACGTGTGGACGGGCGAGTATGTGTCTGAAAGGAAATGGACCATCGACGGAGATAAAGAGTGTTTAGGCTGACGACTGCATGCTTGCATACGAGAATTCTGCCTGGTTGTCGTCTTTCACTGTCATGATTTCTCCTTCATGTTGAAACATGAACGTACATATCTTTTCAGACCGTATATGCCTTGCAATTGCACAAACTCAATATATTATGGGAAACGACATCTCATAGTCCATCAGTTACTAGTATAGCACAATAACGTGCGATCTGTGATTGTAATTTCTGGTTCACAAATAACGTAAGGTCCTAAATACTTAGCCCCTCTTATTGGATCAACGACCTCGTCTTTTTGTAGGTATTCAATCTCCATCAACACTGGCTAGTGACTACAAAATTTGTCCGTTGGAAACGCTTAATTACTCTGTTTTTCTCTCATTTATTAAATTATAACTAATAATTTATTTTTTATTATTTATTTTTTTAATTGGCCAGTATGTTATCCCTATATATTTGTATATGGTATAGTTATATTGTAAGTGGCCACACAGATTAGCGACGGATTACCAACATATAGGTTACTTATATATTTACTACAAAAATTTTACTCACGGATTGTCCACTTAAAAGTTATCCACGACTTTACCACAAACATACTACCCACGGATTTACCACAGATATACCCGCATATTATCCAGAAATGGTTACCCACAGTTTAACCACAGACGGCTTATCCATGACCTTTTTTTTGGATTATTCCGTTGATAACCTTTGGGTAACATGACATATTTATAAAAAAAAAATATTTAAAATTTATAAGAAATCCGATAACTAATACCCAAAGATCTAATATAATAAAAAAAGAGTGTAACATCAATCAAAAAAGTTATAAATACAATAACTAGAAACACACTGCAGGCTTCATAATGGAGCTACGATTAATCCTTCCACTCCTAGACCTCCTACTCCAAGCAGCACTTTTCCATCTACGTTTAATAAAAAAAATACAAGTTCTTATCTATGATAATAAATAAGTCAATAAATATAATAAAATAAAAGGAAATGTCTTAAACTCACTTACATTGCACAACTCATAACCTAGCTCCCAAAGGATCCATTGAGGCGAATGGTCACACATCGACATGTCAAACTTGCCTAGAAATACACTTTTCCACCTCAAATTCACTTGCAGATCACCTAATTAGTTTAACAACTTAATAAATACCCAACATTCATATAACAAAAAGTAAACATACCACTTTAACAATTCAACAACTAAGCATGCCACTTTAACAATTTATCGATCCATCACCATATCAATTTAACAATTTAACCAAACTCTATTCATATCACTTTAACATTTTAGCAACCATAAACAATATCACTTCTACAATTTGTCAACTACAAACAAGTTATTCTTATGGTTGAATAGATGTTTGGCGAATAGGTGGTGGCTAATCAAGATGTTTTTTTTTGGTGGAATAGAGGTTTGAGGGAAGTATTAGTTATTTCAAGCTTCATGTGCAAAACAAGCTCGGTATGTGGTGTCAATATTACATTCACTTTTTTGTATTGGCTTTACTTGACTTGAAAACATGAGTACATTAGAGGTAAATTACTTTATTATTTTCCTCCAAGGCACATCCCTAATGGAGAGGATACTTTTATGAGTTAAAATTCAAATATAAAAAAGGCCTTTAAAGTTTTTGTCAAGAGTTTATGTTAAATGAGTTTTACCTTTTGAAATTTTGAGAATAGATGTAAGATGCCCATTTTGACTACTTTAGATTAGGTTGTATTTTTTATTAACTCCAAAGTTTTGCTCTATGCATCATGTCCGATTTGGGGATAGATTGAGCACATTCATAAAACAAAAACAATGAATTCACACATGATCGATAATTAAAATTAAACAACAACTAGGGCAGATACTGAGAGATAGAGTCGAGAGTTTTACCCTATGCGACATGTCTAATGAAGATCATAGAAAAAAACAAATCAGAGAAATTACAAACTACTGAAATTACAAACACAACATTAGACTAAGAGAGAGTCATGGAATAGAGATGCCTTAAAGGCTGAAGAGTCTGAAAACGCTCAGTCGGTGTTGGCTGTCGGGATTTGACTCACCACCGGTGACTAAATCTATGTATCACCGTGTATGAGAGGAAACAGGTTAAATGTGAAACCGAAAAAACTAAAATTAGATATAAGAGAGCGGTGAGCAGTGAGGACTGTAGACAAAAGGAGTCGGTTGTCTTGAGGAAATAGATTGGGTCATCCATGGATGAGATCTGGGAGCCTTTTAGAGAGCACATATAGATTTGTAAGCCACGTCTTCGATGAGGCAAGGCGGCATTGAGTGAGAGATTGTGTCACTAGTAAGGTTGATGAAGGCAGAGGTTAGGGTTTTGTGTGATTTTAATGGGAGCGGGAGAAAGGGAGAAGCAGGAATTGAAAATTTTAGGGACGAAGTCACGAAAGAGATGTAATGTGAGTGTTCCTATGATTACGAATCCTTTATCCATTATTTATTTTAATTTTTTTTTTTTAACTTGTTCGACACACATTCATTTGAAATCTTATTTTTTAATTAATATAATTTAAAGGTTTTCTTAATTATGATTTAAAACTCAAAAATTTTATAACGTATATTATATTTAATTAGTATTTAGTGAAAAATTTACTATAAAAAGGTCAATATTTTGGAAAGACATGTATACAAATCATATACAAATTTCAAAAAGAAAACAAACTTAAAGATTTTTGTGTTGGGTTGAGGTCTTATGACCACTTTTGGAGATAAGCTATTATATTAGAGCTTTTAATTTGTAAGTTTGTTATACTAATTCGTTTTTATATTTTATTCGTTTTTGGATTATTATAATACAGTCGTTGTATAATATGGTTTAATCATTAATATATTGATCATATGTTATATATGGTGATGTTGAAAATATTTAATTAAATATTTTAAATATGTTTTTTTTGTTTCGTAATTGTACCGTATCAAAAAGATAATTAATTAAAACTCATACATATATTATACTTTTCATCTCTTTCTTTCTCTCTCTCTCTCTCTCTCTCTATATATATATATATATATATATATATATATATATATATATATATATATATATATATATATATAATAAATAAAAACTCATTTTCTGCCACATGTCATGTCCTCATTAATTTGGACACATGATATTTTAATAGATTTTTAGAATTTATTTATTTCCACATGGAATTTTCTGATTTGTTTACATATCATAACTTATTTCGGTTACAATTGAGAGACATAAATGTTTCCTTGAAAAACAAATGATATATTTATAATGTAATAAATGACATAATTAATAAGAGCTCTAAAATTGATATTGATATTAAATTTAATGTTTAAATATTGATATTAAATTTTTATTTTTAATAAATCCATGTAGTACACGGGTCTTACACCTACTATATATATATATATATATATATATATATATATATATATATATATATATATATATATATATATATATATATATATATATATATATATATAGAGAGAGAGAGAGAGAGAGAGACAGAGAGAGAGAGAGAGGTCAAAACACTTCAACCAAAATTCATTTAACATCTAATATTTCAATTTTTTTAAATAATGATTAACGTGTATTACTTAATTGATTGATTAATAAAAATATTAATGTTTTGAAACTTGTAATTCCTAAACTTATATTATTTAATTTGTTAGTTAACTAAAATATTTTTTCTACATAAAGATAACATTTTTATGTTTGTTTACTCATATTTGTTTATGTAATTAGAAAACAATGTGTACATAGAATGAGTACTTCAATTTCACACAAGAATCGATACCATTAGAAATGTATGTTGTCTTTAACCGGTGGTAGGAGCTCTACATACCATTTTTAATTATTTATATTAATACTTAGTAATATATATTTTATATTCCTATTCACCTTAATTTTTTAGGTACAAATTAAGGAAGAAAATTTTCGGCGCACCAACATAAAGTCAAACGTACGCATTGCAAAATATATAATTAAAATTAAATATCATATTTACTAATCGACTTATTTTAAAACTCTTGCTGACATTTATATATAATGATATATTTTGTATGACTTCATACTTAATTTCAATGTTTAATATTTGAAAGTTTATATATGAAACATTGGATGCTGTGGTGTAATATAAATAGTGTAATACAAAGTTTATTAGTTCAATATTGTTTATTAATAGTGTAATACAAAGTTTATTAGTTCAATATTGTTTATTAATAGCTCATTCAAAATAACTTATTTCTTATTTTATCCAAAAAAATATTATCGGACATAAGAAAAATAGATTATATTAATGTTATATAAAAACTTATAATATATATTGGATATTATAAAAGTAAAAGTAAAGTTTATAAGGTATTAATTATATTAGATAATATCAAAATATAAATTGATGGATTTTATATTATTTGATAATTCGGTTAATGCTCAAAACATGACTAAAAACGTAAATTTTAACATATTTCTATTTTTTCGTAATTATTTTAACCACTTAAATTCATTTTTGCGCAACATGCACGGTTATGCCTAGTTTAAAATAATAAAGCAAGATATTGATTTCATAACAAAATTATTGAAATTATAATTAAATAAAATAAAAAACAATATATACTACTATTTCTTGTCAAAAAAAAGTTACGAAACAATTTCTATTTTCGTAAAAAAGCATCTTACAAAAAACAATTTTCATTTTCTATTGTTATATATATATATATATATATATATATATATATATATATATATATATATATATATATACTATTAAACAATAAACAATAAAGTATGTTGGTTAATATATATATATATATATATATATATATATATATATATATATATATATATATATATATATATATATATATATATATATATATATATATATATATATATATATATATAGTATCCGTCTATCCGCGCAAAGCGGCGGACGACGAATAATTTGATCTCTTTAGAGTTAAAACCATTTTGTGTTCACTTAGAGAAATGAATATTAATTGATATTTATTTTTTAAGAGCATTACTATACCATATTAAGGGGGTGTTTGACTAAGCTTTTTTTTTAAAAACAACTTATTAGGTTCCACATCACTATAAGTTAAAAAAGTGTTTGGATTAAAATAATTTATTCCGGTGGTGAACCTCTAATACGTCATTTTTTCATAAGTTACCCTATACGTATTTATTAACTTATAAGCTAATAAACTAATAAGCAATAAATTTTTTTGCCAAACACCCCCTAAATGGTTATTACTTCCATTTATACATACCCAAACCACTTGTACTGTTTATCGTTCTTCTTTTTTTTTTTTTTTTTTTTTTCGTTTTCCTTAATTCCTTTATTAATTTAATGTCCTACTAAGTAAAATGATAAAATATATAAATAATAGTTTATAAAAATAAACCTTTAGAATATCAGGTGTTGTGATTCAAAAGTCGATAAATAGGCCTTTGAGAATGCCAAAATACTCAGGTATCAACTTGTTCATTGTAATTTTAAACCAAAGTCACAAATTAAAATATTTTCAACGATGGTATGTAATTCAAGGATTCATATTGATTTATATTGATTTAGGTTCTTGAAACCTTAAAATATTGAACAAAATCTATATAGAACCTTATAATAATGACAATAATCACCGTAAGCAGGAACTCCATGTGATGAAACTTGATATTATAAGGACCAATGATGAAAAAGGTTTCATTTTTAGACTAAACAAGATGAAAAATATACAAACTATCTTAATCATGTCAAATATTTTGTTTAACCGTTCTTTATTGCAAAAGTAAGATGCCAAAATATACAAACTAATGATAATACAATGCTGTAATTGACCCTCTTGGTTGAGTTCTTTGAACCTACAAAACCAACACATTAAAGAAACATAGTAAAAACCTTTTTAGAAACAAACATGATATAATAAAGTCTTCACCCAATATATTTATAAGATAAAAATACAAAAAGTTAAAAATAATGAAATCGATTACAAGTAAGGATTAAAATAAAAACCTGTTAAGAAATAGTCATCTGCGGGAGGGATATTTGAATCCACATGTATTTTCTGATGGTTTCAAATTTTGAATTATCCGAAATTCAAGGAATGAGATAGAATTTGTTGAGAAATATAAGGATTCAAAACACAGGTTAAAATTTAATATTATTTTATTAATGACTACTTGTACTATTAACTTAATGATTTGAACGTCTTAAAAAAAAAATAATATTATTATATTCAATCTATTTTTAGAAATAGTGACATTTCTTTTATAAGATAGTAAATATATATATATATATATATATATATATATATATATATATATATATATATATATGTCTGTGTGTGTATGTGTTTACTATTAAACAATAAACAATAAAGTATGTTGATTGATTAATTTGTTAGATAGATGAAGGAAATAAAAAACATTGTATTATTGTTTGTTTCAACTTTTATATATATATATATATATATATATATATATATATATATATATATATGTGTGTGTGTGTGTGTGTGTGTATGTGTGTGTGTGCACGAGTTCCATAAGTTGATGAAACAAAACAATACATTCATTTACTTGCTAGAAGTATAGAATGAAAGAAACAACATTTAATTGTCAAAAAATGAACAATCGGTCATGGTTTATAGGTAATCCGTGGATAATTATCCATAGATTACCCACACACCATAACCATTTTACCTTTAAACGTTTTCCTTTTTTATTCCATATATAACTCAATTTAATTAATTAATGTATTGACTTATTTGTTCAACATATTTCACAGATACACTTTGATATACATACATACACTTCCATATGCATACATACCTAATAATCAATATATTTCTTTGTTTCATCAACTTGTTATATACATTTATGTATGTGCATATACGTTTATAATAAGTCGATAAAAGAAGTAAATTCAATGATTTATTAAGTTATGTTAAAGATATAACGAAAAAAAATTGTCTTTAAGGTAACAAAAATGAAAAAACGATTTTGATCTGTGGGTAATCCATGAAAAATCATCCACATATTTCCCACATTCCAGTAGAGTTTCCTTTTTTGATCATTAAACGTTGACACCTTTAATAAAGTTTAATAAATTAATCATTTTTTTTTGTTTCATCATCTTATTATATACATACATTCATACATACTTAATAACTCATTGTATTATTTGTTTCATCAAATTATTGTACACATACATATGTATGTGTATGTGTGTAATAAGTTGATGAAACAAATCAATGCATTGATTTATTATGATGTTAGAAATATGGAAAAAAAAACAACGATTAATAGTTGAAAATAGAAAATTTTGTTCTTATCTGTGGGTAATCACCTACGGATTACCCACACAACAAAACCATTTTTAATTTTTTGACCGTTAACCGTTAGTTTTTTTTATCATTCCATCTTTAACCCAACTTAATCAATTAATGTATTTGTTCAACTTATTTCATAAATACATTTAAACATACATATATACACTTCTACATGCATACATATTTAATAAATCAATACACTCTTTTGTTTCATCAAATTAATATATATATATATATATATATATATATATATATATATATATATATATATATATATATATATATATGCATCTTTATTTGTATGTTTATAATAAGTTGAGGAAAGAGAGAAATGCAATGATTTATTTAAGTTATGTTAACAGTGTTTAAGGTTACAAAAATGAAACAAAAAATTTAAAAAAAAAAACGACTTTGGTTTTTCGGTAATCCGTAGAAAAGCACCCATAGATTTCCTACAGTCCAATAGAGTTTTCCATTTTTCACCATTAAACATTGTATTTTCCGTTCCACCTTTAATAAAGTTTAATAAATTAATATATTTCTTTGTTTCATCATCTTATTTTACAGATACATTCATACATACTTAATAAATCATTGTATTTTTTTTCATCAAATTGTTATACACATCCTTATTGATGTGTATGTGTGTACTAAGATGATGAAACAAAGCAATGCATTGATTTATTATATTGTAGAAATATAGAAAAAAAAACAACATTTAATGGTCGAAAATAGAAAATTCGGTTCAGATCTGTGGGTAATCCTTGGATAATCACCCACGGATTACCCACACAACAAAACCATTTTTCAATTTTTGACCTTTAACGTTGTTTTTCTTCATTCAATCTTTAACTCAACTTAATCAATTAATATATTTGTTCAACTTATTTCATAAATACACTTAAACATACATATATACACTTCCACATGCATACATACTTAATAAATCAATACGCTCTTTTGTTTCATCAACTTTTATATATATATATATATATATATATATATATATATATATATATATATATATATATATATATGCATTTGTATCTGTATGTTTATAATAAGTTGAGGAAAGAGAGAAATGCAATGATATATTTAAAGTATTCTAAATATATAACGTAAAAAAACATCGTTTATAGTTACAAAAATGAAAAAACAACTTTGGTCTGTGGGTAATCCGTGGAAAATAACCTATAGATTTCCCACAGTCCAATAGAGTATTCAATTTTTTACCATTAAACGTTGTATTTTCCATTCCACCTTTAATAAAGTTTAATAAATTAATGTATTTCTTTATTTCATCATCTTATTTTACACATACATTCATACATACTTAATAAATCATTGTATTATTTTTTTCATCAAGTTGTTATACACATACTTATGTATGTGTATGTGTGTACTAATTTGATGAAACAAATCAATGCATTGATTTATTATGTTGTTTAAAATATGGAACGAAAAAAACAACGTTTAGTTGTCGATAATAAAAAATTCGGTTCTGGTTTGTGGGTAATCCGTGGATAATCACCCACACGACAAAACCATTTTTCACTTTTTCGACCTTTAAAAGTTGATTTCTCCATTCCATTATTAACTCAACTTAATCAATTAATGTATTTGTTCAATTTATTACACAAATACACTTTAACATACACATGTACACTTACACATGCATACATACTTAATAAATTAATATACTCATTTGTTTCATCAACTTATTATATACATTTTGCATATGTATGTATATGTTTACAATAATTTGATGAAACAATGAAATACAATTATTTATTAAGTTGTATTAAAGATAGAACGAAAAAACAACGTTTAAGGATTTATAAATGAAAAAAACAACTTTGATCTGTGGGTAATCCATGGAAAATCACCCACAAATTTCCCACATCCATAACTGCTTTCCATTTTTTACCACTAAATGTTGGATTTTTTTGTTTCGTCTTTATTAAATTTTAATAAATTAATGTATTTCTTTATTTCATCATCTTATTATTCACATACATTCATACACACTCAATATATCATTGTATTATTTGTTTCATCAACTTATTATACATATGTATTTGTATGAGTATATTAAGTTGATAAAAAAAACAATGCATTGATTTATTAAGTTGTTATAAATATGGAACGAAAAAAAACAATGTTTAAGGGTTCGAAAATTGAAGAATCAATTTTGGTATGTAGGTAATCCATGTATAATAACTCACAGATTACCCACAGACCATAAATGAGTTTCCATTTTTTTTTTACCATTAAAGGTTTTTTTTTCCTTTCCATATTTAAATCATTTAAATCATCTAATGTATTAACTTGTTTCTTCAATTTATTTCAGAAATATACTTAAACATATATACATGTAGTTACAAATGCATATATACTTAATAAATCAATATACTCATTTGTTTCATCAACTTATTATACACATAGATGTGTCTGTGTATGTTTATAATAAGTTAAAACATAACAATACAATGATTTATTAAATTATGATAAATATGGAAATAAAAAGGCAACATTTATAGGTCGAAAATTGAAACAAATCTAGTATGTGGGTAATCCGTGGAAAACCACCCACATATTTTCCATGGTCTTGAAGAGTTTTTCCATTTTATGAATTCAGTGGGTAAGCCGTAGGTAATGACCATTTTTTCCCAAGGACCACTGATTTCGATGTGTGTTATTTCGTGTGTAATCTGTGACAACTGATTTATAAATTAGGGTTTTTTCAATAGTGGCAAATATGTGGCAAATGTGTGGGTAATTACCCACAGATTTTGTCTGTGGGTAATTTTCGTGGGTGAAAGCCATTTGTGTAGTAGTGCATGTATAGTTAGTCCTCATTCATAGCTTTTTAATCTTTTGTATTGCATAATTGATGAAATGCAATTTTGGAATTCATGGGAAAATCTTTTCTCAACATGGTATCATGATATCATGCTTATCATAACCCTAGCCGTCCCCCTCTCCTATCTTGTTCTTTTCTTCATATGGACTGCTCTTCTTCTTTTTTTCACCGTTGCTTCTGCACTGCTTTTTAAGAATCGTTGTATGGCTTACAAAATTTTCGAGCATCTTGATAACTCACTGATCAAGATTAGTGTAATGCCGACTCCATTATGAAACAATGGCTCTTTAGGTCTCTCTCCCAAGCTCTTATATAAACGATTCTTATTCCCGATGCAACCACAACTCAATTGTGGAAGGCCATTGAAGAGCTTTCCCGTGACAACATAGAAGCAAATGCTATTGAACTCGAAAATCAACTTCGTAACATTGTTATAGGCGACGCTACAGTCATGGAATACTACACCCACATCAAGTCTATATTCGATCATTTAGCCAATACTAGATCAAAGGTACCTGAACATATTGTACTCACTTATGCACTTAATGTATTATCCTCCAAGTTTGATCATATAGCTACTACTATTTGACCAAAAAATTTGTTTCCTAATCTTCTTGAAATGCGAACCATGCTCTCAATTGTGGAACAAACTCTATAAAACCAACTAAATTAGGTAACTTAAGCATCTCACACAGATTCAACATCTTCTCACCATGTCATAAACGCTAACAATCAATTGTAATCCCCTAATTCTAGTAATTTTTAGAGGAATCACCATGGTGGTGGTTGAAATAGGGGCGGTGGTAGAGATCAAAGTAACCACGAAACAGTGGTGCCCACTTCAATTTCACGTGGGAAGGTTCCTCCAGTGGTCGATGGGTCTTCATTCCAACCGATCAAAACATAGTTGGGTTGCTCCCTTCTCTATATTAGGTGTGATGGACCATTCCCTACCAAGCCCAACATCGACAACAGTAGGCTAGGCCCAATCAACATCAAACTCATTATACCCTTTTTGTTGGAAATCAAATGAATCATCCTTTGAATTGGCAACAGACCCAATTTTTGCAAATCAGCCCACATCACATCCACAAGTTTTTAGTACCATGAACCTTCAGGATCTCGGAATTGCTAATTGATATATGGATACATGGGTGACTGCCCACCTTCATGCCAACTCAAGTATACTAAATTCCATTAAAAATAATTTTAATAACTTTTCGGTCTTATTTGGTGATGGATCGCGTATTCCGTTTACTCATATTGGAAATCCTTCCCTTTCTCTACATTCTTTCCGACCTTTATTTCTAAAAAATGTCCTTATACCCCTCATACTATTAAAATCTTATTTTTGTTTTAGAACTCACTTGTGAGAATAATTTTTCTATTGAATTTGATGAATTTTGTTTTTCTATGAAGGCTTACCTCATCAAACTCCTCCAATGAGACAGTACATGTGAGCTCTATCCTTCACAAAAGAACTCCTGCAAACTTTTGTGAGTCTTAGTTCATCCATGTGGTATCAACTTCTTAACCATCTCGACTCTCAAGCCTTCAAACATTTTCTATCTAAAAATTGTATGTCGTGTAATAAAAGAAGATCCTAGTATCTTATGTCACACTTGTCAACTTGGCAAGTATGTTTGTCATTTGATTTGTCTAGAACTGATATTATTTTTCCTTTTCATGTTATTCATTCCCATGTTCAGACTTCCCCATTGACAAGTCATAATGTAATAAAATATTATGTCATTTTCTAGATCAATATTCTCATTTTGTTTGCATTTATCCTTTGTGAAATAAATCTAATGTATTCTCTAAATTTCTCCACTTTCGTGCTTATGTTAATTCAAAACCGATATCCAAATATTTCAATGTGATAATGAAAAAGAGTTTAATAATAAACAATTTCATTAACTCTGTGACTCTAAGGGCATCCACATGCATTTCTATTACCCCTATACGTCCCAACAAAATGGCAACTCCGAACGCATGCTTCACACCGTAAACGACACTATTCAAATATTGTTGTTCCAAGCTTACCTTCCACCCACGTATTAGGTGGAAGCCCTTTATATGGAAGCCCACATCCAAAATATCCTCCCCAACCACTCTAAATCATGAAAAACATGTTAACAAACTCTTTCACAAACCCCATCATATACTTATCTTCATGTCTACGATTGCCTACGTTACACTTACCTCAACAACACCAACAAAATTCAACCCTACTTCCTTCCTTGCATTTTTCTTGGTTACCCTACCAATCACAAACGATATCAGTGCCTCAATATTTACACTAAAAAGATTATCATTTCCCATAATGTTATTTTTGACAAATCCATCTTCCCCTTCTGGTCTCTAATCCTAATAAATCCCCCGACTATGGTTTTCTCCATATTGAAGATAGACGAAATATCTTCAATAATCGAAACTAGCCTTCTCAACCCACTCCTCCAACACCCACTCTCACAACTTCCACCCTCCAAAACAATGATAACATCGCTTCTCCTACTGCCAGCCCATCCAATAGCCAATCTTCCCCGTCTCATCCTGATCCCTTTCTTCCCACTCACATTAATCCTCCACCAAATACTTCTCTTATTTGATCTCGTACTCACTATATGGAAACATGTGCTCTTTACAACATTTTTAACCCCATTGACAAATTAAACCATCATACTGACTCTTATCCTTCTCCTCTTCCTAAAAATTATTCCGAAGCGTTTTAGGATCCAAACCGATATAATGATATGACTAAAGAATTTAATGCACTTATTTTTAATGTGACATGGGTATTTGTACCTTGGCCCCCAGGAGTTAATAATGTTAAATGTATTTGGATGTTTAAAAAGAAACATAATGCAGGTGGCTCGTTAGCTTGGTACAAGGCTTGCCTTGTTGCAAATATCTGAAGTCTACAACCTGGTATGGGTTGTGATGTGACTTTTTGTATGGTTGTCAAACCGGCTACTATATTGATTGTACTCAACTTATGTATTTCACACCACTATTCGGTTCATCAGCTGGATGTCAAAAGTACATTCGTTCATGGGCACCTTCAGGAGACTATCTACTTGCATCAACCCCATGTTTTCGTCATAGATCCTTTTTGAATCATGTTTGCTTACTTCAAAAGTCCTTATATAGACTAAATTAATCACCTCTGGTGTGGTATCAGCGGTTTGCAAACTTTATTAAAAGTTTTGGGTTCACCAACAACAAATCTGACTCATCTTTATTCATCTACAAACACGGTGTTCAGATTGCTTACTTATTGCTATATGTTGATAATATTGTTCTGACTGCTTTATATTCTAATCTTTCACAACAAGTAATTACCAATCTTCGTTCAGAGTTTGCCATGCTGACTTGGGAACCCTGAACTATTTTCTGGGCGTTGCAATTTCTTGAGAAAGTCATGGCATGTTCTTATCTTAAAAAAAAGTACGCCATAGAAATACTTGAGTGAGCTAAGATGCTAAATTGCAAACCAGCCAACACTCCAGCTGACACCTTAGCTAAATTTGACAACACTTGAGCTCATGTATCTGATCCTACTCTATACATGAGCCTTGCAAGGGCCCTTCAGTATCTCACTTTCACGAGAAGATACATCACATACGTTGTCCAACAGGTTTTCCTCTTCATGCAAGATCCTCGAGAGCCTCATTTCACCACTCTCAAGCATATTTTCATTATATTTGTGGTCTTCAACTATATGCCTTCCCGTCTTGTGGCCTCATTGCCTACTATGATGTTGATTAGGCTGGATTCCCCTCCATTTGTCGTTCTGCATCTAGTTATTATGTTTTTATGGGTAAGGACCTTCTCTCTTGGTCTTCAAATAGACAAGGTACCATCTCTTGGTCTAATGTTGAGGTTGAGTATCATGGAGTTGCAAATGCAGTTGTCGAGACTTACTGGTCGTGCAACTTACTTTACGAGCTTCATTATCTAACCCTTTCGGCTACACTTGTGTATTGTGACAATGTCAATGCTGTATATTTGTCCACCAATCTTGTTCAACATTAACACACTAAAAACATAGAGACTGGCATTCACTTTGTGCAAGAAAAAGTTGTTATAGGTGAAATTCTAGTTTTACACGTCCCATTGTCATCCCAGTATGTTAGCATGTTCACCAAAGGGCTTCCATCATCTTTATTTCTTAACTTCAGATCTAGTCTAAATGCCCGATCTAGACCTCCCGTTTCGACTACGAGGGGGATGTTAGTCGTATATATTTGTGTATTGTAATCATTTTTATTATGTGGCCCATATATAGTTAGCCCTCATTCATAGCCCTTTAACCTTGTGTATTATATAATTGGTGGAACACAATTTTGGAATTCATGGGAAAGTCTTTCCTCAACATAGTAAAACTGATAAAAAAAACAACTCCATGATTATATATGGTGACATTTTAGGAACTTAAAGTTATAAATAGAAAGTTGACAATTGCAAATATAACAAGATTTAAGTGATTATTTAGTTTTATAGCTATCCACAATTATAAGTTCAATGGGAGAGTTCAATGAGGTGACAAATCTATTTGTCATTCAACGGAATAAACTCTATCATAGTGACATATTCAATGGATCTGGAGTTCAATGTCCATTGAACTATTCAATAGGAAAAAGAAAGTTTTTAATTCTTAAATATATACTATAAATTAGCTTTTGTAATTTTGTATTGAACTTTGTAGAGTTCAATGCATTGTATAAAAAAATTGATAGAGTTTTATGGAATATAAGAAAATGATGTGGCAATAAATAAGTTGTTCAACTCTCTTTCCGGTATATGCTCATTTCTCACCTGAATGAATCTAGCAAAGCCGAATCTAAGGCTAAGTCTATTTTTCTTCTGAGCAACGTATACATCTACCAGGCATCACATCTTTTGAAGAATTTTCCAGAGCATTGTTGTGTTATAGTTCGCTAGAAATTTAGTAACATAGAAGTTGGTTGCAACTCCTTCGATATCCTTTTCCAATCTACTCGAATTCTGCTATGCCTTCTTCTCCCCTTTATTGACGGTAGTCTATTCCCGTTCATCCGACATTCCAACAATCCTTCAGCTCCTTTCTCTATTTCTCTCCATCTCCTATTTTTTTCTTTATTAGTAAATCAACTCTATGATTATATAATTAATGTGACATTTTAGGAACTTAAAACTATGAATAATTGAAAGTTATCAACTACAAACATAACACCATTAAAGCTTACATCAAAGTCTACAAATTCTTTAGAATTAAGTGGTTAATTGTGAGCATTTTATCTATTACTTAGCTTGTAATGATGGTAAAAGGCATATAGACCATTTACCTAAATATGGCTATCATGAAAATAAAGACGTTGTAAGAAATGATGGTTTATATATATTTTTTATCCAAACATTTAGTTAATTGTGTGACTTCTGTTGGGTGCAACCCAATCCCACATCTAGAAAAAAGAAAAACTGGATGCTAGCATATATATAAGGCAACGGGTAATCCCTTCTATCACCAATTGGTTTTAGAAAATGGGAACTCATTGTTCTTCTATGTTGAGCATGATTGGGTTAGTAATTATCCTTACAAGGGGCATCAGAGCTACGGTCGTAGCCCGAATGATATGGTCAGCGTATGGGGTGCAATCCCCAGTAATTCTCGATCCAACGAAGTTAATCCTGAAGCCTTATATCAAAAGTATTCCTTATAACCCAAGGCAGGTGACCGTGTCCCGATATTATCTGTCACACCCTTGAACCAGACGGCGGAAACGTCCGAGGGCTCACGTGACTTAAATTTAATATTATCACAATGAATGTAAATTAATCATAACGTAAACATCACCATGCATCAATACATTACAACTGACATTGTTCACATCAAGTGCATTGTTTAAACATAACATATCCATAACATAAATTGTTTGATAGATTTCCAAAATCATAATACCCTAACATACTTGGTATTACTCCTCAGCTTACCTGTTACCTTAGAATACAAGTTATTTTGAAAAACATCAACATATAGAATGTTGGTGAGTTCATAAGCATGGTTGTTATGAAAACGTTTTGTGTAGTTTATAAAACCCAGAAAATCCGTTATTTTCTGAAAAAGACAATTGTTTATACCAAAGTGTGAAGATCCATAGATTTATGCATGAATAATTTCAAAGCGTGTATAAATGAAAAGTTTTGCATTATAGTTATTGAAAAGTACAAATGAATGGTGTTGATTTCCTCAAAAAACATGATGTTTTCCAATCAAAAAATATAATTGTTTCAAATTGTTATACCGTCACAACGAATGATTATGATTTTTCCTTGATTACTCGGATAGTATTAGATTTTTTTATGTGAGTCGTTATAACCATGCATGATAATGACTAGTTCGTATGTCTTGGCATTCTACGAACGCCAGAATTGATCTTAAGATTTTGTCACCCTAGATTGACCGAGTCTAACTGTAGCGAACAACTGAGGTGTGGGGGAGTCACTCCCACATAGATCTATACGCAAACTCTCACTCTCCCTCCAGGAGACTTTGATTATAACTACAAACTACAAACGACCCATAGAGGTGCCGCCTATTATTACTCACTGAATCTAACATGAATTTGATATCCATTGATTAACGACCTGTATATGTTTACTGAGTTGAAGGTAAGCCTAATAAACGAGGAGAAGGGGATTACAAAGTCCTACTAATCCCACATATTATTTTGGGCTATTAGGTATACGAAGGGCACGTTGGCTCATTTCGCAATTGATTTATTTGGACCTTACTAGCAACGCTAATGGGCCACTGAGGCCCAATAGCACCTAAAAGCCATTGAAGGTCCCTTAAATATGAAATTGGGTCACAGGATGCCCAATAAACATTTATTATTATCATTTGGCCCAAAAGTCATGTTAATGAGTCACAAAAGCGCAATAAGAATGATTAGGAACTTTCAAGCCCGAAGATTTGAATATTTATTTGTTTTAGGTATTGTATAATTTTCGGAAAGATTGGTTTTTAAATTCGTAACGGCACGAGGCTGGTCGGTTGTTTATAACGATATTTAGAATTATACGTATATTCGTCTTTCTATTTTCGTAAGTTGAAATTTTGTTTTTTTGACTCAATATCTTAAAGATAAAATAATTGACTCCAAAATATTGGCTTGACCCATTTCAGCCCTCCTTAAGTAAAGATGACAATTTTAGTCCTTTATATATAAAAAAGACATTTTAAGCCCTTAAATCATTTTCTTGACACTTTTGACCCATAGACTTGTTTAAGTGATGTTTTTACCTCAAAATTTACTCTTTGGCGGTTTCTGACCTTCTAGTAACGTGTTTTCAGTTAAAGTCCAAACTTTTGCAACTTTTACAATTTTGGCCCAAAATCCACAAAGTTTACATTTTTTATCCTTGTTTGGAAAAAAAATCATTTTAACCCCTGAATTAGTTTTGTTTACCCTATTTCCCCTTGTTTTGAGAATTTTACCATTTCAATCATTTGAAAACCACCTTTTTCGCAATTTTTGGGCCTATGGGCCGAAAAGCCCAAAAATTGGTCCATTAAGCTACAAATTACATTTGTAGCCCTTTAAACTGTATTTTATTCATACAAATATACATTTTTCAGTTTTGACTCTTTTGGACCTTAAGAAAACCGTGAATGACAATCTTTCCCCAAACTTTTGCTTATTTGACAAAAATAACCCAATAATGAGTCTTATGTTGTAACTTGTTTATTTTAACCCTTATATGGTAGATTTTGTTTACTTGTTATGTGTAATACATCCTAGATCACATGTTTTTCCTCTTGAACTACAGATCTCGAAATCCCTTTCATTTTTGGCACATAAATACCATATAAACACAAGAAAATCACACATAGCACACAAACACAAATAGATCTACACATTTTTACTTGTATTCCCCCCCCCCCCCCCCCCCCCCATAAAACATGTGAAACCGAAAATAGAGGGGTATGAACTCACCTTGAGGTTTGGATTCGGTTTTGATGAAGATTTAAGAGAAGATTTCGGCCCTAGCAACTTCTTGAGGAAGTTTTCGAACTTAGATGGTTCTAAGGAGTAGATCATGAAAATTATGTGAGTTAGGAAGAAGTTTTGATGAAGTAAAGAGACCAGGTTATGGATCTAAACAATAACTTACCAATGATTATGATTATTGTGGAATAACCTTCTTAAAAAGCCCCTAACTCTCGAAAATTTTGAAGGAGAAGTGAAGAAGTTGTTGTGAGTTCTTGAGAGAAGCTTAAGTGGATTTTGTGTGTGGGTTTTTCCCTTTGGCCGAGAATTAAGAAGAAGAAAGGGGAAGAGAGAGAGGTGAGGGGATGGTTCATGGAGGCATGTGAGGTTTTGAATGGAGATCCATAATGTAATAAGGAGGTGGCTAACCCTCCTTATCTCTTTGATTTAAATTTTTTTTGTTTTGCACTTGGGCCGAGAATTAGAGAAGAAAGAAGAGAATTTGGGCCTTTTGTGCTTAAGTCCATATTATGGGCCCATTTTGATGATTTTCGGCCCAGTAGGTCTTTGGACATGGTTCACGACCCAATATAAATCAAAGTATGAGTTTTATGGCCCATTAGGGCTAGTTAGATTTGTTATGGCCCAATAAGGCCCATTAGAGATAAACTAGTCCATTCTAGGCTCATGAGGCCCAAAATGCTAAGTTTCATGCAAATGGGTCCAATTATGGTCCATTTAAGAGTTCTAAGCCCAAAATAGTCAAATTGGAAGCTAATTGATCCATTAGGCCCAATAAGAGAATCCTAGTCCAAAATGGACTTAAACCGGGATTTTTAGCGTTTCCAACTTTTGTTGACTATTTGAAAGTTTTTATAGGGTATTTGATGGAATTTTGTTTTCATTGAATAAACACCATACAGGTTTTACCTACAATGTCATTCTTTGTTAAGTGTTTACAATGTATTAGAATTACTAGTTGCGACATCATCCCCCCGTTAGAGGGAATTTCGTCACGAAATTTCTTTCTGAAGTTAGATTCAAGGATGCGAGAATAAGTGAGGGTATTTCTGCTTCATCTAATCTTTGCGTTCCCCTGAGAATTCTAGTCCACGCTTCGCGTTCCACCGAACTTTCACAATCGGAATGCGACTTTGCTTAGTACGCTTCACCTCGCTATCCATGATTTCGACTGGTTCTTCGACGATTAGGAGATTTTCGTTGACTTTGATTTCTTCAAGTGAAATGACGAGGGTTTCGTCGGATAAACACCTTTTCAAATTGGAAACATGGAACACGGGGTGTACACTGCTGAGCTCGGCAGGTAGCTGCAGTTTATAAGCCACTGGACCGATTTGGGCAAGAATCTCGAAGGGTCCAATGTATCGTGGATTTAGTTTTCCCCATTTCCCAAAACGAATCACCCCTTTCCAGGGAGAGACTTTTAACAACACCCGATCCCCAACTTGAAATTCCAAGGGCTTTCAATGTTTATCAGCGTAGCTCTTCTGTCGGTCTCGTGATGCTTGTAGTTGAGCTCTGATTTGAATTATTTTCTTCGTTGTTTCGCGTATGATCTCCGGTCCCATTAATGCGTTGCTTGATGTCTGTCTTCCTGCTAGTTGAGTATCACCTACCTCAGCCCAACACAACGTTGATCTGCATTTACGCCCGTATAGTGCTTCAAAAGGAGCAGCTTTGATGCTTGAGCGATAACTATTTTTGTATGAGAACTCGATCAAAGGCAACTGGGTATCACAGGAATTTCCAAAGTCTATCACACATGCGCAAAGCATGTCTTCAAGGGTTTGAATGGTTCGCTCACTTTAACTATCCGTTTGTGGATGATAAGCAGTGTTCATGTCTAAATATGTTCCCATAGCCTTTTGAAGTGATTTCCAAAAACACGAAGTGAATCTACTATCTCGGTCGGAGATGATAGATACTGGCACTCCATGAAGTCTCACCACTTTTTTGATGTATATCATGGTCAACCTCTCCATCTTGTAGGATTGTTTTATTGGCAGGAAATGGGCGGATTTCGTCAATCTGTCGACTATTACCTATTTGGTATCCAATCCATCTGTTGACTTGGGTAATTTGGTCACAAAGTCCATAGTAATCCTTCCCCATTTCCACTCGGGAATTATTGGTTATTGTAGTAATCCCGAGGGCTTCTGATATTCCAACTTCACTTTGGTGCAAGTAAGGCATTTGCTAACATAGGTGGCAATCTCTGCCTTCATGTTGGGCCACCAATAATGTTGCTTGATATCCAAGTACATTTTATCAGAACCTATATGGATGGAGTATCGTGTATTGTGGGCTTCATTCATGACTATTTCTCTAAATCCTCCAAGCTTAGGGATCCAAATGCGGCTCATGAAGTAATAGGCTCCATCCTCCTTAACTTCGAAATTATTTTCCATTCCACGTAACGCTTCGCTTGTTTTGTTTCCTATCTTCAGAACATCAAACGGGGTTGTTTTGATTTTCATGGTCAGGTGGGATTGAACGGTTATGGAGAGAGTTTTCACACGATGATTTGAGTATTCTTTCCTACTCAAGGCATCAGCTACCACATTAGCCTTTCTCGGGTGGTACTTGATTTCTCACTCATAACCGTTTAGCAGTTCAACCCATCTTCGTTGCCTCATTTTCAACTCTTTTTGATTTAAAATGTGTTGGAGACTCCTGTGGTCAGTGAAAATGGTGCACTTTGTACCATAAAGGTAGTGCCTCCAAATCTTCAAGGCAAAGACCACAGCTTCCATTTCGAGATCATGGGTGGTATAATTCACCTCATGTGTCTTTAGTTGTCGGGACGCATAAGCTATCACCTTCCCATGCTGCATAAGTACACAACCTAAACCCTGATTCGATGCATCGCAGTAAACTACGAAGTCCTCTGTTCCCTCTGGTAGCGATAGTACCGGTGCGCTGCAAAGTGCTTGCTTCACAGTTCGGAATGCAACTTCTTGCTTATTTGTCCATTCAAAGGGTACGCCCTTTTGTGTAAGCATGGTAAGTGGCTTGGCTGTTTTAGAGAAGTTCTGGATGAACCTCCTGTAATAGCCTGTGAGACCTAAAAATTGACAAATTTATGTGGGTGTCGTTGGGATCGCCCATCCTTCAATGGCTTTGACTTTAGAAGGATCCACATGTATCCCTTCTTGACTAACGACATGACCTAATAAGTTCACACTACGGAGCCAGAACTCACACTTAGAGAGTTTTGCATATAGCCTTTCAGTTCGTAGGGTTTCCAGGATTTTCCAGAGATGTTGGCCATGATCCTCTTCGTTTCAAGAATAGACTAGAATGTCGTCAATGAAAATGATGACAAAGTTGTTGAGGAATGGTCGGCAGATTTGATTCATTAGGTCCATGAATGCGGCAGGGGCATTCATTAGACCGAAGGGCATTACGACAAATTCATAATGTCCATAACGAGTTCGGAAAGCGGTTTTGGGGATATCCTCTTCCCGGACCTTGAGTTGGTGGTATCCGGATCGCAGATCTATCTTAGAGAAGTAGCTTGCGCCTTGGAGTTGGTCAAATAGATCATCAATTCGTGGAAGTGGATAGCGATTTTTGATGGTGAGCTTATTTAGTTCCCTGTAGTCAATACACATCCTAAAGGAACCGTCTTTCTTCTTGACATAGAGAACCAGAGCTCCCCAAGGTGAAAAGTTGGGTGGGATAAATCCTTTGTTCAAAAGCTCACTGAGTTGGCTGGACAACTCTTGCATCTCCGCAAGAGCCAATCTATAAGGCGATTTGGCGATGTGTGTAGCTCTTGGCATGAGATCGATTCGGAACTCGACTTGTCTTTCTGGGGGTATCCCCGGAAGATCTTAAGGAAAAACATCAAGGAACTTGCAAGCCACTAGGATGTCTCGAATATTGACATCTCCCTTGGACTTATCCACTATATGAGCTAGAAACGTCAAATCCTTCTTTCGTAGACTCTTATGTGCCTTAATGCATGAGATAAGACGAAGGTTCGTGCTAGGTTTGTCTCCGTATATAATTAGGGTTTCGCGATTTGGAAGGTGAAGGCGAACGGCCTTCTCATGACACATAATTTCAGTATGGTGGGGACTTAACCAGTCCATGCCGATAATCACATCGAAACTCCTAATGTAAATAGGCATTAGGTTTACTTGAAAGGCATGCTAGTTCAAGGTTAGGGTACATCCGATGTAGATTTCCCCAGTGGATTCTGTTTTCTTATTAGCTATTTCCACCGTAAAGGTCTCATTAAGCTTTTGGGGTTGTTGTTTTAACAAGTGCTTAAATCTATTACTCACAAAGCTTCGTTTTGCTCCGGTATCAAATAAGATGCATGCATAAGTGTGGTTTAGGAGGAACGTACCGGTGACAACATTGGGATCCTGAATCGCTTCTCCCTGACCCACGTTCAGCACTTTTCATGTTTCTCCATTCCCAGGGTTGTTGCTGTTGGGGCAGTTTCGACGGAAGTGCCTAGTCTTTCCACATCCATAGCAAGTGTGGCTTGGTCCCGCATTATTACCGCTATTGTTGGTGTTGTTGTTGTTACGGTTGTTGTTGTTGTTGTTGTTTTTGTTGTTGTTTCCTT
Source organism: Lactuca saligna (assembly GCF_052625555.1). Lineage (NCBI taxonomy): Eukaryota > Viridiplantae > Streptophyta > Magnoliopsida > Asterales > Asteraceae > Lactuca > Lactuca saligna. The sequence goes on along the minus strand of NC_136424.1, from coordinate 94,929,800 downwards.
GCTTCTGGTTCTGGGAAGGATAGGTCCTGCAATATTTTTCCGTGTGACCTTTTCGATTGCAACTAGTACAATGCATCTACCTGCATTCGCCATAGTGATGTAGATTGCACTTGTTGCACTTTGGGAGATTCCCGGAATACTGCCTAGGGGCACTTGGAGGAGCTGAGACTGGAGCATGTGGTGTGGAGGAAACTTGGGTGGTTGCAACATTGACTGTCACTGTTTGTTGTTTCTTTGACGACTCTGAGCCTTGTCGCCCCTTTCTGTTGTTATTATTTCCTTTCTTGTTGTCACTCTCCTTCTTGCCTTCAATTTCCCCTGGTTTCTCGCCTCTCTTGTTGTTGTGGTCGTACAGTTTCTTGGCCAACCTCTTGGCACTGTCAAATGTTTCAGGATTTGCAGCTATCACATTTCCTTGAATTGGGGAGGTTAATTCCTAGATGAATTGTTCGATTTTCTTTCCCTCTGAAGTAATCATGCCAGGGCACAACAGTGATAGTTCGCTAAAACTCAATATGTATGCATCAATGTCGGAGTTTCGGATAGTAAGGTTCAACAACTCTTGCTCAATCTTCTGAATTTCGCCTCGCGGGCAGTACTCGACCATCAACATTTCTTTCAACTCCGCCCACGACATAGATTTGGCTACAGGGAGAGGCATGGCTTCCACATGTCCGTTCCACCAGGTGAGAGCTTAATCAACGAACGTGCATGTGGCAAACTTCACCTTTATGGGAATTCGCATATCTCAAATACCGATTCCACTTTCTCTATCCATCTTTTTAGGGTTATCATTCCACCCGTGCCATAAAAGGTTCGTGGCTTGGCGTTGGTGAAATCTTTGTAAGAGCATGTCTTGGTAGGTCCTTGATTAATTCCATTGTTCGAACATCCATCCCCTTATCCATTGGCTCCACCATTATTCCCATTGTTGATCTGTGCCAGCGCCGCTGTGACTACCACAAATATAGCTTCTTGAAATGCCGCTGAGTTGATTTCTGGTGGGGTTGGCCCAGGGTTCCCATGAGCAAATATAGCTTCTTGATTAGAAGACGAAAATCCTAAGGAACAAGGTTGTGGAATTGGTGAAGGTGCAGTTGCTGCACCGAAAGGATTTTGAGTGGACATCGAAGCCCGATGATGAGATAAAGGGGCATTACCCAGGGTTATTTACGGCAACGGACTTCGAGGACGAATTCTAATTCAAGTGGGGGAGAATTGTAACACCTGATTCAAGGTATTATTCATTTTTGCCCTTTGGTGTATAAATACTTTGCAGATTTAGTTCCTAGGGGGCGTGGTTGCCAACTTTGGAAAAAAGGGATTACGTTGTGCGTACTTCTCAAATGCTCGGTGTACCTACTAAGGGGACAAACCCTAAATTTTAAGGTTTAGACCCTATTTAATCAACATTATTACCCATGATCTTCTCATTTCCTAACCTACATTACCCTTTTAGCCCCATTTCGAAACCCTGGCCCTCTAGAGAAGATTCGACCCTCTTTGTGTGTGTTGGTGAGCTTTAAGGAAGAAGATTGTTAACCAATGATCTTTGATCAAAGGAGAGCATGTATATCCAAATTCTACTCATCATTTCTAGCTTCATTGAGGTATAAAGCTTGGAATTTGCTTAGTGTATGCTTAGATCTAGTCTTTATTGAGTTTTGGTCATTTTGTTCCCATGAATGATATCTAGTGGGAATTCTTCTACTCCAGAAGTTAGGAGTTTCTTATCTTGATGTTTCTAAGGTCCCTAGTCCATAAAGTTAGCATCTTGATGGTTGTTGATCAACCATCCATGTGTTTGTGTCTATTTGGTGAAAGTAGAATGCTAAATCTAGGGTTTGGGTTCATTTGAGCCATGCAAAGGCTCCAAGTTAGTGACTTTATGGATTAAGACGTGCCACAAGACTTAGATCTAAAGTTTGGATGTCTGATTGTAAGCATTAAGTGCTTAATGGAAAAGTTCTTAAAGGGGTGAGTATGTTGGTTGTACACAAGCGTACACATTTGAGTTTGCGATTAGGCAAGCCACCTAAGATGTTGGGCGTACTCCTGATACGTGCAGTGTACTGGGCCTAGTCATGGGTTTTCACGATTTAGGCTACTTTGGACTATTGGGGTTTTGGGTCTTATTGGGCCATTAACCTTTAAGACTTTGGGCCCATATTGGGCTTTAGGGTAAGCTTTAGGAAATTGGGCAAATATTGGATTTTAGTGTCGTTTGGTTGGGCCTCGGATATTAGTCCAAGTGAGGAAAGGGTAAAACGATCTTTTACCCTGGGTATTGGACAAATGAACTAGATTCCCATATATGGTTTATGGCCCAATTATTAACTATGGTTTATTTGATTGGTTTGCATTGGGACTTTCCGGTTCAGCAACCCGATCATTTGTTTGACTGACAGCAGACTGAGGTGAGTTTGCTCACTATACTGTAGGACATTAGGATATGTTATGTGCTTGTAGTCTTTGTGACTTCTGCTATAAGTGTTATATATTTGTGTACCTCTTTGCTATATATATATATATATATATATATATATATATATATATATATATATATGTGTGTGTGGGTTGAAATAGACCCGATACAGCCTTATGTTGACATATGAGTTGAAATAGACTCGGGGGTAAAACAGACCCGGTATAGCCTTGGGCCGACACATGAGTTGAAAGAGACTTGGGTTGAAATAGACCCGACACAACATTGAGCTGACATATATGTATGGTATGCGGTATTTTGGGGAACTAACTAAACTTTGTTCTTACAGTTTCAGTTTATGTTTCAGGTACTTTCGGATCAAAAGGGAAGAGCTCGGGATGATTGCATCGCACAGACTCTGTGATTTCCGTCTTATTTGAATTTGATGTATTTGGGATGTTTGATTAACATACTCTGATTTTCCTTATGCTTTATAAGCATGTTTGAGTGATGGTTTTATTATTATAAAAATGGATTTTTTTTTTATAAATTTTGGATGTTACACCTCTTCACCAATGACTGCATCTTCTCCATCCTCCTTCCTCCATCTTCACGATCAACCTACATCTTCTTCCTCCTCCCTATCCACCAGCCACCTATGTCATCAGATTGCCTATTATGACCTAACGATTTCACAGTTAGTATGTGTTAAATTGGAGAGATCAATCAATGCTTCAACCATTATCGATCATCAAGATGAAAGTCGGATCAGTCATGGCTGACCAGCAAGATCAAAATATGCTTAACCATGCTTGCCACCCTACGCCTCTGTAAACTGTTGTTTGTATACGGAATTTAAAAGTCGATTGGAGCAAGTAGATACATAATATTTCACAATAAGCTCCCAACATCATTTGCAATAGGTTTTAGATCGGAATCGCCATTCGATTTAGAGAGAGAAAGCGTGTGAGAAAGTGAAACTCTCTATCTTACAGGTTGTATAGTAGATAGAAAGTCATGGCGGAGACAAACGGAGGGTCACCAACACCACCACCACAACAACCACGACGAGTTCCAATAATGATTTCGCTTCCCCCATAAAATTCGTTCGAAACCCTATTCATTGGTGGACCTGGACCAGGGTTCAACTTTGAACCAATGACCGTTATCTCAAATTTCTTTTCCGATCATAATTAATCACCATTGTTTTTTTACAACATTCATGGTCTGAGATTTGAAGGTGTATGAGTTTTTTTTATCATCTATTTGGGTTTTACTTTATCGAGTTTTTCACCTAGGTTTTAAAGGTTTCTTTTCTCAGATCCCCAATAAGCAAAACGATTTTACCCTTTCGATTCATAAAGTGTGTATGTGTGTGTGTTGTATGTATGCTTTTGAGTTGCAAGTCCATTATGTTTGGTTGTTCTAAAGTTTCAATGTGCATATCTATATATGAAGTGTATATGTGGTTTTATTACAAAGGAAGAATATGAATATGCGATGAATAAGGTGACTGCTGAGAGACAAAGAGAGAGGGGAGGGGATTACATGTGGGGTGTTGGAGGATTTTTTTTTTTCTTTATAATTAATGAAATACTAAAATGAATAAAAAATGTAACAAAGAAATAATATAGGTAAAATAGTCCTTTCAATTTATTAGGAACCAATAATTGGATTTGAATAATTAGATTTGAATCTTCCATTCTTATAGAAAATAATTGGATTTGAATTTTCCATTCAAATTGAAACTTAATGGATTTTATTCATCGTTTTTTTGAATACCACATGGATCAAATTTATAGCTTTGTCTTTTTTGTTTTTAAACAACAAATTTAACTCGATCCTAAACTACTTATGAATTTATCTATGTTTCGGACAAGACTTAAAGTATCGAGCTAAAAGAAAAATGACACCTTTTAATTTAATTTGTTAAGTAACTAATTAGAATTGTGAGTTGAATAAAGTTATAAATACATGCTTAATAACAATTAAATATCAGCCAATTATATCCGTCCACATCATCTTACATCTAAGAATGGAAGTCCAAGAGTCACTGTCAAAACCGATTTTTCACCATCCGATCAAACCCTTGATCAAACGGTTCTCAAAATCCATGGATTGTGTGATTTTTATGCTTTCTTTTAAAAGAAGAAAAAAAATGTAAAATGACCAAATGAACCCCCACCCTTCTCTTAAAGCATCGTTCGCTTGCACAAAAAATGAGAATTGTTTCAAGCATCTCTCTTTCTCTCTCTCATGGGAAGCGGTGGCCATTATAGTTTTTACGGTGGCGATCAAGGTGGTGGCTTACCGAATTACCAAATGTTTCCTCTACATTCTCCTTCAATCTATACCCCGATTTCTCAATTGCCACCCCCACATAGTTTTCTTTTGGATCAAAGTTATCAAAATTCTGTCACTTACGACACCTTTTTCCCATCAACTGCATTTGATCACATTTCTTCTTCTAGTGGAGGGATCGATCACTTGATCAACAAAGAATTAGCTGCAGGAGTTTCAATTGCACCATCGTTTCCTATGGATCAAAGCGCAGGTGTTAATAGCATGTTTTTTGACACTAATTGGGTGCAACCGAGCAACTATCGCATGGATCCATACACAGACTTCTACAAAGAAGTAATCAGTCCTCCTAACAAGATCTCAAATGGTGGTGCTAACACCCGCTCTAAGAAAATATTTCACAGGGAACCATGGAGAAAGGAAGAGGACAGGTGAAACCAACGTTCTTTAATTCTTCATTATATATGATGATCGGTTTATTCATGTATGAATTAATGTTTTTCCTTTTTGTGGTTTTATGAAGAAAACTGCATGAACTGGTTGGTAGATACGGGGTGAGAGATTGGTCTGGCATCTCAGACGGCATGGAAGGTAGAGCTGGGAAACAATGTCGTGAGAGATGGAGGAATTATCTACGTCCTGATATTAAGGTCGATCTTTTAATTACTTGTTAACTATTTAATTAAGCCCTTAATTAATTACTTCAATTTCTTCTAGCTAGCTAGCTACTTGAGTTCTTCATATCAACAGTGTGTTTCGATCTATCTAAAATCGATGACATTTAATCGATCGATCATTTATTTCCTAAATGTTTCTAAATCCTTTTAAATATGCTTCTATACATCTATATATCAATTATAATAATATTTTTTCCTTTTTTAATTGTACACATTATTTTCTTAAAAAAGCTACGGATTGTTGAATTTTTTGTTTTGGAATTATAAATTTAAAATCGGACCTCACATTCTATACCTGATGAATTCATTTCCTTGTTAGCTTTACTGAATTTCACCCGGATTGATTATTTATGGTTATAGATATGAATTATCATATATATAATGATTACGAATTATTTGTTAATTATATCTGAATTTTCCAGAACTTATAATTAGAAAATTCGAACAGGGTTTTATTTTTCTTGCAGGTGTTTTTGCGGTGACCCCGTACTTATATTTTTCCGTGTAACTTTTTTATTTTTCGCTTCAACATTTATTAAATTAACATATTAATTATTAACACAACAACATGATTTTTTTGTTGACACCGACTTAGGCGGTGGATATTCGTGTGTTTTCAGCAACGTTTTCCAAACAAAAGATCATAATTTGTTTCAAAAGTGTTTCAATCTTACAAGTAGTCGCACAAATTTCATTCTCTCTCCTTTTTTTTTTTTTTTTTTTGGATTGTTCCTCTCCATTTTCAAGATTTTAGATTGCATAGAAAATGTCATGTTTTTCCTTGGTTTGTGCTTTCAGACAGATGAATGGAGTAACGATGAAGAGATAATTCTTGTTAAAGCTCACAAGAAAATTGGTAATAAGTGGGCTGAAATTGCAAAACTCCTTCCTGGGAGGACAGAAAATGGAATTAAGAATCATTGGAACTCAACTAGAAGGAAGAAAACTTGTAGTCATTTCAGGAGCAAGAAAAAAGAATCTGAAAATAGAAAACGGAAATCTACAGTTCTACTCGACTATATTAGAAGCATCGATTCCACCTCCACCAGTAAAAACACTACAAACCCCACCACTTCCACCACCGTTGTTTCATCACATGCACCACCAAATCCCTACGTAAGCGACTCTCCATCTATCGACCTCACTATACCTACTGATGAGGAGATAGCTTTCCTCCAAAGCCTTTTTGGAAATAGCACCACTTTTGCGCAATCTGAAACCATCACCTCCAATGAGTCATTGACTCAACATCTACAGCCAGAATCACACCCAATTAATATGACCAGTCCCCTTTTAGGGTTTAATGGAGATTCTGAATTTGGGTGTTTATCTCCGTTGTTTCCTGTTAATGAAAGCTCCAATGTTTACCAGAACAACAACTCTCAAACTGATATCCAATATCTTGATGATTACCTCTTATTACTCGGTGAAACTACTGTCTTCTCCGACTATAATGACGCTGTCAACGGCTTTGGAGACATGGACATGGATATGGACGTAGAATTCAATGCTCAAGGTGGTGGTTTCTTTAGCCACTAAGTTTGCAGTGTCAAGCTTAATGGTTCTTTGTGGATGAGTCATATTTCGTGTTCATAGAGTACTTTTTCCGAAATTTCTACTTTAAATCCCTTCCTTTTCCCCCCTTCTCGCGTAAGAATAATATACAAGTAACTGTTAGTTTGGTGTTGTTTATATGTTGTTAAGTTCGGGAATAAATAGTGTTGCGTAAGTGTGAGGGGGAAGCTTGTTATGGTCTAGCAACTATCTTGTGTCTTGTATATATATAATGTGTGAAGTGTGAACTCCTTAGTATATATATAATGTGTGAACTCCTTAGTTTGTGGTTTAAAGAGTCTTAAATTAGTATGTTTATGCTTATTTATGGTTTACAATCATTTTCTTTTGAAATTATGTTAAGTAGTTGCATGACTGCTCTCTTTTTTAATAAATCATTCCAATTAAAACATATAGTTTCATGACAACTTATTACATTTTTCTTTGTAATATCTTATAAAACTTTGTTCCATCTGTGTGTTCCTTTCATTCCCGGCCGGATTTGGTATTTGTTTCAAGGGAAATAGAAAGTAGCATGCATGCGACAGTGGTTCATATGTGAATAAATAATGGGTTAACACTTAGATGAGCAAGATTAATGACTACCCTTCCATCTGCACATATAATGGTAATCCAGCTATGCTTGTAACATGTCAATTAAAAGCTTAGATACTTATCGAATTCCTTTTTTCACTGTGGAATCTTGAACAGTTTGGCAAAATATGGTAATAGTCAAGAATTTGTATAAAAGGTTGGATGTGAAATGATGAATTAATATTCAAGAAATCATTCTGCATAGAACTAAATAAATATAAGCTTGCAATTCAAAAAATATACCGAATTTTCATGTCCAAATTTCTTTACATTTACATACTTGGAAGATTAAAGAATTTATCTATATATATATATATATATATATATATATATATATATATATATATATATATATATATATATATATATATATATATATATATATATATATATATATATATATATATATATATATATATATATATATATATACACACACGAGTGTAGATATGTCTTAATCCGGTGTTGTTATCCAAACCCGATTTTAAGATCAAAAACCATTTTTTATAGTTAAAACCACAACCATATGGGTTAATCCAATTTGATATGACTTCATATATAATGATTACATATGCATAATATATAAAACTAAAATTATATAATGAATGAAATAATTGTTAGAAACTTTATATATTATGACTTCATAATATATGAATGAAATAATTGTTAGAAACTAAAATTATATAATTATAAACATTGAAGTAAAATTAATTAGTTTTAACAGAAAAGTAAAAGTAATATTATTTAGAATAGTGTCAACTAATACAAAAGAGAGTTTAGTGAGTTAGATCTGACAAACATGACACGATATGAAAAATCGACACGAACCCGACACAAAATTAGCGGGTTAGGGTCAGAGATTTCGACACGTTTATGTAAACGGGTTGACACGATATAACACGATAATTAAACGGGTAGGATTAGGGTTAAAACTTTCAACTAGAATATGATTCAAAGATGACCTGTTTAATTATATATTATTTATAATAAATTTCATATTTTTATAAACATATTATATGTTATAGACTTATAGTGGGCCAAACTCAAGAATTAGAAATAATATTCGAAATTTTAAAGTTACTTGATTTTAGTCATTCTCACCACCTATTCCTTTTGCTCCCAGACTTTAACTCTTTTCATTTTTTTTTCTTCTAAACTTACTATAAATTTTATCATTCCATCTCATAACTTCAGTGTTTCACTTTTTGCTTTTTGCCTCCACAACTCCTACTTTCCAACATTTAAAATATTTCAACATGACATAACACAACATATTTACAAGGTCTAAATTTTAACCCGAAACCCAACACGAAATCGTAATGAAAATAAACGGGTTGACACAGCACAACACTATAATTAATCGGGTCGGGTTAGGATCAAGCCCTTTCAACTCTAATGTCTTGATACAACGCGAACCTGACACAATACTACACGTTTGTCAGGTCTAAGCTAAGCTATCATTAATAAACACGATTATTAAAGTTTTTAAATATTTTTTATTTGACTTTACAAATAGTGGTTTTGACATTTTAAATTGTATTGACTATGGCTATAGATAGAATCCCCGGTCGTAATCTCGACCATTTTTGCAATGTTGCATTCGTAAGATGAAGGGTAAAACATCATATTAACCCTATGACACACAAAAAAATAATAAATTTGCAACATCCAAATTCAACATTAATCAAATGTCATGCACGAACTAAGTAATTTTAAAATTACTCTCAAGGTTAAAAACCAGTATTCGACCGAGATGGTTTCGATAATGTTGAAGTGTGCATCTCCATAATCTTCAAAAGCAGTTCATATATGTAGCATGGAGAACCGTACGTTGTAACAATTTCATATGGTTATACATGTGAAACAACCTTATGAAAGAGTTCCCTAGATAAAATAAAAGATGAGGAAGACGAGACTTGCTAAAAAGAATCATCTTTCCATGAGGTGGTGAACTTGCTTCATCAAGATGCATGTTGTTTACTTTTGTTGTGTCCAAATCAATAAAATTGGATATATATATATTCAGGAGCTAAGCTTTTACATGAATGGTTACAAACCTATAGGTATATATGCATTGATATAGATTTGGATGTACCAAACCACACAAAAAAAATAATAAAATAAAAAAATAAAAATAAAAAATTAAAAAATAACCTAATTATTAAAAAATAAAAAATAATTTAAATAAAAAAAATCAAGTTTGAAAGAAGGTATCTCATTTATGCTGAAGCAAATTTGCAATCTCTTAAATAGAAAAATTCATATAGGAAATCTCAACTCCAAAAAAAAAATAAAAATAAAAAATAAAAATAAAAATAAAGTAAACTTTAATATGTATTGTAGAGATTATTGAAAAAAAAAATTATGAATCATTATGTTGTTTTTATTTTATATTGTGATGTCAAGTGAGCATACATTAAGTGCCATGTCATTTTAGGTTAATTATCAACACTTCATCTTATAAGTTAAATTATGTATATATTTAAATATTCGTATATGAATTAATCATGGGTTAACACTTAAGAAGAGCAAGATTAATAACTACCCTTACATCCCCATATTGTTAACCTATCTTGAGGAAATCATTTTTCATGGAACTAAATAAATTCAAGCTTGCACTAGTTCACAAAATATGATGAATTTTCATGTCTAAATTTCTTTATGTATTTGGAATATATATATATATATATATATATATATATATATATATATATATATATATATATATATATGTGTGTGTGTGTGTGTGTGTGTGAGTGTGTGTGTGTGATCTTAGATTTTCATGATGAATGTGTTAAAGAAAAACATGTTTTAGCGAACTCATAACCTCGACCATTTTTTTAGTATTGCTTTTGTATTATGAATGATACATAAAACATCATATTAACCCTACAACACGCAAGAGTAGATCAAGTCTTCAACATTAAATGTCACACGATCATGTAATGGATATGTGTCATTTGTTGAATGTCATAAATCATTGAGTCTATACTCCTTCAACCTAATATATATGTTGGATTACGAGTAAGTGTAGCATCATGTCTTGATGTAGTCAAATGATGTTCCGAGTAAGGTAGTTATAAAAGCTATTATCAGATGTGATGTGAAATTTACTATGGACGCGTGTAATTAGGGTAAGATTTGTTCATCTAGTTATTGGAGTGTGATATTGTTCAGGACCCTTCGTAATCGAATAGATATAAGTGTATAGTCGTGCAAATATCGTACTTACATGATAGTTATTTAAATTTTTATTATCTTATTCAACTTCATGTATCGAGAAATCAATACAAAACTCTTATAAGAATGATTCAATCTATTCCTCACATATAACGATATTAGAACACAGAGATGAGACGACAACGTATTTGACATTAATTAGTTAACGCAAGTTTTGTATAGATAAACATTCATGTATATTTAGGGGTGGTTATATGTTGTTAGAATGCTTTTTCTCAATAGTTGATTTTTTTGTTCCTTGCATAAGTAGGAGTCTGATAGATGTAGTATACAAGATACAAACAATTTGTTATATTGTTAATTATATTTGACCTAGGATCGTCACACACATAGATCATTAAAACATATGAAAATAAGTAATATTTATAAATGATAAATTTATTATTTACCAATTAGAGAAATAATAAATAATGTTTATTATTATTATTTTTAATTAAATGAAAATAAATATAAGAGCTTATTTGTTTAATTAAATGAAGTAGTTTATTTAGTAGTCAATTAGTTAACTAAGATTAATTAATTAAGCATGTTTGGATGATTTGAATGGGTTAGATTAAAAGGCTTTCTTAAAGACTATTTAAGGGCATCGAGAGTGCCCTTAATTAAATCTAGAGCTCAATAAATTGTCATATCAATTATTTATATTCCATACAACTATATTATAAAAGTTAATTTATAGTATATATTTAAGAATTAAAAATTTTATTTTTTCTATTGAAGAATTCAATGATTATTGGAGAGTTTAATGATATTGAACTCAAAATCCACTAAATTTAAAAGTAATATCTCACTATGATAGAGTTTAATTATGCCGTTGAATGTCAAATAGACTTGACACCTCATTCAACTATCTAGTTGAACTCACAATTGTGGGTCCTCTAATAATAGAAACATATAAAAAAAGAAATTTAGGGATTATACCAACTTCGTTTAGAAACTAGTTGTGAGACTCGTATGTTATACGGGTTGGATAAATATGAAGGTTTAAATAAAAATTTATTTAAATTTGAAATTTAAAATTTAAAACTTGAATTTAAAAGGAAACATATTAAATAATATATGAGTTGTAATATTGTAATTTAATTGTTATTTTCAATTAAGGTAATTATTAATTAAGGTGTAAATATGATGTGTTAATTAAGAAAGATAAAAAAAAATGAGAAAATGACAAATGGAAAAAACATTTATTCAACAATACCACAAAATGATAAATGTCAAAACTCATGAGAGATTGACATATAGCAAAAAAAAACTTCCATTTATTAAGGAGGATGATAAATTTATTATTGACTATGGGTGTAGATAGAATCCTCCGTCGTAATCTCAACCATTTTTGCAATGTTGCATTCCTAAGATGAAGGGTAAAACATCATATTAACCCTACAACACACAAAAAAAATAATAAATTTGCAACGTCCAAATTCAACATTAATCAAACGTCATGCACGAACTAAGTAATTTTAAAATTACTCTCAAGGTTAAAAACCAGTATTCGACCGAGATGGTTTCGATAATGTTGAAGCGTGCATCTCCATAATCTTCAAAAGCAGTTCATATATGTAGCATGGAGAACCGTACGTTGTAACAATTTCATATTGTTATACATGTGAAACAACCTTATAAAAGAGTTCTCTAGGAAAAATAAAAGATGAGGTAGACGAGACTTGCTAAAAAGAATCATCTTTCCATGAGGTGGTGAACTTGCTTCATGAAGATGCATGTTGTTTACTTTTGTTGTGTCCAAATCAATAAAATTGGATATATATATTCAGGAGCTAATCTTTTACATGAATGGTTACAAACCTATAGGTATATATGCATTGATATAGATTTGGATGTACCAAACCACAAAAAAAATAATAATAATAAAGAAATAAAAAAAATTAAAAAATAACCTAATTATTAGAAAAAAAATTAAATAAAAAAAAATCAAGTTTGAAAGAAGGTATCTCATTTATGCTCAAGCATATTTGCAATCTCTTAAATAGAAAAATTCAGATAGGAAATCTCAACTCCAAAAAAAATAAAAATAAAAAATAAAAATAAAAATAAAGTAAACTTTAATATGTATTGTAGAGATTATTGAAAAAAAAATTATGAATCATTATGATGTTTTTATTTTATATTGTGATGTCAAGTGAGCATACATTAAGTGCCATGTCATTTTAGGTTAATTATCAACACTTCATCTTATAAGTTAAATTATGTATATATTTAAATATTCGTATGTGAATTAATCATGGGTTAACACTTAAAAAGAGCAAGATTAATAACTACCCTTACATCCGCATATTGTTAACCTATATTGAGGAAATCATTTTTCATGGAACTAAATAAATTCAAGCTTGCACGAGTTCAAAAAATATGATGAATTTTCATGTCTAAATTTCTTTATGTATTTGGAATATATATATATATATATATATATATATATATATATATATATATATATATATATATATATATGTATATATATATATGTGTGTGTGTGTGAGTGTGTGTGTGTGTGATCTTAGATTTTCATGATGAATGTGTTAAAGAAAAACATGTTTTAGCAAACTCGTAACCTCGACCATTTTTTCAGTATTGCTTTTGTATTATGAATGATACATAAAACATCATATTAACCCTACAACACGCAAGAGTAGATCAAGTCTGCAACATTAAATGTCACACGATCATGTAATGGATATGTGTCATTTGTTGAATGTCATAAATCATTGAGTCTATACTCCTTCAACCTAATATATATGTTGGATTACGAGTAAGTGTAGCATCATGTCTTGATGTAGTCAAATGATGTTCAGAGTAAGGTAGTTATAAAAGCTATTATCAGATGTGATGTGAAATTTACTATGGACACGTGTAATTAGGGTAAGATTTGTTCATCTAGTTATTGGAGTGTGATATTGTTCAGGACCCTTCGTAATCGAATTGATATAAGTGTATAGTCGCGCCAATATGGTATTTACATGATAGTTATTTAAGTTTTTATTATCTTATTCAACTTCATGGATCGAGAAATCAATACAAAACTCTTATAAGAATGATTCAATCTATTCCTCACATTCAACGATATTAGAACACCTAGAGATGAGACGACAACGTATTTGACATTAAGTAGTTACGCAAGTTTTGTATGGATAAACATTCATGTATATTTAGGGGTGGTTATATGTTGCTAGAATGCTTTTTCTCAATAGTTGATTTTTTTTGTCCCTTACATAAGAAGGAGTCTAATAGATGTAGTATGCAAGATACAAACAATTTGTTATACTGTTAATTATATTTGACCTAGGATCCTCGCACACATAGATCATTAAAACTTAAGAAAATATGTAATATTTATAAATGATAAATTTATTATTTACCAATTAGAGAAATAATAAATAATGTTTTTTATTATTATTTTTAATTAAATGAAAATAAATATAAGAGCTTATTTGTTTAATTAAATGAACTAGTTTATTTAGTAGTCGATTAATTAACTAAGGGGGTGTTTGGATTAGATTTTTAGCTTATTGCTTATATCTTATTTGTGGTGGGAATAAGCAATAAGCATGGGGAGGAATGCTTATTAAAATTAGCTTATTTAGCCTAATAAGCTGGATTTTATCCAAACACCTTAATTAGCTTATTGTGGGAATAAGCAATAAACGCCTCTTTTTTTCCTATCCAAACACTCCCTAAGATTAATTAATTAAGCATGTTTGGATGATTTGAATGGGTTAGATTAAAAGGCTTTCTTAAAGACTATTTAAGGGCATCCACAGTGCCCTTAATTAAATCTAGATCTCAATAAATTGTCATATCAATTATTTATATTCCATACAACTATATTATAAAGGTTAATTTATAGTATATATTTAAGAATTAAAAATTTTATTTTTTCTATTGAAGAATTCAATGATTATTGGAGAGTTTAATGATATTGAACTCAAAATCCACTAAATTTAAAAGTAATATCTCACTATGATAGAGTTTAATTATGCCGTTGAATGTCAAATAGACTTGACACCTCATTCAACTATCTAGTTGAACTCACAATTGTGGGTCCTCTAATAATAGAAACATATAAAAAAAGAAATTTAGGGATTATACCAACTTCGTTTAGAAACTAGTTGTGAGACTCGTATGTTATACGGGTTGGATAAATATGAAGGTTTAAATAAAAATTTATTTAAATTTGAAATTTAAAATTTAAAACTTGAATTTAAAAGGAAACATATTAAATAATATATGAGTTGTAATATTGTAATTTAATTGTTATTTTCAATTAAGGTAATTATTAATTAAGGTGTAAATATGATGTGTTAATTAAGAAAGATAAAAAAAAATGAGAAAATGACAAATGGAAAAAACATTTATTCAACAATACCACAAAATGATAAATGTCAAAACTCATGAGAGATTGACATATAGCAAAAAAAAACTTCCATTTATTAAGGAGGATGATAAATTTATTATTGACTATGGGTGTAGATAGAATCCTCCGTCGTAATCTCAACCATTTTTGCAATGTTGCATTCCTAAGATGAAGGGTAAAACATCATATTAACCCTACAACACACAAAAAAAATAATAAATTTGCAACGTCCAAATTCAACATTAATCAAACGTCATGCACGAACTAAGTAATTTTAAAATTACTCTCAAGGTTAAAAACCAGTATTCGACCGAGATGGTTTCGATAATGTTGAAGCGTGCATCTCCATAATCTTCAAAAGCAGTTCATATATGTAGCATGGAGAACCGTACGTTGTAACAATTTCATATTGTTATACATGTGAAACAACCTTATAAAAGAGTTCTCTAGGAAAAATAAAAGATGAGGTAGACGAGACTTGCTAAAAAGAATCATCTTTCCATGAGGTGGTGAACTTGCTTCATGAAGATGCATGTTGTTTACTTTTGTTGTGTCCAAATCAATAAAATTGGATATATATATTCAGGAGCTAATCTTTTACATGAATGGTTACAAACCTATAGGTATATATGCATTGATATAGATTTGGATGTACCAAACCACAAAAAAAAAAAATAATAATAAAGAAATAAAAAAAATTAAAAAATAACCTAATTATTAGAAAAAAAATTAAATAAAAAAAAATCAAGTTTGAAAGAAGGTATCTCATTTATGCTCAAGCATATTTGCAATCTCTTAAATAGAAAAATTCAGATAGGAAATCTCAACTCCAAAAAAAATAAAAATAAAAAATAAAAATAAAAATAAAGTAAACTTTAATATGTATTGTAGAGATTATTGAAAAAAAAATTATGAATCATTATGATGTTTTTATTTTATATTGTGATGTCAAGTGAGCATACATTAAGTGCCATGTCATTTTAGGTTAATTATCAACACTTCATCTTATAAGTTAAATTATGTATATATTTAAATATTCGTATGTGAATTAATCATGGGTTAACACTTAAAAAGAGCAAGATTAATAACTACCCTTACATCCGCATATTGTTAACCTATATTGAGGAAATCATTTTTCATGGAACTAAATAAATTCAAGCTTGCACGAGTTCACAAAATATGATGAATTTTCATGTCTAAATTTCTTTATGTATTTGGAATATATATATATATATATATATATATATATATATATATATATATATATATATATATATATATATATATATATATATATGTGTGTGTGTGTGAGTGTGTGTGTGTGTGATCTTAGATTTTCATGATGAATGTGTTAAAGAAAAACATGTTTTAGCAAACTCGTAACCTCGACCATTTTTTCAGTATTGCTTTTGTATTATGAATGATACATAAAACATCATATTAACCCTACAACACGCAAGAGTAGATCAAGTCTGCAACATTAAATGTCACACGATCATGTAATGGATATGTGTCATTTGTTGAATGTCATAAATCATTGAGTCTATACTCCTTCAACCTAATATATATGTTGGATTACGAGTAAGTGTAGCATCATGTCTTGATGTAGTCAAATGATGTTCAGAGTAAGGTAGTTATAAAAGCTATTATCAGATGTGATGTGAAATTTACTATGGACACGTGTAATTAGGGTAAGATTTGTTCATCTAGTTATTGGAGTGTGATATTGTTCATGACCCTTCGTAATCGAATTGATATAAGTGTATAGTCGCGCCAATATGGTATTTACATGATAGTTATTTAAGTTTTTATTATCTTATTCAACTTCATGGATCGAGAAATCAATACAAAACTCTTATAAGAATGATTCAATCTATTCCTCACATTCAACGATATTAGAACACCTAGAGATGAGACGACAACGTATTTGACATTAAGTAGTTACGCAAGTTTTGTATGGATAAACATTCATGTATATTTAGGGGTGGTTATATGTTGCTAGAATGCTTTTTCTCAATAGTTGATTTTTTTTGTCCCTTACATAAGAAGGAGTCTAATAGATGTAGTATGCAAGATACAAACAATTTGTTATACTGTTAATTATATTTGACCTAGGATCCTCGCACACATAGATCATTAAAACTTAAGAAAATATGTAATATTTATAAATGATAAATTTATTATTTACCAATTAGAGAAATAATAAATAATGTTTTTTATTATTATTTTTAATTAAATGAAAATAAATATAAGAGCTTATTTGTTTAATTAAATGAACTAGTTTATTTAGTAGTCGATTAATTAACTAAGGGGGTGTTTGGATTAGATTTTTAGCTTATTGCTTATATCTTATTTGTGGTGGGAATAAGCAATAAGCATGGGGAGGAATGCTTATTAAAATTAGCTTATTTAGCCTAATAAGCTGGATTTTATCCAAACACCTTAATTAGCTTATTGTGGGAATAAGCAATAAACACCTCTTTTTTTCCTATCCAAACCCTCCCTAAGATTAATTAATTAAGCATGTTTGGATGATTTGAATGGGTTAGATTAAAAGGCTTTCTTAAAGACTATTTAAGGGCATCCACAGTGCCCTTAATTAAATCTAGATCTCAATAAATTGTCATATCAATTATTTATATTCCATACAACTATATTATAAAGGTTAAATTATAGTATATATTTAAGAATTAAAAATTTTATTTTTTCTATTGAAGAATTCAATGATTATTGGAGAGTTTAATGATATTGAACTCAAAATCCACTAAATTTAAAAGTAATATCTCACTATGATAGAGTTTAATTATGCCGTTGAATGTCAAATAGACTTGACACCTCATTCAACTATCTAGTTGAACTCACAATTGTAGGTCCTCTAATAATAGAAACATATAAAAAAAAAGTAATTTAGGGATTATACCAACTTCGTTTAGAAATGATAAAATTATTATTGACTATGGGTGTAGATAGAATCCTCCGTTGTAATCTCGACCATTTTTACAATGTTGCATTCGTAAGATGAAGGGTAAAACATCATATTAACCCTACAACACACAAAAAAAAATAATAAATTTGCAAAGTCCAAATTCAACATTAATCAACCGTCATGCACGAACTAAGTAATTTTAAAATTACTCTCAAGGTTAAAAACCAGTATTCGACCGAGATGGTTTCGATAATGTTGAAGCATGCATCTCCATAATCTTCAAAAGCAGTTCATATATGTAGCATGGAGAACCCTACGTTGTAACAATGTCATATTGTTACACATGTGAAACAACCTTATGGAAGAGTTCCCTAGGAAAAATAAAAGATGAGGTAGACGAGACTTGCTAAAAAGAATCATCTTTCCATGAGGTGGTGAACTTGCTTCATGAAGATGCATGTTGTTTACTTTTGTTGTGTCCAAATCAATAAAATTGGATATATATTTAGGAGCTAATCTTTTACATGAATGGTTACAAACCTATAGGTATATATGCATTGATATAGATTTGGATGTACCAAACCACACAAAAAAATAATAATAAAATAAAAAAAAAAAAATTAAAACATAACCTAATTATTAAAAAATAAAAAATAATTTAAATAAAAAAAATCAAGTTTGAAAGAAGGTATCTTATTTATGCTGAAGCAAATTTGCAATCTCTTAAATAGAAAAATTCATATAGGAAATCTCAACTCCAAAAAAAAAAATAAAAATAAAAAATAAAAATAAAAATAAAGTAAACTTTAATATGGATTGTAGAGATTATTGAAAAAAAATTTATGAATCATTATGTTGTTTTTATTTTATATTGTGATGTCAAGTGAGCATACATTAAGTGCCATGTCATTTTAGATTAATTATCAACACTTCATCTTATAAGTTAAATTATGTATATTTAAATATTCGTATGTGAATTAATCATGGGTTAACACTTAAAAAGAGCAAGATTAATAACTACCCTTACATCCGCATATTGTTAACCTATCTTGAGGAAATCATTTTTCATGGAACTAAATAAATTCAAGCTTGCACTAATTCTCAAAATATGATGAATTTGCATGTCTAAATTTCTTTATGTATTTGGAATATATATATATATATATATATATATATATATATATATATATATATATATATATATATATGTGTGTGTGTGTGTGTGAGTGTGTGTGTGTGTGTGTGTGTGTGATCTTAGATTTTCATGATGAATGTGTTAAAGAAAAACATGTTTTAGCGAACTTGTAACCTCGACCATTTTTTTAGTATTGCTTTTGTATTATGAATGATACATAAAACATCATATTAACCCTACAACACGCAAGAGTAGATCAAGTCTTCAACATTAAATGTCACACGATCATGTAATGGATATGTGTCATTTGTTGAATGTCATAAATCATTGAGTCTATACTCCTTCAACCTAATATATATGTTGGATTACGAGTAAGTGTAGCATCATGTCTTAATGTAGTCAAATGATGTTCAGAGTAAGGTAGTTATAAAAGCTATTATCAGATGTGATGTGAAATTTACTATGGATGCGTGTAATTAGGGTAAGATTTGTTCATCTAGTTATTGGAGTGTGATATTGTTCAGGACCCTTCGTAATCGAATTGATATAAGTGTATAGTCGTGCCAATATGGTATTTACATGATAGTTATTTAAATTTCTATTATCTTATTCAACTTCATGGATCGAGAAATCAATACAAAACTCTTATAAGAATGATTCAATCTATTCCTCACATTCAACGATATTAGAACACCTAGAGATGAGACGACAACGTATTTGACATTAAGTAGTTACGCAAGTTTTGTATGGATAAACATTCATGTATATTTAGGGGTGGTTATATGTTGCTAGAATGCTTTTTCTCAATAGTTGATTTTTTTGTCCCTTGCATAAGAAGGAGTCTAATAGATATAGTATGCAAGATACAAACAATTTGATATACTGTTAATTATATTTGACCTAGGATCCTCGCACACATAGATCATTAAAACATAAGAAAATAAGTAATATTTATAAATGATAAATTTCTTATTTACCAATTAGAGAAATAATAAATAATGTTGTTTATTATTATTTTTAATTAAATGAAAATAAATATAAGAGCTTATTTGTTTAATTAAATGAAGTAGTTTATTTAGTAGTCGATTAGTTAACTAAAATTAATTAATTAAGCATGTTTGGATGATTTGATCGAAGACTATTTAAGAGCATCCAAAATGCCCTTAACTAAATCTAGAGCTCAATAAATTGTCATATCAATTTTTTATATTCCATACAACTATATTATAAAAGTTAATTTATAGTATATATTTAAGAATTAAAAATTTTATTTTTTTTATTGAAGAATTCAATGATTATTGGAGAGTTCAATGATATTGAACTCCAAATCCACTAGATGTAAAAGTAACATCTCACTATGATAGAGTTTAATTATGCCGTTGAATGTCAAATAGACTTGACACCTCATTCAAGTATCCAATTGAAGTCACAATTGTGGATCGTCTAATAATGGAAACATATAAAAAAAAAGTTAGGGATTATACCAACTTCGTTTAGAAAAATAATAGTTGATCATTCTCTTTCTGCCTCTCCCTTTGGTAGTGCCTTCTTAGTTTTCTCCTCCATCTGGTCAACGATAAAGAACAAATAAGAAACAAGAAGTCTTGCTTTGATTGTTAGCTTGTAGAAGTAGTTAATATCAATTCGTGAGGATACGATACCTAGCGATGATCTATTTTGATCACTTCTACAATATAAAAGGACCCCTGAATAATCAAGTTATGAGTAATAAACATCCTATGGGTTGTTTATTGGTTGGTTATAGTTGTCTAATTGAGTACTTTTAGGAAATGATAAATAAAAAAAACTAATTATATATTTATGATTGTGCATGAATCTTTAACTGTTTTTGAATCCTATAATTCCCAGCCTTAAGCCTCAATTGCTTTTAGCTTGTATACTCACATTCTCCTCAAATGATTACCCATAATAGAAAAGATGTAACTTGCTCCACCTAGTGACTATGCATTTACAAGTCTCCATACACATCTGAGTTTACATAACCAAGTAAATTATGTATGTCTTATGGAACTTTACCCTATGCGCATTGCTATATATGTAGTCCTCAAAAAGTCAAGTGTTGTTAGTTGCCAACTTCCCAACCATTGTTTTTGTTTAGTTTAATTAAACTATATTAATGTATGTGGCTTAATGTTCTGGTGTTTTATCATGGGTATATTTTCCTTTTTACTTTCACTCACTATTGCATCAATTATTCTATCTTCTTCCTTTGAGTTTAATGTAACGATTAGTTTCTGCATGGATAAACTATCACAACCATACATCATGTATCTAACAAATTCTCAAAAGACTAAGGCATAGAAAGAATCTCAAACATGAAAATTCTACATCAACTCAGTTAGCACGAAAGACAGATATCTACCTGTTCCATAATACCAAGCTAGAAAACAAAAAATGAAATCGGTATATATAACATTATGAAGGAAATAACAACAATAACACAAAGATAACTTATATTTGATAATTTGGCATCTTCACTCCTGGTGTGCCTTTGAACCAGAACAAAGCATGTATACAAGACTTCTTCAAGCCTCTATATGATCCTTTCTGATTCCCAATTCATTTGTTTCCAGAATCATATTTGATCTGGCTCTTATCAGCAATCAGATTGCAACTAGTGAAAGATGTTTGACTTGATGACATGCAATTATGACATCTTGGCCTTTGCAAAGAATATACCAGCAAATAAACCTAGAAAATTAAACAGTACATTTAAGAACATGATTATAGCCTGAAATTGTTATTACTTGTTACAATGTAGTTAAATCATCTTGCTTACCAAATAGTATACTAAATAGATTTGGCCCACTAAGTGGAACATTGAACAACAGTAAACCAGCAATCGAGATGGGAATCTTGTTTAATGATCCCACCAAACTGTAAATAAAAACAAAGATTTTAGTAGATAATATCGGATTAAAAACATGATCAGAATTGCTTTCAGTTTGTTGAGTGGATCATAAACTGTTACCTGTAAGTGGTGGGACCAGTTTGGTTTAAAAACCACATTGAAGTGAAGCTAATGGCAAGTCCAAGAATCCCACTAGTGGTTGCCACCACCCAAAACATGGGAATCTTGATTACCTCCCTGAAAATCGAATCTTGAAAAAGATTAGGATATCGATTTTGAGGAAGTATTGAAACAAAGGTTGTTATAGAAATGAGGTTTTTTCTTACGCGTTGATTACATAACTCCATTCATCAAATAATAAAATCAAGAACGCGCCAAGTGGTAAAGATAATAGATTATTCAACAACACCATTGAAACTTCATTTAAAGATCCAGATTTTGTCAAAGCTTTTGCTGTGTCCATGACTCTTCGTAGGGTAAGCTGTTTGCAAAGTACACATATTGATAAATGAACAAAAGGGTGTGGGAAATTACCATTCTATCCTCCAGTGAATGAACAAAATGAGTAAAGAAATGACATACCGAGTAGCTTGCAGTCAGAATGCAGTTCACTAGTTGCCATGTGTAACCCGTTGCATCGTATGAGAGGTCTGTGATACCTCCAGTTATGGCAGAGATGATCTGCAATTTTTGATGGATTTTTTTCCATAAAGATTGGAATGGATTCGAGTGGATTGTTTGTAGTTATGAATTTATGTTTTAAAAGAATACATTCTTTTGGTAAAAATCAAAACTTTATGTAACACAAAGATCAAGTAATTCAAGAAAAATTTAGCTTACCATAAGAAACATTGCAGTCCAGACTTTCTGATTCTGCCTTTTATGGAATATATATAATTCACCAACTGCTGTTAATATGTTTGTCATGTTCTTCAAAATCGTGACCATTGCAATATTTATGTACTTCAAGCTGAAAGATTCATCAGAAATCACGAAATATGATTAGATGGTTATAGATATATAAAAAGAAACATACAAGTATAATCTTGTTTTTTTGGTTGTTTTAATTTTTCTAAACAAGATCATGTCTTTTCTTTTTTTTTTTTTTTTTGTTCTAGGAAAAAAAATGAATTCTTGATGATGACATACCTATACATGCCTGAAACAAGCATGCCCACAAATATCAAATTCACAGGTATCCACACTTTAACCAGTTTCCAGTTAAGCTTTTCCAGTGAAACTAATCCAGATAAACCCAAAACAATAACTATGATACAACTGATGAGATTCTGCAAGATTTACATGTTTTAAGAATGACCCTTTTAGAACAAAGTGAAAAAAGAAAAAGTATGAGGAATTCAAAAAAGATGATGGATGTGATCAGATGATATAAATAGATACAAAGATATGTATAGAGTAGTTACTTGATAAAACATCAATGATATTCCAGCATTGAAAGCATAACTTGAAAGGACAACTTTATTGAGCAAGATCATACTACAAGATGAAAGACAATATGCAGCTCCAGACACCAAAGGTCCAGATCTAATTTTCAGTTCATGAGCCCTCTTTTGATCACCTGTATCAACATGAAGTTCATTGTTCTCACTTGATGTGTCCCTATTGTTTCTGGATCTGCTTAAGGTAATAAGCACTTTTGTTAGATAACTTATAAGTTTGAAGATGATAATTTAATTGCAAAAAAATAATATAATTACACCTTTCATTTGTTCCTCTGCGTTCTGTAGTTTTTAAGATATGGCCACCTGGTCTCTTTCCTTGATGAAGAAGACCACCAATGATCCTGCGCACTACATTCACCTTTCCACCATGTGGAGAAATCTCGAGTGAAGAGTTGAAATCTGATTCCTTGACATCAGGATTAATGGTGACATTTAACTTGAATTCAGTCGACATTGAAACGTTGCAAGATGCCTATCATTGACATTAATAGATCATTAAATATAGGGGTTCAAACTCTATGATTTCTTGGAACTTGAATTCAATATGAGTGAATTGAGTTTGATATATATATATATATATATATATATATATATATATATATATATATATATATATATATATATATATATATATATATATATATATATATATATATAACCTTTTTCTTTGTAATCAAGTACACCAACATGAACAGAAAAAGCATACCAGGTTCTTTTTGTAAAAGGGTTGATATTACTCGGTAGGAAAAGCAGCTAAAAGAGAAAATTCTTACCTGAATTGATTGAGATTGGTCTGCAACTGTAAAGACCTAGAGGCGAGAAGGCTTCTCTTTAATTACAAAAGGTTGATGAACTACTTCCCAACAAAATAACCCAGAGAAATTCAGTATCCAACGAAATCGAGTAAGAAAAGAAACAGTTAAAATAATCCAATCATACACAGCAAGAATCTATGAATTACGAACCAGGTTATAAAAGTTAATATCACAAGTGAGAACGCTGCTGGACGTGGGAATTGACCCCAAATTGCTGTGAGAATTACTCAAAGGGGAAAAGAGAAAAGGGAACGGCGTGTGACTGAAGTGCAATGGCTTGATTACTTTTAGAAATACATTACGAAATCTCGAGCCGAAAGAAACGGAGATATGAAATGGAATAGCATCAAACAGCGAGATTCGAGGAGTAGGGGGTAAGCGCCCTCAGGAATAAAAAGTAAACCGGGATGAGGAACTGATTTCGACACGAAAGCTCGATTGGAAAGTCAACAGAGGATCCCCACATCATTGGTCGCTTCAAGAACAAGTGTTCGTGCTGTGGGAATGTGAGAGGTTTACGTGTCATGATTAAAAAAGAAGAATTGGAATGGAGAAATCCAGAAAGAACTGGTTGATCAATAAACAAAGCTGTGAAGAGCGGCAAAGTGTTTTAGGGGGCAGAGATGAGAGAAGTGTGGCAGTGGAAGGGAGAAAGGTGGTGGTTCTTGCCGGATAAAATGGCGCCTTAGTAGCAGTTTGCTTGGAGTTTGAGTTTGAGCAAATTATTATGGGCTGTTTTGCTTTACTTTAATGTAGTCAGCCAATAGTTTGGACTTTGGTGGCCCATATCAAATTCAGAAAAAATAAATAAATAAATAAATAAAATAAACACAATGTATCTTATTTTTATATCTATTGGAAAAAAATTGAGCAAATGATGTTTAAAATGTTTATTAAGAATAAATGTCTACGATTGCTTTCATCAACCAATACACAATAGGATATAAAATTTTACACAAACGTAGTGGGTAACGAGTATATGAGCAACAAATTATATTGTTAGTATCTTTTGGATGACCAAAATATTTTTTATAACCCCCATTCATAGATCATTGGATATGTATAACCCATTAAATTATCTTGAGGAGCACACGACACAACATCTATTCAAGAAAGCAATAAGTAACATTAAGCCAATAAAAAACGTATTTTATTTCATATTTATAATAACAAGATAAAATTTTAAAAATGGTTCATGTGTTTTCTGAAAAGTGGCAAGGTGATGACAACTTCAAAAACACTTCTAATATGCAATTGTGGTTTAAAAAGTTGCAATTTTGATACCTTTTAATATTTTGTTAGTATAGTTGGGTTAAGTAAACGTAAAATGATAAATTTGTTCTTTTTATAAAAGTTAACACATCCTCACTCATTTACTCCCTCATCTTCTCCCCTTATGAACGCTGGTGGTGGTGGTGGTTATGGTTGAAGTTTGTGAGACTAATGACTAAAGTCAATGGTGGTGGCTGAATATGGTGGTAGTTGTTGAAGGTGGTGGTTTAGCTTGAAGACGATGATGGGCTGATAATGGTGGTGGAAGTGGTTGAAAGTGGTGGCAATAATTGTAAAAGGCAATGGTTGTGGTGGTTAATGACGAATTCAAGAATTTTTGTATTGGGGGCATTAGGTCGGTGAAACGGTAAAAATAATCGGGGCGGATCAAATCCATAGGATCACACCTAGGGATGTCATAAAAAACCAAAAGCAAATAACCAAACCGAACCAAATGACATTTTGTTCATTTAGTTTAGGTTATTTGGTTTTTGGGTAATTTAGTTTGGTTAACTGAATAGATTAGTTACTAAGATTTTCATGACTTTTTTTAGTTATTAACCATTATAAAGTTATAATTGTTTTATATTTTGTATTAAAAAGCAAAAACAAATTAACCAAATAACATTTAATCGTTTCTTTCATTTTCATATACGATTAAAATTATATTAACATATCTCTACAACTTGAATATAATATTTTATATATTAATGTAGTTTCTTTGTTTGGTAAAAATTTAGTAAGTTTTATTTTTATTTTAGTTTAATATTTATTTTTACGTGCTGAATTTTATTCTGTTTAACCGTTAAACCGAATCGATTAAACCGAACCTTATTTGGTTTTGTTATAGCTAGATTTAAAATGTAAAAAATCCGATAAAACCGAACTGTTTTAACCGAAAACCGAAAAACCAAACCGAATAACACCCTAATCACACCCTAATTGTTTACATTTTGTCCCGAGTAATATGTTACATAACTTAGCAAATGAAACCATCGTCTATTGCAATTAATAAAACAATTAAAAATAATTTTGATAAGGCTAAACAAATATTTGTCGACTAAACTTATTTTTAGACTATTTAAATAGAGAAAATTACAAATTTAGCCAAATACATTAATTACTTTACAAATTAGCCAAAAAAAATTGGAATTACAAATTTGGCCACGAAAATCGCAGATGAGAATGGTCCATCTGCGATTTTGACACCCCATCTGCGAATGTACAAGTGGGTAAAACACGGTTGTGCTTTATCCACTTGTACATTCACAAGTGAGTTTTTTTTTTTTTTTTTTTTTTTTTTTTTTTTTTTTTTTTTTTTTGTATATATAGGGTTTTACCAGGCTTAAATAGCAGATGAACACTGTCCATCTACAACTTCCTCTCCATTTCATCTGCGAAATTATTGTTTTTTTTATTATTATTTTTTTAAATTTTGACTATGAAATCAATTGGTTTGACTACGAAATAACATTACTATATATAAACTTTTGTAGAAAATTATCAGTTTAGTTGTTATTTCTTAAAGAAATTTATTTAAAATCTCTCTAAAAAAATGATTGAATATCTGGTTTGTTTTGTAACCGGTGAGAGATGGCAAGTTATTGAAACAAATCTGAAATACGTATGTCCACAAGGAGGTATTTCTGAATTCACGTTGATATTTTATGAGTATATTAGTTATAGTGAATTTGTATCTTTGGTAAGAAGTAAAATTGGTTTATTAGACAAATATAGAATTAATCTTCGTTTCCATCATCCTGAATTGAAATATTATATAGACTATCGTTTACTTCGATTTCGTCTAGTGGAATGACGAGAGTCTCATCGAACAGGCACTTCTTCAAGTTGGACACGTGGAAGGTGGTGTGTATTTATTGAGTTCCTGCGGTAGTTGAAGTCTGTAAGCTACCGAGCTAATCCTAGCAAGGATCTCGAATGGTCCGATATACATTGGATTTAGTTTACCACGTTTTCCAAAACATATCATTCCCTTCCAAGGTGAGATCTTCAATAGTATGCGGTCACCAACCTTGAATTCCAAGGGTTTTCTCCCTTTATCTGCATAATTATTTTGTCGGTCTCGGAATGCTTTTAGTCGTTCATGGATCTGAATGATCTTCTCTGTTGTTTCCCGTATGATCTCTGACCGGTATTAGTAATGTTAGGCATTTGCTCTCTTGCTAGCTGAGTGTCGCCCACCTCAGCCAAAAATAGAGGTGATCTGCACTTACGCCGTGTAGAGGGATTCGAATGAAGAAACCTTAATGCTAGTGTGATAACTATTATTATATGAGAATTTGATGAGCGGTAATGGGTATCCCAAGCTTTACCGAAGTCTATCACACAAGAAATCATCCATATGGGCCTTCTGGAAGGATCATGTGAACTGCTTAGGGCTTAAGCAATCAGATTAGGGTTTTGACTGAAACCCTAGTAGCTCAGCTATATAAAGACCCCCTGGGACTCCTCAAATCAGCACTTGAACCCTAAGAAGAGTACCAACCGATTTTTGTGATCCCTAGCCTCTCTCTCATATTCCTCCAACTTGCTCTTGGTGTTTGTAATCTATTAGAGGTATCACATTTGAGGTGCTAAGTTCTCAAAAGGTTGAAGATCAAGCAGAGGCTACAAGAAACGTAATCATCTAACTTTGTATTAGGTATTAATTTCGAAAATAGCATGCTAGTTTAGGGTTATAGCTTTGGATGATTATTATTGCATATACAATTAGAGAAAACCTAGATCCAAAGCTTTAGAGTTGCATATGCACCATATGATTAATGTAATACTCAAAACTCATCACTATATGTAGTGTAAATGATTAAATATCATATTGTTGATGTTGCGGTGTTATAGTGATATACATGTATCATAGGATGATATGTTACTCATGAAGATGAATGATATGAGACAAAGGTATTATTGATGTGTTATAGGGTGTTATTCATTGACCTATCACGGGCTAACATTGTTGTTATTCGTTGATGTGTCACAGGATGACATTGTTGTTATTAGTTGATGTTTCACGAGCTGACACAATGATCTTGTGGTAGTTATTGAGCAACAGTTCAAGGTTGCTAGGGAATTTAAAAATATATTTGTTAGATCTCCTAAGGGAGATTCATGAATATAATTGTTAATGAATTGCTTAATATATGTGTGATATTTGTATGATTATGTGATTTACATTATTGTACTTGTTATTCGCTATGCCGTGTGGCTTACGATGTTTGTCTGTGATGTTTTGCAGATTAGAGGTAGTGACCGCCTATTCGGATCCTATACTTGTGGTCAATATGATCCCTAGCTGCTTGTGCTCTAAAGTACTAGTGTGCACCAAAATGTTTAAAAATTTATCTTTATAAAAAAGTTGTTTTTTGGGTGTACCCCATGTGAAACGTTACATATTGATCTACAATTAAAATCGTACTCGATCTCTTTTAAAGAACAATTTAGTATGTGGTACAATTGCAAAGAAAAAAGAGTTTCAAGAAAAAATAAGCAAACTTCATTTACATTTCAATTTAATACGGGGTATAAGTGCAAAGAAGAAAATGTTTCAAGAGTAAATAAGCAAACTTCATTTACATTTTTTTCGTGTAATAGAAGAAATAAGCAAATTTTTATATGGGATTTATTTTCCGTCACAAACTTCATTTTAGTAGTTGCATTTCGTGCAATGATTGCATGAGAAGTTGCATTTCTCAAAAATATTACTGGTGAAAGAAGAAAATATGGTGACAACTTATTGAATTTCGTTTAATAATCAAAAAATATCAAAATAGATGTGTGTAATATTATTCACATTTAGAGTATCCACAATGGTGAGTTTAATGGAAGAGTTGAAAGAGGTGACAAGTCTATGTATCATTCAATGGATGAAACTCAATCATTGTGAGATGTCACCTTGGCATTCAATGGATTTGAAGTTCAATGGCTATTGAACTCTTCAATGGGAAAAAAGAAAGTTTTAATCCTTAAATATTTACTATAAATTATATTTTATAACATTATATTGCACTTTGTAGAGTTCAATGCATTGTAAAGAAAACAATAATAAGATTGTATGAATTTTAAAATGATAATGTGACAATCCATTAAACTTGAGTTTAATGCATTTAGGATATCCTTACGTGAATTTCGTTTTATGTCAAAAATATCAACATAGATGTGTGATATACTATTCACACTTATGTTGGTCGATTTATTACATACCGGGAATTTTTTTTATGACAACTTTGTCATTTTAGTAAATAATTTAATTAAAAATATGATAAATTATGGTTATAGATAGAACTTGTAGTACGTATCCAAAAAAATAATTAAAATATAAAAACTTATGTATAACTTTTGTATTGTCAAAACTAACGGTGAAAAATGCCTTCACAAATTTATCTGCTAACCAATTAGTAATGACTACTAGCTAGATCAATAGTTTGATTAATGGAGGTCCACATATTTTAAATTTCAACTTTGTCTTATTAATTAATTGCAGTCTACAAGTTTTGAACTTCGTCTCGCTTGAAACTTAGGCTCTACCTAACAAGATATTCCAAAGCTACGTAGAAATGGTGTTTTCAGACAGGAGAGGTATGGGTAGAAAACTTATTTTATTTTTTGTGGGTTACACTATCTTTTTCTTTATTTATTTATTTATTTTTTTTGCGTAAATCCAATGAATGAATGATAAACTTTCCTCATTATTTTTTTTTATATTTTTAGAAAAATATATTTCGTACAAATATTATACTTATTTTTTAAGGAATTAAAAACCATGAGTTTTGATATATTTTTTTTTATAATTTTTAGTAGGTATATAATTTAATAAGTATTAAAAAAAAATTTTAAAAGTTGGCAAATAGGAATAGGAGAAAGTGCGGCAATGGGCTCCCTCACCATCTTTCCCTCGGTCAATGAACGGTGTTCAAGTGAGAGGGAAAACTTCCCG
This sequence comes from Lactuca saligna, assembly GCF_052625555.1. Taxonomy (NCBI): domain Eukaryota; kingdom Viridiplantae; phylum Streptophyta; class Magnoliopsida; order Asterales; family Asteraceae; genus Lactuca; species Lactuca saligna. Next base: position 94,899,209 of record NC_136424.1, on the reverse strand, counting down.
CACCCTTTCCTTCGCCCGCACCGTCCAGCCTGCCAAGCATCATCTCTTCCCAAACACTGGCCACATCTGTCAAGATGATGCCAAGCGAAGAGAGACTCGGTAAAATTGTGTCGAGCTCCATAGAAAACCCGCATGCCGAAGGAGGTGTGTTGCCCGTATCAATCTCCATTTCATCTTTGTCGAGTACTTCTTTCTCATCCTCCCTACCTAATAACTTTTGAATATGAAATGTAGGTTTTAATATTTTATAATTAAAGTCATCTTTCTCCAACAACCTTTGTATTGTCTATAACAAAACTAGAGTAGATTCATGTGGAAAGATAACGAGAGAAATATTTTATGGTGACCAAAAAGCTTTTGTTAATTGGATTAGTCAACATTTTGTGAAAACCGTTTCCAATTTATCTACCCCTGACCATCTTCATTTTTCTCAAATGAAAAAAGATGGGTAAAAGCAACATTATATATATATATATATATATATATATATATATATATATATATATATATATATATATATATATAGGATATAGATCCGGTAAGAAATTTTTTTTGGTAGGAAGGTAAGAAGTTTTTTTTCTACATATTTTTTTGACGAACAAAAAAAAAGAATCACTAGATGATTCATTTGTAAGATGATTCACAAGAAAAAATTTTCAAAAAAACATCTTTATGATTCATTTTTAAGTAAATTAAGAAAAAAATCACTTTTATGACAATTTTAGTGAATAACAACAAAATCATTATATAAATAAATCATCGAGATGTTTTTTTGAAAATTTTTTCTTGTGAATCATCTTACAAATGAATCATCTAATGATTTATTTTGTTTGTTCGTGAAAAAAATATGTAGAAAAAAAACTTCTTACCTTCCTACCAAAAATTTCCTTCTTATTTGATCTTGACTCTCTCTCTCTCTCTCTCTCTATATATATATATATATATATATATATATATATATATATATATATATATATATATATATATATATATATATATAGGTGGGTTCAATTGAGAAAATAAAAAATATTGAGAATAGGGAATCATTCTCAGTCACTCATTTAATTAGTCTCTAAACAAAAAGGACACGGTGGCAAACTTATAAATATGATATAACAGCCCTCAATCACAAATTCGTAAGTGTAGAGAATTAGATAACAGTTGAAATTCATTCGTTTTTTGCTCTTTCAATCCGACCTTCAATTCTGCTTGAATACGAACATATCTTCAACATCTACGATTAATTATACTCCCAGCATCATTAGAACAACATAATCGATAATCAACAAAAAATTCAATTCGTATCATTCATTCAACATCGTTCATCAAATAAAACATTGGAATTAATGTTAGAAAAATATCAAATCATTTTTTGTTTGAAAATTTTAATATATTTCTCTACCAATCTACTATTTTGTAAGATTTAAATATTAAAAGTATCATATTTATCACATTTTAAAAAAAGTTAACTTGTATGCACTCCAACTATTTGATGAAATGCATAAACTAAATTACCACGTTATATTCACATATGAATATGTTTTCTTACCTGAATAAATATGTGATTATTAAAACATAAAACAAATATGCAAGTGTGAATAACATATAAAAATTATATATATTTTTGAAAACACCTTGTAATATTCATATATGAATATAATGTGCAATATTCTCATATGAATATACCAACTATTATTCATAAGTGAATATACGATCTAATATTCACAAGTGAAAATACTATGTACTATTCTCATGTGATACACCATGTAATACTATATAATATTCACATATGAAAATATCATCTAATATTCATAAGTGAATATACCATCTAACATTCACAAGTGAATCTACTATGTAATATACACAAATGAATGCATCGTCTAATATTTAAATATGAATATACTATGTTTAGTATATGCTATATTCATATATGAATGATACTTAAATTGTAAAAATAAAAAATTAATCATAGTTTTTATTCATAAGTGAATAACCAATGTACTATAGTAAAACCTGATTCATTTTTATTCACTTATGAATAATGATAGCTGAAAATATAAAAAAATAAATTGTTTATTTTTATCTTAAAACTATATCAATATGGATGTCTATTTGTAGAGAATAAAAAATCATGAATTTTGGTATATTTAAAATCATTTTTTGATAAAAATAGCTTCTTAAAAATTAAAAAAAAAATGAAAAAAACTATGTTTTTGTATATATTAAGGTAATGTTTAGCATAGTTTAAGGAAACATGTTTTTTGTATATATTAAGGTAATGTTTATCAATAAATATGTTGGAAACATGTTTTGGTATATTTAAACCATATGTTTTTATATATATATATTGGGAAAGGCCTAGTATGCTGTGGGCGGCAGTGACGGAGCCAGATGGAGCGTTGGGGGTACTACAACACCCCCAAAAAAAATTGTTTTATGTATATAAAAAAAACTATTTGTAAACATGTTTTATGTTATTGTACCCCCACCTAAAGAGATTATTTCATGTTTTTTAACGCCTCGAATATGATAAATATATAGAATATTTATTGATAATTTTTTTACCCTCATATAAAAAATTCTAGCTCCGCCACTAGTGGGCGAGGCCCGTATACAATTTGGGTGGGGCTCGTTTGTATGTATGGTATGTGGTATTTTAGAGAACTCACTAAGCTTTTTGCTTTCATTTTATATTTATGATTTCAGGTACTTTCGGTTTGAAAGGGAAGGGTTCGACGTGACTGCACAACATCCCCCCAAGTTTATTTTGCATTGATGATTTTTACTTTGATGTTTATATATTATTTCATCTTAAATGGTTTTAAGAATGAATTGTTGTATGAATTATTTTTTTAAAAATGAAAATTTTACCTTGGATTTTCAGGACGTTACAGGGAAACTGGTGGATTAAGGTGTCTAAGCCAAAATCTAAATTAATATATTCTTGTAATTATAAGCGAAGTCCTTTTTGGGTTGCCTTCATAACCACAGATAGATATAAATGATATTAGGAGAGAGATGTATAAATTATTAGATTATTATATGATTAATAAACTAATTGGAAATTATGAGAAAATGATTTGTTAACATATTATGTGATTAATATATCAAATGAAAGTAGACAGTTGATTTGTTGATTTATTATGTGATTAATAAATTAATATGAGATAAATTGTTAAATAATTGATTTGTTACTTTATATGATTAATATATTAATGTGAAATCAATTAGAATTGATTAATTATTAATCAAAATTAATCTAGAATTAATTTGTGATTAATCAGAATTAATTAAAGGTGCAACGGGTGAATTGTAATTGTTCAATAGTTGAATAAAAGGATCAATTCTAGAACTCGACATGGTATGGACGGTTTTGGAGGGTTTCCTTGGGTTTTTGGAAGCCTCATGTTTGCATAAAAGGAAATGATTTGAATTATGCTTAAATCTATTATTTAATAAATTCAAATCTTACTTTGCCTCCAAGTTATCTAAAGTATATATAGGACCCCTTAACTTGCAATTTTCATTCACCATATTACCTAAAGGCATGGGAACCAAATTCCCTTCATATAGCCTCTCTCCTCCTTATTCTAGGATTTTTGGTTTTGGGTGTGAGCTATTAGAGACATCATCCTTCTAGTGTTTGCTTTCCAAGGAACTTCAAGATGATTTGATTTGATTATTTTCTATAATAATCAAAAGGTATGTAACCTTAATCTTTATGTTAATTTCGATATTCATAGTCTCTCTTTAGGGTTTCTTAATGTTCAAATTTTATTGCTATCAATAGAGAAAACATAGATCCTTTCTAGGTTGCTTATGAACTTAAGGGTTTAAGTGTTTTTTCGCCAAATACTAGCTCCGTTTTTTAATTAATTATCTTCTAAAATTCGTAACTTTCACATACTAGCTCTGTTTTTTTACGTTTTTTATATCCACTCATAGGAAGCAATGTGATCTATAACTTTCGTTTAGACTCCGTTGGCTAATTTTAAATTTATTTTTAAATTTATATTTTAACAGGCTTAGACAGTTAAAAATTCATAACTTTGTCATCCGACATCCGTTTTCGACTGTATTTATATTGTTGAGCTCCTATTAACGAGATATTCAATTCTCATTTAGTTTGTGTCAGTTGATAACCGATCGATCTAAAATTCGATTTCTGAGCTGTATATTGTTACGCTGAATCTTAAAAAATCATAACTTTCTCTAACGAAGTCAGATTTAGACGTTCTCTATATGCACGCTCTCGGTTTAACGTATAATACAACTTTCATTTAAATTTATAAGGCTAAAAAGTATTTTGTCAAAAATTTACTTTTTACGATACAAGGAGTCATGCCGATTTAATCGTAAAACTTCGACGGTTCATAACTTCTTCGTTATAAGTCAAATTTCAAGGTTCCTTATATCTCCGGAATTCCTATTTTATCATATTATTATAAGCACATATATTGCACATAAATCACATAATACTCAAATAATTCTACTTCATTACTTCAAAATAGGTTACAATTGTTGACCCTAACTATTACATAATCATAATAATGCTTAGCAGATACATGGATGTTACAATGACCCAAACATACTTGCCAGTTGTCTAATTTGGACCCACCATTTATAGTCATCCGAGAAAGAGGAGAAACACTCCACTCTGATCTCACACACTCTACCCCAGTCATGATACCTATTCGATGTCAAGCTTAAATTAAACTAAGAAACCTATACAAGCCTTATTTTTAAACCTAAGGTAAGACTTATAACTAAGGGTAATCGATTTCTGATACATTTTCTATTCAAATAGTATTATCCTACTTATACAAATAGCATATAGCATAGATAATATAGGCAATCATTTAATGTTTCATATAATTAATAGTTTTATGATGATCTTGATAATAACTATGCACTCACCTGAGAAAGTGTCTGGTGATTGGTGAATCGGGCAGAGCTGCACCTTACACTTTTTCCAAAATACCTAGATGTACATAACACTAAGTCTTAGTGTAATTTCATACTTATGGAACTATTATCCTAAGGGTTTATATTCCTCAATAATCCCAAAGTCTACTTAAAAATCTAAACAATGAATAACTAGGTAGGATCATATCATAGGTAGGGTTTGTATGGTATACACAATATACTATATGAAAATTCCACTTTAAACACCTCACTAAATCCAACCTAGACAAAACTCTCGTAATTAGATCAAGAAATATAACAACTTGGAATCATCGATAAATCTTACTTATAAGTCCTAGTAACAACTTATAATTATAATTATAAATTACACAGACGCAAAGTGAGTGTATCTCACTTACAGAGGGCTATTGATGAGAACTGAGATCTAAGCGGGCTGAATACAAACTCGAGATCTCCTACTCGAAGCCACTACTCATATGAGTATTCTAGGGCATCGCAAGGCTTAGTTGTAAGCTAGAAACATAAGAAAATGGGCTAAAGTGGAGCAAAAGCCGAGAGAAAATCGACTGAAATGGTGTGAGAATGAATGAAGGAGTGAGCTGCTATTTATAGGGGGTTTCTTGGGATGTGCGCCATGCATGCCATAGGGCTCACCATGATCTTGGTTGGGACATAGTGATGCGGCGAAATGTTGGCCTCACACGTGAAAGAAGTGGGTGGGGATACATGGTCTTGTAGTGTGCACCGCCTTTCTAATGCACGCACATACTGTTTTTTTATATTTTCAAAATTTTGTCTTGTAGTGTGCACCGCCTTTCTAATGCACGCACATACTGTTTTTTTATATTTTAAAAATTTTGTAACTTTTTCATACGAAATCCATTTTTTACCTTGTTTATATTTCCGGGAATCTCTTGATGAGATCTAAAACTTTCGTTTAGACTCTGTCAGCTAATTCTAAATTAATATTTTTCACACAGGCTTAGACGGGTAAAGGCCATATAAAAAACATAACTCTCTCACACAGGCTTGGATTGTTAATGAGATCTTTAGTTCTCATTTAGATTGTTTTAGCTAAAAATTAACCTATCTAAAATTTGATTTTTGAGTTGTACACTATTATGCCAAATCTTGGAAAATTCATGACTTCCGCTAGTGAAGTCATATTTAGAGGTTCTCTATATGCACACTATCGTTTTAACGAGTACTGCGACTTTCATTTAGATCACTAAGGCTAAAACGTAATTTATCAAGAATTTACTTTTTACGATACGCAGAGTCGTGCTGGTTTAATCGTGAAATTTCGAGGAAGCATAACTTCTTCATACAAAGTCAGATTTGAACGCTCCTTATATCTTCGAAATCTTTATAATGTATAATACAACTAGGTTAAGATTATTCTTCCTAAATAATCTTTTATTTTCAATGTGTATTTTAATATTTTTTATTTTATTGTTAAATACTTACACAATTTACACATAATATCATATAAAACACATAAGAACAAAAATATATAAATAGTCCTTTCTTATTCATTCAACGAAAGATTACCAAAGTGATTACAAACTATGATTTAATCTAGTAGGAAATGCGAGTGTTACAGATAGCAATTTATACAACAGGGTAACAAATCCCTCAACAACCGATACTTAACTTGAGCGACCCAAATGCTTCATAACCTAATCATTGGTGATCCCAAAAGAAACAACTGGATACAATGAGCTCCTTGTCCAAAAACTCCTTCCGCGAAGACAACTCATGCATTCCTGAGCACATACATTTGATAGCAACTTGCTCTGCACCATGTTTTCACCAAATCTTGAACCAAAATCCCGTATACTCGAACCGTAGAAACTTGCAACCTATTATGCTAAAACCATAAAATCAAATAGATTGATGATCCTCCAAGCAGAATACCCAGTTCTCCCCCACTTAGGGTTCGAACTACCACCAATTAGCATAGCAAACACACCAATCTCAAACTGGCTCAACCAGATACATAACATCCCAGACCCTTGGAATGTATAACATAACGCACGATGATCTTCCAGATAAAGACTAAGCTAACTCAAAGAGATTATGAATCTCAGATGGAGACCTCAGAAAGTCCCTAATCATAACCACCTCTAACATCAATTATCCCATGCAGATGCATAATCAATAATTTTAACAGTCCAATCATAACACTAATTCTTTATCTAGAAACAAATGGACTACTACACATGTTGCCTATAAATTCCCAACCATCAATTCGTCATGAGAATCATTCATACATACAAAAGGCATCATTCTCATAGTCAAGATATATTTGAGACAACACAAGTTTTTCATTCCCGATTTACTTCGCTAATCACCTGAAATAATCAACTTACTCACCTAGGTCTGCACAATTCATATTCAAACTGACATGGCCACTAAGGCCCAAACAATTCACGAGACCCATCCTCGGCCTGAACAACCACAACCAATAAAATGATAAAGAAAGAAACACACTACAGTGATTCATGGTACCAAACCATACAATCTACCCTCCATCAGCTCCTTAAAATCCCCGAAATCATCCTTAATTTGAGTATGTATCTTGTACTTTTAATATTACGAGCCCAATACTACCTTCCACACATACCGTACTTTCCTCAAGCATCATTCCGAATCCTCTAAGTAACTACTCATGTCTACTATCATCCGATCCAATCACATATACCCTCTCTCAACAAATACTCACCGCTAAACAACACACCAATTCCTTTAAGGCGCCTCCTAGGCTCTCGTAGGATTCCCACCTCACCCTACAATTAGATGATGAATAACCCCTATTAATATCAGCTAACCACTTCATAAATACAATTACATGCAAAAAAAAACTTAAACAATCTTTCAAATAAAAGACCCAACCCTACAATGGTTAGACTCAAACGAGAGCTGCGTAATAAAGCCAAATCAATCATTCTAGAATTATTTAACCTTTGCAACATGTAACTTAAAATAATAATTTAATAGTTAATTCACATCAATATGGGTCCCAAAAAGCACAAAGCAAGCAACATGCAGGTAGTAACACTCTATAGGCTACAAGGCATAAAAAGGCATCGTTGAACTGGTTTTGCTTCTGCGATGCTAAGAACTTCTACCAACACTATCGGTTGCCTTATGCATGTAAATTATACAGAAAATAGGATCACATAGGCTGTCAAATGAATGATTCTACCCTAATCCCACAACCAGACAAGGAATAGGAAATAAGGCCAAATTTCTCCTTCTAGGGATATATGATCCTAATCGTATACAATTTCTAAAGCATACACGTAGCAATCAATTCCACTAACATAGATTCCAAATCTGACATAGAATCCAATTCCTCCTAGGATAAAAGGCATTACAAATTAGGCCACTTTATCCAACATCTGAAATACATACTAGCATGCAGTTCCAAAAGCTCAATCAATAGGCATATACATGCAACGATCTTAACATACTATCATGCAATCCTGAATAGATCCTTATCCCTAATCTAGCATGCAGTTGCATGTACTCATTGTTGGATTAGTGTCTAAGTCCATAACTATTTTGGTATGTACTTGACCCAATGGTGCATGGTCCTTTTGGGTTGCCTTCACTAAAGCAACTTGATAGGATGAATTATGGAGAAAAAGGATTAAATATGATTTATTAATATATGAGAATAATATATTAAAGGAGAAATCATATTGTTTAATTAATATTAGGCAAGAATTAATAAGAATTAAGTTTGTGGCTAAAAGAGATTAATTAAACTTAAGGGACTTGAACTGTCAATTGCATAATAGTTGAATATTGAGCTAATGGACTCCATATTAAAGGGGTGGACGAATTCTATGGGGAAACCCATTAGAAATCGTCCTAGGGCCTTTAAGGAAGGAGTCCATGGGTTGCTTAGGGATTAAGCATCCAAATTAGGGTTTCCTTGTTTGATAACCCTTATAGCTTCACTATTTAAAGATCCCTAGAGCACCAAAAACGTGGCAAGTAACTCCTTAGGGTTTTGGATGGTTTTTGGGTGTCTCATTCTCTTCTCTTCTTCATCCTCTTGCTCTTGGTATTTGTGAACCATTAGAGGAGTGACATTTGTGACTCTAAGCTTTCTAAAGTCAATACAAGAAGGATTTGAGATTGTTATTGCTACATAACAATCAAGGTAATATCTTAAACCTTAGTTCATATGTTATATTGATTATCATATATTAGATCTAGGGTTTGTAGTCTTGGATGAATTGCATGTACAATAGAGAAACCTAGATCCAAGCATTAGGGTTTGTATGATCACATAGGATGTTCTTATGGCTAAAACCCATCAGTGGTATCAGAGCCTTGATTGGTTTCTATTGTATTGATGCCTTGTATGTTTGTTCAAGTTGTAAAATCGATTTTTAGCCAACCTGCCTGATGAACTCGGCGAGTCCCATTGTGGACTCGGCGAGTAGGCTCCTACTCGGCGAGTCCATAGGGGTACTCGGCGAGTTCGAGCGTCAGAAAGAGGGGATTTCGGGATTTCTTGTTGTTTTACTCATAAATACTTGCCTTATCCGTTTTAGGTCATTAAAATCTGATTTTTAATCATATTTATGAGTATATCCTCAATAAAACAAAAGATAATTACCAATTGATTAGATAATAACTTCCTTATATGATAAAGTTTGATTATTTGTATTAATTGGGTAACTTATTTTGCAAGAAATTAAAATAAGGTCAAATATAGATAATGATGAAATTAATTGTTTAATTTATATTATTTGTTATTTGATCCTTGTGCTATGAAAAGTTTCAATTTCCCCCCTTTAGGTTTTATAGTTTAAAATTGAACTTAAAAGTTTTGTTTTTGAAATTTAAATAAGTTAAACCTTAATGTTTTGAAATGTTTCAAAACTTGCCCTCGAGTTTTGGAATTTAAAAGTTGATTAAAAGTTTAATTTAGAAATGTTAAATTCTAAAACCCTAATATTGTTTTGAAAAGTTCAAATCACACCCTTATGGTTTTATTAATTAATTAAGGTGTATAATTAAAGGAGATTTAATAAATCCATAAAGTTTTGGTTTACAATTTTAATTGAATTAAAAGTATAATTGTTAAATATAACCACATAGTATTTTAAAAGTGTAAAATAAACCCTATACTATATATAACATTAAAAGTCTAACATTATATATATGTACGAGTAAAAGTCAATCTTACCGTTAGTAGGCCTCATTCACGAAGCTGGTCTATAAGGGGTGTTTAAGGAAATTGCCTATAAAATGGCGATTGAATGGGTATCCACGCTTACCCACCGCACTCTTGACTAGTGGAGGGTCGTTAGCCGAATGGGTAGGATAAGACAAAACCTTCCATTATAAGTATAATGAAGTACAGAAGTAACTAATTTTTTTTTACAAATTCCCAATCTTAGTTACTTTAGGCAAAAGTGAATTGATGCAATTCCATGAAATTACACTTTGCACCCTTACAAAGACGTTAGTGGAGCGTATGTGGTTTACCGGCACACTAAATGGTTCTAAGCAAAGGTAGTAAAGGGTGACTCAATGTTTGTCATAGTTAGGTGGAGCGTGTGTGGTTTACCGGCACATCGAATAGGTGACCGTAACATGTGAGGGCACTATGTAAGTTTGCATGGTTATTTACACCCGCTTTGTGATCCTCGGCATCCCAGTCACAAACTAGAGGGGCATATTGAGATTTAAACATGTCATTGAAAAGTTCGATGAATCTCAAAGGATCTAGGAGTTTTCATAGATTTAAAACTTAAATTTCTTTTTTGTTTTTCATGGTGGAAAATTAGTGAATCGTCATTCACTTACCTTCAAATATTTTGCAACTAGATTACGGCATCCCTTTTCTAGGTTGTAGTATATTGTGTCGGGTCCTAGCCTTAATATCTCATTTAGGTGATTTATTAAGGACTAAATCGATCAACTAACTTGAATTTGTTTTCTCCCGTTTTCTAGATGTCAAAGTTCGACAACTATGGTCTTCCCAAATCTCGTGGAACAAGCTTTCCACATGAAGATGATATTCCACGATTCGATCGAGGAACAAGAGATCATGCTTCACTTCCTCCTCCTCCTCCCGTTGTTCTCCCTAACCCACAAGATCGAAGAATTGAAAGTTTCAATGTCACTAAAGCCCTATTGGAAATGAAACATGAAGATGGTAAACCCGTGTGTGCCCACATTCTAGGAATGAAATCACACATCGATAGGTTGATAATGTTGGGTGCTTCATTCCCTGATGAGTTGGCTATAGGCTGGGTTCTACAGTCACTCCCTGAATCATATAATGAGTTCAAAAGAAAGTATTATATGATGGATCATGACACAAACCTCATTGACCTAACTTACATGCTCATTGCTGCTGAATCAGAAATGGTTTGGAAAAGCAATGGAGCATATTTGTTGGGAGAGTCAACCAACCATGTTTCTGAGGACGTTCTAGGAGAACCGACCTGCGTTTGCTGCCAAGAGAAAGGGCATTGGATACAAGTCTGCCCTAAGAGCCTGAAGAGTCCAGAAGATAGGAGAGTCAAAGAGTATGACTGTGCTTAGGTAAAATCCACTATCTAACTCCATTAAGTTCCTATTCGTTGATTATTAATACATGATGTGATAAGATTGCATTTGAATGTTTTGCAGGATCAATGAAAAGAGAGGAAGCTTGATGGAAAAGCAAGATGAGTCTAATCACGAAGAAATGGATCTCGATTGCATGGATTCGAAGATTAGATTTTGAGCTTAGAAAGTTATGATAGAGTAGTTAGGAATATTTGATTACATAGTTTTTCGGTTGATTTTGTATTGTAAAGACAAATGTTTTCCGTTGCTTCAATGAATAAAATACATTTTGGTTTCACTCATTTATTTATTTCCTTGCAATGAAATCGTTATGAAAAAATTGATGTTTGCATATTTCTACAATGAATGAATGTGATTCTTAATTATGTTGTTTGCGGAAATGTCAAGAATTTACCAAATAGGGAAAGTTTCTCATCGCCCAAGTTTCAATTGGATAGAGACTTGGAATCATACAACAAGTATTGCATGATGAATGAGAAATTTCATATTTGGAAATTAGACTAATTCGTTGACAAAGTGTCAAGTGAAGGACTAGGAGATCGAGTACACAAAGTTGTGTGTTGATCAAGTCCACCGCAAGAGTAACAAAGATATTCGTCATGATTTACTAAAGGTTTAGTAAATATGATTATACTTATAAGATTAAGTGTAATTCTAAATTAATTGAAAAAGTTCAAATCAATAGCAAAACGAATAAGAAGAATCAAGTAGGCAGAAAGATAAAAGTTTTTCTATTCTAAGAAGAAGGGAGAGTACATTTTATGATAGGTCTTAATGATTAAGAACTATATCTCAATTAATCCTCTAAGTGAGTCTTAGTACAATTGTATGTCTGAGAAGAGGAATCAAGAATTGAAGAAATAGCTAAATCAAGAAGTCAATCATACTTCGTCCAAAACATGTCTTAAAGATAAGATTGTGACATTAAGTGACAAGTCTTAAGAAGGCTTATAACACTCATCAAATGTAGAATATGGAAAAAGTTTTTCTTATTCTTGCACATTTGAAATTGGAAAGTTGTGATGTCTTGGATAAGACAAAGATCAACTAGGACCAATTTTTTGAAGTGTTTTGTCTTGATAAAAAAAAACTACACTAACTCTTGAATATTTGTTTGTCAAGAAATGTTTTATTGACAAGAGAATCTTATATGTCAAGGAGTCAGTGGAAGTCTTAATGGTCTTGAAAGGTTTCAAGAACAAATCAAAATAAATCTTATCAACATCACCAGCACACGACTTGAGGTTTACAACCTATCGTGTTGACATTATCTTGTTTCTGCGCCGTTCCAATCGAGTTAATTATGGATGTGATTTCAATGAGTTCTCATGCATAAAAAAGGCAAGGACCTTAATCAATGAAAAGTACATTGATAGGAAAGGGTGAGCTGCCTAACTACTTGAAAGACATGGTGGGCAGCCGTGTTACCATAAGGCAAGAAATCAAGATTGAGAAAGTTCAGTCCATATGAGTTTGAATTTGTCGTAAACTTTGTTTTTGATAAATTCACATGGATAGGAACACATACACCATTAAATCTAAGTGTCATAAGATTCCCTCCTTCATGAAAATGACTGTGAGAAAATGCTTTCACTAAGAAAGATTTTAAGAAGATAGTGATTGTGAAATTGTATTCTCGAATTCGATTATGGTTACAGTATCCCTTTCCATGATTCGAATTATGAGATTTGGCAATTAGTCTTAATTTTTTAGACACACATATGAGCTATCTAATGGAAAGGTGTATAACCTTGATAAAAGATTATCAAAGCATTAGGTATTAGAAACATGAACTTAAGAAATTCAATAAGTATTGTTTTTTTGAAAGTTAGGCTGTTTCTGAATGCATGTCAAAACTAGTAGGAGCATAAGTGTTATGTTTATAATAATCATCATGAAAGTGGGAGCATAAATGTTATGATTGTATGATTATTAAGGCAAGTGTTGCAAGTTAGCAATATTAATTATAGAAAACAAGAGTCATACTTTGCAAAGTAGTAAGGATGTAATGTTGTTTTGCTATAATTAAGGGAGAGAATATTATGCTTCTTTTCAAATCTAAAGGTTTAGGTTGTGGAATGTTAATAATTTTAGTCAAGGACACATGGTGTGTTCTTAAATTTCAATTATGATTACGGTATTCCTCTTTATAATCCGAATTGTGAGAACATAGTACATAAAATATTATGGCAGAAGATTGATAAAGTATCGAATCCTTATGTAAGACATTATGCATCGTGTCCCATACGCTTCGGGTATAGGATCCATTGCAAGTGCCATAATATTTGACCATTCTAAAATTTTCCAAATGTCTAGCGCATTTAGAGGGAAAAAGGACAAGAATCAGTTTGACTAAGATAATTAAACAACTATCAAAGGACAATCCAGAGTTCGTCGAGGATTGGTCGCTTGTGAGTAGTTGGAAGTATAATATTGGATGGACCATATCGGCATTATTATGAACAGATAAGATTCTATTAAGAATGAGTTGTGATATGGTAAGTATGGAAAGGTTTCCATATTAGGAGTTAGATATTGAGAATCTATATCTAGATTAGAAACTTTATGCAAAAGGATGTTCAAAGGAATGTACTTTGAGTGAGAGACATCATATCTATGGAATTGTCTTGTAAGAATCTCTGATAGAGAGCTTTGTAATTTCATTGGAAATAGTCATTGTGACCTTGGTGCAGCGATTTTACAAAAGGATCATTGCATAAAATGTTAGAATCTAACATATTCCATAAGTGGAAAGAATTTGATATTCTTTCACTTGTGATAAGGATTGGGAGTTGTGAAATGAGTATGATTGGAAATGTGTTCATTTGATCTATTTCACAAAGTAAGGACTATAGGTAAACATTGTATGCATGCTAAGATCATGGGATAAGTGTGGTAAGTAATTCAAGTAAGAAGTTGATTACCCGAAACGACAAATAATGAGTAATCGATATGGTGATAAATAAAAGGTGTTTTGTTTATACTCAACGGTTTGAGGCCATATGGGATTAGTATTGCCCTTGTGTTTCACCTTGCATGTTTTGAATTCCTGAATAATTTAATTGGTTAAGAACAGTCAAATTATTTGAACGGACCACAGTCGTTCATATGTTGGAAGTAGGTATGAATGAAGACTGTCGTGAATTGGTGTGTGGATTGTCTAAAGAGAATTAGACATAAGCAAATGTTTGCTGCAACGTTCGTGAGTGCTTATGAATATGATTTGAGCATTGGATTAAACCCACGCTCACTTGGATCACTTCATCGATTTTATCACGAGTGATTGGTAAGACGATAACATCTTATATTCTTGAAACCGAGATGTGTGAGTTGTATCTTGCGAGTCGGTTGCACATTGATAATATGTAAATGAACCAGTAACTCGGTGTTATAAAACATATTGTTGTGTGTGATTTGGTGAGTGAGTGCAAGCGAGCATTGAGTCAAAGTTTATCCATTCCTTTTATCCAAAGTTGGATAAAAGTGATATCTGTGGGCCCCTCGATGATTTAGTGATGGCACCTAAGCGCTTGGCCAAGCCGGGACTAAATTGATGTGTTCAATTGTAGTCTGTTGTCAGTCGTCATAAATCTGAATTCGGGAAAAGCACATAGACAGAGAGAATGGTTTAGATCCATGTCTGAGTCTATACGATAATATCTAGAATGGTGGAATATATGATCCCTTATCTAAAGGACACGCGTATCTAATAAGATCAGAGTTGACATCGGCTTTAAAAAGGCACGATTGCAGATCAGGATTTGAAGCCATATGGAGAATAGTTATTAGACTTATCCAAGCGGGAGACTGTTGGATTAGTGTCTAAGTCCATAACTATTTTGGTATGTACTTGACCCGATGGTGCATGGTTCTTTTGGGTTGCCTTCACCAAAGCAACTTGATTGGATGAATTATGGAGGAAAAGGATTAAATATGATTTATTAATATATTATGAGAATAATATATTAAAGGAGAAATCATATTGTTTAATTAATATTAGTCAAGAATTAATAAGAATTAAGTTTGTGGCTAAAAGAGATTAATTAAACTTAAGAGACTTGAACTGTCAATTGCATAATAGTTGAATATTGAGCTAATGGACTCCATATTAAAGGGGTGGATGAATTCTATGGGGAAACCCATTAGAAATTGTCCTAGGGCCTTTAAGGAAGGAGTCCATGGGTTGCTTAGGGCTTAAGCATCCAAATTAGGGTTTCCTTGTTTGATAACCCTAATAGCTTCACTATTTAAAGATCCCTAGAGCACCAAAAACGTGGGCAAGTAACTCCTTAGGGTTTTGGACGGTTTTTGGGTGTCTCATTCTCTTCTCTTCTTCATCCTCTTGCTCTTGGTGTTTGTGAACCATTAGAGGAGTGACATTTGTGACTCTAAGCTTTCTAAAGTCAATACAAGAAGGATTTGAGATTGTTATTGCTACATAACAATCAAGGTAATATCTTAAACCTTAATTCATATGTTATATTGATTATCATATATTAGATCTAGGGTTTATAGTCTTGGATGAATTGCATGTACAATAGAGTAACCTAGATCCAAACATTAGGGTTTGTATGAGCACATAAGATGTTCTTATGGCTAAAACCCATCACTCATATCAAACAATAAGCGTAAGACATGTATGTGTATTTTGGAAAATACTTACTTGAACTTGGTAGATTGCATGCATCACACGCTTTTTCTTAAAAATGTTTTTAGAAAATCATTTTCCTTAAAATATTTTAGAAATTCTCAGTTTGAGTTTAGACACACCTCATATTGTGCTCGGATCCTTCAAACCAAGGCTCTGATATGAATTTGTAATGTCCCAAAAATAGCAAGTACAATTTTTGTTTTAAATAAATCAAAATCATTAATTCATTATCTGAAAAGTCAATCAAATTAAAAGTATTCTCAAAATATCAGAGTAAAAACGTAAACAATCATTATGGAATAAATCTACAGGGGATGCAGTGCAATCAAGTCGGGCCCTTCCTTTTGAAACCAGAAGTACCTAAAACATTTTAAACATAAATTTTAAATCACAAATCTTAGTGAGTTCCCTAAATACCACACATCATACATGTAATTTCCATGGGCTACCCCATGGTCTTTTCCATGGAATGCCTTGGGCTACCCCCAGGGTTTTACAACTAAGTGTCATGGGCCTTCCTCATGATCTTTTCTTGAAATGCCATGGGCTACCCCTATAGTCTAACATCCAAGTGTTTGTAGCTACCTCCATTGTCTTTCATTCAATCTCCATGGGCTACCGCCATGGTCTTTCATATAAATGTCACGGGCTACTCCCGTGGCCTTCCATGCAAGCATCATAAAAACAACTAGGATCCTATACAATCCAATGGGTTGGTATTGGTGCCTTCGACCCACAAGTACATTGAGAAAGACTCACATTGATTGGAAAACAAATAGATCTCACACACGAGTTGTCGATGCTAAAGTCCCTCCCACTAAACATATCCACAAACAAAACCCTAGTTAGCAATTAAGGTAAATACCCTAAGTCAGCAGGTCCAAATTCTAAGATAAAGCAAAATACCATTTTGCCCTTCTAATTCCTCATCTCCTCATAGTTGACCAAAAGTCAAACTGGTCACAAAGTCAATGGTCAACCTTTCGTTAACTAAATGCGGCGTACACCTACATTTATGTAGGGCGTAAAGCCTTATTCATAAAAGGGTGAAAATCAGACTACGCTAGGCATAGCCCAGATCACGCCCTACATACAATGTCTATTACCAAAATTCATTCTTAAGCACTTAATACATTAAGACCTTTCACTCAAAACTCATATTTGGTCCTAATAGCTTCATAATGGATAAAATTTTCAAGTTTATCAATTTGAATGGTTTAAACAAACAAGATCTAGTGCTTAAGTCTCAAAGGGACCAAAAATACATCTTTGTTAACTTAATCCATTAAGTTCAAGTCTCCAACCTTCATATCTAAATCAATATGATATTTAGATGGATAAAGCTTCCAACTTTTTCCATAACAAGGTTACAAACCTTTATGATCTAAACTTTATGCACTAAAATTACCAAAATTGCTAACACAACCTACATGGCTTAATAAACAATCACCCAAGCACAACTTTCCTAGTTCAATAAGTCCCAAGAGTGTTCCATATGGCTCAAAAGGTGTTGGAGTTCTTACAACTCCCAAAACACAAGCTTAAGGGACCAAAAAGTGGCAAATATGGCAAATAACTAGATCTATGAAACCAATGAGCAATTTAAAACATGTTTACTTACAATAGTCTAAGAATGATGTAACTGTTGGGTTATGAGCATTCTAACACTCCTAAGTGTACATGCAACCCTAAATACCTTGGATCTATGTTTTCTCTATTATACATGCAAATATGAATATCCAAGGTATTATCCTAATCTAGCATACAAAACTATCAATATAACAAGATAGAATACATACCTCTTTGATGGTGCTTGTCTTCATGAAGCTTGAGTGCCTAGTGCCCCAAGTGTGACACCTCAAATGGTTCACAATCATCAAAACACTTAGAATAACTTAGAGAGAATTCTACACTTCATGAAATCGGCTAGCCCTCTCTAGAATAATACTAGTCTCTCTAGCGACCGATTTTCCTCAAGAATAAGATGCTTATATAGTTATACAATTAGGGTAAACTCTAATTGTCATGACTTTCCATTTCCTTGGATCCATGGGTTCAAATATACCATGGAGCATCCATGGAGCATCATATGGGTTTTGTCCCAACTAGATAATCCATGGAGCATTAGCCCACTATACAAGTATGGATGATTTACACAATCAACCCATATATTTAATTAGTCTTCTTTTGATCACATAATTAATCCTAGATTAATTCTTGATCAATAGTAATTAAATAATCTCATTATTCTTATTATTAATATACTAGAACTTATAATATATTAATAACCATAAGTGTCTTATTTCTCTCATTATAGTCTATCCAAGTGCATGATGGTATGCAACCCAAATGGACCATGCCGGGTCGGGTCAAGTCTTACCAATTATAGTTATGGACTTAGATATTAATCCAACAGTCTCCCACTTGGATAAGTCTAAAACTATTATTGCGTATGACTTCAGGAACCAACTGGCAATTGTAGCTCTCAAAAGCTTCTGTCGAACTCTGACCTTGTAGATGAACTCTGATCTTGTCAATGACTTGTCCATTAGATAAGGGATCATATATTCCTCCATTCTAGATATCATATGGACTGAGACATGGATTATAATCATTCTCTCTGTCCATTTGTTTTTTCCCGATTTCCGATTTATGACGACTGACTAATTGAACAAATCAAATCAGTCCTGGCCCGGCCGAGCACTTCCATTTGTCATCATCAAATCATCAAGGGGCCCACAGATATCGCTTTTATCCCGAAGGTAAAAGGAATGGATAAACTTCAACTCATATGGCTTGTTCTACTACTTGTTGAATCATACACAAAGGCACGTTTTATAGCACCGAGTTACCAAATGCAGTTTCGTGCAATCAATGTACAACCAACTCATAGTAACAACTCATATCTCTAGGTTTGAAGAATATAAGATATTATCGTCTCATGATCACTCGTGATAAAATCCATGAAGTGATTCCAATGAGCGTGGGTTGAATCCAATACTCAGAACTTATGAGCACTCATGAGTGTTGTAGCCATTTGTCCAACACCTTAGACCTCTACAAGCCAACCCATGACAGTCTTAATTCATATCTAATTCCAACATATGACCGACTGTGGATGGTTTGAATAACTTAGTCATTCCGGAAGAATAACTTAGTTTATTCGGGAAGTTAAAACATGCAAAGTGCAACACAATAATAATTGAATCCAATATGGTCTCAGAACTTATGAATATAAATAAAACACCTTTTATTTATCACCATATGATTACACATTATTCATTGTATACTGTTTCAACTATCAACATTATTCTTGAATTTAAAACAATAGTTGTCCCATGCTCCAAGCATGTACACTATGTTTTCTAAACACTAGTCATGCCACACACCAAGTATGCATACTATGTTTGTCTATGATCTTTACTTTGTGAACTAGATCAATTGAACATAACTTCAATGATTCTCTTTTCACACTCCCAAATCCTTACTGCAAATGCAAGAATTCCAAATTCATGTCATTTACTGAAATCTGTTAGATTATAAACTTATATGCATTGATCCTCTTGTAATGATTATGCACAAAGTCAGAAAGACTTGGCAACAATCATTACAGAGTATTCCAAAGGAGATCAGCTCCTTAGAAACATCCTTCTTGCATTAAGTTTCCTAATCTTAAACATATTGGAAAAATTCTAACTTTGAAACATTTCCAGATTCCATTTTGACTATCACTTCTGAACAAGAGTTGCCTCCTTACAAATTATGTCAATATGGTCCTTCTAGAATTATCACTACACTTCCAACTGTCATTGAGCAACCAATATTTGGTAAACCTTAGATTGTCCTCAACAATTGTTTAATCCTTTTAGTCATATCCAGTTCTAAACCTTTTCCCTTCTTAATGCCCTAGGCATTTGGAAAATTTTAGAAAGGATGAATATAGCACATGTAATCGATCCTATATCCGAAGCATATGGGACACGATTCATGATGTCTCACATAAAGACTAAACCAGTCTTTTGCTATAACATTTCCATTTCTATTTGCCAAGTTCTCATAATTCAGATTATAAAAAGGGATGCCGTAATCATAATCGAATTTTAGAACGCAAATAATGGACCCATATACAGAATTTCCTTATGTTGAGCCATTCCAACATGAAATTCATATATATTCTTGACTAAATGATTAAAACCTCACGATCTAAGCTTATAGATTTGAGATGAGGACCCATATACATAATTTCCTTATGTTGAGCCATTCCAACATGAAATTCATATATATTCTTGACTAAATGATTAAAACCTCATGATCTAAGCTTATAGATTTGAGATGAAGTATAATTTCCTCTTCCTTAATTATAGCAAAACAACTCTTTCCCAGTTGAAACTTTTGTTTTCTATAATTAACATTGCTAACTTGCAATACTTATCATAATTATCATGCTCCCACTAACATGATGATTATTAGCATAACACTTATGCTCCCACTAGCTTTGACATGTACTCTGAAATCAGCTGGACTTCTAGAAATCAATACTTTATTGACTTTCTTACCAAAGTTCAGATTTCTGATACTGGATTGTTTTGATAGAACTTTATCAAAATCATACACCTTCCCTTAGATAGCACACTTGTGTGTCTAAACAATTATGAAGAGGGATGCCGTAATCATAATGGTTAGACCTTTTTGCCACTTCTCACAAGTCCAGGTTAATGTACTGGTAAACCACACATGCTCCACTAACGACTTTGAGAATGCAAATATCACAATTGCTATCTAGCTAAAATCTACTTAGTGGAAGTGTTTCCTCACCATCATTTTCATGAATCGGAGAGAAACCTTATGACACTTAGATTTAATGGTGTATGAGTTCTTGTCCATATGAATTGTCATAACCATAGTCACAAGACAAGAATTATGACAAATCCAAACTCATATGGATTGAACTCAATCTTAACTTCTTGCCACCTGGCAGCTCAAGGGCCTGCCATTGCTTCCAAGTTGTTGTGCAACCAATTGAGAATTCTAAGAACTCATATGCAAAGCCAACTTTGATTGGAATGGGCACAGAATATGTCAACACGATAGGTTATAAACCTCAAGTCGTGTGCTAGTGAAGAACTTCAGGTTTTATTCTTGACTAGTTCTTGAGACTTTCAAGACCTTTAAGACTCCCACTGTCCTCTTGACCTATAAGACTCCCTTGTCAAACATCCAAGAGATAGTGTGGATTCTAACCAAGACAAACACTTCACACAATTGGCCTAAGTTGGTCTTTGTTTTATCCAAAACATCACAACTTACCAACTTAAAATGAACAAGAGTAGGACACTTTTACTCTTACATTTGACACGTGTTTTAAACCTTCTTAAAGACATGTCACTCAAATTACAATCTTGGAGTATGACTCTAAGACTTGTATTGGAACGAAGTATGACTCATCTTCTTGATTTAACCATTTCAACAATTCAAGATCCCTTCTTCTTAGTCATAAGAATGCACTAAGACTTCCTTAGAGAACTAATTTTGATATGGATTCTTAATCATTAAGATGATCACAAAGCTGATACTAAAGTACTCTCCCATCTTTTCAAATTTGAGGAACTTTTATCCTTCTGCCTAATTTGATTCTTCTTATTCGCTCTGCCATGCATTGGAACCTTTTCCAATGTCTCAGAGTTACACTTACGCTTGTAAGTATAATCATATTTACTAAGCTTTAGTAAACTATGACGAATAGCCTTATATCTTTTGTGGTGGACTTAATCAGTGCACAAGACTATGTACTTGATCCCTTAGTCCATTACTTGACTCACACATTCACGTGAACAAGTAATCAGTCTTAATTTTCCAATACTTGAAAGTTCTCATTCATCATGCTATAGAACTTGCATGATTCCAAGTCCTGGTCCAATTGAGACTTTGGATGATGAGAGTCTTTCCTTATTTGGTAAATTTAGACATTACCACAAATGAAGGAATCAATTTCATATTTCCACTCTTGCTATTAATGGAATCATATAAGCAACAATTTTTCCTCAAATGCCATTGTAAGGATATTTTAAAATAAATAAAACCAAAAATTTTCTTTTATTTTAAAACTATGCAGAAAAACTTATCCTTACAACCCATATGAAAAACTTGTTGTTATCTATTCCTTAGCAATATCTCATAACTCCTAAGAATTAGCTCAAGAATCTGATTTTTCAAACTACGCGATAGAAATCCATCTATGCGATCAGATTTAGCATATTCTTTCTTTAAGTTCCTTTACTTTTCTTTGATTCTTAAAACATTACCATGTGACCCAGTCACATCATGTATCAGGAATCTCAAAATAGAAACTTAACAGAGTTAGATTAGTGGACTTTTACCTGAAGTGGAGTCAATCTTATTGACTTTAACATCCTTAGGTAAATTAGGCAGCTTCGCAACTAATGACCCTTACTTTGGCAATATAAACATATGGACCCTTTGATAATGGTACACAGGACTATTACAGACTTAGCCTTTTTCTCTTTACCATTTGGTCAACCTAGTTGACTATGGTCAATCCCTTTCCTTGGGAAGAGAATGTTTTTTTTTCTGTATTTCCAGTGTCACCATTGTCAATGTCTATAAAGTTTCAGGAAGTTGATCTTAGCAAATAGATAAGATCATTAAGGGTCTTGTCATATTCTGTTTCATAGGTGTTCCAAAAGAACTCACTATGTGACTTCGAAAGTGATTGAACCACCAACTTTCTCAAGACTTTGACACCCAACTCTCCCGGCTTGTCAATATGTGACTACATCTCCAAGATGTGATCACACCAAGACCTTTACTTGCCAATAGGGCTCGAGTGACCTTAAACTTTTTAAGAACTTGTGGGGTAGGGAGAATAATTGGAGGAGGTGAAAGAAGTATGATTTCCATGGGACATCATCTTCATTTAGGAAAGCTTGTTTCAAGAGATTTGAGAGGATCATAAATGTCTAAACCAGACATCTTTTTAGGAGATATTCAAGATAGTTGATTTTAAAGTCCTTAATATGACACCCAATATGAAATATTAAGGCTAGGACCCAACAAACTATTTTACAACTTAGAAGAGGTATGCCGTAATCCAAGCTATAAAACAATTTGAAGGTAGGTGAATGACGATTCACCAATTTCCACCAAGATAAACGAAATGTATTATTAGGTTTTAATTGGTTTTTGAAACTCCTAGATCTTTGAGATTCATTGAACTGTTCAATGGCATGTTTCAATCTCGAGTGTTCCCTTCAGGTTTTGTGACTGGGATGCCGAGGATCACAAAACAAGGTGTGAAGTAACCATGCAAATTACTTGGTACCCTTAATAAATTACCCCTCAATCGATGTGCCGGTTAACCACACACGCTCCATCGATACTATGATAAATATTAAGTCACCCTTTACCTACCTTGTTAAGTCCAAGTTAGTGTGCCGGTTAACCACACACGCTCCACTAACCGACTTAAACAAAGTGCAAAGTGTAATTTCATGGATTAGCACCTTATTCACATTTTCCTAAGTAACTAAGATTGGGTATTATTAAGAGTTTAGTTACTTAGTATTTATCATTAATACTTTTAATGAAGGGAGAATTATAGTCCTGTCAAACCCGTTCGGCTAACGACCCTCCACCAGTCAAGCAAGCGGTGGGTGAGAGTGGACACCCATTAAGTTGCCATTTTATAGGCAACAACCTTATACCCACCTTATAGACCGGCTTCATGAATGAGGCGTACTAGCGGTAAGACTGACTTTACTCTTATATATATATATATAAATATATATATATATATATATATATATATATATATATATATATATATATATATATATATATATATATATATATATATATATTATTAACTTATAATATTATAAAGTATAAGGGTTGAATTTTAACTTTTAAAATTCTAAGGGCTAACTTGGAATTAAAGTATTCATAAGAGAAAACTTTACAAATTCCAAAACTTGAGGGCAAGTTTTGAAACTATTCAAAACTAATTAATTCCATAACTTATGTGTTTAAAGTAGTTTTAATCCAAAAACTCTTCAAGTTCCATAACTTATGGAAGACTTTAAACTAATAAAAGAATTAACTTTTCTTTATTTTTATAACTTATGGAATTAATTAAGGTTACATTTTTTTATTTATTTTTATTTATTTAATGAAGAGACTCTTGGTCCTCCATAACTTGAAGACAAATTATGGAGTCATAACTCCAATTAATTAGAACTAGACTCTTCATTTTTTTTGTAACCTTTGCTAATTTTATGAGTTTTATGAGTCTTTAATTGACTCTTCATGTAACTTGAGGACAAGTTACACAAACACATTTTATACTCAACTCTTAGATTAAAATGGATTGAAAACAACTATTTCAATTAACTTTTCTATTAATCTAAGCAACTCATAAGAACAAGATAATTCAAATCAAACTTTTTCATGTAATTAGTCTAACCTTTAAACTAATACAAAACATGAATCTATTGACAACTATCTTTGAAAATGGATTAGCGTGAACATTACCACATCAAAAAACAAGTTTATAAGTTCAAAAACAACTTAGGGTAATGTTCCTAGTCCATTTCTAGCCAAAAAACCTTGAAAATATGTTGTCTGGGGTCCAACTCGTCGAGTGCATGAACACAACTCGGCGAGTTGGATGCATTTTGCCTTGGACTCGTCAAGTCCCTTCATGGACTCGGCGAGTTTGCTGGGCTGACAACATCAAAACTCGATTTTTTAGCTCCATTTGCAAGTATAACAAGAAAACAAGCCTAGGCTCTGATACCACTGTTGGGTTATGAGCATTCTAACACTCCTAAGTGTACATGCAACCCTAAATACCTTGGATCTATGTTTTCTCTATTATACATGCAAATAT
Source organism: Lactuca saligna (assembly GCF_052625555.1). Taxonomy (NCBI): domain Eukaryota; kingdom Viridiplantae; phylum Streptophyta; class Magnoliopsida; order Asterales; family Asteraceae; genus Lactuca; species Lactuca saligna. Next base: position 94,874,124 of record NC_136424.1, on the reverse strand, counting down.
GAACATCCAAGGTATTATCCTAATCTAGCATACAAAACTATCAATATAACAAGATAGAATACATACCTCTTTGATGGTGCTTGTCTTCATGAAGCTTGAGTGCCTAGTGCCCTAAGTGTGACACCTCAAATGGTTCACAATCATCAAAACACTTAGAATAACTTAGAGAGAATTCTACACTTCATGAAATCGGCTAGCCCTCTCTAGAATAATACTAGTCTCTCTAGCGACCGATTTTCCTCAAGAATAAGATGCTTATATAGTTATACAATTAGGGTAAACTCTAATTGTCATGACTTTCCATTTTCTTGGATCCATGGGTTCAAATATACCATGGAGCATCATATGGGTTTTGGCCCAACTAGATAATCCATGGAGCATTAGCCCACTATACAAGTATGGATGATTTACACAATCAACCCATATATTTAATTAGTCTTCTTTTGATCACATAATTAATCCTAGATTAATTATTGATCAATAGTAATTAAATAATCTCATTATTCTTATTATTAATATACTAGAACTTATAATATATTAATAACCATAAGTGTCTTATTTCTCTCATTATAGTCTATCCAAGTGCATGATGGTATGCAACCCAAATGGACCATGCCGGGTCGGGTCAAGTCTTACCAATTATAGTTATGGACTTAGACATTAATCCAATAGTAACCTTCCTGGATCTATACTTGAAAACTTCTTCTATAAACTTTTCCTCTACCTTGTTCTTCAAGATTCAACCTTCAAATGTAGAAATAAGCTCAACAATGATGCCAAGGATTAAAAAAAATAAAAGGAGGCTAGGGTTTCTCAAGGAATGATCTTAGGTGATGGAGGCTAGTTATGATAGGGTTTCCTATAAGTTACAACCCTTAAATAGGGATCACAATCGAAGAATTAGGGTTATCATCTGATGCATTTACTCCTTACTTACCATAAATTACGCCATGTGTAGTTCATTAAACTCGCATCCAAAATTCATCATTTATGCCATGTGTACTTTTAGTTACACCACCCATAGCAGCTACGCCCTACATGGGACAAAACCCCTAATTTCTACTTCAACTTCAAACAACCATAACTTCTTTGTTCCATCTCCATTTTTGGTGTTCTTTATATACACATAAAGGTATTGAAGAGCCCCATAATCATATCTAATTATATTTGACTTAAAACATATCAAACTAAAATCCTTAATTCATGAAAGAAGTCTGAAACATCACTTTTCCCTTTTACCCTTTGACACCAAAACACAAGCCAAGGGATTGGATCATATAACCAATACTATCCACATCTAATAGGGTCTAAACCTTATTCCATTAAAGCTCAAGGCCTTTACTTGATCCATTTATTATCCATAATCCTGAAATAAAAACCTTCTCAAAACCGAATGTCACAACTAATAAGGAAAGGAAGTACATGAGCATGATTGTTCCATACTCAAGTGTTATTGGAAGTCTCATGTATGTTATGGTATGTACCATACCTAATTTGGCTTATTCAATAAATATAGTAAGCATGTTTATGAGCAATCCTAGAAATGCTCATTGGGAAGCAGTCAGGTGGATCTTTCAATACTTGAAGGCAACGAAAGATGTTTTCTTGGTGTATGGAGCTAATATTAAAAGTGACTTGGTTATATATTCTAACTTAGACCATGGATGTGATTTGTTGAAACGCAGGTCACATACATGTTTTATATTCACTCTGTTTGGATGTGCCATTAGTTGATTTCAACTTTACAAGATACTGTTGCTTTGTCTACAACTGAATCAGAGTACATGTCTATGATGAAAGGAATAAAGGAAGAGATATGGTTGTACGAGCTTATTTAGAGTCTTGGTTTGAAGGTAGAGGATCATGTCGTGTATTGTGATAGTTAGAGTATGTTGAGTATTGCAAATAATCTGGTGTATCATGAGATGATGAAGCACATTGCTTTCAGGATAAATTTCATTCCTGACATTTTGGAAGAAGACAAGTTCTCTATATTGAAGATCGATACCAAGGTGAATCCAACAGACATGTTACCAAAGTTGTTGCCTAAAGTGAATTTCAAGATTTGCTTAGACTTGGTTGATTTCCGCATGAGTTAAGTACCTTTTGGGTATGGATGACAGGAATGGAGGGGAAGTTCTTGGTTTAAAGTGGAGTTTAGAGGATGCTTAAGTCAAGGTGGAGATCGTTAAATGTGACTTAAGCATTTAAAGCATTATCATGGATCATTTGGGTTCAATGGAGCACTTAGAGTAAATAGATCATCTGAGAAGGGAATATATCATATAAGAAAGGAACAAGTCATCTGAAAAAGAAATGGATCATCAGAGAAAGGAATGGATCACTTGAGAAAGGAATGGAGAATCTTGTGATGCTCCATGATTAAAATGCGCCATCTAGAGAGTGGATGCTCCAACTTAGAGCATGGGTGCACCATTTAGGAAGAAGGTGTGCCATTCGTGATGAGGATATGCCACCTTGGAAGCTAGATGTGCCACTTAGAAGCACATGCACCACTTTGGAAGATTAATGTGCCCTTCATGAGGAGGATGTGCCACACTTAAAGATGATGCACCATCTTTTGCATAAGATGCGCCATCCTCAAGCATGATGCACCATCTTTGTGCAAGGGTATGCCATATACATTCTTGATGAGCCATGGTATCCCTAGGTGAGCCATTTATGTTATGATATATATTATATATAATGCTCAAGATTGTTTAAGGTTGCTCAGAAGTTGAATATACTCAAGGAATGCAATATGATACACCACTATGATGGTTAATGAGCTATTAGTGTTCATGATGTGCCACGTGTGCATCATGATGCTCCACTGTGGCTCATGATGCTCCATTATGTTTTCTATTGATGTTCATGTAATGTATCTCAAAGATGAAGGCTCCAGAAGCTACTGCATGGTGGATTGTGATTACTTGACACCTTTTATAAGCCTACGGATTAATATGCTTGACCTATTAGGGTTTAGGTCTTTTTCATATGCTATGAATAGGGGTGCCTGCTAGTCAGTTGTTTGCGTCTTCAACTCTAGTGAAAATGCAAATCTCTGTTGAATTGTACTTGTAACATTTGTTCGATAGCTCAGAAATAAAAAAATACCCCCTCCTGCCCATGGATATAAATCACATTAATCAAATCAAATAAATATTGTCTATTGTGTGCTTTTGGTTTTGTGTTTTATCCACATTAGTTCCTAACAAATACCTTTGTATTTATATTATGAACACTTTTAGAAATTTAAAATAGATATCGATATGTTTTTATTCAAGCAAATCGATATGAAATTATATACGAAATGACAAAAACAGTCATTTTTATAGTTATGAGAAATAGACTTTTAATGTTTAATCATTGAAATCAATAAACTATAAGATTATATAACATCAATGGTAATGATAACAATAAAAATAAAATAAAATAACACTAAAAACAAAGAAAATTACATGTTCTTTTTGGTCATTGGACTTTAGTGGACACCACCACGGTCATTTAATGGTTAAATTTCGTGGTTAGGTTTGCTTTTGGCACGTTGGTTACCATCATGATAAGCTAATCAAATGAAGTAAGGATATCAAGATCGAGATTTTACTTAAAATCATTTTATGTTTTGCAAGATTGTGATCGTAAGATCGAATCGGAATCGAAAGATCATACCAAAATACAAAAATATTCGAATTTGCTCACAAGATAGTGAGTATGAAGTATACATTATAATTAACTTGATGTTAATTAAGATGTAAACAGAGGAATCAACTTTAACTTCTTAAACATGAACTATAATTTTTGTTGCTAAAAACCAGGAAAAAAAACAACTTAATTCGAAAAAAAGAGATCATTTTGATAATGTACAACTGAATGCATAAGATCAAAAATGATATTATTAGTGTGCTTTGCTTGATCCAAGATTAATTGATGAAATTGTGATGTTCTATATAACTTTTTTGCAACTTATAATATTCGATTTGAAGTTCGAATTTTTAATACTCGGCTAATAATAAAACTTAAGAGCTGAGATTGAAATCGTAATGTACTCGTGATCATTTTACACTTGTAGGATTTTAATATAAAAAACGAGACTTTAGCAAAGGATTGAATTTAATATTTATATCATTGTTATACTCATATTTCGTGTAGTTAGTTGGCCAATAATTTATTATTTGAATAATTGTTGTATTTTTTTTTTCTAATTACAATCGACTATATATCCTATTTAATTACATATTTTTATCAATATAATAATCAATTATGCTTTGTATTATGAAAATTTAATATCAAATGTATCATAAACTTGTTTTATTCCATTTAATTTAATATAATTAATATAAGACGTCAAACATGTTAATATATACTTAATATTACATTTGTAAACGCTAATAAAACTCTTTCTGAAATTGTTAACTAAAAAGAAATTAATACGCTATGGCAATAAAACATTACAAAACGTAATAAATTGAAATTTATTCTTAAGTAATTAAAGCATACAAATAAAAAGTAAACATGACTTAATTAAAATCGTTTAATGTATAATTTTGGAAAAGCTTGCTATGATTTCCGTCAAGCCCAACAAAGCATTACAATATTACGATCGAACCAGGAATACAAAAATAAAATAAAAAGAAAGTAAATACAAATTAAATGACCAATAATACCCTTTGACCAGATGCGTGTATGTGATATAGTAGTATACGACCACCTCAAAAACAACCAACTTTCCAAATTTGCCCTTCAATGGTTTCTATGCGGAGATGAGATCGCGTGGTTGCAAGTATACCTTAAGCCCATTCTTCATAAACAGCGTCAACGACATCTTCTGTTCCACCCGGTGGCCGGGAACAAGCTTCAGCCGGTAACGGAGGAGAACCGCGGAAACCACCGATTTCATCTGTAAGTAAGCCAAATCCTTACCTAAACAAGTCCGAGGTCCGGCGTTAAACGCCACAAACTTGTAACCATCTTTAGGCGGTTCAAATCTATCTCCGGTAGCCGATAGCCACCTCTCCGGTTTAAACTCCAAACAATCTTCACCCCACACGCTCTTCATCCTCCCTACAGAGTATATGGAGTACGTCACTGTTGAACCCGCCGGAACCCTAGTTCCGTCTGGCAAAACGTCGTCATTGATAACGTACTTGAAATCCTCCGGCACCGATGGATACAGTCGCAGGGTCTCCGCCAGGGCTGCTTTTAGGTATTCTAACCTGTCAGCTTCATCGAATATCAGAGGATCGGAAATCCAAGTGTTGGGATCGTTTCCACGTGAATCTTTTAACACAGCCGTCAATTCGTTGATTATTTTAGCTTCGATCAACGGGTTGTTCATAACCAGATAGAAAAACCAGCTGAGAGCGACGGAGGAGGTGTCACGTCCGGCGAGTACAAAGTTCAGAGCAATGCGCTTTAAAACGTGGTTTGGGAAGATATTCCCGTCGACATCTCGTTTCTTGATAAACCTCGATAGAAGATCATCTGAAGGATTTAATTTACGAGCTGTTAAAGCATCTGTCATGTAATTTTCGACAACTTGAAGGCTTTTTTTCAGTCTCATTTCTGCGCCTATACCAAAAAGCTTCTTCAACCGCCATAGAAACCCTGGATACAACAACCGCTGCAGCGTCGCCTCTGTTGCGGAATCAAACGCCGTTGCAAATGGATTTTCCGATAACTCTAAGGATAACGTTTCCGGGTCTTTACCAAATGTCAACCCGCAAATGTTATCGAACGTTAACCGGAGTAAAAGATCTTGCAAGTCGACGGGGAAGCGTTCTTCGGAGGCTTTTTCCAAAATGCGCCACAATCTGGTTTTAATAGTCCTGCTAACCCACCTAGCCATGGCTTGCCGGAGCGTGCGTGTCGTGAATTCCAACGCCGCCGTCTTCCGCTGTATCAGCCACGTTTCGCCATCGCTATTGAATATTCCTTGACCTAAAAGATCATGAAACGCCGTTTGCCATGTGGGTCCTTTAGGGTAGTTATCAAATCGGGTCCGGAGTATATGCTCAATGTTTTTCGGGTTACAAGTAACTGTATAAAACCCTTGTTTACGTGCAAAGAATGGTATGGCGATTGTGGTGGTCTGATAAGTCCCACCACCACCGGAATTTCGTAGGTTTCCGGCGATCCAATCATGGATCCGAGACCTATTTAGGAAAAGAACAGGAAGGCTACCGAAGAAAGGATAGACTTTGGGGCCAGAAAGATGACGGGAGAGGTGGTGGAACCAGAGGAGGTAGGCTGAAGAGGTGGCTACTACCATGAAGACGATCATGAGCTCAGCTTCCATGGCGGAGTTTAATTCTTAACTGTGTATTGTAGCTTTAGTGAAGAAGGTGGTGAAGAAGGGTTTATATTCAAAGAGCGAAGAGCATGGGACTGGTGTAATAGAAAAGTTATTTAAATTTAGGAGAGAGTTGTTGAGAAAATACTTTTTTGGTCTTTGAATTTGTGTGGGGGCTCTTTGGTTGATAGGAACTTGTGTTTGTGTGTTCATAGTTTTTGATTTATTTTAATTAATCAACTTTCCTTCCATATTTTTATGAATTTAAAATGTATAATAAATTATATTCGTGTTATATACTTATATATTCACCAAAAAAGAATTGTTGGGAAATTTTCTAAAATAGGTATGATTTGCATATGCAGATATGCAATGTCATAATTACACACACGTATAGCATCTTATTAATTATTTAATACGTTTGAGGTTTTGTTTTTTAATTTTAACTAAAATATCGTTCAACCAACAAATACTACAACAAATCAACTATCGCTATTTTAAATCTAGTTAACGACTGTTCAAATAATGTTTGTGTAAAATCCAACCTAAATATACATTATAAAACACTAATAATAATGTCATTTTTAAAGGATACTATATAAATATTAGTGGAAAATAATAGACCGTACTACTTAGGAAAAGTTACAAGTATTTTCTAGGTGGTTTCCGGTTTTGGCTTCTTGGTTAAATTTGGGGGTGGTTTGCTGGTATTGAGCCGGTTTCAGCCAAATTCCTTTTAAGCGCCACATGTTTAACCGTTTTTCTCTCCACGTTTTCTCCGTCGTTGCTTTCCCAGTTATCTATCCTCATGAGTATTTGGCTTTGGCTTAGATCACCGGCTTCCCATATCTACTTCGTGCTTCTCCCCAATAGATATATCTCCCACCACCTCTTCAACGCGAATGAAAGTACCCTCCGCTAACAGGCCACACTGAGTATCCAAGTCTGCAATGTTCTGGAACCAGCAAAAACGTATCACATTGAAAAGTTGGGACCATGTGAATTAGGGCTCAATCGATTCAATTTGCTTTCTTTCTTTTAATAGATGTGTGACATCTTCTTCTTTATCAATTTTGTGTTTTCCCCATTTTTTTTGTTTATTCTCTGCTTGAATCGGTGCCCTAACAAATTTGAAAATCCTTCGATTTTATTATTCAAGATTTATAGTTTGATAACTTCATTGAGTAATAACAACTCCCAGAGGTCCAAAAGTTCTAAAACTGCAACAAGTAGAACACTCAAAACTCAAAGATGATGAATTATTGATCAGAATGGAAGCCACAACTCTTAACAGGGTTGATACGCTTAAACCCCAATGAAAGTCCCTTTGCCAGCAGGCTACACTTGAAACCATTCGCAAAAATGTATCATGTTAGAAAGTTGGGGACCAGGTAAATTAGGGCTCAATTGACTCTATTTGTGAGTATTGAATATATTAAAGTTTTTATTATTCATATATGAATTCTTATAAAATTTATTAACATTACGCATAATATAGGCCTTTTGCTTTATATGTTTTCTCTTTCACTATGTGTATGTATATGTATGTTTATGTTTGTAGGTTAATAGGGGATAATGAAAATAGAGGACCCAAAAGATGAAATTGCGGTCAAAAGTAATAAAAAAATCACATATGTATTCAAGTTTCTTTAAATGAACTTATGTGTTCTCTTTAATTAAACTTATGTTTTGTAACACTTTTTGTCATATACTTATGATTCTCAAGTTTCTTTTTCCCAACTAAGGATTCTGGTGTTTCTGGAAAATCATTGTCGAGGTCATGTAACGCCTGATACTCGTATGCTAATTATAAAGTTTAATTGTCATTTTGGGTTGACCACGACATGGTGAACGGATCACCATAGTGTGACAGTATGTAGGAAAAACACGTATCAAAAGTGTCTCCCACGACATGACGAGTATTGGCTATGACGTGGCAGCGATTGTTTGAGCTAAAACCCTAATTTTCGGACTTTGAGCCCTATTTAAAGGAAGTAGTAACTAGGGTTTCGCCCTTATCAGCCTCCATCACCCTCCAACACTCATAAACCCTAACCCTTGTATCTTTTGCATATTGTGAGCCCGTTTTAGTGCTTTTAGTCATCCTTGAAGGATGAAGAAGGAAGTGTGGTGCAAGATTCAACTAAAGATCCATCTTCACTCCTTATGTTTATTGTCTAGACCTTTGGTGAGCCTTCTAGTTCCATTCTTGTTGGTGTTATCTTCATAGATCTAGGATTTTAGCACATTTTGGACTCTTGGTTGCATTTGGCAAGATAGAAGAGATAAAGTTTGCAACTTTATGACTCTTAAGGGTCCAATAGTATTATATCTCATGGATATGAGATTTGGTTGTGTTTTGACATCCATGCATGAGTTTTAGCTGCTTTTGTACCTATTTTGACCTAATTCAGATTCTAGACATATTAAGCACCAACTTTCATGTTGATTTTAGTGTTAGAAACACTATTGGAGAAGATGGACTTCAGATATAAAGGAATAAGTGCTTAATGATTAAGTTCATGCCTTATGGAACCTAGGGTTTGAGTTTTGGACCTTTTTGGATGCTCTTTAGGGGTAAAGTTAGAAAATTTATCCCTATATGCCATGTTTTAAGTGAGAGCTGCGCTTTGTAGCCTTAGAGGTTGGAGAAAGCAACTTTATCAATTAAGTTGTTTGGAACCTCATTTCTACGACGTGGTGTCAGGTCACCACGTCGTGGTGACTAGGGGTCAGATCGTCTGTTTTGTCTTTTAGGGACCATGACGTGGTGAAGGACTACCACGACGTGGCAAATCAACGTTGGCTTTGACTCTTGAATTTTTGACCTTTTATCTTGGACCTGAGTTTGACCAAGTTTGACCTGAGGTTATTTTGGGAATTTTCAGTTGTATTTTAGATTGGTCACTATTTGATGAATAGGTGACGAGTAGAGTTTTGATATTCAGAGTCGAGGCCTATTCAACTATTTGCTCAGACCGAAAGGTGAGTTTCCTCTATGGTACTCGTGAGTCGAAGGCACCAATATCGACCGACTAGATGATGTTAGTAGGATGATAGTGCTCTTCGTGATGATTTCATGTTATGTTTGTTTATGCCTGTTATCTTCATCGATTTCACTAATATGATTGTATGATTAGTTGTGAGGTTGAAATAGACCCAGTACCGGTTGAAAGATATCGAAGGGGCAAAATAGACCCAATACTGATAGAAAGATACTGAAGGGGGGTGGAATAGACCCAGTTATGTTTTTACTGTTATGTATGTATGGTATGGGGTAATTTGGGGGAGCTCACTAAGCTTTGTGCGTACGGTTTTTAGTTTATGTTTTAGGTACTTCCAGCTTGATAAGGAAGGGTCCGACATGATCGTGTCGTATTCGCCCATGTTTTCACTATTATGTGATTTTGGGATTTTGTATTTTGATGTTATTTCATTGTGATACACTTTTGATTATTTCGACATGGTTAGTGGATGTTTTGAAATGAATTTAAAATGAAATTTTTGTCTGAAATTTTTGGGATGTTATAAGTCAAGACTTTATGAACTCAGGGGCGAAGTATATTAAGGGCCAGGAGGGGTTGTGGCCCCCCCTGATTTTTTTATTAGAAGTGTAAATAGTCCATATCTTTTTTATCAATATTAGGCCTAGACATTAAAAAATTGGGCTATGGCCCCTCCTGTGCTTTTCCAATAGTCGGAATCAAACAAAAAATCATATCGTCATTATTGTTCGTCCCTACCCTAGTGCCTCGTCTGAAATCTGAACCAAAGTACCAAACACTCCTTAATCGTTGCTGTGGCCTGCATCACTGCGTGCTGTCATACTGCTGCCTGTGTTGCTGATCAGAAGATCAGTGATCAGTCCACTCTATCTCCTGCCTTATTCTCCAAGTCTAAGTCTAAACTCTAAAGTCTTGCTGATCTCTGGAAGCTTGGAATCAATTGATCAATGTGAATATTGAATTGTGAAGTCTGGAAAAAAAACAATCATAATTACTTAATCAGTTTTTTTTTTTTTTTTTTTTTTTTTTTTTTTTTTTTTTCACAATGGGGGATATGAACCTACAATTACAAAGACTAATTTAACGATACAAAAAATAACTATCTTATATTATTATATATTAATTGGGGCCACTGTATTTGATAATAAACTATAAAGGTCTAGGTTCATTATGTGATACTATAACTAAATTCTTTGGTATCACATAATACTCTTTTTGAGTGTTGGTAAATTGGTATGAATATGATGAAACCTGTTGACGTTTGCAAAAAACATAAGGTTATATTTGGTTACATAAAATACTATCGAATGTAACATATTCAGTGAGACTATTATTTGTTAATTTAATTATTTAAATACAATAATGATGAAGATGAATATCATTAATTGACCATTACTTGAATCTGTAGTATTTATGAAATTCCTACATGAACAATTATAAAAATGATAGAGCAAAGTAATGATATTTAACCCCTATAAAAAAACTTATAATAAAAAGTCAATTCGTGTGTCTAGATATTTCTGCATTATTGTCCACCAATTTCTTTTTTGTCAAGAAAAAACTTAAATCTTACACACAAGTTGTTAGATTTTTGCAAAATTTTGCAAAAATATCAAATAAGATTTGTATAAATAAGATTTTTTTTTTTTTTTTTTTTTTTTTTTTTTTTTTGCAGAATTTGGGTTGTTGGTTTATGAGCTTAAAAAAACTTTTGACTTTTACAGATACAATCATATAAATCTCACAATTTCATGGGAAAAATGAAAACCATTGATTCTTTTTTCAAAAGAAAGAATGATGATGAAGAAACTCATAATGATAATCAACAGAGTAAACGTTACAAAGCTTCAACAAGTGAGTCGCAACCGCAAGAACATGAAAATCAACAAGAGAATGATATTGATGAAGCTACACAAGCAAATCCTAATGAAGTGGATCTTAAGCATCTAGAAAGAGATCCCGCTAAACGAAAACAAATGTGGGAATATCCAGTTAATTTAAGGGAACAAGTAAGACGAGCTTATATGACTTTAGGACCTTTCCAAATACGTCTTCAAGAATATCATGCTAAAGGTTCGAAGAAACATCCTCGTAGATTCCAATATTCTTGGTTCAACATTTTCCCTAATTGGTTAGAGTATTCTCCAACAACACATGCTTCTTATTGTTTTATTTGTTACATATTTAATGATAAACCAAGTGTGTGCCATGGTTATGATGCATTTACTGTTAAAGGATTTGACAATTGGAATAAAGTTAATGATGGGAAAAATTGTGCATTCTTGAAGCACATTGGTTGTTCACAACATAAAAATGTTGTTACATTTGCTGAAAACTTGATGAACCAAGCAACACACATTGAAAATATTATAGTGAAGCAAAATGAAGCACAAATATTGAAGAACTGGTTACGATTAAAAGCTTCAATTGACACAGTTCATTGGTTGACATTCCAAGCTTGTGCTTTACGAGGACATGATGAATCGCCTAATTCCAAAAATCGAGGTAATTTTCTTCAACTACTAAAACTTCTAGCATCTTATAATGATGAAGTTGCAAATGTTATATTAGAGAATGCTCCTTATAATTCAAAGTATACTTCTGGAGATATTCAAAAAGAAATTCTTAGTATTATTGCAAATAAAGTTCGGAAGCATATTCGTAATGAAGTCAGGGATTCATACTTTTGTGTCATGGTTGATGAGTCACGAGACGAGTCTAAAAAAGAGCAAATGGCCATAGTTTTGAGATTTGTTGATGCAGAAGGGATCATACGGGAAAGGTTCTTAGATTTGGTTCATGTTAGGGATACCTTATCATTAACCTTGAAAACAAATATGTGGAAACAACTTTTGCACTATCAGTTTGATGTTAGCAAAATCCGTGGCCAAGGTTATGATGGTGCTAGTAATATGAGAGGGGAATGGAATGGATTACATGCACTTGTTCTTAAGGATTGTCCTTATGCGTATTATGTTCACTGCTTCGCTCACAGATTACAACTAACACTGGTAGCCGCTTCAAGGGAACTTATTCCTATACACCAATTTTTTACAAACTTAATTTTTACAATTAATGTAGTTTGTGCTTCCAGTAAGCGTCATGATGAGTTACAAAAGGTAAAGGCAATTGAGATTGAACATTTATTAGAACTTGGTGAAATTGAATCAGGTAAAGGATTGAATCAAGTTGGGACATTAAGAAGAGCTGGTGATACACGTTGGGGTTCTCATTTTCGTTCTGTTTGCAGTTTGCTTAACATGTTTGATTGTACACGTGTTGTTCTCCAGGGAATAATTGATGATGCATCTGCTACTTATTCTCAACGCGGAGATGCTGATGCAGCTTACTGTTACCTGAAATCATTTGAGTTTGTGTTTATTCTTCACTTGATGAAAGAAGTAATGGGAAAAACTGATATACTTTCTCAAGCTCTACAAAAGAAATCCCAAGATATTCTTAATGCAATGGAGTTAGTTTCAGCAACAAAGGAGAGTCTAAATGATTTCAGGAACAACGGATGTGATTCTTTACTTGAACAGGTAAAGATTTTTTGTGAGAAACATCAAGTAGATGTGCCGGATATGCAAGCTCCATATACTTCTACTAGATATCGGCCTCGAAAAAACGATAATCAGTTTACTTTTGAACATTTTTATCGAGTAGATTTGTTTACATCCACATTGGACAAACAGTTACATGAGTTGAATAGTAGATTCAATGATCAGGCGATAGAGTTGTTAAGTCTTAGTTCTACTTTAGTTTCAAAAGAACACCCTAAAGTGATTAACATTGATCACATTTGTCTTCTTGTTGAGAAGTATTATCCTGAAGATTTTACAGAGCAAGAGAGAATTCAATTACGATATCAGTTGGATATTTTTTATATCGATATGACAAAGAATCCCAGGCTAAGTCGTGTATCAACTATTGCTGACCTATGCAAGGGTCTTGTGGAAACTCAGAAACGTGAGACGTATTATTTGCTTGATAGAGTGGTCTGGTTAATCTTGACACTTTCAGTTTCTACCGCAACAACAGAGAGGGGATTTTCAGCAATGAAAATATTCAAGAACCGCATTCGCAATAAGATGTCAGATGACTTTCTCGCAAACAACTTGGTGGTTTACATAGAAAGAGAAATTGCTGAAAACATTGATACGAAGTCAGTAATTGATGAATTTAAAGACCTTAAAGGTCGTCAGGTTGAGTTGTAATTCTTCTTCTAGGTATTTTTGGTATTTAATTGTTGAAAAAAATTGGCTTCTTTTTATGTGTAAGACAGTAACTTTAGGAATTTTTGGTGAGTAATTTAGGTATTTTTGGTGTTTAATTGTTGATTTTTCTTTTGGTTCTTTCGTGTATAAAAACGTTAATTTTAAATTGTAATACTTTCGGCCCCCCAAGTCAATCGCTCAAGCTCCGCCCCTGTATGAACTTAGAGTTAACTGATTAAATAGCTTCTTTCATAACTTGTATTATGTTACTTGCCCTCTCATAGGAAAATAATGTTATTTTGTTGATAGTGACTAGATACTAATTAGAAGCTAGAAAAATATGTGATATTCTTCAGATATCAACTCCGAAAAGCCACAACGTTTTTGGACAACCTTTAGATGATGTTGTAAGACCCAACCAAACAATCTCTCTTTTTATGGTAATGATTGTTTATGCATTTTGAAATGAAACAATTAGAGAAGTTAATTAGACCATAACAAAAAAATGGGTAACACTATACTATATTTATCATTAAAGAGCTTTCGGTTATTATAAGCACAAAATGACAAAAAAGTATGGCAATTTTGTTTACCAATTCAAATGCTTACACACTTTAAGTTGTTTAATAGTTACACGAATTAAAAATTGTGAGGTTTTGAGGTTTTCATCATTACTTTGTTCTTAATATTTAGCCTATAACCCTCATTATTAAATTGATTCCATTACCCCATTTCAACCTTTTAAATGACAAACGCATTATATGTTTGCTATTAGCATGTTAGGTAATTTGGGAGAAATATAGACATATTACATATTTGCATATGCTTACTTGATTAGAAGGAATTTGATAACGCTCAAATAGGCTCTAACAATGAGATGAATTTTCAAGTTGATGCTGCAGGTGATAGTATTAATTTGGATAGCTTATAAAGTATTGTCGGGATAAGGTGTTGAGTGAATTATGTTTTTCCTCCTTGAGTATCTGACTATTTTATCACGTGTGAAATATACTCTTAGCTTATCTTTTACAAGTTTTAGTTAAGGTGGATGGGGTGTTACAACAGGAAAGGGAGTTGTGGGGATGAGAGAACACAATAAGATGATAAGTTTCAAATAAATAACATATATTTATAAAAAGTCATAAGAAAGATAATATAGTCATTTTAAATTGAACAGTGACCAAAATTAATATAAAACATCAAAGTACAGGTCGAAAGTGAAAGACAAACTTTTTTTGAATCAAATTTGCAAAAAATCAGTTATATTTAGAGACCACAATTTATAAATGTAATGTTTTCTTTAAAATGATGTTTAATGAATATTAAAGGAAACAAATATGTAAAAAGTTGGGATTAAATGGGGAAAATGTTTTATGTAGTGAGTCGTTCTTTTTGTATCAAGTAAAAAGCAAACACTCTACATTAGGTGTTGGTTTTTAATTTCTTCAATCCTTTACCATCTTCCATTAGGTTGCTGTTCTTCTTCATAACCAACCAGACCTACCAAAGGAGTTCATCAATTCTTCTACAACAACATTGAATCAATATGTTCATTCCCAAGTAAATTGCTATTTACTTTTCACTTTTGTTTGTGTGTGTTAACTGATGTGCTCTTTGACCTTGCAGCTGAGGTGGTAATAGGTTGCATATTGGTTGATTTGTTCGATTTTTTTATATGAAAAAAATAGTACCTTTTCATTTGTTTGTAGAATGATTTATCATGTGCAATATGAAATTTTAATAGTTTCAGCCAAACGCAGCAATATAATAAGTTATATTTTGGCCAAAAATTTCTAAGTGTAATCTCCTAATAAAAAATATCAAAAATAGAATATTATAATTGGGTTTTTCAAAATACATACAACATCCTGATAAGAAAAAAAATGTCCTGAGGCGAAGCGGCGACTTATCTCCTAGTTAAGAAAAATCTTCGACAAAGTCCACATATTCGTATATATTACAAGGGTTTATTAACTATAAAATCATAGTTTTATTTTTTTAAAAGAAAATAACAAAATCCCGACAATTGTTCTAGAAAAAGATAAGAAGTTGATGATCAGTTACATATTTGAGATTTTAGATCGTAATCTTCGATTTTATAAGGTGTTAATTTTTAGAAAATTTCTTATATTATGAGTTTATTAATGATAAATTTATTTCTTTGTTTTTAACAAAATATTATCTTTCTATAATAACATTATATTTTTTATGTTTAATAGAATGCATAACGTTAATGTATTCTTTCTATTTACTAGATAGTATTATCCTAATAAATTCTTAATGAATTTTCTATGTCTAACAGAAAGTATTAACTTACTATAATTTTATTGTATTATTTTTTGTGACATATGAGATATCATTTTATTTTAAAGTTATTATATTGTAATATTAAGATATTCTTATTGTATTAACTTATTATAATCTTATTGTATTTTTTTTATGAGATAAGATATGAGATATCATTTTATTTTAATGTTATTAAGATTATAATAAGTTAATACAATAAGAATATTCTATGTCTGAAAATTAAGAAAATTTTATTATACATGTAATTGATTATAGAATAACCTATTACAAGAAAATAGTCCACCAAAGTGGTTTAAAAAGGAAAAGAAAGAGACATATATGTGTAAATGGAGGATGGATTTACCATTAAATTAAGAAGAATAGACATAAGTTACTGGTTAACTAATTGAATTAAATTCAAACATTAAGTAGAGTAATTCCAAAACGTAATTAGTTTTGCAGCTTTAAGCCATTCAATGCATTTCATCTTACGGTTCAATAGTAGTACTTTATATATTTGAATTTTTTTTGTAAAACTAAAAAAGGCACTGGATACCTTTTCCATTAATTTAAATGAAAGGGTGTTATAATTATATATTGAACGAAAGTGGTAAATATATTCGTATTAACTTGTTTGTCAATTAAAAACATAAGGATTAAATAAGTTGAAAACTTGATTAGTTAAGAACACATAACACGACTACAAGATTGAAGCATATAATGTTTAACGCAAGACAAAAGAACACTGAACACACATGCTTCGGACATGAAACATGTACTAAAATGTCTTCAAACTTATTGAAATATACTTTGCTTATAATATAATTTCATTTTTGACAGATTTTGCTACAATTAGAATTTACAACGAACACCTTATATATATAATTAAATTTAGAGTAAATTACTGAAATCGTCTATGTGGTTTGGTCAAAATTGCACGTTTGGTCCATAACTTTTTTTTTGCACTCAGATCGTCCTTATGGTTTGCTTTTGTTGCGTTTTTCGTCTCTATGGTTTGGTAAAAGTTGCATGTTTGGTCCATAACTTTATGTATGTAAGAGACAAAAAATACAACAAAAAATCAAATCATAGGGACGAAAAACGCAACAAAATCAAACCACGGGGACGATCTGAGTATAAAAAAAAGTTAGGGACAAAACTTGCAATTTTGACTAAACCACATGGACGATCTAGTAATTTACTCTTAAATTTAGTTATAAAAAGATGGCTTGATTGACATTATTTTCAAATTTACACAATGTACATTTAAACAAACTAAAATAAACAGTAGAATATCTTAAAGATCTTGAAAAGCTAAGCTTAACATGTGAGATTACAAAAAACAATATAATTTCAACCAAAAAAAATAATTGAATAATTGAACAAGTAATATTAGCCCTCATTAGGTTGTTGATGAAATTATGGCTATGTTTCGAAGACCTCGACCGGTTTCAGAGATGTAGGCAACCATCCTACATTCAATTCTCATGAACAACATTTGCATGTGATATAGTATAAATTAAGTTGGAGTTATCAAAAAGTAATCAATCAAAATGAAGGCAAAACACAATGCACCAATTCCCATCGGTTATAATTTCTAGATAGAGCTTCAAACAATTAACACATGTCGCAAGATTAACACAAGGTGCTTTGCATGAGCAAAGCCTCTTACTAACAACTTTAACATATGCCCCTTTTCTATGAATGACATTGAAAAGATGGATAAGTTCCATATGTACGCAACGGTATGTATAAGGCATGATATTTTCCGTGCAATAGGTGTTGTTAATGAGGTTTATGTCAAATCCAAGTAACAATCATTAGGAAATAGTTATGTGGAATTTTAGATATCAACGTAGTACTTACAAATTGGATATAACATTTGAAAATGAGAATTCAATGCCTATTATGGATTTTGATGACTTTCACAAGAGAATCGTGTCATGGTAGTAAAAAGTGCGAAAGTATGTTTCATTATCCAACATCAAGACCGAGTATATGACCTCAAAAGAAGCATGTGAAAGAACTATTGTTTTTGCAAACATTTTTGCAAGAGTTTGGCTTTAAGACGCGTCGATATGTCGTTCTTTGTGATAATCAAAGTGCAAATCATCTTGCTAAGAATTTCACATGTTCTTAAAAGGAGAAAACATAATGATTTGAGGTACGTATATCATTGGATTAAAGATGCATATCATCTTGCTAAGAATTTCACATGTTCTTAAAAGGAGAAAACATAATGACTTGAGGTTCGTATGCTTCGAAAAAGAAAAAGAAAAAGATGTGTTGCTCGATCGTTAGATATCAGTTTCTTCACAGTAAAAAAAAGAGATTTGTTTGTTTTTTTCCTTGTTTTTGATCCATGATGCAAAGCCCGCAATTAGGACCAATTACGAGATTTATTTACTTTGTATTTATCTAAGTTTTTTAGTGTTTAAGATTAGTTACAGGCAATCATCGTGAGAAAGAAAAAGTAGGTTTTCATTAATATGACTTTATATAGTTAAACAACAAGTGATTTTTCTCACTTTTGGTTATTTTGATTCATATGATGGTTATTTTATGTCTCTAGTATATCCAGAGAAGACTTTGTATTACTTTGTTTATTAGATGTTACTTTCTCGTTTTAAGGGGTTTTTCATTAAATATCCTTTTGTCATTGTAATTACTTCTTTTTTGTTTCTTGGGTTGTGTGTTGGGTTGCATTTGTAACACCTTATTTGATCGCATCCTCAAAGGTTTGAGAAAATTTTACCAAACGATAGTTAATTTTGCATTTTTAGTTTACCGTGTATGGCTAGTTATTTTTCCCATTAAAGTCAAGTCCTCATTTCTAACAAGATCTACTGATATTTTTCATATTTTATTTTTTCCAAAATAAAAATTATAATTATTAATTTGAAAACATTAAAGAATTAAAATGGAAAAAGTTAAGTTAAGCATCAAACTTAAAATACATGTTTCTACATTCACATTTACCTTTATTTTTAGTGAGTTTCATTTCACTTAACAACACACTACTAGAAACTGGACTTTCGGCGACGGATTAAATCACTAGTTAAATCAACGACAGATTTATGATGGATGAATGACAAAAAAAAGTATAGTAAGTGATAAATAATAAAACACAGATTTTGGACATGGATTAGTGACGGATTAACGACGGTAGTAATTTCTCGCTTATTTCTTCTAAAAAATAAACCTTAGTTCGGCCGCTATTGTAATTTCCTGCTTGCCATTTCCGTTCCCCCTGAGGATTCTCTCCCAAATACTTATATTCTAAACTTAATTTCATTTGACATCCTCACCCCCAACATCGACTTCGCCTCCCCAACCTCGTCATAATCGATTTATGTTGCCCTTGCCCCCGTTATTGTTGATTTCAACCTTTATGCACACACATTCAACCTTTATTTTTCTAATTTTGTTTCTTTTATTAATATTTTGTTTTATTTCTTTTTGTTTATAGATTTTAAATGGATATGATTTGGAGACTATCAACAATTTGTAAGACAGTGAGATTTTTGGTCTCCATTTACAAGAAAAAGTTTGGATCCAACAAGCTTAATGAAAGAACTTGTAATTTTTTTTGTTTATTTTAAGAATTTTCTATTGTAATTTTTTGATATTAAGTTTTTTTCAAGGATTCAAAACTTTATAACTTATTTTTGATATTTAGCCAAGTAATTTTGGGTTTTTGTTCATGTTTATATGTTGTCCTTTAATTCTCCATGTGTGATTTGTCTTATATCCATGTCTTCTAGAGTTATTAATTGACTACAACTTTGTCCATTTTTCTTATTTCTAAAGTGTTGATAATTTTCGTTTGGTTTTGATTTACTTTGTATATATAGTTCTGCATTGCTTGGATGAGAGGTAGATTAGTCTATCCACTGAATCATCTTAGTAATTGGTATAAAGGGGATCTACATACATCAAATTGGACAAGATTTTACTTGCTAATAAATATGTGTTTATAAGATTCTATTTTCAAGAAATGTATGTATTCATATCTTATTTTTCTAGTTATTTTTTATTTTTTTTTGTTGCAAATCGGCTTATAAGATTCTATTTTCATATTCTTTTTATTTAAAGACAACTACTGAAAATGAGTCTATCATTAAGTTTACTACCTAAACTTGGCCAATTTCCTCATTTAAGCAAATTGTAAGTTGTAAGATGAAAATAAAACTTTTATGTAGTTTTGCTTCTTAATGTCGAATTAATTCCAATTTTTATTTTCTTAATTGAAGAAATTTCATGTGAAAGGACTTGAGTGGAAGTATCCCAGTGAGATTCGAAATACATCATCTTCGATACTCTTGTAAGTAAAATTAATCATGGTATTTTTGATAGGTTTTTATGCATCTATACATGAAATTTAGGCAACAGAAGCATTCAATATAAACCATTAGTTTAGATGCATACTAGATCTAGATTTTATTATAATGATAATGTACATTCAAAACTAGGAATTTGAACTATCAAAAGGTAGATATTTAATAACCTTTCAAGTATAATTGTATATACTTGTGATTCCTTTGTTGCTCTTGGAAGATCTAGCATTGAAAGTAGGAATGTCTGTAATGGCTCATACCTAAAATACTAAAACTCTAGAAACTTTAAGAGTGAGGAGAGAGGTTGTGAAATTCAAAAGTTCCAACCTTGGGGAGAGTGAATCTGTTTTATGAAGGCCTAGAGGGATCTTTACATAGTTGTGGTAACTTACATATAAACCTAATTTAAATCAACTAAATAATCATATTTAATCATAATTCAAATCCTTAACATATCAATTACACGGATTGATTTTGAAAGCTTTCTAAAAGCTCTCATAATTGTCCACCTCTATGGACTGTCTAAGATGTTATTTTTTTTTTCAACTATTGAACAATTAACATTCAACCCCTATATATTTTAAATAAATCCAAATTAATTCTAATTAATTTTAACTAGTTTTTAATTAATTTATTAAGCTGTAATTAATTAATAAACTTTTTGTCTCATTCCTATAAATTCTTTTATAGTTATTTTAGCTCTTGAGGGAAAAATAAAAATGACTTTGTTATTATTCTTAAATTTACACCAATTAGTTATGACATTAGAAATTTATTTCCAACAGTCTCCTACTTGGACAAGTTATCGACTACTATTGGTCGAATAACCAACAACACATGCCTACCACAACAACTGTCGAACTCTGGTCTTATCAAAAGTCATCCCTTAGACAATTGATCAATTATTAATTTGTTTCTACAAGATATCACTGTGAACTGAGTCATGGATAATGAATCAACATAATAGTTTATCATTATGTTTCTCGGTTTTTGATTTATAATTATCAAAGTAGTCTACTAATTGATCACATCAATTCAGTTTAGGCTTGGCCAAGCACATGAATATCATCGTCAGATCACTGATGGTTCTACGATATCGGTTTTCCCATTAAGGCGAAAAGGAACAAATGAACTTTGACTACATAGCTTTTGTCTACTCATCAAATCATGCATAGACTTACCCGTTATGACCACCAACGCGGATAGTGTTAGAGTAACACTATTACACAACCAAACCGTATGCTAAGAACTCAAGTGTCTCTCTATTTTAGAATAAAATATATTGTCTTGGAATTACTTGTTATTGAATCCATAAAGTAATTTCGTTGAGCGTGGATTCTCTAATACTTAAATCTCTATTAAGCACTCATGAACGTTCATCTCAATTTCCACACTATGTCTAATCACTATAGATAATCTACTAACACTTCACGACAATATTAACTCTATACTTACTCCCAAGAGTATGACTAATTGTGGAGTTTGAGTAAACTAATATTCAGGAAGTGGGTAACTAAACATGCAAAAAATAAACACAATAATAAATTAATTATAAATGGTATCACATTTGAATATAAATAAATCTATATTATTTAATCAGCATAACAATTATAAAATTTATTTGATATTCTAAATGTTTCAAAACAATCAACTAACTACTAAACTTTACATTGTCTTTCATGTCTATGCTCCTAGCATGCATATTATGTCTTTCCTTGGTCATCACTTTTGTGAACAGATCAGTCAAATTCTCCTCTGATGATACTCACCTCACAACTAGATCTTCATCCTCACCTCTATCTCGAAGTTAATGGTATTTCCTCTTTATATGCCTCAACCTTCCATGATCCCTAGGCTCTTTAGTCAGAGTGACTGCACTATCATGGCATTCTATCTCCAATGGATCTGTGTTAATCTTAACAACTCCAAGGCTGCCTATAAAGTTTCTGATCTTGGTAGCTTCCTTGGACGCTTAACTTGTAACCATATATTTAGACTCGTACGTAGAGTCTGCCACCATCTCCTATTTGGAACTTTTCCATGTCACTACACCACCATTCAAAGTGAAAACCTGTGACAACCCGAAATTTTCTATCATGTACAGTCAAGCACTTCAATTAAAAGTTAAATACTTTCTGCTAATTTTTAGCCAGTTTAAAGTCAGTTTGAGTGTTCTAAAGCCTAGTACTGCAAGAGATAACTGGAGAGAGGATACTTTAGGGTAAAGTGTGCAATATTTAGGTTCCAAAAACTCCAAGAGTTTGGATTTTATGACCCAAATGGTATGGGGTCCATAAACTCCATGCCTATATAATAAAAACTTAGCCATTTTGCTTCATTCTTGCCATTTCAAGCCTAGAACTCTAGTTTGCTCTCAAGTATCATCCACATTCCATCCCTAGATCTTTAAAACTCCATGCCTATATAATAAAAACTTAGCCATTGGATTTTACGGCCCAAATGTTATGGGGTCCATAAACTCCATGCCTATATAATAAAAACTTAGCCATTTTGCTTCATTCTTGCCATTTCAAGCCTAGAACTCTGGTTTGCTCTCAAGTATCATCCACATTCCATCCCTAGATCTTTAAAACTAGTAAGTATTCTTCCTTAACTTGTTGATACACCTCTTAACCTATCATTCTCTCATGATTTCATCCACACAAATCATGTTTTCATAGATCGTCAAGTTTCACCAAGAACACCAAGAACACACACTAGTGTTCTTGGCTAAAACTGACCATTCAAGCTCTTATATTGTAAGTACTCTTGTTCTAACTTGTTATGTACTAGGTTAAACATGTTTAGGCCTTAGAATCATCATGAATAAGGGTTTGGATGAGAGTTTACGGTCAAGGATCTCCCAAGGCCGTAAACTCCATTTAAGGGTGCATTGGAGCCCTAAATTCCTTCCTTATGCTTAGAACTTGGATTAGAACCTTCCACCAATGAACTAGGGACATTAAACCTTGAACTGGTACATAATATGATGAGTTTACGGCCGTAAATTCATGAAGGAAAGGTCCCTAGGCCGTAAACTCATGTTAAGGGCAATTCTTGGACCTTAAACTAATGTAGACCCTTGTTTAGCCTTGGAACAATTAAACAATTGAGACTCCATACCTTTAAGGCTCTAAATGTGACCCTTTAGAGAGTTTACAGCTAGGAGTAAACTCCCCTGGGCCATAAACTCCATTAAGTGTGGTCCTTGGGCCATAAACTCAATAGCAATGCCTTACACTCCTTTGTTGCAACCCAATGACCTCCTAGCACTTGAACCAAAGTGTTTACTACGTTTTAGGGTGTTTATAGTTGTCTAATTAGTGTTATAATCACTAATTGTATACATACATACATACATACATACATACATACATACATACATATATATATATATATATATATATATATATATATATCTTTATATGTTCATATGATCATTGCGTGTGTTCAAGTCCTCACTCGACACCTAACACCTTATCCGACACTTCCATCTAATGCACTCACTACAGGTGAGTTCATATCCCTTAATCTATCTTTTAAATGATTTTAAATGCTTTTAGGGGGGGGGGGGGAATACAACTAGAAAACATTTAGTTATATAATCAATCATATGTGATTTATAACCGTGTTTCAAACAATAGATTTCATATACTTTAAACTATGTTTTAAACAAACTACTTTTAATCAATTTTATAAATTGACAACAAGTCATCAATGCTTATTATTTTACTCTTCAAATGTTTTACAAAACCTCTTTTAAACTTATATATTTTCAAATGCATGTCTATATATGTATGACTATATAAGTAATGTTTAAAGTAGTTAGGACTGCTAACTCGCTTTATTTCCTTTTCCTTGTTTGGATGTGGCCTGAGAGTATCAGTTATTTGTCCGAATGTCGTTTAAATCTTAATTATATATTATGTATACATACATAGATATAAAAATACTATCAGATAGTTCAGTGCCTTTGGGTAGCAAAGGTATATCCTCATTGATTCAAATCACAAAGATTACTAGTAAGATATTATAGGTATAGTTTAGGAAAATACTATCATATACAAGTACATTAAGAGAATACTATCATATGCAAGTACATTAAGAGAATACTATCATATACAAGTACATACAAAGAATAATATACAACTATACTATTATGAGAAACTAAGAGAGCTTACTATTATGAAAAACTATACAAACATACTATGATGAGAAATAGAAAAAGAATACTATAACGAGAAACAATACATACTAAGATGCTATAGCATACAACAACTACTAGATCTAATTATACCAATGAATCACTAACTCATTGTTCTAAACAAAAGGTGATAGTTAAATTGGGTATACATGATCATATTACTTTAATGTGGATGTACACGATGCAACCACCGGTTTGCCAAGTCGTGTTTAGTTTCGCTGAATCTTTTGACAGGGAGAACGTTTAGTACAGGAACTAGCCATCACATTATACCTTAAACAATCGATTTAAGGCAATAAGTACAGCAGTGGTTATCGTAATACAGTATTACAATACTTTAATATTTTCCCCATTCCATTCACTTTGTGATCTTCTCACATAATCGGTAATGTATAAACTATATTTTGTTAATGATAGTCACACTTGGGAAGAATACACACTTTTACAATAAACAGATATGTAGAACTTTGATGCCTTGGTAGAAGGCTACTTTTAGTAGAAAATATATGATTTTCTAGGAGATACAGTTACATTTACAAACTTACACATCAAACACTTACAAACATTTTCATACAAACAATGACATTAAAATATTATGAACTCACTAGCTTTTATGCTGATAAACTCTTTCAAAATAACTTGTATTCTCAGGTCAACGGTAGACAGGTACGGTGACCAGGTTTTGAGAAGACGGAGCAGTCAAGACTCGTCTTTTATTTTGAGTACTTATTTTCCTGTCTTTTTCTATGAAAGAACTCACATGTATTAAAATCTTACTATTAATGCAATGGATGATGTTGTCGCTTGTTTACTACTTTACACTGTTGTGATACTTTACATGACGTCCTTCGCCCCAAAACGTTTCCACCGTTCTTGGTTTTGGGGTGTGACAAAACCCAATCATCGTTTTTCAAGCTTAAACATATTCTATTTGTTATAACAAAGTTCTTTCAGGATCATTTGACTCTATGCATGCAAACAATTAAGAATGAAAATATAAACACGAATATGACTTGAATATGTCGTATGATTAATACTTCAACGCCTCAGAAGAGCTCGACTAAGAACTTCGACTGTAGAGGCATTTAGGGTTACAAAAACTAAAGCGTAATAAAAGACATAACAATATAATGCATACATATAATATAACCCTACAAGGTAATCATGGATGGACAGGCCCAATCCGGATACAATACAAAAAGCCCATGACGCAACACTAATAGACTCTACACTATTTTAATCATGGCAAAATTCTAGTCAATTTAAAAAGATTTAAAAAAGAACTCCAATATATACAAACCCTAACATACTATCCAAGACAAAGTCTAAGTGTAATAGATTTGAGTTAATTTATGCTTTCATACCACTTATGGGTTTCGAGCCTAATCAAAGACCAAAATAATGGGTAATGGACACAACAATTCTAATATAATCGACTCGAAATAATAGATCTAACACAAAAATCTATGTAAATCATTAGGAAATAATGAATATGATCATATCTTTGATTTCTTGGTAGGCTTCTTCTTTTGTCGAGCTAATTGATTAGACTAGAGAACCTAATGGAGAGTTCCTCTTCTGTACTCACACCCACGAAACAAAAGCCTAGAAAATCTAAACGAATACTCAACCACCAGCAGAAAATAGATCCAAAAACATGAATATATGTTTATCCATGATGTGACAAGCTAGTGTCCACGCCGTAGGAATTTGACTCCAGATATTGTAGGGTTTTGAGAGGGTTCCAGACTTTGATAGCTGATAGGTATTTTTCACAAGTGTCAAAATTGAATTTGGAGCCTTGTTTATATAGGATGATGATTTCAAACCCTAAAGATAATTACCAAATATAATAATAATTATCCATGGAATTCAAATCATTTTGGAATAGTCTATATTCCATTATTTCCTAATTAATTAATTATAATATTAATTAATTAAGAAAACAAGTACCTCATATATATATATCTTTTCAATTCTGATTTATTTTGTTCTTGCATGTAGCCTAAAAGGACATTGCTATATATAAACATATTAAACGGATTGTTATTGATGGGTTTAGAGCACTACAAGATTCCTATGGTGTACATGCAACCCTAATGCTTTGGATCTAGGCTTTTCTCAAACTATACATGCAATATTAATCATCCAAAGCATGAAACCTAACTCGCATACAATATTTCGAAATTTACAACTAATACAAATTTAGATGAATACTTTTTATTGTAGCTTGATTAATCTTAACCTTCAAGAGCTTTAGTGCCTCAAATGTTGCACCTCAAATGGATCACAAACACTAAGTAGCAATGGAGGATTATGATAGTGGTGGGAAGGCTCTAAAATTTGGTTAGGGTTCCTCTTGGGATCAAGTGGACGATTTTAGGAGCCATAGGGATTCCTTATATATCTGAGCTGCTAGGGTTTCTAACTAGAACTCTAATTCTCTGCTTAGGCCTTAAGAAACCCATTAGATCCTTACAGAACCCCCCTTTGGACGAATTATATGTGGACTACACATAGAATATCGTCCATCCCTTCT
Source organism: Lactuca saligna (assembly GCF_052625555.1). Classification (NCBI taxonomy): domain Eukaryota; kingdom Viridiplantae; phylum Streptophyta; class Magnoliopsida; order Asterales; family Asteraceae; genus Lactuca; species Lactuca saligna. Next base: position 94,847,244 of record NC_136424.1, on the reverse strand, counting down.
AAGGGATCCATAAGCCTAACTTTGCAACTATTAGATAATTGCAATACCAGTCCCCTTAATTCAATTAGTCTCTTTTGATCACCAAATTAATTCCAAATTAATTTCTGATCAATACTAATTAAATAATATGATTTATCAATTAATATATTATATTTATAAATCACAAATAACCTCTTTCTCCATAATTCATCCTATCAAATTGCTATGGTGAAGACAACCCAAAATGACCATGTTACTATCGGGTCAAGTACATACCAATTATAGTTATGGGCTTAGACACCTAATCCAACAGTCTCCCACTTGGATAATTCTAATAACTATAACTACAAGTATGACTTCAAAATCCGATTAGCAATTGTAGCTCTCAAAAGCCGTTGTTGAAATCTGTCCTAGTCAATAACGCCTCCTTTAGATAAGGGATCATTTAGTCCTCCATTCTCAAGATATCGTGTGGACAAAGACATGGAATAAATTCATACTCATTGTCCAATAGTTTGTTTCCTGATTTCTGATTTGTTTGACATAGAACTTAATTAAACACATCAATTCAGTCCTGACCGGGCCTGACACATAAGTCAAAACAAAATCATTGAGGGGCGCAAGATATCTCTTTTAATCCTCTTAGGATAAAAGGAACATATAAACTTTGACTTATATACTTGTACTATTTACTTATTAAATTGTACACAATAGTACGTTTTATAACATCAAGTTGCTGATGCGTTTACGCACTATCAATACACAACCAACTTGTAAACAACAACCAATATATCTCGGTTTAAAGACTACACGATATTATCATCTCACAATCACTCGTGATAAATTCCATGAAGTGATTCATATAAGCGTGGGTTTAAACCAATACTCAAATCGTATTTCAGGGGCACTCATGAACGTTGCATCAAACTTTTGCTATGCCTAAATGCTTAGACAATCTACAAACCAATTCATGACAGTCTAACCTCATAGCCAACTTCCAAAGTATGATTGAGTGTGGATAATTAGAATAATCCTATTATTCTGGAAGGCAAAACATGCAAAAGTGAAACAATAGTAAACAGTTGACACAAGATAGTAACTTTACTCATAAATAAAACTCCTTTATTCAATCATCGAATATCAATTACATTTTATCAGTTGGAAGTTTCTAAATAACTATCTAATCACTAAAACTAATATCGTCCTTCAGACCAATGCTCCTCGCATGCTGTAAGTGCATAACCCTACTTAGACCCTTTGTGAGGGGATCTGATGGGTTCTCCTCTAACGATACCCTCTTTACTACGAGGAGTGCCTCTTCTACCCAATGCATGTGAAGTGGTATTTTCTGTCAATGTTCCTGGATCTTCCATGATCCCTCGGTTCCTTGGTCAAGGCAACCCTCCTTCGTTATCACAAAAAATCTCCATACACTTCTTTATGGCTGGTACAACTCCAAGGTCTCCGATGAATTTCTTTAACCATATTGTCTCCTTTGATGCTTCGCTCGCTGCTATGTACTCTTATTCGCATGTTGAATCGGCTACAGTCTCTCGCTTGGAACTTTTCAAAGTCACTAGTCCTCCATCCAGGGTAAATACCCAACCCGACTGAGAGTGGAAGTTATATCTATCGGTCTGAAAACTAGCATCACTATACTTTATCACTCTTAAGTCTTTACTTCCACCAAGTACAAGGACCCAGTCCTTCGTCCTTCGTAGATACTTAAGAATGTTCTTTACTGCTATCCAATGAGCTCTACCATGGTTCCCTTGATATCGGCTGACCATGCTTAAAGCAAAATCCACATCAGGGCGAGTACATGTCATAGCGTACATGACTGAGCCAACGGTGGAAGCATATGGTACTCGACTCAATTCTGCTATCTCAGCATCTATACTCGGGCTTTAAGTCTTACTTAATTTAGTATTGCTCTGGATTGTAACTCCCTTTTCTTGGAATTCTCCATGCTAAAACTTTTCAACACTTTATTAGTCTCTTACTCCTATTTCTCAATATCCTTATCCCTAGAATATAAGAAGCTTCTCTGAGGTCCTTCATAGTGAAACACTTCCCAAACCAAGACTTAACCTCCTGCAAGGTTGGGATGCCATTTACTATGAGTAGTATGTCATCCACATACAATACCAAGAAGCTAACTATACTCTCACTAGCTTTGACATATACGCATGACTCATCCTCGCTTCTTGAAAAAAAACTCGTTGACTTTCTCATCGAAAAAAAGATTCTATTTGTGAGATGCTTGTTTCAATCCATAGATGGATTTCTCAAGCTTACACACTCTATTTGAGTACTTTTCATCCACAAAACCATCTAGTTGATTCATGTAAACATCCTTAGCCAACTTTCCATTAAGGAAAGCACTTTTGAAGTCCATCTACCATGTTTCATAATCAAGAAACACAACTATGGCTAGCATAACCCTTATAGACTTGATCTTGGCCATTGGTGAGAAGGTCTCGTCATAGTCAACTCCTGGAGTTTGAGTTAAACCCTTTGCAACCAGTCACACCTTGAATGTGTTCACTTTCCCATCCATGTGGGTCTTCTTCATGAAGATCCACCTGCACCCGACCGTCTTACGACCTGGTACATTGTCAACCAAGTTCCAAACTTGATTGTCATACATGGATTAAATCTCGCTGTCTATCGCCTCTTTCCATTTTGTAGACTCTGGGCCTGCCATGGCTTCCTTGTAGTTGTTAGGTCTATCCATATTTGTTAGTGTACTATCACTAATAAACGTATCACCCTCAACGGTTATATGGAAGCCATATAACATGGGTGGAACATTAAATCTAATGGAACATCTAAGAGGTAAGGACTCGTCAATCGGTTCAACAAGAGTTTCCTCCTCGGGTTGAGCTCTAGTGTTTGAGCTTCCTTCATTACTTGATTCTTGAATCTCTTCAAGGTCAATTTGCCTCCCACTGTCCTCTTGGCATATGAGTTCTCTCTCTCTCTCTCTCTCTCTCTCTCTCTCTCTCTCTCGGAAAACCCCTCTCCTCGCAACGAAGACAACATTGTCACTCAGTCTGTAGAAGAGATATCCAAAGGACTTCTGTGGATAGTCGATGAAAACACACCGCTCATTATGAGGTTTAAGCTTGTCGCGAGTCTCTCATCTTAAGAAATCCTCTTAACCCCAAACCTTGATATTTACCAAAGAGGGAACCTTCCATGTCCACATCTCATGAGGTTTTTTGGCAACCTTCTTAGTTAGGACTCGATTAAGGATGTGGGCGGCAGCCTCTAAGGCATACCCCCAAAATGAGATACGTAATGAAGCTTGACTCATCATGGAAAGAACCATGTCCAACAAGGTTCGATTGCGCCTATCAGCCACACCATTGAGCTGCGGCGTCCTAGTAGGCGTCAATTGTGAAACAATTCCACATTCCTTAAGATAGTTGTGGAACTCGATACTAAGATACTCACTACCTCGATCGGATCGGAGCATCTTTATCTTCCTGCCCAATTGATTCTCCACTTCTTGCTTAAAATCTTTGAACTTTTCAAAAGTTTCTGACTTATGCTTGATTAAGTAGATATACCCATATCTGCTATAATCATCGGTAAAAGTCACGTAGAAGTGATTTGCATCCCTTGTGGTGGATCTAAAGGGCCCACAAACATCGTTGTATATGAGATCCAACAATCCCTCATCCCTTTCACAAGTACCAGTGAAGGGTGACTTAGTCATCTTTCCAAGCAGACAAGAGTCGCATGTGTTATCCGACTTTAGATCAAATGACTCCAATACTCCATCTTTTTGGAGTTGGGCTATGTGCTTCTTGTTGACTTGTCCAAGATGAAAATGCCACAAGCATGCCTTATCTAAACCATTGGACGAATCAATATGTAAAACACTATTTCCTAAGTTGTCTAAAATCATCACAATTTCATATATACCATTACACGATAATGATTCAAAATAGAAAGTTCCATTATCATAAGCATTAATAGAACCAATTTCATTATTAAACAAAAATATAAAACCTTTTTTATACAAACCATGATATGAAATAATATTCCTCATCATCTCTAACAAGTAGCAATAATTATTCAACTCTGAAAATAACCCACTACTAAGCAATAAATAATAAACTCCAATCTTGGTGACAGGTGACGCTCTCCTATTCCCCATGATCAAGTTCATCTTCACGTGCTCCACATCCCTACTTCTTCTTAAACCCTATAAATTAGAACAAATGTGAAAACCACATCCTATGCCAATGACCCAAGAACTAGCATGTGATGAGTTATTAGATTGAATAGTGTAAATACTTGTGAAGGTGGGCTTTATCTTCCCATCCTTGATATCTTGTAGATACCTAGGATAGCTTAGTTTCAAATGTCCTTTATCATGGTAGTAGACGCACTCTGCATTTTTCGAAATAGCCGAAAGAGTAGCATAACCACCTTTGGATCCACTTGAAGAAGAACCATCATGAGACTTTCTATTGTGGCTCATAGAAGGAGCTTTCCTCTTCTTCGCCTTCCCTTGTCCATTTGCTAAGACATGGGCAGCAACAGTTGGATTTGATGCGGCATATTTTCCTTTCAAGCCGGTTTCAGCAGTTCTTAACAACACTTGAAGTTTTCTCAAGGTCACCTCATCCTTGTTTATATGATAAGTCAACTTGAACTGTTCATAACAAGGAGGTAAAGAGTGGAGGATAATATCAATGGCCAACTCTTCATCGAAGTTGACATTCAACTTGAGCAAACTATCCAGATATCTTTGCATTCTTTGCAAGTGGGTCGTGATGGACTCTCCATCCTTCATTTTGGTTATTATTAATGAGGAAACTATCTCGTACTTCTCTTGACATGCACTTTGATGGTACTTTTCCATCAAATCTTTGTGCATGTCATAAGGCCAATAGTCCTCGTAGAACTTTTGAAGCTTAGGAGTCATAGTGGGTACCATGATTCACGACACCTTTGTCTCCTCTTTGCATTGAGCCCTATACTCGATGATTTCTTTGGGAGTAGCAGTAGTTTCATTGATATCGAAAAGTTCTTTGTCGAGAATATCTTCCTTGTCCTCGTACCTTAGGGCCATGCAAATGTTGCGAATCCAATTGTTAAAGTTGGACCCATCAAATGTGACCCTCCCACAAATGCCCAAGAGAGACAGTGGGCTCAAGGAGTTGGCGTTGGAGGAGTTTGAGCCTGACATCTGAAAAAGAAAAGAGACAAAGTTTAGATTAGATAAGAATCCTTAATATAACACCCAAATGAAATATCAAGGCTAGGACCCAACACAATATTCTACAATTTATAAGAGGGATGCTGTAATCCAATTGCAAAATATTTGAAGGTAGTTAAATGACGATTTACCAATTTCCACCATGAAAAACGAAAATGAACAGTAGGTTTTAAATGAATTGAAATTCCTAGATTCTTTAAGATTCATTGAACTTTTCAATGACATGTCTCAATCTCGAATATGCCTTTCAAGTTTGTGACAGGGATACCAAGGATCACAAACAAGGTGTGAATTACCATGCAAATGTGCTCGATATTTTCGATATCATTTATCACTTAATGAATGAGTCGGTTAACCATACACGCTACATTGATCTATGATAAACATTGATTTACCCTTTTCCACCTTTGTTAGTCAAAGTTAGTGAGCTGGTATACCACACATGATCCATTAACGACTTTGCAAGGTGCAAAGTACAATTTCACTTTTTATAGCATCATTTTCATATTTTTCCTAAAGTAACTAAGATTGGGAATTTGTAAAAATATTTACTTACATTATTATAATCATTATACTTATTAATGAGGAATTAAACATCCTATTGTATCCGTTCGGCTAATGACCCTCCACTAATCAAGAAAGTGGTGGGTAAGAGTGGACACCTATTCAACCGCCATTTTATAGGCAATTTCCTTATAACTCATTTATAGATCGGCTTCGTGAATGAGGCCTACTAACAGTATGATTGACTAATCTTATACATATATAAGTATTAAGCTTTTAATATTATATAAGTATAAGAGTTGTATTTTAAACTTTTAAAAAACTATGGTTTAGAATTTAATATTTCAAAATTAAAACTTTTTAATCAAATTTGAAATTCCAAAACTTGAGGGCAAGTTTTAAAACTTTTCAAAACTTTCTGGATCAAATTTAAAATAATTAAAATAATCATATAATTTTACCATTATCTAAATTTGACCTAATCCAATTTTACTTGGCAAGATAAATACAATTCAAAATTTAAAAATAAGTAGTTTATCATATAATCTAATAATTATCTTAAAATTTGTCCATTATCTTTACCATATCAAAAATTCAAATTTTAATTTGTAAAATAACTTCTAGTAATTATCCAAGCCTAACTTAAGCCAAAATCCCGAAAATCTGTTCTTTGACTCGTTTTCAAGTCGTGAGAGCAACCGGCTTCACGTTATGAGAGCCATCATGGCATGGTCCAAGATGACCACGTCATGATCGTTAAGCAGAACCAAAAAAAGATTTTTCTTTTTCTTTGAGCAATACACTAATGCATCAAATATAATAGAAAAAACACCTTAAGCTCTGATACTAATGATGGGTTTTGAGCACTACAACATTCCTATGGTGTACATACAACCCTAATGCTTTGGATCTCGGTTTTTCTCAAATTATACATGCAGTATTAATCATCCAAAGAATGAACCCTAACTAGCATACAATATTTAAAAATTTACAACTAATACAAAGTTAGATGAATACCTTTTGATTGTAGCTTGATTAATCTTGACCTTCAAGAGCTTTAGTGCCTTAAATGTTGCACCTCAATTGGAGCACAAAAACTAAGTAGCAATGGAGGATTATGAGAGAGGTGGGAAGGCTCTAAAATTCAGTTAGGGTTCCTCTTGGGATCAAGTGGCCGGTTTTAGGAGCCCTGGGGTTTCCTTATATATATGAGTTGCTAGGGTTTTTGACTAGAACTATAATTCTCTGCTTAGGCCTTAACCAACCCATAGATCCCTCTAGAACCACCCTTTGGACAAATTATATGTGGGCTACACATAAAATTTTGTCCATCCCTTCCAAAGGATCCATAAACCCAACATTGCAACTATTAGATAATTGCACTACCAGTCCCCTTAATTCAATTAGTCTCTTTTGATCACCAAATTAATTCCAAATTAATTTCTGATTAGTACGAATTAAATAATATGATTTATCAATTAATATCTTATATTAATAAATCATAATTAACCTCTTTCTCCATAATTCATCCTATCAAATTGCTATGGTGAAGGCAACCCAAAAGGACCATGCTATTATCGTGTCAATTACATACCAGTTATAGTTATGGTCTTAGACAGCTAATCCAATAGTTATGGATATGGACACTAATCTCCATCAGCTTCCACTTGCTTAGACATCAACAATTAATCGGTCCAATACTTACTAGAGAAAACAATAAGTGACAATCCAATGTAGTTACTATACTTATAACAACTTTTATATAAATAGCCCCAAGACTAATAACTTAAAATTCTTTATATCTTTATGATATCTTATTATAAACTATAGACAATGATCTAGGGTCAATCTCATGGTTCAAGATTATGTTTCCCAATACCGACTTGTACTAATCTTCAGACTGACTATCAAATCAAATCAACCCAGACTCATATTGGCCAAGCATTTTTTTTGTCAACACTAAATCAAAGACGGTTCAAGATACATCTACTTCTCTAATTCTAGCAGAAGGATCAAATAAAATTTTACTACATAGGTCAATAGTATTTCTCATGCGATATCTAGTCAAACCCTGTATGATTTCCTATTATGGACAACGTTGGGGAAACACCAAACTACAATAGATTGTAGAATAAAACCTCATGCATCTCAATTTGAAGATTAAGAAATGAAGTCATCTTAATTTACTCATGACATGATCCATGGAGTAATCTTTAAGCTTGGTTACTCCAATACTTAGATTCTCCATTTTGAAGTACTCATCAGTATTGGTTAATGGCCTTTGCTATGTTCATCCAATAAAAATCTTAATTTACTACTATTTACCAAGAGTATGATTGATTATGGAAGTTTAAATAATAAAATATTATTCTAGATGTGGTTCTGAACATGAAAAAGTAAGAAAATAGATAATATGATCAAATATAATAACTTATTATTAATAATCACCAAAAGCATAATATCTAAAAAAATGTTCCAAATGAGAAAACTAAAAATTATTAAATCAAACCAATTCACTACCAAATCTAATGCAAATAAAAATAGCATCATCGTAATGCATAATCTATGACAATGGTTTAGTGAGCAGATTAATTGGATTATCTTTTGATGGTACTCTACTCACAATGATGTCTACATCTTCAACTAGCTTCCTTATATAGTGGAACTTTCTCCGTATATGTGTTGTGCTCTTATGATCTCGAAGTTCTTTATATAAGGAAATTGCACCCTAGTTATCAAAGTAGATCTCAGTCGACTTGACGATGCTAGGAACAACACCCAAATTATTGATGAACCTCTTCATCCATAATTCTTCGTTGGCCATTTCATTAGACACAATATACTCTAAATCTATAGTTGATTCCGCTATAGTCTCTTGCTTAGAACTTGTCCAAGTCACTACTCCTCCATTCAACATGAATATAAAACCAAACTATGATATGAAATTATCCATGTTAGTTTGGAAACTTTCATCCACATACCCTTGGATGCTTAGCTCTACTTTACCTTCATAAACCAAGAACATATCTTTAGTCCTCCTAAGAGACTTCAGAATGTTCTTGATTGTGGTCTAATAACTTTCATGGTTGACTTGATAATGAATCAGCATACTAATGATGTATGAAATGCTTGACCTTGTACATATCATAGCGTACATGATCAATCATATAGTTGAGGCACATGGGTATCAACTCATTCAGTCTTGTTCTTCACTAGTACTGGGACATTGGATTTTACTAAAACTTGTGCAATGTTGTATATGTATACTCTAAATCTATAGTTAGTTATGATATAGTCTCTTGCTTAGAACTTTTCAAGTCACTACTCCTCCATTCAACATGAATACAAACCCAAACTATGATATGAAATTATCCATGTTATTTTGGAAATTTTCATCCACATACCTTTGACGCTTAGCTCTTCTTTACCACCATAAACCAAGAACATATATTTAGTCCTCCTAAGAGACTTCAGAATGTTCGTGACTGTGGTCCAATAACTTTCACGAATGACTTGATAATGAATCATCATACTAATGATGTATGAGATGCTTGAGCTTATACTTGTCATACTAATGATGTATAGGATACGTACGTTGGGCGTACGTATCCCAGGATGAAACCCTAATTTTTAGGCTTTTTGGAATATTTAAGCACCTTATGGACCCTTCCCTCTCATCTATTTCTGCATGATTAATTAGAGCATAGGAGGGTCAGGGGATTTTTGTATTGATGGGTTGTAGACGATTAGTATCTAGGGGTGTTGGAGAATGGGGAGTTAGGATATAGGCTCACCATTCTAGGTCTAGTGGTGGTGAATCGAAGATGCATAAGTGTTCAGTCGGGTTTCAGTTTCCTTTAAAGATCGGTTGATCTATGTCGGTAAGGTTGTTCTGCGGAGATTGTTTACACCATGGCTAATCGTTTCATAGTTAAGGGTGATGATACTTGGTAGGGACGGTTGAGTTTTATTTTGGTTTCATTGCCAGTAGGTATTAGTGAGTGTCCCAAGTAAGGGATAATTGGATATTCTCAGATGGAGCATCAGCTATCGAGGGTTCTGTTAGCTGTTAGGTTTCGACCGTGCATCCAGCACGAGTGTGCGAGCTATTTAGTGCATGTGGTGGACATACGGGTCAGATAATAGACCATCGTTTTCCAAGAAGGTAGTCGAGCGACATGAGGACTGGGGTTATAGTCCACCAAATGGAACAGGAGTTTGGAACCCCAAGTGGGTGAGAATAGTCTGCATGGGAGGGATCCCCAGAATGGATGGTCCAGGGTAATGCACAACAATTTATAGTGGTCTGGATAGACTGAAGGCCAGTGGGCATATCAATCAGGCCGAAGGCTCAGAGAACGTTCTGGAAAAGCTGAAGGCCCAGAGAGGCGGTCCACACATGCTGAAGGTTCTGAGAGTTCTCCCAAAAGGCTGAAGGCCTGGTAAGGCGGTCCAGTCATGCTAAAGACTCTATATGTGTTTGTAGATCTATGTTCGGGTATTGAGTATGCTGCTATGCTATAGCAATTAGAAGGTCTGCCCCCAAGTATTGATCATGCCAATGAAATGGGCCAAAGACTCTGGTGTATTTTTGGTTGGATCGGAAGTTGTTATCGGAGATTGGATGGAGTACAGAGGATCTTGGTGATCTCATCAGTTTGGGGTGTCTCAGAGGATTAAGCTTCTTGGACGGGTAATACTCCAGTTGGGGACTAGGAGTAGATCCGAATGGGTATTCATCAGCCTTTGGAAGGCTTGGGATTAGAATGTCCTGTCATTCAGGTTTTGGGAACCGGAATAGATCTTTCTCCTGAGCGTCTATGGCAACACATTATATTTAGATATGGTTGAGGCGATCTTGCTCTATGTAGTAGGCCAAGATACCCAGTATGGTCCTATTGAAAGTCGTAGGCACAGAGGCTCAAGAGGAGTGGTAGGGTTGAGGCGGTAGACCTTCAACTCGATAGTTGAATTGATTTGACATGTTGGTATTCCAATCTAGGGTATTCCATCCCGAGGATCACCAAACCCTATGATCTTTTGGACTTGGCATGTTGGTATTCCAACCTGTATGGTGGCATGGGTAAGATTTGAGTGTCATACCGGTTGGCTGGTAGTAGTAGGTATGTTTGGTGGTGGTAATCTCTTGTGGGATGATATTTCATGGAAGTGGTGGGCAGCAAGGAGCGACATGGCAAGTTATCGTCGATATTATGTAGACATCTATCCTGATGGTCTAGTAGGTGGCATGTTGTGCTTGATCAGGCTGAGGCGGTCCTGCTTTATGCAGTAGACCAAGATACCTGGTGAGGATGAATGGTAAATCGTTGGCACGGGGGTTCCGCAGGATATGACACATGGTTCTATTTTCAGGTAGGAACCTCAAGATCCCAGGGTTGTATAATTCGTTAGTAGTGTTGGGAAGAGATCTAGCGATGGTTAGAATGAGTGATCTGTTAAGGAGGAGGACCGAATTCAGGCTTCCAAATTGTAGGTTTTTAGGTAAACTAAGGTTGTGCATTGCTTGGGTTTGTGGATTCGTCTTCTCTGAAACAATAAGATTCCCATTGGGTTTACTCTCCTTCGATAGTCATTGGATGTCATGGTTATGGGGGTGCCCTCAGGATGTCGAGTTGTAGGCGATGATAATGAATGATTTCGACGACAAAATCGAATTTAAGTGGGGGAGAGTTGTAACATCCCATTTTTCCAGTAGCTTCAAATTCATCCCTCGAGTTTTAATTAGGGCATTTTGGCCCTTGGTTTGGAAGGGAGTGGAAAAGGAGGCCCTAGTGGAAAAATGGTAAGTTTGGGAGTTTAAGTAGTACGCTGAGCATACATGTGGTACGCTAAGCGTACTAGGGCGCACCCTAGTATGCTGGGCGTACGTATTCCAGGATAAAACCCTAACTTTTAGGGTTTATGGAGTATTTAAACACCGTATGGAACTTGCTATCTCATCTCTTTCAGCCTCCACACCTCCCTTAGCCGTCTTGAGAAAAATCTAGCCTCCTAGCAACCATTCTTGAGCTTATAAGTGTGTTTTTGGTGCCTTCAAGAAGGAGCTTGTGCATCAAGGAACCAAGGAGGGAAGATTGGCTTCTGGATCTTGGTTCCTCATCTGTTTTGGAAGCCCCAGAAGGTAAAAATCTTGGAGCTTTATACTTATATGAGATAGATCTAGTCATTTTAGCTTTATGGAAGCGTTCTTGTCCCAAAAGTCCCAAAATGGTGCATGTTATGTTTTGGAAAAAATGAGTTGTCCTTTCAGACCTTAGAAGAGATCCTAAGTGATAAAAATGGTGTCCCAATAGCTAGATTTGTCTCATGCATGGAGTGGGAAGGTATTATTGGATTAAGACCATTTGTTAAGAACTTTCTGGACATCCAAAGTAGTAAAGTTCGAGACTTTATAGTCCTATGACACATTTGGTTGATGGATTTGAAATTTGGACTTAAGTGCTTAAGCCATTAAGCACTTATTGGAGTTTTAAGAACAGTCCACGCACGCCCCGAATAAATACAGTATGCCCAGCATACTGGGTTAGCCACCCCGATGGTGGTCAACATCAGGACAAATACGCTCAGCGTACCAGAGGAGTACGCTTCGCGTACGTCCTCTGTTGGGCCTTTGGCATTTGGGCTTCGAGTTTTGGGTTGTTTATGGACTAGTTGGATATAGGCCTTTACTGGACTTTATGAATATAATGTTTTGGGCCATGTTTTGATATTGGATCATGGGATTAGGCCTAATTAAGAAGTTGGTCCCAATTTAGTAGATTGGACCAATAATGGGATTTGTAAATGGACTTTCAAGTTAAGGACTTGGTTTTTGGCTTTGGCCGAATAAAGAGAATGGACTTAATGAGTGGTGTGGACCCTTAGTCATGATTTTTATGTTGTGTAATGACTTGGTTTTTATTATCTGGATAGTTCGGGATCCTTGGCGAGGCGACGATTCGGGAGTTCTACTCTTCAGTTCGGATCTGACATTCTGAGGTGAGTTATCCTCACTATATCAACAGGGTCTAAGGCACCAAGGCCAGCCCTTTATCGGAGTGGTATCCGGGTATTTTCTTGATATGTTTATTGATCTGCTAGATTTGCATCCTGGTAGTTAGGATGGTATTATGTTAGTGACCTGATTTAGGTCGGTATCCTGGTATATAGGATGATGTTATGTTAGTGACCGGTTAGGTCGGTATCCTTGATATAGGATGGTTGCTGTGTTAGTGATCTGTTAGATCAGTATGATATCTGTTATATACATGCTAGCGTATGATATTTATGTGCACATGATTGTTTGATTGGTATGGGGGTTGGGTTGAGGCGGGTCCTACTTCGTGCTGCAGGCCAACATACCTAGGGTGGACTGAATAGATTGCAGGCCCAGGAGGGCACATAGTCATTCTGAAGGCCCAACGAGCAGTCTGGATAAGCTAAAGGCCCCAAGAGGGCGGTCCAGACGTGTCGATGCTTGGAGAGTTGACCAGATAGACTGAAGGCCCGGTGCGAGCCGTCCAGTCATACTGTAGACTCAGAGCGTGGACCAAGTGGACTGAAGGCCCGGTGCGGGAGGATCAGTCACACTGTAGACTCGAGATGCATGGTTGTTCTGTATTTTTTTTATATGATACGATTATGGTTATATGAGGTTGGAATTTTAGGGGTAATTCACTAAGCTTTCAGGCTTACAGTTTTAGTTCGTTGTTTCGGGTACTTCTGGTGATCACTGGAAGGCGAAGGCATGATCGTACCGCTACTCTTGCTATTATGATTTTATGATTTGGTACTAGGATACTCTTATATTTATTATTTTGAAAACAAATTGGTAATGTTAAATGGTTTTAAGTTTTTTTTTAAAAGTTTAAATTTAGCATGATTTTTATGGGTGTTACAAGATTATAATCTTCTTGAATAATATGGAATCCATAGAACTCTGGTGGATGACATTCTTTATCAGATCTACGAGGTGTAGGTAGAAGTTCATTAGATTCCTCAATAGGCTGTGCAACTTCTTTTTGGGGTCTAATATCAACTTCAAGTTCTTTATTGGTTGACTCATGAAACTAACCAAGATCACTTGGGTTCCAACTAGTTTCTTGAGATATTAAGTCTCTCTCATAAAAGACATCACTACGAGCAACAAAGATCTTGTCCTCAGCAGGCTTGTAGAACAAGTATCCAAAAGAATCTTTGGGGTACCCAATGAAGTAACACATTTTGGATATAGGTTCAATTTTGTCGAGCGCTTCACGATGAACGAAAGCCTCACAACCCAAAATCATAATTCTTTAAAGAGAGGAATGAGACCCTTTCCACATTTTGAATGGTGTTTACTCAACCTTCTTAGTTGTTACAAGGTTTCGAATATAAGCGAAAATTTCTAGAGCACAACTTTAGAAAATAATTGGAAGTGTAGCACAAGTCAACATAGAACGAACCATGTCTAGCAATATTTAATTTCTCCTCTCATACACACCATAGTGTTGTGGTGTTCTTGGTGGAGCTAGTTGTGAGACCATCCACAGCTTCTAAGATTATCGTAGAAATCATCACTTAGATATTATTCGCCCCTATCAGAATGAAGTATCTTGATTTTCTTGCCCAGTTGTTTCTCTACTTCTCTCTGGAACTTCTTGAATACATCAAATATTTTAGACTTATATTTAATTAGATAAACATACCCATATCTACTGAAATCATCTGTAAACGTGACAAGGTATCTTTCACCAAGTCTAGTGATGTGTCTGAACGAACCACATACATCTGAATGGATGATGTCCCACAAATTTGTCCCCCCCTCAAAGTTTATTGTAAAAGGATACTTAGTCATTTTCGCATGTAAACAAGACTCTCAATCTCCATTGAACTCCTGGTTAAATGCTTCCAAGATTCCATTTGAGATAAATTATAATAGAAAGAGATATACATTATGACTTAGAGATAGATCATTGATGAGGATTAGATCATTGATTGAGAGGTAGATGATTCATTGAGAAATAAATATTAATTTATAGATTAATTTTAAGTGAGAGATTCATCTTGAGAGAGAGAGAGAGAGAGAGAAAGACATATATATATATATATATATATATATATATATATATATATATATATATATATATATATATATATATATATTATTGTGACGTCCGGCTTGATCCTATACTTGAGGCCAACACGATCCTTGTGATAAGTACTTGTATTCCGGAGTGCCAATGTACACCAAAATTGTTGTAGATTTTAAAATGAGAAATGAAAATTTTAGGGTGTACTTGGTATGAAAACATGGGCGTTACACATAAGCACACACCAAACCACCATGTTTAAGTTTACACGACGTTAGGCTTTGCAATCTTAAATCTTTCTTGCCTTGCCTTTTGCTAAAACATTTCTTCCAGTTTATTCAATTTATATGCCCAAGTGTTCTTGAAAGCCCTTTGAAGGTATGGGGGAATGGCGACAATCATGATGCAAGACACCTTATTCAAGTCATCAACGTGTTTGTAATTTCCAAAATTTTCTTCATCAGTTGATTTCTCATCGATTTCTAGAATTGGATCATCAAGCATGTACTCTCGATTGTCATACCTTAATGTGAACCTTAGGTTTCTAATATAATCGAGATTGTTAGCCCCACCAGTGAGCTTCTCTCTTTGGAGAGAAAAAGAATGAGGTAAAAGTTGGAATTGGTGCGTGAAGGTGGGAGAGGACTATTGAACTAGGTGTCTAAGCCATCAACTAAAGTATTAGCAAAGCCCTTTTGGTTTCCCTCAAAACTAGTAAGAAATTGGAATGCTATTTGGAAAGAGAGACTGATTTATTAATATATTATATGATTATAATTTAACTAGAAATAAAAATAAATAATTTAATAATATGATTTGAGAAAAATATAATAAATTGAAACTATATTGTTTAATTATAAATTAATAAGATATTAATTGGAATTAATTTTGGGATTAATTAGATTAATTAAAAGTATAAGGACTAAAAGTGTCAATGTATAAAAGTTGAACATTGTCTAGAACCACCCTAAGAGAGGGGACAGTTCTAAAGGGGTTTAAGGAGCTTTTCTAGGAGTTCTAGGAAGCATAGGGTTGCTTGGGGGGAAAGAAAATGGTTAGAGGAGACGACCAATGTCCAAAAGTTGAACATTAACTAATTCTAGAACCACCCTAGGAGAGGGGATAGTTCTAGAGAGGATTAAGGAGACTTTCTAGGAGTTCTAGGAAGCATAAGGTTCTTGTAGGGAATGAAAATGGTTAAATTTATCTAAAAGGAAGCCTGCATTTTATGCACCTCCTTAAGCCCTATAAATACCCCAAGGCTAAGGGTTTCGAATTTCACCTCTTCTAAGGAACTCTTAGAGCCGAAAATTATATCCTCTCCCCTCTCTCTCTCTCTTCAATAAGCCTCCAACTGCTCGTGTTTAGGTTTGAGCCATCAGAGGCACGATATTTATGGTGTTGGCTTTCTGATGTTCTACAAAGAAGGAATTATAGTTTATTTACATTAATAAACTAAAAGGTATGTTTTCTATTAACCCTTTTCTATTTTCCAAAATAGCAATGTACTTTAGGTTTCTTGAATTAAAATTGTTGTTTTCATATAATAGTAAGAACATAGATCCTTTATCCAAAATATGATTTTTGTTATATATAAAACCCATCAAGGACGACCATTGATACCCAATATATAAAGAGAGAAACAAACTTTAGTTATTTGATTTAGTCCTTAAATAATTACCCAATTTATTTCAAAGCTAGGATCCATATTTTCAATCTGATTTATGAATAGGGATACCATATTCATATCACGAATTTATCTTAGGTAGGTAATGCACTTTACCAATTTCAATCATTATGAAATTCCTAGATCTTTTGAGATTCATTAAAACTATTCAATGATAGGTTAATCTTATATTTGCACATCCTCTATTTGTGTATAGGATACCGAGGTCTCAAAAATAAGATTGTAAATCAACCACGAAAAAACACAAGACCCTTTGATTATGTAATGGTCCTCAAATTGACGTGCTGGTTACGTACACACGCTACACAAACAAACTACAACTGTGACAATTGGGAAATTTCCGTCAACGTCTATCATTAGAGATTAGCACCGACAGATGATGATAATAGAACTTTTCATATTTTAGGAAAAATATGATCAGTTAGATAATAATAAAAGGGTAAAAAATGAATGACCAAAAAGTTACACCACTTTTAAATAATGATTTGTGTATTTGGAAAGTACTCATCAAAATGATCCCAAGGATATAAGTGTTGTAAAAATCTGACTCCGATTGGAGGAGTTATGATTTTATAAAGGGAAAATGACATATATGCCCTATAATATTTCTAGGGTTTACCCATTTAACCACTTAACTTATTTTGTGGCTTAATAAGGGAACCAAGTATATGTTACCTATCAATATAATCACTTTCACCTATTGTAGTCGGTTTACATTTCCAAATAAGCCTAGCCTAACACGTAAGCAATGACATGGAAAGAATTTAAATCGTCCAACAACCGCAACAACATTGTATTGAATGTGAATCGTCACGAGCAAGCTTCGACTGTTCACGCACCTCCGTATAAAATTAAGACTTTGTTGCCGTATAATGGGACATATGCAAACTTCATTACCCCAATCTAGTCTCTAAGTTTACTCCAAAATGCCTTCAATTGAACATACAAAACACAAATGGTCTCCAAACTACCGCCGTCACATGGATGAGAATCATTCCAATGGTGTAATCAACGAAGACATAGCCATCAATCTACTGCAAACCCAGCTGGAATTGTCTCTTATAAGGGAGGTTCCAAGACCAGTTGCGTGAGCTCCGATAGGCTGTTAATCGAGACTTGGATGCCATGAGTCGTGAGGTCGATGACATTCGCGATGGTAAGTTGGATATTTCTCATCTCGTTGCTAATCTTAAGAATCACTTCGTTTCTCGGAAAGGATCATATGTGAAGATGGTCTTCCAACACAACATAACAAAGTTAAGTATTGTCTTGGGATTGTTGGTGTTGTTACTGTGCCTGTGGTCACGTATATGTTCTTTAACTAAAAAAACATGTGTAGGTTAAAGCATTTTTGTCTTGGGTTTTTGTTTTTCTATGTTATTTAAGGTTTTTAGGGTCGATATTAGTAGTAGATTTTGTGTCTGTTTGTGGTAATAGTTTGTGTTGTTAGTTCGTAAATCTGGTGGTGGTGTTGCCTGGGCTGATGATGGTCATCGCTTTTTGATGAAGTTTTTTGCTGAAGGTCTTTGTAATAGGTTATGGAACAACAGAAAGTGATGTAAACAAACCCATAGCTGAAATGTTTTTCAATATGTTATTATAAAAAAACATCTTACATCCGTTTATGTGTGTGTGCATGAACGAATGAAACATTTGGGATTATATATGTTTCCTTAAGTTGTTCCTAATCATGTGGATTTTCATCGAATGGGACGGGACCACAAGCCAAAGAAAAATGAATATACCTTTTTTATGCACATACTCAGGGTCCAAAAATGGTGCAGTTTGGGAAAAGGGACAAAAGTAAACAATACCTTTGCACTCGTGGCATTGTGTCTGCTTGTCTGTAAAGCTTTTTGGGAAAAAAAAAACTTTTCTAAAGTGGACTTTTTCCTTGTTTGATTGTTAATGGAATAATAAGCATATAACGTTGTAAAAAATGGTCAATTTATTTATGACTTAATTACCCCCACATCCAAAATGGTCAATTTATATGAATTAATTACCCCCACATCCAAAATAGTTAATATATCTGACTTAATTACCCTCACATCCAAAATGGTCAATTTATATTACTTAATTACTCTCACATCCAAAATGGTCAATTTATATGACTTAATTACCCTCACATAAAAAATGGTCAATTTATATGACTTAATTACCCTCTCATCCAAAATGGTCAATTTATGTGACTTAATTACCCTCACATCCAAAATGTTCAATTATTTATATGACTTAATTACCCCCATACTTGATTACATAATGTAACTGTCTAAACCATCGTAAATGACCAAACTACCTTTACACTTTTGTGTAGTTTGTACTGACTAAAATGCCCATAATACCCTTAGATATCTATGGCATGGAAAAATATACCATACCATATAACAACATACAATAAAACAACATAGCATAACATAAAAGAACATAACATAGATCATGTGTTTATTGCAACACACATTCACTACAAATACCAAACAATTATTTAATCCAACTCCGTGGTCGTTGCATGACTGCTACCTTCACCTCCCACATTTTTAGCAAGCTTCATTTTAATGATTCTTTCTGATTTCTTCTGTTTCTTAGGTTGTTTAACATACTGAACTTGATGAACACGAGAATTGACCTTCACCCGTTCCTCCTATCCATTTACTCCCACCATTTTCTCTTCCTTACCAGTCATCTCCAATGCATCACTAGTATCAACCATTACCTCATCATTCCCAACCCCTTTGGTAACGTTTACAGACTCCTGCATAAGTATAATTTTTTGTTTCTCTATCCCATTTTGTTTGGATGTCCCTAAAAATTTACTACAAGTAACCATGTTGTGACCTTTCTCTTTGCATATGCTACAAGAAACCTTCTTCCCTGCCTTTGAAATGGTGTGTTTCGCCATCCATTCAGAAGCATCCCTTCTTCTCTTTATGGTTGGCCTACCTGGCATACGTCTTTTCAATAGGGGCAAAGGGGGTATCAAGTTAGTAGAAGGCCACATATTTTGTCCATTCTTCCCATGGATTGGCTATTTGTAAGTATTATGGAAGAATGCAGCCAAGTACATTGGATCTACATATGGACCATCAGGTGTGATATTTAAGTAGGCTAAGGCGGCAACTAAATGTACGCAACCATATCCATTAACTTGCTATAGCCTGCAATTGCATTTTTTTCAACATGAACAATATACGCCTCGTCCATTTTCTTTGCCTCAAACTTCATCCCCCCCACAAGATATGACTTGGCAATGCCTACATAGATGAAAACCCAAATATCATGAGATGTGAACAATAAGGTTTGGATGTTTGGATAAATGTACAAACATTTGTTCAGTCTGGAGAACATTCAACTGTATTTTGATATTGGACAAACAGAATAATGATTCCATCCTTGTCTGGTTAGTTTCATAGTCACCATCCTTTGCATCACATATATATGAATGTCCTCTAACATGCTTACGATTGGTTTCTTCCGGTCATCCAAAATCACACTACTAAAACTCTCTGAAAAACCATTCTCTACTGACTCACAAGAGTTGTGAACTCTGAAAAAAGCCAAAGACCAAGTCTTTGGATCTCTATCCATAAGATGCAAAATTGCTTCCGTATTTAACTTTTCAATCTCTTTCATAACTACATTAAAATGTGCTTCAGTTGTTGCCTTGCTTGCTTTCCAAAGTAAATTTTCAAACTTGGCTCCACTGAATCTCTTTCTAAAATTCACATAGATATGTCTAGCATACTGCCTATGTTCGGCTATTGGAAATACTTCTTTTACTACCTCAATCAGACCCTACATAAGTCACAATAATGCTTGAAATTAGAATAGCAATTACTAATTTTAGAACATGAAATAGTTATGAACCATATCTTGTGTTGATCCGAAATTAAAACCAAACATTGTCCGTCATTCCAACATTGTAAATCTTACGAAAGAGTATTTATGAACCATTTCCAATTCTCCTTGTTTTCCACATAAACAACCACCTAAGCAATCGGGAATATTCCATTGTTAGCATCTCTACCCACAGCACAAAGCAACTCCCCTTGGCAAAAACTTTTCAGAAAACAACCATCCAGGTTAATGATCCTCGTACATCGTCCCCTTCATCCCACTTATAATGAAGCAAAACATATGTATATCTTGCTAAAATAATTCTTACCATCATGCATTGCATCAACACAAATTTTAATTGTGGATCCAAGATTTGATCTTATAATCTCTTCACAATATGATCATATTCTTGCATAATTTTCAACTACTGCGCCTTCAGCTAGACTTAATGCATACTTCTTGGCTCTCCTATATTGACTCATACTCGCATCGGTCCCAAAAGCGATTTTGACATCCTCTCCAAGCAATTGGATGCTCATATTTTGATTGTTATAAAATTGGTGCTTAAAGTGGGTCCCTATCCAGTTGTAAGTCACAATTGATCCGAATTTGAAATTCATTGCACAATTATGCTCACCAATAAGAGACTTTATCTGCAAAGACTTATCATCCGTCATCAAAAAACCCTAAAGCCTAAAAGTACATTTTCCATTACAACATTTGGCAAGTAACCGTCTAGTATCATTCTTAACAAAACATAATTGATAACCATTTGCAATAAAATAGTTACAAAGCACGTGTCTCACTTGTTAAGGACTCTCAAACCTCATACCTAACATAGGTTCCTGCTCCTTCTAAATGAGCTTATCATTGAAAATATTTGGCAATTCGGGATAAACATCTTCATTGTCAGCTATGTCTTCTTTGAAAGACTCACCTACACTTATATTCTCAGCCATGTCTACCTGAATCCCATTATCCTTTATGAAAAAATGAGGCTTTTGATGGTCATCATCATCGTTATCGGCATCCTCATCCTCGTCATCATCCTCATCGCCATTCTCTTCCTCATCGTCAGTGTCACCCACATAACGATGCCCTATTGTAACTTTTTAAACAAGTCCTGCACCATCAAGTACCTCTTCCTCTATGTTACCAACAACCTCGTCTTTGTGTTCATCCAACCATTCCTGCATGTTACTATTCCCAAAATGGTCTACATACATTGGGAGTATAACACCACATTCCTATGGAATTGCTATGAAGTTGAAATAATCTGGGTTATTGCTAATTAAAGTCAAACCTTTTGGAAAATCAACATTAGGTTGGCAGTAATAGAGTTTCTCATACTGCTCCCCAGTGAACCTTTTGATAAACACAACACACCCGTCCTTGTCCATGGTTGCGAAATCAATGTCCAAAAACCTCCGAGTAATACCACCGGTATAGCGTATGCGGTTTCTGCCAAACATTCCTTATAAGTGGACATCTATCTGTAAGAATATAGGTTCCATGTTTGTGGATTCAGAAGAAGATCACAAGAAAGGGTTTATCGATGAAGTTTTGAACAATGGAGGTAAAAGGGCTATTTTATAAAGCATATACCGATAGTAAGAAGGAAGCGACTAATTAATGACATGCCATTACATGGAAGTCACAGTCAGCATCCAATGTGGTGTTAGTAGAATGAGGTGGACAAAAAATTACTGGATGACCCCTTCACAATTGAAATAAGGACCTAATTGACCCGACAAAGTGTAATTCGTTCCCTTATTAAACCACAAAATAAGTTAAGTGGCTAAATGGGTAAACCCTAGAAACATAATAGGGCATATATATATGTCATTTTCCCTTTTATAAAAGATAAAAATCAACCGCGTTAATAACACTATTCTTGTTAAAATGGCACAAAAAAATCGGTTGAGTTTTGGCTAACCCCATTAAAAGGAAAATCGTAGTACTCCGAGAGATAAGAACTTTAAAAAGAAAAAGGTCAAAAATGGAGTTCGTATGAAGGATATACGATTTTTAGAAAAAAATAAAATACGAGTTAAAATTATAAGTTAAAAAATGACAATGCAACCTTAAGGAAAGTTGTAGTATTCGTAGAGAGCTGCATAAATATATAAAGCGGGTAAGAAAAAATATTCATATAAGGAATATATGAATTTTTATAAAAGATTTAGAGGTGCACGCCAAGTGCATGGCATGCTCAACGCACATGTCTGACACTCAAATGGTTGAGATTAGAGACACATGGACCATCAGAAGTGTGACACGTGGCAAACTCTAGATGGAGCTACAAGTTGAGTGCACCTTGTGCGTGAATTGATCCGCATGCTCAAGCACTATAAATAGAGATTTTCAATTCCTAATTTCTTTACAGCCAAAACTCTTTCTCTCAATCGCTCAAGCTATTTCAAAAGTCCTCCCAATGGAAGGAAGCTTCAGATGCAATAACATGGAAGCCTCAGATTATGCTACTAGAGTTATAAATATCAAACGTTTTATAAAGCTTGAAACCTTAGGATAATATAGTTATAGATACTATACCTAGTTGTATTATGCCTAAGAGGTATGATGCGCGATAATCTAGGAAGAGATATTACCTAGAGGTTATAGTGGTCTATTTTCTAGTATAACATTGTACCTCGAAGTAATGTTGGTCAAATATAGGGAAATGCATTGTACTTGATCATTACTCTACCTAAATATCAAGTTTTTAAATAACCAATATTACGGTGTGCGTATGTGTGTGTGTGTGTGTATATATATATATATATATATATATGTGTGTGTGTGTATGTATGTATCGCAAAATAAAATATATACATGTATACACAAGATAATTATGAAATCCAAAAGATATAATCATCAAATCTAAAATTAAATGGGTTTATATTGTGATAGTTTTAGGAAATCACTTAATAAGAAAGAAAAAAAGATAAAATACCTAAGGTTAATGCGTTAGTTAGCTATTGATATTCATCTAATAGCCTTGATTAAATTCTGCTACCTCGAACCTATAATCGTTAATATTTTGAGACCTAGAAAGATATATATGGATATATACGAGATTGACAACCCCACCTGTGATTGCTAGCTAAAATCCTAGCAGGATAACTTTCTATCACTATTCAACGTCCAATTAAGCATTGTGGTGGGGGAAATCATTAGTCAAACAACGTCGATTATGGGGGCTCATGGTAATACATTACAACCATCTTAGAGATCAGACTACCAAAGAGGGACGCCTTAGAGTGGTAGATAAAATACGTTAGAATTGATAAAATATCCTAAAAAGATAAGAAATTAGGATCGGTAATATCCTAAAAGATAATAAGATAGGATCGATAAATATCCCACAAAATATAGTAAATTATCATTAGTAAAACATCCTAAATGATAGGATCGATATGTATCCTACAAAGAAATTAAATTAGGATTGGTAAAGCATCCTAAAAAGATTGTAAGTTAGATTTTGTAAAACATCCTATAAGATAGGATTAGCAGAATGTTCCAAGAAAATAATAAGACAAGAGGTAATATAATAAAGCATAGGAAACCAAGATTTTAAGAATTGTAAGAATTTATAAAAATCTTTTGAAACAGCTCATTACAAAACTTGTAAAATCACCAACATCAAGTTGACATTTCCAAAAATCACACATGTTCCTAGGATTGAATAAGGATCATGGCAATCTATGTACTATCAAGACTCAGCATTTTCGCCAGCGAACGGAGAATGTGTGACAGAATGGTATCAGAGCTAGTTGCTATAGCAAATTAGTACTTCTTTAGGAATTATGACTATAGCTTAGGACGTATACTCTGATTATGTTTTCCCTCAAACCTATAAATAAAAGTATTACTATTAATTATCCTATAGATAGACTACTTATTGGAGAGGTGACTAGTTTAAACTGTTGCTTGGGTTGTTGAATTTCAGAATAGATATATGCTAAAATGGTCCTACCCTCCGACACTTCTCATCTGGCCAATCCCTATTTTGGTAGTCTAGAAGTACAAAACAATAATAGCCGCCAACGATAAATAAAGTATACAAATGAAAAATGAAACTCATATATATATATATATATATATATATATATATATATATATATATGTGTGTGTGTGTGTGTGTGTGTGTGTGTGGGTATAAATAAATAACATAATTTTCTAAGTTGGTTCTGTATGTAAAGGTTGAGTCACTCTTAAATATAGCCTGATCACGTATGTTTAGTATTGACTAAACCAATACATCGATTGAATTACGGTTAGATAAATGATGAAATAGAAACCACATATATATATATATATATATATATATATATATATATATATATATATATATATATATATATATATATATACAAACACAAAAGCATAGATAAATGTATCAAATATATCCCACAAAATAAGTAAAAATAAGTATCATAATACAAACCACCAAGCTACTGGTTGCTCTCATACTCACCCTCCTCATCCTCCATGCCCTCGTTACTATCATCATCAGTATCCCCATAATGTGTGCCTGTAGGACCAGCACCATCATGACCAAGTTGAGCAGGTGATGGAACAGCAAGACCCGCATGGGGAAAAGGTGGATGGTTTATCCCCAGATATTGCATCTCCCCAGGAAGTGAAGCCATGATCCATCAATGCTCCTCCTCTGCAACATCCATATGCCACATCATATCACGCAGAGTCAACTCCGGTTGGTCAGGCTCTGCATGCCTCGGTGTATGACACCTCTCAAAGGCAGGCTCAGGGATGTCCTTTGACTCCACCTATCTAATCGGGTCCATGATATCGTCATCCAGAATCCTCTACTGACAACCTACTCCCCGAACCAACACCCGCATCTTCCCTAGAGTGGTGGTAATAATGTATCTGATAGGAATATGAACCATACCAATAGTGTCAACCTCATAAGATAGGGACAACCGAGTACCCAGTGACCCCTTCAAATCCTGGTCGAAGGCATGGAATCTAGAGCCGTACCAGACAAATAGGGAGTTAGGGAAAAATGAAGATGGAGGAATACCATAGTCTGAGTAAGGGACCACATAGAGAAGAGGTCGCCATAAGAACCTACTCACACTCCTCGCGATGACAAATAGTATAAGCGGCCAATCGATGGATCAACCAATAAATAGGAGATCTGAAGGCACTCTCGTTGGTCGTCTTAGAAACAAAGGTCCCCCAAGCGTAACCCCAGACCTGCATATAGTTCTACTTCTATGGTGGATCAATAATATAGTTGTCAAGATAAACATAAAATGGCGGAATCATAGTCTCTTCCGTTGTGTAAATTCCTATATGTCTCCCCAACTTGATCAGGCTATAGGAACAGGATACGCCTCCTAGGAGACAAGTAAAAACTAATCTATTCGCCCATCACGTTGAATCCTTGTCAAAGAGGACTGTCAAAAAAGAATTTCTAGTAGAGATCTTTGTAGACCACCTCCCGAACACCAAGAACTCACCACCTTCTCTTCCGAACAAAAATCTCAAGACCACTATCATCCCGCAAGACACGTGTAACAAACAACCCCATATGAGCCATCAACCCAGACTCGTTCGCCACCCTCCAAGAAAGAGCCTGGGGAATACTATTCTTCATGGAAAGAAGAGCAATCAGGCGAGAGACAAAATAGCTCTAATCGGGTAGATCATTGGGGTACTATAAGAATAGATATGATAGCTAGCAAGGAGGAAACTAACATGCAGCTTGTCGACCTCATCTTAACATATTTGTAGAAAAATAGACAAAAGACTGTTAGGAATAAGCTAGATTAGTTAATACTGCAAGTGACGTTAAAAGGGGCCAAATGCGCAAAGGTACGTGTTGAATGTGAGTGCACACGATGCACATGCATCTGCATGGCGAGCTCCAAGAACACCAAGAACAGCAGGTTTGGAAACCGTTGTTTCGTCCAATTTTCAACATAATAACCATATAGGGATGTTCAACTAAGCTTATAGAACACAAATAAGTAGTCCATTTTGTCTAAAAGATCATAAAATTAAGGACTCACTTAAAATTTTAGAAAAAATTTCAAAATCTAAAAAAGCAAAATGAGGATCAATGGATGAAATAAACTCGAAATAAGTATCTAGGAAGTAAAATCGATAGTATATATATAGCTAAATTACTCATCCATTTCACGAAATTTAACCAAAATCTATCAATTAATAAAAACCTCAAAAAGCCCTAATACTCTAAATTAAGCCCAAAATTGAAGCTAGGATTAAGCATAGATGATACCCAGAAGTATAGAGGTCGAAAGAAAATAGGGGGACTAAGGGATTATTGGAAGAGTGTAGAATAAGGCTAAAATAGACTTTAATGTTGATATGTTGCAAGTGTGCGACATACACATCAGGTGCCCGACGCCCATGATCAAAAATTTTAGATTGACACTTTTCATCTACAAAACCTTTTTGATACCTTAGACATTAAAAGACTTTAGGATTTTAATCTAATTAGAAGACTAAGGGCAAGTAAGAGAGATTTCCTTGAAATAATAAGAGATTTCCATTCATAATAAGATTTTCTAAGAGAGAAACAATAATATTGAAAACTCGTTCATAATAAGAGTTCTTAGGAAATCAACTATAGTACCTACAAATGGAAAAAGTAGTATTAACACCATTAGGAACAACGAGTAACCTTCTTGCTGTCATTTCAGGAGAGAAACCCTGCAATGCTAATCTTGAATGACCCGACCACCATTCAGACCATGATTCAACGTCAAGTCACTGATGCATTAGGGAATCTTAGAGCTAGTAAGGATGAGGGAAGCAATAAGTAAGGTAGTCAATTGACAAGAACCTATTAGGATTTTCTTAATAGTAAGTTGAAATATTTTTATGGAGATTGAGGGGTAGGTAGTTTGATCCACCAGATAAAAAAAGATAGAGAGCAAGTGTGGTTGTGAACATAGAGTTAAGTTCACAACATGTACATTTATGGGAAGAGCTCTCCTCTGGCGGAGTATCCATGTCAACGATTTAGGCGTTGACGAAGCCTATGCAACCCCCTAGGAAGAGTTAAAGAAGCAGATGATAAAGGAATTTTGTTCTAGAAGAGACGTGGCACGAGTAGAGAAGGAATTTAGTCATATTATCAAAAGGGAATCAAGCCTGAACTTCTATATGGTATGCTTTGAGTACTACGCCACCATATGCCGTGTGTTGGTCAACTTAGAGATCCAAAAGATCAATGCACATCTCCAAGGGTTAGCTCCCCATATCATGATCGAGGTGCAATCACAATACCTATGAGGAAGCTAAATATTTAACCTTTAGTCTCAAGGAACCAATGAACTAGAACTCAAGAAGGAGTAAGAAGAAGTCCAAAAGTCTTGAGAATAGGTAGGAAGGAATCGCCAAGGGAAAATATAGAAAACCCTTGAAGTTGTATTCATTATTCAT
Source organism: Lactuca saligna (assembly GCF_052625555.1). Classification (NCBI taxonomy): domain Eukaryota; kingdom Viridiplantae; phylum Streptophyta; class Magnoliopsida; order Asterales; family Asteraceae; genus Lactuca; species Lactuca saligna. Next base: position 94,819,493 of record NC_136424.1, on the reverse strand, counting down.
ATAAATAAGAAGATCTACTTTTGATACATATAGTAATAGACAAATAATCATAGAATTCCTTTCATAAATCCACACCAATATTAAGATAAAAGATTTAGGTTTCCTATTGGTGTAAAAATAAGGATGAAATCAAATCGAATTTCGAAAGAAAAATTTTAGATTCTAATAGTAAAGTTAAAGAATTAGAAGTAGGAAACTAAAAAGGAAATTTAGTTGTCCCAATAAAAAGGAAAAAGGATCGATGCTTTGATTAAGAAACTGGTATCCTCTAATAAGATTACCATAAGGTTTGAATTTCATGAAGAAATTCCTAAACTAAGCGGAGAACGTGTATACTGAGAAATTTCTGTCACTGACCGTCATTAGAGATTAGCACCGAAAAATGATGATAGTAGAACTTTTCATATTTAAGGAAAAATATAACAAGTTGGATAATAATAAAAGGGTAAAAAATAAGTGACCAAAAAGTTACACCACTTTTAAATAAAGGATAGTGTATTTGGAAAGTAGACAACAAAGTGATCCCAATGATATAAGCATTGTAAAAATTTGACTCTGATTAGAGGAGTTATGACTTTATAAAAGATAAAAATCAACTTCGTTAATAACGCTATTCTAGTCAAAATGGCACAATAGAATAGATTGAGTTTTGGCTAATGTCATTAACAGGAAAATTGTAGTACTTCGAGAGATAAGAACTTTAAAAAGAAAAAGGTTAAAAACGGACTTTGTATGAAGAGATACGATGTTTTAAGAAATATACAATACGGGTTAAAAATAAAAGTTAAAAAAAAAGTCTCAATGCCACCTTAGGGAAAGTTGTAGTACTAGTAGAGAGCTACACAAATATATAAAGAGGATAAGAAACAAGAGTCAAATAAGGAAGATATAAATTTTTATAAAATATTTATAGGTGCACACCAAGTGTGCCCCATGCTCAATGTGCACGTCTGACACCTAGATTCATCGAGATTAGAGAGATGTGGACCATCTGGAGTGTGACATGTGGAAAACCTCGGATGGAACCAAAAGTCGAGTGCACGTTGCTTGTGAAGTGTGATGTGATCACAAGCACTATAAATAGAGGTGCTCACTTTCTAATTTCTTCACACCCAAAACTCTTTCTCTCTAGCCCTCAAGTTATTTTGGATGTCCTCCCAATGGTACGAAGCTTCGAATGCATCAACATAAATACCTCGGATTACGCTACTAGAGTGAGTTCACTGCCCCATTTTACTATTTTAAAAGTTTTACAGGGGGGGAGGGGGAATACATGCTTATCAAACCATTTTATCAAAATATATTTATATCAATTAATATCAATTGTTTTATAAAGCTTATAAACTTAGGATAATGTAGCTATAGATATTATACCTAGTTTTAAGCTATAATAGTATGCCTAAGAATTATGATACTCGATAGTTTAAGAAGAGATATTACCTAGAGTTTATAATGGCATGCTTCCTAGGATAACAGGGTACCAAAAACTAATGTTAGTCAAATATAGGGATATGCACTGTACCTAATCATTATTCTACCAAAATATCTTGTTTTAAAATAACCATAACTAAGGTATATATATATATATATATATATATATGTGTGTGTGTGTGTGTACATATATATATATATATATATATATATATATCTATATATATAGTAATGTATATATATATATATATACATATATATATATATATATATATATATATATATATATATATGCAAGATAATTATGAGATATAAAAGATATAACTATCAAATATAAAAATTAAGTGGGTTTATATTCTGATAGTTATAGGAAATCACTTAATAAGAAAGATAAAAGATAAGGTACCTAAGGTCAACGCGTTAATGAGCTTTTAATATTCATCCAACAGCCTTGATTAAATTCGGCTACCCTGAACTTGTAATTGTTAATCTTGCGAGAGCTAGAAGGATATATGTAGATCTATACGGGGATTGATACCCCCACTTGCGAATACTAGCTACAATCCTAGCATGTTAAGTTTCTTATTAATCACTATTCGACGTCCGATGAAGTGTTGTAGTGGGGAAATCACTTGTCAAACAATGTCAGTTATGGAGGCGCATGGTAATACATTACAACCACCTTAGAGATACGACTACCAAAGAGGGATGCCTTAGAGTGGTAGATAAAATACGTTAGGATTAATAAAATATCCTAAAAAGATAAGAAATTAGGATCGGTAACCATATTACATATATAAATTATTTAGCTTTACGTATTCTTTTATAAATTTTTATAATTGTATGCAAGGTGAACTTTAAACAACTTAAAACTATATGATTTAAACAAATTATCTTTATTAATTTTTAATCATTATCAATAATTTCAAATCACTTAGACATGTTCATCCTCTTATTTTAATTATCCAATTTTAACATATTAAAATAATATTTAAAATTAAAAATAAACCCAAAATTTTGAAATTATAACAAAATTTCTGAAATCAACTAAATCTGCTCAAAGTGTGACGTGTCCAGAATTAAAATGTCATGTCTAGATCTGAGTGCGTTGCGCTTTGAAAATAGCAAGATTCTTTTGATTTTATCAGTTTTTTCAGGTGGTGTCTATATTTAAAACCTAATGGCTATGATACCACTGATGGATTTTCTATGCATCTATACACAAAATTTAGGTTGTAGAAGTGTTAAATATAAACCTAATGTATACATGCACCCTAGATCTAGGTATTATTATTATGAAAACGTACTTTCAAAACTAGTAATTCAAACTATCGAAAGGGAGAGATTAACTAACCTTTCAAGTATAATCATATATACTTGTGATTCTTTTGTTACTCTTGGAAAATCTAACATCCAAAGTATGAATGCCTCCGATGTCTCAAACCTAAAACACTAAAAGTCTTGAAAGTTTAAGTGAGAAGAAAGAGGTTGTGAAATTAGAAAATCCCAACCTTAGGGGAGTATGATCTTATTTATGAAGGCCTAAATGGTTCTTTATATAGTTGTGGTGACTTATAGATAAACATGATTTTAATCAATTACATAATCATATTTAATCATGATTCAAATCCTCGCCTTATATGTTACCTAGATAGATTCTGGAAGCTTTGTGGAAGCTCTCAAAACCGTCCACCTCTATGGACTATCTGGAATGTTCCTTTTACTCATCTATTGAATAATTAATATTCAACACTTGTACCTTTTAAACAAATCCAAATTAATTTTAACTTGTTTCAAATTAATTTATTAACCTATAATAAATTAATAAACTATTTATCTCGCTTTTTTTAATACTTTATATCTGTTATAGCTCTTGAGGGCATCCCCAAAAGGAATTTGTTATTATTTTCAAAGTTACACAAATTAGTTATGATATCGGATACCTATTTCCAACAATTTTATCAGCAATCACTTTGATAGGCCCAAAATTCCTACTTCATATGGAAATCTATCAGAAATACCGAAAATATAAGTTTTAATGAGAACAATCATATGGAAAGAAGATCGAAGAAAACCATGTTGACACCAATTCTCCGTGCTACATTCATGATTCCGAATACTATGATTTCGACTCAAAGTCGAGTCCTATACCGGGTTCGAATTCTGAACAATATTGTACTCTCTTATGCTATTGCAAAGAAAAACTTGCCAAAGGACGAGCTACTTCCAGAAGCCAACATGGTGTGTAAATATATAGAGGATAATGGTTGGGTAGTGGATTCCGGTTATACCAAACACATAACACATCAATCTGAATGACTTGAAAACAACATGGTATCCACTCTTGAACCTCCTTTCATGATACCAAAGGGTGATTCCATAGTTATTGAAGGTAAATGAAATTGTCATTTAACTAATGGAACCACTATTAAAGGAGTTATGCATGTTCCAAAATTTAGGTGCAATCTACTATCGGTAAGTTGCTTGTCAAAGGATCATCTGTCACACCCCCAAACCAGAATGGCGGAAACATTCGGGGGTGGATGACTTCACGTAGTATCACAACGATTGAATATTGCAAAGAAAGTAACACAACCATCATATATATAACAATGAAAACGTGTATTGTTGCGTTATACATGTTGTCAAAAGAATATTACAATATGATGAATAAATGTTTAATGATAAAATCATCCTTTGTGTTCCTTCTTCCAAAAGCTGGTAGTTTACCTGTATCACTGATTCCCTGAGAAATACAAGTGGTTTTGAAAAGTGTCAACATTTAAGTTGGTGAGTTCATGAGTGTTCCGAGTTGAAAAGTATATTCCTTTTGGTAGTAATTTGGTAAACGAGATCTTTAGAAAATCCAATATTTTCTTGTAAAATGTAAAAGGTTCCAAAGTTGGACTGTGTTAGTAACTTTTATAAACAATTGATAACAATAATTTAGTATGAAAATATAATGTAGAAATACTGCGATGCACATATGACCCTTGTAAATCAACCTTGTTTTATACTTTTTATGTGAGTTTTATAACCATACTATTGACACTGACGGCCTGTAACAACATTCTTCAAGTGTTGCAGTGTTATGACATTTGTCACCCTAGACCTGCCGGTCTAACTATAGCTAGTAGTTTAGGTGCGGGATTGTCAATCCCGTATAGATCTATACACAAGTATCACGCTCTCCCTCCAAGAGATTATGGTATATAATACAAGACTTGAAATGTATACAAAAATGTACGTTGAAGTTTAAATGTCTCACATTGACTAGTATAAATAGATTTACAATGAAATAACCTTACTTCTTTTGAAAGTAGTTCGTTTTCAAACTGTATAAAATGTATGATTGACTTGCTAACTATACCCATTATAGTTTTTCAGATAGTATGTTCCATTTCGTAGACATAACTTAGTGATATAATTGCCCTTGTATACCTAAGATGTTTGTATCGATAATCGAAGTTAGAAATTGCATTTATGTTTAGAAAACGATACTTTTAACGTGTAATGTACTTGTATTTCCCCCCTAAAACATGTAAAAGAATTGAAAAGTAGGGGTATGAACTCACTCGTTAAGTTTGAAGAGAGGGGCTAGAGTTGAGCAGAGTTTCGATCGCGGATAGTTGCGTCGTCGGGCTCTTCGGGAACTTCTGCAACGTAAATCTTTCGTCGGGGCTCGAGTGCGGAAACCGAGGTGAGAAAAGGGTCTCTGGAGCTGGGAGAATGTCTGAGAAATGGTGAAGGTGTGCCAAAACCCGAGCCTTATGCCCTCTATTTATAGGGCTGAAAACCCCCGTACGCGGCGCGTACTGCCGGAGTACGCGGGGCGTAGTCAGTACGCGGGGCGTACTTCGGTTACGCGGGGCGTAATAAGGCGTCATGGCTTACGACTCCTGGCTAGCTAGGCGTAGCTTGGGCGGGCCGATGGGACTCGACCCTGGGTCTAGTACGCGGGGCATACTCCCAGATTACGCAGGGCGTAATCCCTGCTTCCAACTTCTAAATTCCGTAACTTTCGCGTACGAGCTCCGTTTTTCGCGTTCTTTATATCCACGCGTAGGTGAGATTATGCTCTACAACTTTCATTTAGATTCCGTCGGCTAGTTTTGACTTTATTTTTAATGATATAATTTTTATAGGCCGGGCCTCCTAAAGTTCGTTAAAATTTCATAGGTTCTTTATTCGACGTCGGTTTTTCGTTTGTCTTTTTATTGTTTTATTACCACCGAGGAGATTTTCAACTTCCGTTTAGGTGGCGATAGCTAAATAATACTCGATCTTCAATCCGAGTTTTTAGCCCTTTACTACTGTTACGAAACTTTGAAAATTCGTAACTTCTTCATACGAGGTCCAAATTGGGCGATCTTTTTATGCACGCTCATCTTTCAACGAGATCTACGACTTTTGTTTAGATACTTTAAGGCTAAAATGTATTTTATAGAGATTTCACTTTTTACGTCAAATTATGTTTTAACGTCGAGTCGTAATTATACGAGTGGTTATAATTTCTTCAATATAACTCGGTTTTGAGTGTTCTTTATGTCTTTGGAAACCTGGGCATGATATCTAATATTCGATGCATCCCAACTTAGATACCTGAACACTTTATTTTCGAGGTTAATTTCGTTGTTTTTAGCTTTCGAGTGTTTACAATGCTTTTGGGAAAAATAGGGTTGTCACATCATCCCCCTGTTAAGGGAATTTCGTCCCGAAATTTAATCTAAGATCAATATTACAATTTAGGAAAAAGATGCGGGTACTTTTGTTTCATTTGATCCTCTCGTTCCCAGGTGTATTCAGGTCCTCGCTTGGCGTTCCAGCGGACCTTCACGATAGGTATGCGGCTTTGTTTGGTCCTTTTGACTTCCCGATCCATGATCTCTACCGGTTCTTCTACAAATTGGAGGTTTTCATTTATTGCGATTTCGTCTAGAGGGACGACAAGGGTCTCGTATGATAAGCATTTCTTCAGGTTTGACACATGAAAGGTAGGGTGTACATTGTGGAGTTCCTGAGGTAGTCTAAGTTTGTAAGCCACTGGACCGATCCTCGCAAGGATCTCGAATGGTCCGATGTATCTGGGGTTCAGTTTCCCACGTTTTCCGAAGCGTATCAATCCTTTCCATGGCGAGACTTTTAGTAGGACACGGTCTCCAACTTGGAATTCCAAGGGTTTTCGTCTCTGATCTGCATAACTCTTTTGTCTATCCCTTGATGCCTTTAGACGTTCTCGGATTTGAACAATCTTCTCCGTAGTTTCCCGTATGATTTCTGGCCCAGTAAGTGTGTTGTCAGTTGCTTGTCCTTTTGCTAGTTGGGTGTCTCCCACTTCGGCCCAGCATAAAGGTGACCTGCACTTGCGGCCATAGAAGGCTTCGAACGGGGCAGCTTTGATACTGGTGTGGTAGCTATTGTTGTACGAGAACTCGACCAAGGGTAGATGTGTGTCCCATGCTTTGCCGAAATCAATTACGCAGGCCCTCAGCATGTCTTCTAGGGTTTGTATGGTTCTCTCGCTCTGGCCGTCGGTTTGAGGGTGATAGGCGGTACTCATGTCTAGTCTTGTCCCCAAAGCTCTTTGTAGCGACTGCCAGAATCTTGAGGTGAATCTACTATCTCGGTCCGAGATAATGGATACGGGCACACCGTGCAGTCGTACAATTTCCCTGAGGTACGTCCTTGTTAACTTCTCCAATTTATCCGTCTCTTTGATCGGTAGGAAATGCGCTGATTTAGTTAACCTGTCGACAATTACCCAAATGGTGTCGAGTCCGTTTGTCGTTTTGGGTAACTTGGTTATGAAATCCATAGTTATCCGCTCCCACTTCCATTCGGGTCTTTCTGGTTGTTGTAATAAACCTGAAGGCTTTTGGTATTCTATTTTGACCTTAGCGCACGTCAGACATTTACTCACGTAGGTAGCAATTTCGGCTTTCATGTTCGGCCACCAGTACAACTTCTTGAGGTCGAGATACATCTTGTCGGAGCCGGGGTGTATGGAGTATCGTGTTTTATGGGCTTCGTCCATGACGATTTCTCTGAATCCACCAAACTTTGGTGTCCATATTCGATCCATGAAATAACGAACTCCGTCGTTCTTGGTTTCAAGATTCTTATCCATTCCCCTTAGGGTTTCTCCTGCCACATTTTCAGCTTTCAAGGCTTCCATTTGGGCTTCCTTGATTTGCGTGGACAGGTGGGAATGGATCGTCATAGTTAGGGACTTCACCCGGCGACCTGAGTATTCCTTCCTACTGAATGCATCCGCCACTACATTAGCCTTTCCGGGGTGATATCGAATTTCGCATTCGTAATCACTTAGTAGCTCTACCCACCGTCTTTGTCTCATGTTGAGTTCTTTCTGGTTGAGAATATGTTGAAGGCTTTTATGGTCAGTGAAGATCGTGCATTTTGTGCCGTAGAGGTAGTGTCTCCATATCTTTAGAGCGAAAACGACTGCTCCTAGCTCAAGATCGTGCGTTGTGTAGTTCACTTCATGCGTCTTTAGTTGTCTTGAGGCATAGGCGATGACCTTCCCTCGTTGCATCAGGACACACCCGAGTCCTTGGTTTGATGCATCACAATAGACCACGAAGTCCTCCGTCCCTTCTGGCAGGGTTAGGATGGGCGCACTACACAATGCTCGTTTTAGCGTTTGAAATGCGGCATCTTGTTTTTCTCCCCAGTCGAAGGTCACATTTTCCTGAGTTAGTGTGGTGAGTGGCTTGGCAATCTTGGAAAAATTCTGTATGAACCTTCGGTAATACCCGGCGAGTCCTAAAAATTGTCGGATCTCTGTAGGGGTTCTTGGGATCGTCCAATTCTCTATTGCCTTGATCTTCGAGGGATCCACGTGTATTCCCTCCTTGCTTACTACGTGTCCTAGAAAATCCACCTCTCGAATCCAAAATTCGCACTTGGAAAATTTTGCATAAAGTTTCTCTGCCCTTAATGTTTCCAGAACTTGGCGGAGATGTTGGCTGTGTTCTTCCTGGTTTCTAGAATAGATGAGTATATCATCTATGAACACGATCACGAATTTGTCCAGGAAAGGGCGACATACTCGATTCATCAAATCCATGAACACTGCTGGAGCGTTTGTCAATCCGAAGGGCATCACTACAAACTCGTAGTGACCATATCGTGTTCGGAAAGCCGTTTTGGGGATGTCTCCTTCTAGTACTCGTAGCTGGTGATAACCGGATCTTAGGTCGATTTTCGAGAAGTAGCTCGCTCCTTGTAGTTGGTCAAAAAGATCGTCTATACGTGGAAGGGGATATTGGTTCTTGATTGTCAGTTTGTTCAGTTCTCGATAATCGATGCACATGCGAAAAGATCCATCCTTCTTTTTCACGAACAGGACTGGTGCACCCCATGGTGAGAAACTTGACCTAATGAATCCCTTGCTCAACAGCTCGTTCAATTGACTGGACAGTTCCTGCATCTCGGCTGGAGCTAAACGGTACGGTGACTTTGCTACTGGGGTGGCTCCGGGAATCAAGTCGATTCTGAATTCGACTTGACGTTCTGGTGGGATTCCTGGGAGATCTTCTGGGAAAATGTCTGGGAAGTTGCAGATTTCTGGAATATCTTTAATGTTCTTTGGTTCTTTCTTCTGGTCCACTACGTGGGCTAGAAAGGCATGGTATTCCTTGCGAAGATATTTTCGTGCTTTAATACAGGAGATGATTTGTAATTTTGCACTAGGTTTGTCTCCATATATGATGAGATTTTCGCCGTTGGGAAGATTGAGACGAACGGCCTTTTCATGGCAAAGAATGTCGGCATGGTGAAGACTCAGCCAGTCCATACCGATGATTATATCAAAACTTCGTATCGAAATGGGCATAAGGTCGATTGGAAATAAATGTTCGTTTAAATTTAATGTGCACCCGACGTACATATCACTTGTGCTTTCTGTTTTTCCATTAGCCATTTCTACAGTGAATATTTTATTAAGTGGTTGGGGTCTCTGGTTAAGTAGATGTTTGAATTTATGGCTCACAAAACTTCTCTCCGCACCGCAATCAAATAGTATGCATGCATAAATGTTGTTGAGGAGAAACGTACCCGTAACTACTGTTGGATCAGTTATTGCTTCATTTTGACATATCGCCAGCACTCTCCCAATACCACCAACATTCCTTGTCTTGGGGCAGTCCCTCTTGAAATGCCCGGTTTCTCCACATCCATAACAGGCTTGACTTACCCCAGTACTAGGAACTTGAGAGAATGGCCGCGCTGGTGCCTTACAGAAACGGGCTGTGTGCCCTTTCCTGTCACAGTTCTTACAGTACATTTCGCGGCAATTACCGTGGTGATGGTAGTTGCATTTGCTGCACTTTGGCAAGTTCCCTGCATATTGTTTTGTTGGCGTCGAAGTTGTAGGAGTTGTGCTGGGAGTAGTAGCAGCATGAACCGCCACCATTTGTCTCTTTGAAGGTTCTTGCGAGGTTAGTCCCTTCCTCTTGTTCCAATACTTCTTCTTGCTGTTGTTATTGTTGTCATTGTTCCCTTTGGTTGGTTCAGTTGCGATAGTCGTGACTCCTTGGCAGACGCCATGATCCACAAGCGATTGCGCCAGTTCTTTGGCACTGTCGAAGGTCATGGGCTTTGAAGCTAGCACACTTCCTCGCAGTTGGGGTGATAATCCCCAGATGTATCTCTCCACTTTTTGGCTTTCTAGAATTAACATCCCAGGACAAAGCATTATCAAATCGCTGAACCTATTGGTGTAGCCTGCGATGTCCGATCCTTTCATCGAAAGGTTCCACAATTCTTGTTCCAGCTTCTGAATTTCGCCCCTTGGGCAGTATTCCCGTAGGAGCATTCGCTTCAAATTCTCCCAACCCATGGAGTTTGCCACCACCAGGGTTAGTGTCTTGACGTGGCCGTTCCACCATGTCAAGGCGCGTTCAGAGAATGTACAGGCAGCAAATTTTACTTTGCTTTCTTCCGGGCATGCGCAAATTTCAAATACGGCTTCCGTCTTCTCTATCCATTGGGATAGAGCCAACACTCCTCCAGTTCCATAAAAGGGAATAGGTTTTCCATTAGTGAAGTCTTTGTAAGTGCAGACTCCAGTACGGCCTTGGCTTGGGCCGTTGGTAAAGCTATTTATTCCACCTCCCGACCCATTGTTGCTCATTTGAGCCATCGCCGCGGTTACAGCGGTCGTTACAGCAGTTTGGAACATAGCTGCATCCATAGTCGGAGGAGGTGGTGGAGGTGGTGCTGGAGTTGAGTTTCTGCGTGTTGTTCTACGAGGAGGCATGTTCTGGTAGAGAAAATAAGAATGAATACTATAAGTTTCTATTGTTTTGACAATCGTGTAATTGAGGGTTAGTCGTATCTTGTAATTTGTTTTGGCTTTAGTTTTTGGTTTCAAGTTAGATATAACAATTTAATTAATTTCGAGAGGTATATAAAGAGGCACTGCATATATATATATATATATATATATATATATATATATATATCACACCTAAGGTGTGTTTCATTAGGCTTCTAGGAAAATTTGACCTATTTAAGAGGTCTCCGTTTTACAGATACAAAAGAAAATAAGAGAAAAACTTTATCCGCGGTCCTAGTCTATATCAAAATTTGTTGGAGCTTGAACAAACTCTACTTGTGGCGTTTGGAGCTGGATTCGGCATCTGACCGTTTGACTCCCATCAGTCGCCTCTCAAATTCCGCTTGTTGTTCTTTCATCTCTCTTATGTCATCTAGAGCTGTTATCATTTGGTTCTGTAGTGTCCCCGTGTAGATTTGGAGATTCTCATGTAGTCCGTCCAAACGGCTGATGTCGGAGGCGTTACCTTGGGTAGCAGCATTGATCTCTCGAATTCTGGTTGCTTGTTGGTCTGCCTGGTAGTTCTGGTTAGCTATAGCGTTCACGACAACGGGAAGTGCTCGATCAGCTGAGCCTCCTCCACTGACGTTGTAAAAATCCCGACACATGCCAAATGGAGGACGCACGCCTTGCTGACGGCTCCAGTAGTAAAGGTGGCTTCCCCATATGGGAATGGGTCCCGGTTGATGTGGCCTGATCACTGGAGGATGGGGGATGGGAGGGTCAATTACTTCTGGTTCGGAATCTGTTCCGCTAGAAATTTCCACGATCTCCTCGTCGACTTCGTATTCCTCTCCGACTTCGATTTCGAATTCTTCTTCGACCTCTTCTTCGATTTCCTCTGGGTCTTCCTCCGGGTCTTCTTCTATCCAGCCGCCATTACCTTGATTTAGGTAGTAGGGGTCTCCCGGTAAAGGAAATCCGGCCATTTGTCTGTACTGGGATAGAGGTATGAGATTTTTATAAGAAAAGAATTTCTAATTAACGAATTCCTAAGCCTATTTATATCTTTACTGAGCGCAATGTTTTATCGTTTAATAATAGACTTATATTATTTCAATTTAGCGAATTTAGATTTTATAAGTTTTTGGCTTGTTGACTACTACGACCATTCCTCGACGTATATTGGTCAAATCTAGGATAAATATAGTTGATCAGGCTATATTTATTCTTGATTTGATTACATACCCCAAGGCTCAATCGTGGTATTGCAACTTGCCATACTACTTTTTAGAAAAACTTGTCATGACGCGAGACTGATATGTGCGGTAAAAATGTATATATTTAAAAGAAAATATATTTCTATGAAAATGTTGTTATCAGAGGGTTTTTGGTTCCCGTTGTATTTATAGTTTGTATATCTTATGTGGTTAGATATACTTAGTTCACTATAAACAATGCTCTGATACCAATCTGTCACACCCCCAAACCAGAATGGCGGAAACATTCGGGGGTGGATGACTTCACGTAGTATCACAACGATTGAATATTGCAAAGAAAGTAACACAACCATCATATATATAACAATGAAAACGTGTATTGTTGCGTTATACATGTTGTCAAAAGAATATTACAATATGATGAATAAATGTTTAATGATAAAATCATCCTTTGTGTTCCTTCTTCCAAAAGCTGGTAGTTTACCTGTATCACTGATTCCCTGAGAAATACAAGTGGTTTTGAAAAGTGTCAACATTTAAGTTGGTGAGTTCATGAGTGTTCCGAGTTTAAAAGTATATTCCTTTTGGTAGTAATTTGGTAAACGAGATCTTTAGAAAATCCAATATTTTCTTGTAAAATGTAAAAGGTTCCAAAGTTGGACTGTGTTAGTAACTTTTATAAACAATTGATAACAATAATTTAGTATGAAAATATAATGTAGAAATACTTCGATGCACATATGACCCTTGTAAATCAACCTTGTTTTATACTTTTTATGTGAGTTTTATAACCATACTATTGACACTGACGGCCTGTAACAACATTCTTCAAGTGTTGCAGTGTTATGACATTTGTCACCCCAGACCTGCCGGTCTAACTATAGCTAGTAGTTTAGGTGCGGGATTGTCAATCCCGTATAGATCTATACACAAGTATCACGCTCTCCCTCCAAGAGATTATGGTATATAATACAGGACTTGAAATGTATACAAAAATGTACGTTGAAGTTTAAATGTCTCACATTGACTAGTATAAATAGATTTACAATGAAATAACCTTACTTCTTTTGAAAGTAGTTCGTTTTCAAACTGTATAAAATGTATGATTGACTTGCTAACTATACCCATTATAGTTTTTCAGATAGTATGTTCCATTTCGTAGACATAACTTAGTGATATAATTGCCCTTGTATACCTAAGATGTTTGTATCGATAATCGAAGTTAGAAATTGCATTTATGTTTAGAAAACGATACTTTTAATGTGTAATGTACTTGTATTTCCCCCCTAAAACATGTAAAAGAATTGAAAAGTAGGGGTATGAACTCACTCGTTAAGTTTGAAGAGAGGGGCTAGAGTTGAGCAGAGTTTCGATCGCGGATAGTTGCGTCGTCGGGCTCTTCGGGAACTTCTGCAACGTAAATCTTTCGTCGGGGCTCGAGTGCGGAAACCGAGGTGAGAAAAGGGTCTCTGGAGCTGGGAGAATGTCTGAGAAATGGTGAAGGTGTGCCAAAACCCGAGCCTTATGCCCTCTATTTATAGGGCTGAAAACCCCCGTACGCAGCGCGTACTGCCGGAGTACGCGGGGCGTAGTCAGTACGCGGGGCGTACTTCGGTTACGCGGGGCATAATAAGGCGTCATGGCTTACGACTCCTGGCTAGCTAGGCGTAGCTTGGGCGGGCCGATGGGACTCGACCCTGGGTCTAGTACGCGGGGCGTACTCCCAGATTACGCAGGGCGTAATCCCTGCTTCCAACTTCTAAATTCCGTAACTTTCACGTACGAGCTCCGTTTTTCGCGTTCTTTATATCCACGCATAGGTGAGATTATGCTCTACAACTTTCATTTAGATTCCGTCGGCTAGTTTTGAATTTATTTTTAATGATATAATTTTAATAGGCCGGGCCTCCTAAAGTTCGTTAAAATTTCATAGGTTCTTTATTCGACGTCGGTTTTTCGTTTGTCTTTTTATGGTTTTATTACCACCGAGGAGATCTTCAACTTCCGTTTAGGTGGCGATAGCTAAATAATACTCGATCTTCAATCCGAGTTTTTAGCCCTTTACTACTGTTACGAAACTTTGAAAATTCGTAACTTCTTCATACGAGGTCCAAATTGGGCGATCTTTTTATGCACGCTCATCTTTCAACGAGATCTACGACTTTTGTTTAGATACTTTAAGGCTAAAATGTATTTTATAGAGATTTCACTTTTTACGTCAAATTATGTTTTAACGTCGAGTCGTAATTATACGAGTGGTTATAATTTCTTCAATATAACTCGGTTTTGAGTGTTCTTTATGTCTTTGGAAACCTGGGCATGATATCTAATATTCGATGCATCCCAACTTAGATACCTGAACACTTTATTTTCGAGGTTAATTTCGTTGTTTTTAGCTTTCGAGTGTTTACAATGCTTTTGGGAAAAATAGGGTTGTCACATCATCAATGTTTAATAGCTTTCTTCCTAGATTTCTGTTTCATGCAGGACTTGCATTCGAGGGAATTGATTGCACTGGGTAAATGAAAACATGGTCTACATTGGATTTACATGGTGGAGAATAAAATAAAGGCAATGATGGATCCAGTGGAGGTATAGCACACGAGGCTATGCCATAATTCTAGTGATAAACTATCCGGTCTCGATTTTGTTAAAAATGCTTCCTTTAAGACTGTGGATTGTGATTCATGTGCAAAAACGAAACACACTCGATTAAATTTTCTAGTGAGTTTTGTTTAAAGTAAAGAGTGTTTTGAATTGTTACATTGCGACATATAGGGAAGGTACATAACTCCCTCGCTCTGTGGGGAAAACTACTTTTTAACCATTGTGGACGACTATAGTCGATCCGTCTAGGTTTTTCTTTTAAAACACAAATTTAATTCAGGTGATCGCCTAGCGTATTTCCACAAACTGGTCAAGACACAATTTGGAAAATTTATAAAAAGAATCAGTTGTGACAACGGGGGAGAATTTGTTTCAAACCTCATGAATGATTCTATGCAAGCATGGCATAATCCTTGAGACTACCTGCCCCCACACGCCATAACAAAATGGCATTGTAGAACGTAAAAACATGCACCTACTCGAGACTACATGAGCCCTCAAATTTGAAGCCAACCTGCCAAAAGGGTTTTAGGGTGAATGCGTTATGCCAGCTCTATATATAATCAATTGTTTCCCGTCAAAGACTATTGACAACAAAACCCCTTCTGAGATTCTTTATGAACAAAAGCCCAATTATGAACATATCAAAGTTTTTGGGTGTCTTGCCGACTTTCAAAATACCGAAAAAGAGGGAGACAAGTTCGAATGGAGGGGGAAACCTGGTGTGTTTTTAGGCTACCTACTAGGGACAAAGGGGGAAAAACATATGGTATGGTTCATAAAAAAATAATGGTGTCAAGAGACGTAAGATTTATAGAAAATAACTTTCCCTATCTGAACATGAACCCCATTGATAGACTAGAAAATAAAAGTCTCTTTGATTTCTTACCTTGGTATTACGAGGAAACTGATTAAACCACACCAAACCAAAATGGCGGTCCCAACCTACACGATCTAGATAACAACATTCAATTTGATATTGAAAATGAGACACTAGCTAATAGGCCTCATGATCACCCACAAGGAACTAACCAAATTGAGAACTTCGTATAAGATAAAGTGGGGAATATTGAACCGCAGTTAGCCAGACCACAAAGGGTCAGGATGTATCCAAAAAGATTGAATGATTTCATTCTCAACCTTCCTCCATCCGCTGATCATGCTTTACCTTCTTCCAATAAAAAATCCTCGATGGTACAACCCCTATCCAAGTTTGTTTCTTATGAAAAAAAAATCGATTCACACAAAGTCTTTTTAGCGGCCATCACTTCCAATGATGAGCTAAAAATATTTAAGGAAGTCCTGCAAGATCAAAATTGGAGGGATGCAATGCAAAGAGGGATAAAGGCGCTTGAGGAAAACGTAACTTGGACTGTAAAAGATTATCCGGATGGGAAAAGAGCTATAGACTTAAAATGGGTCTATAAGATGAAGTACAAACCCAATGGTGAAATATAATGATACAAGGCTTGGCTAGTTGCAAAGGGATTAATTCAAAGGGAAGGTGTTAATTATCATGACATGTTTTCCCCAGTGGCTAAGTTGGTTATAATTAGAAGACTATTCACCATTGTTGTTCAGAAAGAGTGGATTGTTCACCAACTGAGTGTGAATAATGCATTCTTGTATGGGGATTTACATCAAGAAGTTTATATGAAAATCCCATATGGTTATGATAAAATAGGAGGAACGAAAGTGTGTTGGTTAAGGAAGACGCTATACGGGCTGAAACAAGCTTTGAGAAACTGGTACCAAAAATTTACATCAGTTTTGCTTGAACTTAGGTTCAAACAATCTTTTGTTGATCACTCACTTTGTACTTACAAGAAAGGGAAGTTGTTTGTTGGTGTTGTCATTTATGTCGATGATCATCATAGTTGGAAATAACCAAGAGAAAATACAAGAGACAAAAACCTATCTTGATAGGAATTTTAGCATTAAAGACCTTGACCCTGTTAAATACTTTCTCAGAATCGAGGCTGCATGAATGAAAGACAGATTAGTACCTAACCAATGTAAATATACTCTAGACATTTTGTAGGATAGTGGGATGGTAGACTGTAAACCGAGCTCATTCCTAATGAAACAAAATCTAAAACTCAAAATTGATGATGAAGATGTATGTATGGATGCCAACATGTGTAGACAATTAGTAGGGAGATTGCTTTAACTCCAAGCCACGAGACTGGATATCATGTACCCGGTCAACATCCTAAGCCAATTTGTGTCCGACCCTCGCCAAAGCCATTTGGATGCCATCATGCGGATAATTCGGTATTTAAAGGCGATAACGGGACAAGGCGTTTTCTTCCCTAAAGATTGAGGAACAAACTTGGTCATGTATTGTGTCACCGATTGGTTAGGGTCTCCTTCACAAGAAGATCACGAACATTCTACATTCTACTCTTAGGGTGAGCTCTAGTTTCGTGGAAATACAAGACACGATCATATGTTTCTTGTTCCTCAACCGAAGCTGAATATCGGGCTATAACAACCACCACCAGTGAGATTTTATGGATGTGGTGGCTCCTAAAGGGTCTCGAAGCTGAACAAAGTGGGTCTACACCACTTTATTGCGACAACCAAGCAGCACGACACATCGTGAATAATCCAGTTTTTCATGAGCAAACAAAACATGTCGAGATGGACTGTTAGTTCGTCAAAGAACGGGTCGAACCTCAAGAAATAGAACCTCTCTGCATCAACACAAATATACAAATAGCTAAACTCTTCACCAAAGGTTTAGCATCCCGAGAAATTGAAACTTTACTTGACAAGATGGGCATGCGAAATCTACATGCTCCATCTTGATGGGGAGTATTGGATTGCAGAATTATCTCCTCCAAATTTTCCTCTCCATCGCGTAATCTATTCCTAGCCTTAATGGGTTTCCATATTGATGTAAACAATCTTCCTATTTATTTTTCCTTTTCTATTGTATCGATGAAATCACTTTTAAAAAGAATAACAAAAGTATATATGTTGTTGTTGATGACATACCATGTTGTTGATGCAATCACCTCCATTAAGTTTAACAATCTGAAATTAATCTCTTAATCTATCATTTTATGTTTACTCTCAGGCATATATGAAGGAAATTTATGGAAGGCATCAATGCCAAATTCGTCCACATGATTATCTGACTGCTGACACTGACCCATATATCGAATGATGAGATCGGATTCTTGGGAAAAAACATTCTTTGTCATCAGGAAGAATTATTTCCTCTAGTGATTGTTAAAGAAGACAAAAAAAACTATTAAAACTAAAATAATTTGATAAACTTTCAATCGGAGGAGGGGAGAATTGAACATATTATGTACCCTGACAGTATCAAACTTCAGTGCTTCCAATGCATCGAAATACCAATCAACAGGAAAAGTATCCCGAAGGGTTTTCACCGAGGTGGTGGCGGTCAGTGACGTGGTTGTTCTGGTGAATTAAGATGATGCAAACAATGAATGTTGGATGAGATAAAACCCAAATGCAAAAAATAAAATCAAATACATATCTAACTTGAAAATACCCGAAACGTTGGACCTTTGGTGGTGGGTATATGTGTGTCTGCATCACTTTGATAATCTAGGTAGCGGTAGATACACATAGTCGATGTGATTGTTACTTCTTTGCTATCGACCTCCTCCATTCTCGTTTAATCAGATGTGAATCAGAGGTTTTGTGGTGCAATCGATATTCCAAATGAATAGCTGGAACAATGATGTGAACAGTGATAAGCATCGAGAAGAGCAAGATCACTAAGAGTTTGGATGGAACTTGGAACAGTAAAGATAAAAAGAAGATGGTGGAGTGGCGAAGGCAGATAAAGTGAGTAGTGGTTGAAAGATCGAGAAGTAAAAGGTGTAACCCCTGTGGTAACCTGATGAATAGTACCTCTAGTTGAGTGTTGTTCATAAGGGGGCTTATATATATATATATATATATATATATATATATATATATATATATATATATATATATATATATATATATATATATATATATATATATATATATATATATAATGTGTTGTTGAAAGGAAAATAAAGTTGAAATTTGTTATTATTTTATGAGTATAACCCTCAAAGTTGTCTTTTAAAATTATTATGTTGTACTGATTTTAGTTTCAGATGAACTTTGTTGATACATTTTAGAACTGAAATTATATATTACCTTAGTAAAATTTAATTAAATACGTTTAGTTTCATAAAATATTCTAAGATCTAAAATTATATATTAGCATAGTAAACTTTAATTAATTATGTGTAGATTTATAGTAATTTTTTTATTAATGCACATGTATAATACTCACAGGAATGGTGAAGATGAAGTGGTTTTTCGTGGGAAGTTGATCCTAGAAATTTATGTTGCTATTGATAGAATGATAACTTGAATGTCTAATTATTTATAGTTCCTTTTCAAGTTTAAATATGTTAATATTAATTGTTTATAGTTTGTTTATCAAGTTAAAAGTATGTTGTTACTATTTGAATGATATGGCGTGAAGTTTAGTTTGATATAATTTTGATTATTGTTGATCATATTGATAAGAGTCGAAGGAAGAGCTTACCCATCTAATTAGACATTAAAACTTTTAATTTTTATAATTTGGTTTCAATACTTTGAAATCGAACATCAATTTTTACTTTTCTAATCAAGTATTAATATTTATTACGGTAGTCAAATGTTAATGTTTTGATTTAAGGGTATGAAGTTTGAATTACATTTGTAAGTTCTTGTTATGGAATAACAAATTCGACACCAACTAACATTGTTGTTAAACCAAACAAAATTGGCCAATTTACTAATAATCAATGATGAATCAGCATGGATTAACAGTGGAATATTCTAGAGGTTCCTGAGTAATTTGTGTCATCGATAATCTGTTACTGAATGCCTTGTAAAATCCATCGCTGACTGATAATTCTGTCGCTACTGAATCTGTCGACAATTCTCTCGCAAATGTTTTTATAAATATTTATCCGATGATTACTGAATCTGTTGATTGAAATGCGACTTTTATATAATAGGTATATGTATACATGTATACATATGAGAGGGAGATTGAAGAATGTTTATGTGTGTGTGTGTGTGTGTGAGAGAGAGAGAGAGAGAGAGAGAGAGAGAGAGAGAGAGAGAGAGAGAGAGAGAGAGAGAGAGAGAGAGAGAGAGAGAGAGAGAGAGAGAGAGAGAGAGAGAGAGAGAGAGAGAGAGAGAGATGAAAGCTGGTGGAAACAGTTTAACTGCAGAAGGAAAAAAATGGCTGGTGTTCATATAAAGAAAGGACTAAATCAGACATCAAGCTTCAAAAACATACTAAGTAACCTACATCCGTTGATAACTGTGTCCAGTAATTTAGGTTTCTTGTAGCCTTTGCATACAAGAAACTTCCATTGCAACTGACAAGAAACAAACCCCACATTCTACTTTTATACATTTTCATCTTACAAAATTCTATTAAAATCGAATCTATTATTTGCATACTTATATATGTTCTTTCGTAATTAAATTAATCATATCATTTTCTAGTCTCTAATTAAATATTTTAACGTAAAATTTTGAGATATTCAAATTTCATTTACTGAACTACTAAGTTGGAAGAAATTTAATGTCATTGATCGATGTGATTATGAATTAAAGTGTAAGTGCATAATTATTTTTCTCTTGATTGAAATTTCAATTGCTATTTCTAGAGTTAAAATTGCTAAACCTTATTTTTATGAAAATAGAAATCCAGATTTTAGTCGTAGCAAATTCTCATATTTATATTTTTCTCCTTAAGAAATTTTGATCTAATAGTTTTTACCTTTGATAATTTGAAATTAAAATTTTGATATTTTATAAGTTACGATTTTGATCACTTTTTATATTTTAACATTACGTTTTTTTGTTCTTTATGTAACTTTTTATAGTATTGGCTTTTATTAATGTTGCTTTTTATTTAAATATATTAAATATTTACATTGTTTGGATCAAAACTTTATTTTGATATTTTTGTGATTAGTTTATATTGTTTAATTGTCACCATGCTATATGTAGACTAATATTCTATATAAAAATTACAAAGGAGTTACCATGTTCATTAAAGTTACGTTTTTAATAATTTACATAACTTCTGTCTATAGTTTTTGTTTTTATAAATCATATTTAACAAATAAGAAAATATTTAGAAAAAATCGTTAAACTTTTGTCTTATTTATGAAAAAAACTATGATTATTCATTTTAACAGAAAATTACAAAAACCTACCAAATCTTTACAGGAATTTAGACAGTAAAAAGTTCTTATGTGAATACATAAGTTCTTTTTAAAATAAAATACCTTTTTAATGGTTTTTTCAAAAACATCATAAAAAACAATCTTATATAAATTATCTACATGATCTGCTTAATGAAACACAAAAAACTTTTTTTGTCTACACATATCACGCATAATTTAATGTACATATTATGCATAGTACTTATGTTGAAAGTTGTTTCAATTTTTTCCCACAAACATTACCCATGTCGAACTGCATTTTTCAGTATATCAAGCTTTGTATTTTATTAGATTGAAAATAAATATAAATTTTCAACACCTAACATCGACAATATTACCACCCGCAAAAATGTTATTAATTTTGCAGCTGTTGGCGGCCATTCTAGTACTGTTTTGATTTTAACATATAAGATAAGCGTAATAGGTGTTCAGAATAAGAAGGCGTTTGGATAGGGAAAAAAAAGTTTATAGTTTATTATTTATCCCCACTGCTATAAGCTAAGCTTAAGTATTTGGATAGTAAACATTAAAAAACAGCTTATTGTGGTGGGGATAAGCTAAATAAGCAAATGTTGAAAAGCTTCCCCCGGTTCCATGCTTAAAGTTTATTGCTTATAAGATTATAGCCTATTTCTATTCATTTTACTCATATAAGCTTATTTTGCTTTCCAAACATTTAAATGCTTATCAGCTTATAGTTTATCACAACTGCTATAACTTAATCCAAACACTTTTGCAAAAGCTGTTTTTTTCACACCGCTATAAGCTAATAAACAATAAACTAATTTATCCAAACACCCTCTAAGTAATGAGAAATTCTAGACGTATCCTCCCTCAAATTGTTTTGTGTATCCGATGTAAGTGTGACATTGTTTATATATCCCATGATATGACAATTTATTCAAACGATTAGATACATAAAGTATAAACATGGACCCAAGATGAGCTGTATATTCTTAATCCATTATTCTACTAATATCTTCGTAGGATACAACAATTTGTAACATCTAACCATTATTTTGTCATTTTATTTATTTGTTATTTTATTTATTTTTGTAAAAACTCACTTTGTTTTATTTATTTATTTATTTCAATATTTAAGTTTATTATATCCAAAAAAACACTAATTATACAAAAAACATCTCAAATTTTTATCATCTATTAATAAACATCATCATTGATTTAAAAAAAAAAAAACATTGATCAGTTCAGATTCATACTGTAAGTTTAAATTATAAATATTTCAATTTTAACATTCACAATGTAAATCAGACTTAGTATTTCAACCCTTTAATCATTTACAAATTAATTTAAATTTACATATGAATCGAAATATATTTTTTATGTTTTATAATATTTTAACATTTTGATTATTCGTAAATTATTTTTGTAAAATCAACAAATAGATTTATTTACATTGTGCATTTGAACGGTGTATAATTTAATTTTCAGAATTAACAATGTAAATCTAACTTACTATTCTTCACACTGTAAATCTGAGCAGATTTACAATATGAATTTGAACTGAAATGTCGTTTTTTTAAATATATCAATATGAATATATATATTTAAATGGTACAAAAAAAATATGAATTTTGATATATTTATTAATTTTTTCGATAAAAAATAGATCTTAACTTTAAAAAAAAAAAAAAAACAAAGAAATTTGTAACATCCCAAAATTCAAGTCTGAAAATTTCATTTTTGAATTAATAATTTAATAAACATTTTAACAAAATATGGTCAAATAACAACACATTTCAAAATCATAATGTTGTGTCCTAAACTGTGACATCAAAAGTAATGAAAATTAGAGTACAATCCCGGAAACTCAATGCGGAAACCATGTGTGTGTGTGATGCGCTGTTACACCGCCGACTCTTTCCCCTTCGACGAAGAGGTACCTGAAACCAAAACCGAAACTGTAAGCACAAAGCTTAGTGAGTTCTCCCATCATACCACATACCATACAAAATCATCGGTATCTTTCAACCGGTATCCTTCATCGGTATCTTTCAACCGGTAACTATCATCGGTATCTTTCAACCAGTAATTGTCATCGGTATCTTTCAACCGGTAACTAGGGACTATTTCACCCCCTACTACTAGCATACAACAATAGATATAAACATACAGTCAGGCATATCCGGGTACTGACTTACCCTTTGGTCCTAAGGACCACTGTCAGGGAAACTAATCCCTACTATACACATAACATATCATACAGATAAATCTCATGATCAAAGCACATAAACAAACCAAGATAATTATCACAAAGACAATCATCTTCTAAATACTCCTCTTTGGTGGGCCGACATTGTGGCCTTATACCCACCCTTACTGGAAGGTAACTCACCTCAATGTCATGCAATATTTGAATTATCCTCGGCGCACAAGTCGACCACCTTCGGCTCCTCGATCCCTACACGACAACCTTCAAGTAAACACACAACACGGGCAACCCTAAACATCGTTAGTCCAAGTCCAGTCAAAGTCAACTTCAAGTTGACCCGACTCGCCGAGTTGGGTTGTCAACTTGTCGAGTCCCTAATCCCTTTACTCGTCCTTATCCATGACTCGACACGTCGAGTTTGGCATCGACTCGACGAGTCCCTCTCTCATATGAACATCATATGAACCTCATCCGACTCGCCGAGTTGTATGAACACTCGTCGAGTCCACCTTCATCTGATGAACAAGTCCTGTCCTCGACTCGCCGAGTTGGATGAACAACACATCGAGTTCATCTGCAATCTTAAAGAAATTGCCTTGGACTCGTCGAGTCTGTTCTAGGACTCATCGAGTCCCATGAACTCCAGGTCCAAAATTACATCCAATGCGCTGGGTCACTCTTTCTGTCAGACTACAACCCTTCTAACACTCAACTGAGTTCTTTGACCCCCAACAGATTTGGGACTCAAAGCCTTGTGACTCCCTTAATAACTTGATTTAGAAGCCCCAACCCCCAACCACGTTTGCAATCATGGTTGGTCATCAAAAATGGGTTACAAAAGCCCTAAATCTCCCAAAAGAGGGATCTAACAAATGAAAGAGCAAGGTTACAACTTTTTACCTTCAATGAACTGCAGAAGGTGCACAAACTCGGGTTCCCTTGGTCTCTACTTGCTTCCTCAAGCTTTTCTCCTTCCTTCTTAAGACCACAAGCACCAAAACCCACCAACAAGGCTTAGATTGCTTCAAAAACGGCTAGGATTTCAATGAGAGGTGTTCTGGGAGCATAAGGGATGTTGTGGTCGACATAACATTGTTTAAATAGGGTGCAAACCCTTGGATTAGGGTTTTTGTCCAGACAAGATCTAATCGTCTAGTCTGAGACCCGACTCACCGAGTTCACTACTAAAACCCGGCGTCCCATCCTGCTTCTACTCGGTGAGTTGGTCCTTCAACTCGCCGAGTCCAAGGCCATAAACGCAAAATACTTAGATAAAAATAAAAAGAAATACGTACCAAGAACCAGGTGCTGCAAATCTCCCCAACTTATTTTAATCTTCGTCCTCGAAGGCTGCTGCTCATTCCCGAAACAACTCTGGGTAGTGCTCCATCATCTCATCCACCGACTCGCAAGCCCATTTCGAGCCCTTCCGTTGCTGCCATTGCACCTTCACGAGTTCCACTCTCTTGTTCCTAAGATCATTCGACTTCCGATCGAGGATTGCCACAAGTCACTCAATGTAGTTCAGGTTGCCATTAACCTAAATGTCCTCCAAGGGCACCACTGCTGAGTCGTCCACCACGCACTTTCCCAGCTGGGAAATGTGGAAAGTGATGTGGATCTGACTGAGTTCAACTGGCAGATCTAGCCTACACGCCACCTTTCGCACCCGGGCTATAACCCTAAACGGTCCAATGTACCTGGGTCCCAACTTGACCCGTTTCCTAAATTGGATAACGCCCTTCCATGGAGACACCTTCAGGAGAACCATATCACCGACCTGGAATTCCCGGTCTGATCAGTGCTTATCGGCATAACTTTTCTGCTGACTCTGAGCAGTCTGAAGCATGCTCCGGACCTGCTGAATCCTATCTGTCGTATTGAGCACTACTTCAGCGCTCCCCATTACCCTCTGGCCAACCTCGCCCCAACATATCGGGGTCCTGCACTTCTCCCGTACAACATCTCGAAGGGAGGACGATCGATACTCGTATGATAACTATTTTTATAGGAGAACTCTACCAAGGGGAGGTAGGTATCCTAACTACCTCCAAAGTCTAACACGCATGCTCGCAGCATATCCTCCAGAGTCTGGACGGTCCGCTCGCTCTGACCATTCGTTTGAGGGTGAAAGCCGGTGCTAAAATGCAAACGAGCACCCAGCTCATCGTGAAACTTCTTCCAAAACCTAGAAGTGAACCGCACATCTCGGTCTGAAATCACCGACACTGGCACCCCGTGTCGCGCCACCACCTCCCTAATATAGATGTCGGACAGCTTCTCCACCGAGATGCTCTCCTGAATCGGAATAAAATGAGCGCTCTTGGTAAATCGATCGATGATGACCCAAATCGAATGCACCCCTCGCACAGTCCTGGGAAGCTTTTTAATAAAATCCATCGTAATTTCCTCCCATTTCCACAGCGGAATGTCTAACATCTGCATCTTTCCGTGTGGCCTCTGGTTCTCGGCCTTGACCTTCCTGCAGGTCAAGCACCGCTCCACGTGCCATGCTACATCTCGTTTCATGCAGGGCCACCCATAGTCCATGCGAAGATCCCTATACATCTTCGTCGCCCCGGGATGAATGGAGAATCGAGATTTGTGTGCCTCCTCCATCAGAACCTGGCACACACCCCCGTGGTACGGCACCCACACCCTACGGTGTAGTGTTAATAACCCTTGGCTGCATAGTCGAAGGAGCAAACTTGCCCCATAATCCGCTTGGTCTTCCGATGTTTCTCCTTCATGGCCTCGTGGTTGGCCTCCCGAATCTGCTCCAAAAGTGGAGTCACCACTGTCATTGTCAGACAGATATCCTTGATCGGTATTGACTTGTGGCTAAGCGCATCGGCCACCACATTGGCCTTTTCCGGGTGGTAGAGGATCTCACAGTCATAATCCTTTAGCATATTAAGCCACCGACGCTGCCTCATATTCAGGTTTGGTTGGTCCATGAGATACCTCAGGCTCTTGTAGTCCGTGTAAATCATACAATGAACCCCGTAGAGGTAATGACGCCAAATCTTGAGGGCTAACACAACATCCCCCAGCTCCAAATCATGCGTCGGGTAGTTCGCCTCGTGAGGCTTCAGCTTCCTCGAAGCATAAGCAATGACATTCCCTCTCTGCATTAATACTGCGCCCAAACCCAAGATGGACGCATCATAGTACACGAAGAAATCCTCCATGGCCTCTGGCAGGGCTAATATTGGCGCCTCGCACAATCTCTGCCTCAATATCTCGAATGCAGCCTCTTGCTTAGGCCCCCAACAAAAGACCACGACCTTCCTTGTTAACCTGGTCAGGGGTACATCTATCTTGGAGAAATCGTGGATGAATCTCCGATAGTATCCGGCTAATCCTCGGAACCTTCGAATCTCAGATGGAGACATCGGAACCTCCCATCTCATCACGACCTCCACTTTGTCCGGATCTACTAAAATCTTGTTGTGGTTGACAAGGTACCCAAGAAAATGCACCTCGCGCAACCAGACCTCACACTTGGAGAACTTAGCATACAAGTTCTCCCTTCTCAAAGTCTCCAGAATCTCTCATAGATGCTCCTCATGCTCCTCCTGCGTCTTGGAATAAACCATGATGTCATCAATGAAAACTATCACGGACCGATCCAACATCGGTCTGCACACGCAGTTCATAAGATCCATGAATGCGGCAGGAGCATTGGTGAGCCCGAAAGGCATCACCACGAACTCATAGTGGCCATAGTGCGTCTGCAATACCGTCTTCTGTAAATCCTCCTCTCTAACCCTTATCTGATGATATCTTGAGCACAAATCAATCTCGGAGAACCAAGATGCTCCCTGTAGCTAGTCAAAGAGTTCGTCAATCCTTGGGAGTGGGTAACGGTTCTTCACCGTTACCTTATTCAGCTCTCGATAATCTATACACATCCAATGTGACCAGTCCTTCTTTTTCACAAACAAAATTGGGGATCCCCAGGGTGAACTGCTCGGTCTAATGAATCCCTTGTCTAACAGCTCCAACAGCTGTGTAGACAACTCCTACATCTCAGGAGGAGCCAACCGATACGGTGCCTTGGCTATCGAAGCTTCACCAAGAACTAGGTCGATTCAGAATTCCACCTGCCTCTCTGGAGGTACCCCAAGAAACTCCTCGGGGAATACGTCCTCAAACTCCCGTACTACGGGCACATCGCCGACCATCGCCCTACTCGCCTCCCAAGTATCCATAGCATAGGCGACATAACCTGCACAACCCTACTGAAGGTAGCGCCTAGCCCTCGCAGCTGAACATAAAGTTGGTCCTTGCTGTGGCCTTTCGCCCTGAAACACCAACTCTCCCTCATTAGGGGTCCTAATCCGCATTGACTACTACGTACAGTCGATCACTTCCCCCTTGGGGCTCATCCAGTCCATACCAATAATGACCTTGTTCCCCCGCAAAGTTATAGGAACCAAGTCTACCATATAATGTTCCTCGAACAACATCAAAACACAATCTAGGTATACCTATGATGCTCGTACCGATCGATCGTCCGCAATCTCGACCTCTAGAGGGCAATCCAACATGCCTGAAGACTCCGGAAACTTCTTGCTAAGCGCAAGAGAGACAAATGATCAAGTGGCACCCGAATCAAACAACACCTGAACTAAGATACCGTTCACATGGAACAATCCTAAGCAAGGCACATAATATATCAAAATCACAGCGACATAACATAAAAGCATAAAATAAGAAATCATACCCGTCACCACATTGGGTGCAGTGCATGCTTCCTCGGCTATCAGCTGAAATGCTCGGCTCCGAACCATTGGAGCCTCCAACTTGGCCTTCCAGCCATCAACAACCCGTGTTGTCACTGGAGTCGGTGCTACTGATGGTGCCGCTGCTGCTGTTGTCAATCTAGGGCAATTGGCGTTTTTATGGCTCTTCTGATTGCAATGAAAGAAAATCAGGTCAGATAACTGAATCGTAGGAGTAGGGGCAGTACAATCTCTGCCAAAATGTCCAACGTTGCCACACTTATAGCAGCCTGAACCCGGCCCAGTGCGACAAGCTCCCTCGTGTGACCAACCAAATTTCCCACAGCGGTCCCGCCCTGACTGGCCTTTCGGCCTACCATCGGATCCCTTGGGCTTCTACCCCAAAGACCCCATTGCCAGCCCCTCCGCTACCTTCCTTTTCCGAATGTACTCCAGATCAATCTCCCTTTCCCTAGTCCTGGTAATCATGGAATCCAGGGTAGGGTATGTTGAGAAACTGACATGCTCCTGGATGTCAGCTCATAGCATGTCATGGTAGCAGGTCCTCCTCATGTCTTCATCACCTGCATACTGGGGCACCAGCAATGCCCTTTCCTGGAACTTGGTGGTGATTTCCACCACAATATCCGTAGTCTATCTCATATCCAAAAACTCCCTGGCTAGCTGCTGAAGCTCCACAGCTGGCGCAAACTCCGCCCTGAATCTGGTCATAAAGTCTGACCAGGTCATAGCCTAAACAGCCGAGGCTCCCAGAAAGTCACCAACCGACTCCCACCAATCTCTGGCCCTGTCTCTCAAACACCGTATAGCGAAACGGAACTTCAACCCTTCCGGGCAAAATCTTGTCAGCTGCACAGACTCGATGTCTGCGATCCATCTTGTAGCAGCAATAGGTTCCTTCATGCCATGGAAATCTAGCGCACCAGTCCCTCTGAAGTCCTTAAAGGACAATGTGCGTGGCCCTAATTGGCTGGTCACCATGTCACTCCTGAACGTCCTGAGGCGATCCTCCATCAACTCAATGATCCCTTCCTTGATCGACCCGAAGATAACCGACATTGCATCAAGGATACCCCTCGTGATCTCGGATGCGATGAATTCGCGTAACCCATCATCCACATGCTCGGATCTTGCGCCCGAGCCCGATCCTGAACCTCCTGCTCTATGTCGCGTGACCACCATTCTAAAAATAAACATACAATTGACAGGGTCACATATACTTTTTAGAGGTCTCTCACACTTTCCAAGTTTCCATGTTCCATCTAGGCCCTCCTTGATTCGAGTTTGGGTTCTCTGCTTTCAGTAGTACGGGCCCATACTACCTTTCACATCTACCCGTACTTTCCTCAAGGATTTCTTCGACTTTGACAAGCCCCTTTTACCGATACCCTTTCCACTGACCTCATCCTAGGCTTCCCTAGGGCACTCTCCGACCTACCCTCTGCCATCAGCTGCACTAGGAGTCCCCATCACCTCCCCCTAACTAGCTTGCAGATACTGTTACATATCTGTTCCTTAGTTAGTTGAAGACAGCC
This sequence comes from Lactuca saligna, assembly GCF_052625555.1. Lineage (NCBI taxonomy): Eukaryota > Viridiplantae > Streptophyta > Magnoliopsida > Asterales > Asteraceae > Lactuca > Lactuca saligna. The sequence goes on along the minus strand of NC_136424.1, from coordinate 94,790,227 downwards.
ACAACCCCCGTTGCACAAAGCAAGCAATATTTGTGCATTCGGTAACCAAAATTAGGCATAACCTACACAAGCCATCCTACTGCTGACTAAACAGTCCTAGCATACAGCTCATACAACAGGCATATAAGGCATCCTCCCTAGACCCTTACCCCTAACTAGCATGTAATTCTCAGAATCATATATCAAGCACACAAGACATCCTCCTAGATCCTTATTCCTATTCTAGCATGAAGTGTTCTGAATCAAAACCATATAACATAACATAGCAAGTATGGGTATCTTGGGGAAAACTTACCTGAGCCCGGCCGGTCGCATGCATCACACCCTACGTCTTTCTTAAAATCATTTCATTTAGATTTAAAAAAACCATTTTCCTTGTAAAAATCTTTTAGTCCCTCAGTTTGAGTTTAGACACCCTCGAGGGTGTATCCGAATCCCTCAAACCAGAGCTCTAATACCAACTTGTAACATCCCAAAATTCAAGCCCGAAAATTTCATTTTTGAATTAATAATTTAATAAACATTTCACCAAAATATGGTTAAATAACAAAACGTTTCAAAATCATAATGTTGTGTCCCAAACTGTGACATCAAAAGTAATTAAAATCAAAGTACAATCCCAGAAACTTAATGCGGAAACCATGTGTGTGTGTGTGTGATGCGCTGCTACACCGCCGACTCTTTCCCCTTCGACGAAGAGGTACCCGAAACCAAAACCAAAACTGTAAGCACAAAGCTTAGTGAGATCCCCCATCATACCACATACCATACAAAATCATCGGTATCTTTCAACCGGTATTCTTCATCGGTATCTTTCAATCGATAACTATCATCGGTATCTTTCAACCGGTAACCGTTATCGGTATCTTTCAACCGATAACAGTCATCGGTATCTTTCAACCTGTGACAACCCGATATTTCAACTCTATGTAATAACCTAAAAAGTCAAGTATTGTAGCTACTTTTGAAATAATGAAATTAACTTCAAAAATGAAATGTGTAAAAGTCTCTATAGGGATTTCTATTATGCTAGATAATGTGTCAAGGTTTATAGAAAATACTAAGAACACTAAAAACCGAGTTATAACGAAGAAGTTATGACCATTCTAAGATTTCCGACAAAACCGACAACACCAATGAAACGAAAAACGCGAAGTGTCAATACAATAGTTTTTAGCATTAAGTATCTAAATGAAAGTTATAGATAACCTCAAACCGTGAGCGTACATAAAAAGAACATCCAAATCTGACTTCGTATGAGGAAGTTATGATTTTTCCAAGATTCGGGTATAACAGTAGACAGCTAAAAACTCGAAATAGAGCTCGAGATACTTTTGACCAAAACAACCTAAATGAGAATCTAAGGTCTCAACATTAGTAGCGCAACGGCGAAAAGTCTGACGAAAACGGACATCGGATGAAGAAGTTATGGATTTTTAACGGACTTTTCGTGTCCCGGACCGTTAAAAATAAATAATTAAAAATAAAGTCAAAATTTGCCAATGAAGTCTAAACGAGAGTTGTAGATAACATTTTCAGCTACGCATGCATATAAAGAACGTCGAAAAGGGAGCTCGTATGCGAAAGTTACGGATTTTACAAATTCGGGGTCCAAAATCCGAGGCTGTCAGGCCCCCACGACGTGGCACAGCTTGGCCGCGACCCGGCAAGTGACTGAGAGCATCCAATCAACGGACGAGGATGAGGCTTGCTCCCCACGACGTGGCCAACCTTAGCCACGACGTGGCACACCAGAAATGCCCCTATAAATAGAACTCTTGGGGTGCCGGGTTTAGGTGCTCTATTCTTCCATCTCTTGTGCTGAAACTCTGCGGTTAAGCTCCTGAAGCCCTCCCGGAGCCCTCCCGAAGCCCCAGTTTTCACCTTCAAGTCGCAAAGGAAGGTTTTTTGTTCCCGAGATTCCCAAGAATCCCGAGATTTTTCCCCGTTTTCAACTCTTCCTGTCGAAGTTCTGCTCGATTCTTCTCTCGCCTACTTCAAATCAACCACTTCAATCAAGTGAGTTCATACCCCTTTCAAACACACTTTAAATACATTTTAAATGCTTTTATACTCTTTTAGGGGGGGGGGGGGGGATACAAGTAAACATACGGTTATTATCGTGTATTTTATAAAGTTTCACTTCACTTGTTTTATCGAATAAATCACTTGGAATTCATTACTACTATGGAAAACTCCCGTCATACTTTGCGTGCATTAGACTTATACAAAGTATATAATGATTTCAAAGTAGCTTTCATTGCTAGGTCATTTTATACATTCTAAAAACTTATGATTTTTGCTTTGTCAAACATCGTGAAAAAGGATAAACTTTGCATACAAAACTATCACTTTAATATAGACTTAGTTGAGAATCCATGAGACGTGTATATCTTCAAACACTATTTTTTTTAGAAAGTAATGTTGCAAGTCCTGTCTATAACCAGAGTCTCTCGTTCGGAGAATGTGTCAAATGTGTATAGATCTGTATGGGAAGTCATGATCCCGCACCCTGACTGTTAGCTACAGTCCGTCCTTTGGGGTGACAGTTGTCATAACGCTGCGACGCTTGAAGAACGTCGCTACAGGCATATTATGTTTAGTATGGTTATAAAACTCATCGGATATACAATTATTATGGTATTATGCTTTTATGAACGAGTAGCTATTAAAACTATTCTTCATCTAACAAATGCGATCTTCGTATAGATTTATTATATAAAACTATGACACAACTTTTAAGAACGTCGGTTGCTTGCGATTTTCGGTCTTAGAGACTGCCAATTATGTTAGGAAAATAAGGGTTTTTCCTGTATACAAACCAAACAACTAATAGGAAAATAAGGGATTTTCCTGGTGCAATTATTTACAACTTATAACACAAACATTCATATGCATTACATACTTTTATAAGAAAATAAGGGTTTTTCTTCGAAAACACAACAATTCATATCTCAACCATTAGGAAAATATGGGATTTTCTGAATCTAATACATTCACCTTCAACACAACAAATCACAACTCTTTACATTTGAAATACTGCGTTTTCTGGAAAACATACATGGACTTTCGAATGGCGTACATTTTCTCAAAACACTACTCGTGAAATCACTAACTTAATTGTTGACACTTTATCTTTGAAATAACTTGTATTCTCAGGGAACCGCTAAACAGATTTGGAAATCAACTTTTGGGGATTAACGTACTGACGTTATATACTTCTTTTGAAAGATGTTTATGTATTTAACTTTTGAACATGTAACGAATACAATTATGTAAACATTTTGGAAACTTTAATATATATGGTGGTGTGTACTTTCCTTTCTATGAACTATTATGATACTGAATATGACGTCCTCTGCCCCCGAACGTTTCCGCCATTCTGGTTTGGGGGTGTGACACAACCGGTAACTGGGGACTATTTCACCCCTACTCCTAGCATACAACAATAGATATAAACATACAGTCAGGCATATCCGGGTACTGACTTATCCTTTGGTCCTAAGGACCACTGTCAGAGAAACTAATCCCTACTATACACATAAAATATTATACAGATAAATATCATGACGAAATCACATAACCAGACCAATATAATTATCACAAAGACAATCATCTTCTAAATATTCCTCTTTGGTGGGCCGACATTGTGGCCTTACACCCAGCCCTACTGGAAGGTAACTCACCTCAGTGTCGTGCAGTATTTGAATTATCCTCAGCGCACAAGTCGACCCCCTTTGGCTCTTCGGTCCCTACACGACAACCTTCAAGTTAACACACAACACGTGCAACCCTAAAAAGGGTTAGTCCAAGTCCAGTCAAAGTCAACTTCATGTTGACCCGACTCGTCGAGTTGGGCCGTCAACTCATCGAGTCCCTAATCCCTTTACTCGTCCTTATCCATGAATCGACTCGTCGAGTTTGGCATCGACTCGATGAGCGCCTCTCTCATATGAACATCGTATGAACCTCATCCGACTCGCCGAGTTGTATGAACACTCGTCGAGTCCACCTTCATCTGATGAACAAGTCATGTCCTCGACATGTCGAGTTGTATGAACAACTCGTCGCGTTCATCTCCAATCTTAAGGAGATTGCCTTGGACTCGCCGAGTCTGTTCTAGCACTCATCGAGTCCCATGAACTCCAGGACCAAAATTACATCCAATGCGTTGGGTCACTCTTTCTGTCCGACTAGAACCCTTCTAACACTCAACTGAGTTCTTTGACCCCCAACAGAATTGGGACTCAAAGCCTTGGACTCGTCGAGTCCAGGAACGGACTCACCGAGTCGGTCACGTCCACACTCTAAATCATCGGTTTATGATGTACAACCTTTGATCAAAAGATAGATCCAAGCTTCTACAATCGATCTAGCACGTAAAGTTACAAACTCTACGTGCTTGCATGGGACTTTGAGCTCAAAAAGACATAAAACAAGCTCTTAAGATGCATGGGACCCTTCATGGGTGCAAAAGCAACCCCCAACTACCTTGTGACTCCCTTAATGACTTGATTTAGAAGCCCCAACCCCCAACCACGTTTGCAATCATGGTTGGTCATCAAAAATGGCTTATAAAAGTCCTAAATCTCCCAAAAGATGGATCTAACAATTGAAAGAGCAAGGTTACAGCTTTTTACCTTCAGTGAACTGCAGAAGGTGCACAAACTCGGGTTCCTTTGGTCTCTACTTGCTTCCTCAAGCTTTTCTCCTTCCTTCTTAATACCACAAGCACCAAAACCCACCAAAAAGGCTTAGATTGCTTCAAAAACGGCTAGGGTTTCAATGAGAGGTGTTCTAGGAGCATAAGGGATGTTGTGGTCGACATAACATTGTTTAAATAGGGTGCAAACCCTTGGATTAGGGTTTTTGTCCAGAGAGAATCTCCTCGTCGAGTCCGGGACCCGACTCGCCGAGTTCACTGCTTAAACCCCACATCCCATCTTGCTTCTTCTCGACGAGTTGGTCCTTCAACTCGCCGAGTCCAAGGCCAAAAATCCAAAATACTTAGATAAAAATAAAAATAAATATGTACCAAGAACCAGGTGTTGCAAATCTCTCCCACTTATTTTAGACTTCGCCTTGAAGTCTGCTGCTCATTCCTGAAACAACTTTGGGTAGTGCTCCATCATCTCGTCCACCGACTCCCAAGTCCATTCCGAGCCCTTCCGATGCTGCCATTGCACTTTCATGAGTTCCACTCTCTTGTTCCTCAGATCCTTCGACTTCCGTTCAAGGATCGCCACAGGTTGCTCAATGTAGTTCAGGCTGCCATTAACCTAAATGTCCTCCAAGGGCACCACTGCCGAGTCGTCCACTAGGCACTTTCGCAGCTGGGAAACGTGGAAAGTGTTGTGGATCTTACTAAGTTTGGCTGGTAGATCCATCCTATATGCCACCTTGCCCACCCGAAGTCTAACACGCATGCTCGCAGCATATCCTCCAGAGTCTGGATGGTCCGTTCGCTCTGACCATCTATCTGAGGGTGAAAGGCAGTGCTAAAATGCAGACGAGTACCCATCTCATCATGAAACTTCTTCCAAAACCTGGAAGTGAACTGCACATCTCGGTCTGAAATCACCGACACTGGTACCCCGTGTCGTGCCACCACCTCCTTAATATATATGTCGGACAACTTCTCCGCCGAGATGCTCTCCTGAATCGGAATAAAATGAGCGCTCTTGGTAAATTGATCGACGATGACCCAAATCGAATGCACCCCTCGCACGGTCCTGGGAAGCTTTTTAATAAAATCCATCGTAATGTCCTCCCATTTCCACAACGGAATGTCTAACAGTTGCATCTTTCCGTGTGGCCTCTGGTGCTCGGCCTTGACCTTCCTGTAGGTCAAGCACTGCTCCATGTGCCATGCCACATCTCGTTTCATGCAGGGCCACCCATAGTCCATGCGAAGATCCCTATACATCTTTGTCGCCCCGGGATGAATGGAGAATCGAGATTTGTTCGCCTCCTCTATCAGAACCTGGCACACACCCCCGTGGTACGACACCCATAACCTACGGTGTAGTGTCAATGACCCTCGGTTGTCATAGTCGAAGGAGGAAACCTTCCCCAAAATCCGCTCGCTCTTCCGATGTTCCTCCTTCATGGCCTCCTGTTGGGCCTCCCGAATCCGCTCCAAAAGAGGAGTCACCACTATCATCCTCAGACATATATCCTTGATCGGCACTGCCTTGCGGCTTAGCACATCGGCCACCACATTGGCCTTTCCTGGGTGGTAGAGGATCTCACAGTCATAATCCTTTACCACATCAAGCCACCGATGTTGCCTCATATTCAGATTTGGTTGGTCCATGAGATACCTCAAACTCTTGTGGTCCGTGTAAATCGTACAACGAACCCCGTAGAGGTAATGACGCCAAATCTTGAGGGCGAACACAACAACCCCCAGCTCCAAATCATGCATCGGGTAGTTCGCCTCGTGAGGCTTCAGCTGCCTTGAAGCCTAAGCAATGACATGCCCTCTCTACATCAATATTGGGCCCGAACCCGAGATGGGCGCATCACAGTACGCGACGAAATCCTCCATGCCATCTGGCAGGGCTAATATTGGTGCCTCTCACAATCTCTGCCTCATTGTCTCGAATGCAGCCTGCTGCTCAGGCCCCTGATGAAAGACCACAACTTTCCTTGTTAACCTGGTCAGGGGTACGACTATCTTGGAGAAATCCTAGATGAATCTTCTATAGTAGCCAACTAATCCTAGGAAACTCCAAATCTTAGATGGAGACATCGGAACCTCCCATCTCATTACGGCCTCCACTTTGTCCGGATCTACCAAAATCCCATTTTGGTTGACAAGGTGCCCAAGAAACTCCACCTCATGCAACCAGAAATCACATTTGGAGAACTTTGCATACAATTTCTCCATTCCCAAAGTCTCCAGAACCTCTCGCAGATGCTCGTCATGCTCCTCCTGCGTCTTGGAATAAACCAAGATATAATCGATGAAAAATATCACGGACCAATCCAACATCGGTCTGCACACGCAGTTCATGAGATCCATGAACGCGGCAGGAGCATTGGTAAGCCCAAAAGGCATCACAACGAACTCATAGGGATGAAATCATTAATCTCTGAAGCACATTCATTTCTAAAAACGGTAGCAACATGTTTCTCTTAAACAATTATAGGGATGCAATCATTAATCTCCGTCTCTTCAATTTCGTGCTTCCACCCTTATATATATATATATATATATATATATATATATATATATATATATATATATATGTTTCTCTTATTTTTCTGAACCGGATGCTTGAGATGGCATAGTTTTAGATATACTTATAGGCTTGCAAAAGTGAAATAAGAGTCTTCCACTACAGGTGTTCGATGAAATGTTTGAGTAAACATTTTTGCTTAATAGACCATTTGCATCCCTATATCCAAAATAGTTGTCATACCACTCATTTACAAACTCATTCAATATATCAAACTCCACTCTTGAAACATTTTTGGACATTTTGCTTGATAAGACCATTTTGGCTTGGTAAGTAGATTGTTGGACTTGTTTGACCTTTTCCACTTAACCTCAACATCCACTCCTGAAGATCTTGAGAACCATATGCAAGAGAGATAAATTGTAAAAAGGGATTTTTTTTTCCTACTTTTCATAGACTCGATGCCATCATCCATCCTTGGATTATGTGTCATGTAATAGCAAAAATGAATAACAACAAAACTATAGGCTACAAATATCGACTCATGGATAATGTTCCAAATACGATTAGTGATCTACAAACCTATCAAGTAGGAAAAAAACTATGTGCATACTTGGACAACTAAAGTTCAAGTAAATATGAGAAAGCCTGCACATAATACGGAGGTAGAATTAGCGGATGTCCATGAAATTGATTCCGATCTTCGTAATCAACATTAGGAAATCTCAGTGATTGTTGATTTCTAGGAATTGATGAATGGTTGAGATTTCTTAAGAGCTGATTTGTAGCATATAAGTTGGAAACTCTAAATTGTTTCCTATGTCAAAGCGAGAATGAAGGTGAATGGGGTTTCAAGATGCAGAAAGGACGTTTTTGGACGTTTTTGGAACTTCACATAACAATTCACATTGATAGTGTGAATCTTAACTGAAAATAATTTAGTATTTAATAAATTCAGAATGTGAATCTAAGTTAATTTCGAAATATGTATATATTTATACTTTAATATGAATATCTATTTCAATAATACAAAAAAAATTAAGACTGTTGATACATTTATTTATTTATTTTTTTGATAAAAAATAAATCTAAATATTAAAAAATAACAACAAAACTAAGTGAGTTTTTTTTTTCTAAATTAAATATGTAAAATTCACAAGTGAATTAATTAACACTTCGAATGTCAAATGTACATAATTTAGTTTTGAGGGTTCAGAATGTGAATCTGAGATATAATTATTCATACCGTGAATCTTGATTGAAAATAATTCAGTTTTCAACAGATTTACTTAATGAATATGAGCTAAAATTTCAAAATAAAAGTATTTTTTTTACATTCATATGAATCTATATTTAAAGTGTACCAAAAAAATACTATGAATTTTGATATATTTTTTAAAAAAAAATTTCAACAAAAAATGAATATTAACTTTTCAAAAAACAAAGAAAATAAAACGAGTTTTTTAATTATTTTTTATATATTAATATGGATCTCTGTTTGAAAAGATGAAAAATAATGAACAATGGTATATTCGTTCTTTTTTCGATAAAAACCATGGTCTAAAAATAAAACTAAAAAAGGAAGTAAGTTTTGGTATAATCTGATGCATGTATGTCTAATGTATCAATCTACAACCCTTTCATTGGTCGTCGATCGCTTTAAATTTTGACATTTTAGATAGTTTCATTGGTTCTTTGATTCTGAAAAAAAAATCTTGAAAATTAACGTCAGCCACATATTTCTAATTTTCCACTCTAATGCTCTAACATACCGGTGCGACAGGATAATACCTTAAAATACGAATATGTGTATACCACCTCATTTTTGTTTCTACTTGTTTTAAGCATTGATGTTGTAGTCTTGTGACGTTGTAGTGCTTGATTATATACGATCTAGATTTACGAAGGTGGGAGTAATTAATGGTAGGGGAGATGATAAACCTGAAGCAAAGTTTCGTCGATTCATTGCTTAATTGCTTTATTTTTATTAGGTCATAGAAGGACCCTATGGTTTATATGAGAATGTAGGGGGATTGGGATCTAAAAAATAGATTCAAAATTTCATAATTAGTCCCTATAATTGTTTCTAATTCATGATATCCGAATTTTAATAAGGACTAATTATTGGCCTATTTATGTCTAGTTGTAACATCCCAAAAATTTGAGACAAAAAATTTCATTTTTACATACACAATTACAAAACCATTTGTATGAAAACAACCATAGTATCAACTCATATCAAATCCAAAATATCAATAGTCAAAACTATTGGATTAGGTGTCTAAGCCCATAACTATAATTGGTATGTACTTGACCTGAGAGTAGCATGGTCCATTTGAGTTGCATTCACCAAAGCAATTTGATAGGATGGATATTTTAGAAAAAATGTGACTTTTGATTTATTAATATATTATAAGTATAATATATTAATTGTGAAATCATAGTATTTAATTAATATTGACCAAGAATTAATTTGAAATTAATTTAATGATCAAAAGAAACTAATTAAATTACGGGGTCTGATTATGTAAATTAGTGATACATATGGTTTGGGCTATTGATCAATGATGGACTAAGTTTATGTAAGAGTCCATGAAGAGTTAGTCCATATGAATTATGGATCATAAGCCTTAGTGTAAGAATTAGGGTTACATATGACTCTTGGATTCTACATGATATATATGTAACCCCTTGGCCTAAAATGATACACACTAGTCTTCTTAGAGAAACTATAACCGATTTTGGGTGCCTCCAATCTCTCTCTCTCTCTCTCTCTCTCTCTCTCTCCCTCAAGTTCTCCAATTTTTGGTGGTGTTTTATAAACAATTTGAATAATCATACTTGAGGTGCTAAGTTCTTAAAGTCCAAATACAACAAGCTACAATAAGAGGTAATCTTCTAACTAGTTTTTTAATATTCAAATATCAAATTGTATGCTAGTTGTAGGCTTCATGCTTTGGATAATTTTTATTGCCTGTATAACTAGAGAAAACTTACATCCAAAGCATTAAGGTTATATGTGCACCATAAGGATGTTAGAGTACATAAAACCTAACAGTGGTATCAGAGCCATGGGTTGTTTTATGTTATATTGATGCATAGCTAATTGTTCAAAGTTGAAGCAAATTGAAAACTACTCTCTGCGTGATGAACTCGATGAGTCCATAAGGGGACTCAATGAGTTAGGCCAACTTGACGAGTCCATTGCTTGACTCGACGAGTTGGATCCTTAGATTGCAGATTTTCGGGTTCTTTTTGGCCTGAATTCGATTACGATCATTACCACAAACTGTTTTATATCATTAAATCTATTTTTTTTCTGATATGGTAATGATCGTCTCCATCCAATTAAAAGATAATTGTTAAAATTTTAAGATGATTATTAGTTTATATGATAAAGCTAATTATTAGTAATATTTTAATTTGATATTATCTTGAAGAGTTTCATTAGATCAAATTGGTAAAAGATAAATAATATTTGATTTGTTTAAATTTGATCTAAATGTTTTTGAGAGGTTACAAAACTTGCCATCAAGTTTTGGAAATCAAAAGTTTTTTTTAGGAGCTACAAAACTTGTCATCAAGTTTGAAATCCAAAAGTTTTTAAGAGTTACAAAACTTTCTCTCTATTTTTGGAACTTAAAAAGTCTTTTATGAAACATATAACTCTTGTAATTGAAAGTTTTCAAAAGGTGCAACTCTTGGGTTCATAGCTTAAAAATTAATTGAATAGTTTTTAATTTTGAATTTTTATATTTAGAACCATGATGTTTTTTAATAGTTCAATTACACTCTTATGGATTTTATTAAGTTAGTTAAATGTTTAATTAAGAGAGTATTATTAAATCCATAATCACATGGTTTAAGATTAATTAAATTCAAAGTATAATTTATTAATAGATTAAACCATCTAGTGTTTTAAATGTGTAAAATACACCCTTATATTGTATAAAATTAAAAGTTTAATAAGTTATATCTGTATAAGTAAAAGATCAGTCTTACTGTCAGTAGGCCTCATTCATGAAGTTGGTCTATAAGGGGTGTTTAAGGAAATTGCCAATAAAATGACGATTGAATGGGTATCCACTCTTACCCACTGCACTCTTGACTAGTGGAGGGTCGTTAACCGAATGGGTAGGATAGGACACAAGCTCTCATTAAAAGTATAATGAAATGCCAAGTAACTAAATACTTTTATAAATTCCAAAATCTTAGTTACTTTAGGAAAAATGTGAATTTGATCCTATTCCATGAAATTGCACTTTGCACCTTTCCAAGTCGTTAGTGGATCGTGTGCGGTTAACCGACACACTAACTTGGACTAGTAAGGGTGGCAAAGGGTAGCTCATAGTTTGTCATATATCAATGGAGCATGTGTGGTTAACCAACACATTGATTATGTGATAAATGACTTTGAGAGTACCAAGCTAATTTGCATGGCTATTCACATCTTCTTTGTGATCGTCGGTATCCTAATCACAAACTTGAAGGGCATAATCATGATTAAACATGCCATTGAAAAGTTCAATGAATCTCGAAAGATCTAGGAGTTCCATTTTAAATTAAATTCGTTTAAAATTTCGTTTTTGTGGTGGAATTGGTAAATCGTCATTTACCTACCGACAAATAGTTTGCAATTGGATTACGACACCCCTCTTCTGAATTGTAAATTATTGTGTTGGGTCCTAGCCTTAATATTTCATTTGAGTGTTATATTAATGAATTAAATCAACTAAACTTGAATTTGTCCCTTATAAATGTCTAGTTCAAACAACTTTGGTCTTCCTGAATCTTTTGGAAAAAGATTTCCTCATGAAGATGATGTTCCACGATTGGATCGTGGAAATGAAAATTATACTTCAATTCCTCTACCTCCTCCAACAGTTCTCTCTAACCCACATGTTCGTCGACTTGAAAAGTTCAAGGTCACTCAAGCCCTATTGGCATGCAAACATGAAGATGGAAGGTATGTGTGTGCACATGTCTTGGAGATGAAGTCATACATTGACAGACTAGGAATGTTAGGATTCGTTGTGTCAAGGAAGTTGGTTGTTGACTTGGTTCTTCAGTCACTTCCCGAGTCGTATATTCAGTTTATAAAGGACTACTATATGACAAACCGCGACGTAACCCTTATTGATCTTACCTATTTTCTAATTGCTACTAAATCAACAATGATTTGGTGCACTGGTTAAACAAATTTTATTGGAAGATCTACCTCCCAAACTTCCATGGACATTGACAATGGAATCATTGGAAGTCCAGAAAAGTCTTCTTTTCCCAATGGAAAGGGATCGGCCATGGTCAAACCATTTGAACTAATGGTAAAGAGAAAGACTAAGTCTGAGATTGTCCTGTGTGCCATTCCAAAAGAATCTGTTTGCTTCTACTGCCAAGAGAAGGGGCATTGGATGCGAAGCTGTCGTATCTACTTGAATGACCACAATGATGGTAAAGTCGAAATGTTTGACTCTGCTTCAAGTAAGTCCATTATTCAACTCTATTAAGTTCCTACTTCTAGATTCTTAATACATGATGCGATAAGATTTCATTTTGATGTTTTGTAGGATCAAAGAAGAGAGAGGAAGCTTAAAGGAAAAGCATGCCACTACTAGAAAAATAGCCTTTTACGACGCGCAATTAATGACACACACGGATAAAGGGCACGCATTTGTGCGTGCCCTAAAAATTAATGTCAGTTTTCCAAAATTTGAAGGATAGAAGACACCCATTTTTGGCGTGCCCTTAAATTTGTGTTAGAAAAAAAAAATACAGAGGGCACCTATCAAAAACTGTGCGTCGTGTAACTGTGTCGCTTTATATTTTTTTAGGAAACACGCGTTTTTAGGGGGAAAAAATGAAATCCAAAAAATTAACCCCGCCTATTCATCCCAAAAATTGCCCGCCTCTTCGAATTAGGGCCTTCATCTTCATCCACAACTTCCTCAATTCCTCGATCCATAGCCTCCACCAAAAACCTAATTCTTGGTTCCAACAAACTTGTACACTCTTAATTCGACCCTAATGAGCTGAGGATTTAGGGTTCTTACCTCCCAGTTATCAATTTGAGCCAATGATTTAGGGTTCCTAAATCCAACCCTAATTTTTTCTATCACACTCTCGTATTTCCATCTCATCCCTCTCGCCTGGATTTGCGCCTGGATTTGTTAGGGCTTGTTTCATCCATTCATTGCCTCCCTACCACAAGGGATCTTATAAATCTGCCCAATCGACCTCTTCAATCATCTTTTCTATATCTTCATATGGTAAGAGCTTCAAGATTTATCTCTTTCCCAATTAGTGAGTTCTTTTGTTTTTACTTGATTTCTGAGTTTGTTCTTGCTCGATCTTCACATGTTTCTTGGAATTTTGCCTGTCAATCGCTTTATTTGCCGTGAAGATACAAGCTCTTCAGATACTCTGGTCAAAGACATCACCGGCTCCCTTCCCGTCGCTGCGGTCGGTCTTCCTTCTCCTCGCCGCCATTGCCACTGCTTCTTCCACCCTCGCCGGCGTCAGACCTTCTTTCTCCTTGCGAACATCCTTTTCTTCCTTCCCGTCGCTGGCATCCTGAACTTGTTTGGTAAGAGTTTTATGTTAGGGTTCAATTCATAATAGCCTTGCTGGAAATCGGGAAATGAAACTGCTGGCAGAAGCTAATAAACCAGGAAGCCTTATCAACAACTACGTGACTCAGTTAAGTTGTATGTTGTCAAGCAAAGCAACAAATCTTGTGAGCCACCAAGCCCGCCTCAGCAGGTTCCATCATCACCTCAAGGAGATTCTCAGCCATAAGAGGTTACCTCGTTAACACCCACACCCTACTCCAATTTACCTTGTAATCTCTCTCTCTCTCTCTCTCTCTCTTGTATGTGCAAAAAAGACGTAAATGTCCTCAATCATCATCATCCTGATCATTTTTATTGTAGGAATCGAACGAGAGTGGACTGTGATGTGAGTGTGGAGATTTGATTTCTTTTGGTTTTGGTTTTTGTTGGTTAAGTTTTGATTTGAATGAATGGTGTTTTTGTGAAGAAGTGGAAATAAACAAAGAAAAAAACACAAGGTATTGCTTGTTGCTCTGCAGGTTTGGCTTTTACTTTTTGTATATGTAATGCTTAATTACACCTTCGTACACCACGAAACTTATTATAATTATTATTTCATATTATGAATGGTGTTGCACATATAGAATACATTCCACTATTGACCAGTCAATTAGGTGTAGCCTTTTTTGATGATAAACTTAGTTCTCTTTGAATGCAATGGTTACAAGACAATGTTAGTTAAAAAAAATATGGATTTGAGTAAATTACATTTTTGTTTTTGACAAGGTTAGGTATGTACTGCTCCTATAGTTGTATACACTTCCAGGAAAGGCTCATCTGCAGCTGGGCTTACTGCTTCTGTCATTTGTGATAACAACACTGTAACTTTCTTATCTTTTTACTTTTTTTATACAAATATTCTACAACACCCTTCCATATTAGGGTTGCCATACATGAAGCCATGGAACAACAAACAATATCCATAACCAAAGCAGGAATAACAACAATTTTGAATTCCAAGACTTCTGTATTAGCTGCAACAAACCCTCCATCAGGTTGTTATGATGATCTCAAAACTGCACAAGGTATTTTTTATATATATTTATTTAATTATGTTGTTTATTACCCAATATATATATATATATATATATATATATATATATATATATATGTATGTATGTATGTATGTATATATATATATATATATATATATATATATATATAAAATTATCCATATTGCTGCTAAATATATATATATATATATATATTTATTTAATTATGTTTTTATTACCCTAAATATATATAATTATTTAATTATGTTGTAGATTGTAGAGAACTTGTACATATTCTTCTTGTTGTTAGCGCTGAAGCTACTGCTCAAGACACGCAACATGGAGGTACAACTCTACATACTGCTGCTATGACTAATGATTTGGAGTTAGTTAAAGTAAGTTTATTTATTTATTTATTTATGTATTTATTCTTCCATCAATTTCCTCAAGTGTGTTGACATTTTATGTACAGAAAGGCATGAATGAGTTGAATTGGTTGGACCATTAACTGCTGTTATGTTTGAACAGATTATTCCTTATGCTGGAGTTGATGTGAACATAAGGAATGTGCAAAAAACCATTCCTTTGCATGTGGCAGTAGCAAGAGGATCAAAATCATGTGTTGGAATTCTTCTTTCTGCAGGTGGTCTGGTAGAAAAAGGCCTTCCCTTTCCTTTGCTGAGTATTTCCTCAGTAGTTTCCTGCTTAGCATCGCCCTCTCCAAATCCATTGCCCTTGTGATTTTATTACCCATCAACAACCAAACAAACAAACAAAGATGAGTATGAGTAAACAAATGAAATGCAAGTATTATGATTCATATGTGTAAGCAAACCTTGAGGCGTGATGTACTGCTTTCTGGAGGAAGGATAGTCGGCGGAGCTCGATCTCGATGTAGACGGAATCAGATGGACCGCCTTGGATGAGCAAGAAAAGGTAGGTCCTGTGAATCAATGGAAGGTTGCATTCATCCCACAATTTAGGAGTCATCTCTTCAATAATTGCACTGCAGCTGGTGCTTCTTGTCAAACCCATTGGCAAGTGAATCATTTAAGAAATTTCAATGTGCATATGAGGCAAGTATATCAGTATATCTTCTAATTATATATATATATATATATATATATATATATATATATATATATATATATATATATATATATATATATATAAGATCTTAGACTCATAATCACACCAATTTTCAGATTTTTTCTGATTCTATAAAGAAAAGGGACTATGATGATCACTTGAGAAACAAAGATTCAAAAAATTTGTTTCACAAATCTGCTAGTTCATCTCATCAAGAGACTATTGTTTCACAAAAACTTTGTTTCACAATTTTCAGCCCCATTTCATGCAGAACTACCCACCCACCCCTACCCCCTACCTACCCACCCACCCCCACCCCACCCTCTCCTGTAGATACAAACTCCAGTGTTGCACATCTCTCAAGTGGTGAATCAGAATTGGAGTCTTCAGATGAGGTAACTAATTCCATTTTCATGTCATGTAATTATAATTATAATTTTACAAATACTTTATTTATACATTTTTAGGAAAATGTTGGAGGTAAGAGAAAGCATATAAAATGGGAATCCATAGTGGGTCCCGCTGTTGACAAAAATGTAGCACATGAAGTTGTTGGATTGAGAGCTGCAACTTTAGGTCACTCTCTCTGGGAATCAGCAACCTGTACGCACAGAAATTACAGAGGCTGCAATGGAAAGGGTTCAGAAGTGAGTAATTTTATTATATTATTTCATTTTATATTTTTGTATCTTACTCTTTTTTTTTAATTAAATGTTAAAACATTGTTTCATAAATCAGATAAATTAGTAAAAGAATGATATATTGTATCATTGATTTTTTTTGCAGAAACTGTCACTTCTGATTATAGAAGCATATAGAGATGCCCATCAAAAGAGTGTCCAGGTTTGTATGATAATATAAAAAGTACAATTTTACCCTTGGAGTAATATATTTTGAATTTGACCGTTTTACCCCTTTTTAGGCAATGAAAGCACGAATGGGCGATCTTGCATAGAGCTTAGGAATGCCCCAAGGTTTGGGTGATCAGTTCAAGCAATAATTCAATCCCCATTTTGCCCTCATCCTTCAGAAAGCTGCAGTTTTATAGACTTAACTGTGCCAAAAGGTCAATATTACCCCTCAAATTTTAATAATACTTGTAGCAGTTCATATAAGAAGAATTGTGGGGTAACACAAGTGACTTTTTTATTTTTATTTTTTATTTTTTTAGGTTTGTTATCGGGTACTCACATAAAAAAAAGCAGTTTGTTGAATGAAGAAAAGAAAATGACATCCTAGTTTTTTCTAATTTTGACAGTCTACTATCAAGGTATACCACAATTATAGTTTTTATTTTTATCTTTTATATTATGTTAAACGTCTTTTTTTTGATGTCCTAATTACTCTTCTTCTTCTTCTTCTTCTTCTTCTTCTCCTAAAACACAAAGGGACCCACATGTCCTTGAAGTTATAGATTTATCCCAATCATAAACCTTCTATTTAACCAGATTAAGGTTGTTAGAAAAGAAGAATTTGATCACTAGGATGACTAATTGACTACACGACCCCTGATCCAGAAGCCAAGCATCTTTTTCATTCTTCACTACTTTTATCTACCGATTTAAATAAAAAACCATTATCTTGGACTCCAATCATGATTATATGTTTATGTGGGCGAAAACATGCAAATATAATTAACCTGTAGGATAATAGTATGGAGGGTATTTTGGTAAATCATTATTCCTTAGTTAGTAAGAAAAGAGGGATTGAGCAGCCTTGAGAGAGAATTAAGTTAGAAAATATATAATTCAAACAAAAAAAACCAAGCATTCACTTCATTTCCCCTTTGAAAATCTCCCTTTGGAATTCCAAGCTCTGTTCCCCATACAACAAAAGAACAGTCTTAGTTTTTAGTGCCATATGTGTTCTTTTACACTTTTCTTTCTAATTTTCTATCCATTTACACAGTTTTAGAGGTTACTTTTTTTTTTCCTAATTTTCTATCCACATTTGTTGATTGATGGTTGTTTATTATTCGAACATATGGTTTTGGGTTTCAGGTATATAGAGTTTCAGATACGGAACTTGTGAGTGTGCTTTCGAGTGCAGAAGATGAGGTCAATGTAGCTTGCTTTCATCCTCTTGCTGGAAGTGGTCTTGTTTATGCAACCAAGGTCGGTACTTTATCTAATAAAAAAAAACTTTAGTCTATATTTTTATTTTTATTATTTATTTTTGGTTTTAGGAAGGCAAACTTACAATCCTTCAGCATGATGGTGGTCATGCGCCCAGACCTGATCACTTTTTTGAAGCAAGAGCAGTTGAGGTACAACAGCTCTTGTATTTTTAATACATTTGCTAAAACTGGGTAGATTTTCTAAAGGTGCTTTTCATAGTTGATTAATACTTGTGCATAAGTCCTTAGCATATGTAATATCAAAGAAGATAATGGACAATGTACATTGTGAATCTGATTTCGATTTGATATGTGCAGATATCTTATTTAACTGCATTGCAACTTGGAATTAAATGGATATTTTTTGGAGGGATTTTCATAAGGGGTGAATGCTCATGAGGGTAGTTTAATACTCTATTTACTTGGGTAATCAGTAATGCCTCATTTACTTTCTGTGTATAAATAAATAATTTATTTCTTTTCCTATTTGCTTATAATTCAGTACCTTTGTGATTGAATGTATTGTGGTTAAGAAGGGTGATTCAGACATTGGAATGGTAGTGGATGCATGTTGTCCCCATGATATAAGAGAAGAGACAGATCCAGAATATTTCTACAGGTATAATATCTATTTATACATACATGATGATGTGTAATTATGCCGTATATACTATATATATTAAGTTGGTTGGTATTTTACTTTTAGGCATATTCCTCTGAATCGGATCAATGGTGATGCACACTATTCTTTTCCTTCTTTTTCTGCTGCATATGAAGACATCAAGGAAGGAGATTCAAGCTCAACAACTTTTATTGAATGCTAAGGTCTTGTATGCAAAACATTTTTCGGTTTGTGTTGCAGGTTTGAGATGTCCGAGACGAAGAAGATGATGAACAGTAGGCTTTGAGAGGGTGGTGGCCTCTAGTTTTTTGATTTTTTTCGTTCTTTTGATTCATGAGAAAAACACAAAAAACTTATTTTGGTATTTTGCTTCAAACGAAAATCACAGGAACAACAAAAAAAAAAACTCTTATTTCTTTTTCTCCTTATTCTTGTTTCGATTGGTAGCAGGAAGGTCTTGGCCTCTTGGGTCACTCTTATTTCTTTTTCTCCTGCTTTTCTATTTTCTGGCTCAATTAATGATGTTGGTGATGTTGGTTTCGATAGTGAGCAGGTAAGGGTGACTTGATGGAGGCTGGAAATATTCGGGTGTGATGGGTTCGTGGAGAGTGTAACGGAGCAGGTAAGTAAATTTATCATATTTGGTTTTCATTTGCAATAGGACTGAGAGGTGTATGGTGTTTCAGGTGAGTTTGGTGGTGAAGTTTTGAAGGCTTAAACATATAATGAGTGTAGTGGCGAAGGATAGAACAGGTACCATTTCTGCAGTTTTGTTTGGTATTTTTGGTGTTGATCCAATTGGAATTGCAAGTGGATAAAACTTTTGCCTGAACACATTTTCTAGAATATACCACAGCCTGATTAAATAATAAACACAAACAAATAAATAAAATGAATGTTGCATTCACTTAAGGGATCCCAAGGTTGTATTCAAGTGTTAATCCAATTGGAATTGCAATCTTACCTGTGAACTTGGTAGGTTTAAAAGTAGAGTGTCTTAATAAGAATTAATTTTACAGGATTGATGAAAGAGAATAGCTTTGGAGTTAGAAGAGGAAAAGAAAGCTCAAGCTAAAAGAGATAAAAATGCTGCAAATGCAAGTGTTGCATTCTTCATTTCAATTGTTACTATGAAACACATAGTAGATTAGATGAATACAAATTTATATATTGTAATGAAATATAATTGTATGACATTAAATTTTATGCAATGGATTCTATTTTTGTATATGGTAATTTATATCTATTATGAGACATTAAATGCAAATTTAATTTAAAAATTAATAAATATATAAATATATTTTTTTAAACATTTAAAATTATGATACGCAAAAATGTGTGTCATCGTCATTAATGACATGGCCTTTCTTGACAGGGGCTTTCTTCATACGTATTGTGTGTTATTAACACGCGCGTCGTAAGGTTACGACACACGAATGCGTGTTGTTTTCGTTTATGACAGGGCCTTCCTTGATACGCATTGCGTGTCGTAAACGCGCATCGTAATTGCGCGTCGTAAATGAGCGTCGTAAATGCGCGTTGTCTATAGATGACGCGCAAAAGCGCGTCGTCTCTCTTTATCATAGGGTCTTCCTTGACGCGCATTTGCGCGTCGTCTGAGCCTTTTACGACGCGCAATGAGCGTCGTAAAAGGCTGTTTTTCTAGTAGTGTGCCGAGTCTGATCGCGAAGAGTTAGATTTCGATCGCATGGTTAGATGATCGAAGTTTTGAGTTGCTACTTAGGAGTTTTGATAGATTGCTTATAAATTTGTAGTAACAGAGTTTTCATTTGTAATTGCATTGTAAGGAAAAATTTATCCGCATTTTATAAATAAAGAAAATTTTTAATTTGATCTTATTTTATATTTCCTTGCAAAGACATTTGTGAAAATTGATGTTTGTATGTTTCTATTTTTAGAAATATGGATTCTTTTGTTTGTGGTAGTGTCTAAATTTACCGATTAAGAAAAGATTCTCATCACCAAAGTTTCAGTTGGACAGAAACTTGGAATCAAGCAACTTGTATTGTATGATGAATGAGAACTTTCATCTTTGGAAATTAAGACTAATTCCTTGTTCACATATAGATGTGAGTCAAGTGAAGGACAAAGGGATCTAGTACACATTGTTGTGCACTGATCAGGTCCACCACAAAGAACAATAAAACTATTCGTCATGATTTATTAAGAGTTTAGTGAATATGATTATGCTTACAAGATTAAGTGTAATTCTGAATCATTGAAAAATTTTCAATGTATAGTAGAACGAATAAGAAGAATCAATAAGGCAGAAAGATATAAAGTTTCTCCAATGTGAAAGGAAATGAGAGTACTTTAGTATCGTGTTTTGTGATCATCTTAATGATTAGGAAAACCATATCACAATTGATCCTCTAAGGACACCTTAGTGCACTTTTATGGCTAAGAAGAGTAATAGGGAATTGTTGAAATGGTTAAATCAATTAAGTTGAGTCATACTTTGTTCCAAAATAAATTCTTAGAGTCATACTCCAAGATTGTGCCTTGAGTGATATATTTGTCACAACTAGGAATTCTGATGCTTTGTAAACATTGAACAGTGATAACAACGTGATTGAAACTTGAAAGCATGTATGATGTTTATGCAATGACAACAAAATTTCCATCAAACACTCTATACAACAATCAAATAGTCAACAAAAGGTGGGAAACCCTAGAATCCCGGTTTAAGTCCAATATGGACTAGGATTTCCTTATTGGGCCTAATGGGCCAATAAGCTTCCAATTTAACTTTATTGGGCTTAGAACTCTTAAATGGTCTCTAATTGGACCCACTTTCATGAGACTTAACCTTTTTGGTCCTTATAAGCCTAAAGTGGACTAGTTTATCTTTAATGGGACTTATTGGGCCATAACAAATCCAAATAGCTTTAATGAACTCAAATTCATTCCTTTATGCTAAATTTGGGTCATGAACTACTTTAAAGGCCCAATGGGCTGAAAATCATCAAATTGGGCCTCATATTATGGACTCATGCACTAAAGGCCCAAAACCTTTTCTCTTCTCTCTCCCTTTCTGCCCAAATAAATAAATAAATAAATAAAAAGAGAAAAGAGAATAAGAGAGGTTGACTTTTATATGCCACCTCATAATTGTCCATTGGAAACCCATGCACAAATCCCATACTTCCATGCATGTCAACTCATTTTATCACTTCTCCCCTCTCCTCTTTTATCCTCGGCCGAGAACCAAACACACACACCTCTTCAAACTTTCATGTCAAACACTCTCAAGCACATCCTCTTCTCCATCCAAATTTCGAGATTTTGGAACATTTCAAGGAGGTTCTTCCATAAGAATCATCATCTTTGGTAAGTTGTTGATTAGATCCATAACCTAGTTTCTCTATTTCATCAAAACTTCTTCCTAACTCATACAATTTTCGTGATCTACTCCTTAGAAGCTTCTTAAATTCGAGATCCACTCAAGAAAGCTTGTTAGGGCTGAAAATAACATCAAACTCTTCCATTATTTCTTTAAAACCAAAAACAACAAGAAAAGGTGAGTTCATACTACTCTATTTTTGGTTTTCATATGTTTTATGGGGGAAAATACAAGTAAAATGTGTAGATTTATGTGTATGTGTATGTTATGCATGATTTCATGTGTGTATGTGGTAAATATGTGTTGAAATGGAAAGAAATCTCAAGATCTATGGCTCAAGGGGGAAATATACATGATATAGGATGTATTACATTTAACAAGTCAAGAAAACTTATCATCTAAGGTTATAATAAGCATGTTACAACATAAAACTCATTTTTGGGCTTTTTGTCAAATAAACAAAAGTTAGGTTAAAGGTTCTCATTCATGGTTTTTATAAGGACCAAAAGGGTCAAAACAGTTAAAATAGAAGCTTTTATGAATATTATGCTCTTCAAAAGACTAGAAATGTAAATTGTAGTCTACTGGGCCAAACATTGGGCTTTTCGGCCCATAGGCCCAAATTTGCGAATAAAATGGGTTTTAAGGGACTGAAATGGTAAAAAGGGAAATAAATCTATTTCAGGGGTTAAAATGACCCTTTTTGCCAAAAAGGATCAAAAATGCAATGTTTTTGCATTTTAGGTCAAATTTGTAAAAACTGCAAAAGTTTGGATTATAAATAAAAAACATTTTACCAAAGGGGCTGAAACTGCCAAAAGTAAACTTTAGGCTGAAAACGTCATTTAAATATGTCTTTGAGCCAAAATTTCAAGAAAAATAGTTTAAGGACCTAAAATGTCATTTTTCTATAAACAGGGACTAAAATTATCATTTTTATTACAGAAGGGCTGAATAGGTCAAACCCATTTTTTTTGGGTTAATTATTTTATTATTAAGATTTTTGGGTCAAAAATATCAAATTATAACTTATGAATTTAGAATGAAAAATATACATATATTTTCATAAATCTAAATATCGTTATAAAACGATCGGCAAACTTTGTGTCTTTGCGATTCAACAAATGTCAAACAAAATTCCCGACAAGTATACTATACTTAAAACAAGTAAATATTCAAACTATTGGGCTTGAAAGATTCAAATCATGCTTGTTGGGCCCTCGTGACCCATTAAACATGACTTTTGGGTCTAACAATAATAATATATGTTATTTGGGCCTTTTGTGACCCAATTACATGCTTAAGAGACCCTCAATGGCAACTATATGATGTTGGGCCTTAGTGGCCCACTAGTATTGCTAGTAAGGTCCAAATAAATCATATGTGAAATAGGCCAACACATCCTTCGTATACTCGACAGCCTTAAATAACAAATGTGAATAGTAGGACCTCGCAGTCCTCTTCTCCTCGTCTGTTAGGCTTACCTTCTATTCAAGTAAATAAAATCAAGTCGTTAATCAAGGGTAATCAAATTCATTTGGATTAAGTGAGTAATAACGGGCGTCACCTATAAGTGTCGGTCATAGTTTGTAGTTATAAGCAAAGTCTCCTGAAGGTAGAGCGAGAGTTTGTGTATAGATCTATACGGGGGTGACTCCCCCACACCTTAACTGTTCGCTACAGTTAGACTCGGCCAGTCTAGGGTGACAAAATCTTAAGATCAATTTATGGTGTTCAATAGAACACCAAGACAGACGAACTAGTCATTATCATGCATGGTTATAACAACACACAAAATAAATCCAATACTATCTAAGTAATCAAGGGAATTCATAATCATTCATTCTGACGGTATAATAATTTGAAATAATCATACTATTTTTATCGGAAAATATTGGGTTTTTCGGGGAAATGAACATTTTTCACTTGAACTTTCAATAAATATATTGCAAAACTTCTCATATGTACACATTTTGAAATCATTCATGCATAAACCTATGGATCTTCACACTTTTGTATAAACAATTGTCATTTCAGAAAATATTGGATTTTCTGGGTTTTATAAACTACACAAAGAATTTTCATACCAAACCTGCTTATGAACTCACCAACATTCTATATGTTGATGTTTTTCAAAATAACTTGTATTCTCAGGTAACAGATAAATTGAAGGGCAATACCAAGTGTGTTAGAACATGTTTTGAAAACTCTCAAACAACTTATGCTTTGGATATGTAATATTTAAACAATGTACTTGATGTGAACAATGTCAGTTGTAATGTCTTAAGGTATGGTGATGTTTATGTTATGTTTCATGTATATTCATTGTGATGATATTTCAATTTAAGTCACGCAGGCCCTCGGACGTTTCCACCGTCTGGTTCGAGGGTGTAACAATATCTTAAGTAGGTTTAGAGCAGATCATGAAATGTGAATTAAGAAATGGTTTTTGCTCATGCACATTTGAAATTGGTAGTTGTGATGTTTTGGATAAAACTAAGACCAACAAAGACCAATTATATGAAGTGTTATTCTTGATAAGAATCCTCACTCTTGGATATTTGTTTGTCAAGGAAAGTTTCTTGACAAAGAATCTTATATGTCAAGAGGTCAGTGGGAGTATTAAAGACCTTAAAAAGCTTCAAGAACTAATCAAGAATAAACCTATTCTCTATCACTAGCACACGACTTGAGGTTTATAACCTATCGTGTTGACATATTCTTGTTTCTATGCCCGTTCCAATTAAAGTTGACAATGTATGTGATTTCTATGAGTTCTCAATTATTTGCATAAGGCAAAGCAACTTTATCAGTGAAAGTTCATTGATCAGTAAGGGTGATCTGCTCAACAACTTAGAAGACATCGTAAGCCCTTGTGCTACCAAGTGGTAAGAAATTAAGATTGAACAAGTTCAGTACATATGAATTTGAATCTGCCATAGACCTTATCTAATGATAATGGTTGGAAATGACAACTTCACATGGATAGGAACACACACACCAAAAAATCTAAGTGACATAAGGTTTCTCTCCAATTCATGAAAATAATTATGAGGAAACGCTTTCGCTAAGTAGGTTTTAAGGAGATAGCAGTTGTGTTAATTGCGTTCTCAAATTCGATTATGATTACGACATCCCTCCTCATAATTCGAATTGTGAGAAATGGAAAATAGTTTGAACATTCAGGACTTATTGTTGTAAGTTCCGAAATAGTTTAGACACACATGAGCTTTCTAATAAAAGTTGTATGAGCTTAGCTAAAGGCTTATCGAAGCATCTCGTATCAAAAATCTAAACTTTGGTAAGAAATTCAATAAGTATTGATTTTTAAGAAGTCTAGCTGATTTCTGAGTACATGTCAAAGCTAGGGGGAGCATAAGTGTTATGCTAGTAAGAATATAATTATCATGATAATGGGAGCACGATTATTATGTGAAGTGTTGCAAGTTAGCAATACTATTTATAGGAAACAAAGTTCTAATTTGCAAAGTTGCAAAGGTTGAAAAGTTGTTTCACTATAGTAAGGGAGAGGATACTTATACTTTATTTCGAATCTAAAAGTTTAGATTGAAGAATTAATCAAACTTAGTCATGGATATATATGAATACCATGTTGAAATATTTCAACATTGGAAACTCTATATATGGAAATATTATAGAAAGAGACATTATGAATCGTATCCCATATGCTATGAGTATAGGACGATTACATATACTATAATATTCATGTGTTCTAATTTTCCAAATGGCTAGGGCAATAAGAAGGGAAAAGGACCAGAACCAGATATGACTAAAGTTATTAAACAACTGTTAAGGACAATCCAAGGTACGCTAAGGATTGGTCACTTATGGGCAGTTGGAAGTATAGTAATTGATTTACCATATTGAAATTATTATGAATAGACATGATTGTATTTATAATATTCATATGGCGTATATGGAAATGTTTCCATAATGGGAGATGGATATTAAGAATCTATGCATATGTTAAAAACTTTTATGCAAAAAGGATGTTCAAAGGAATGCACTTTGAATTTGAGACTTCGCTTCCTTGGAATTGTTTTGTTATCAATCTCCAGTGGAAAGTTGTGTAACATCATTGGCAAAGTCTCTATGACTTTGGTACCTCGACATTACAGAAGGTACACTGCATGATAGTTTAGAATCTAAAACATTCTAGCAGTGACAAGAATTTGGTATTCTTACACTTGCAATGAGGATTTGGATTTGTGAAATGATCATCATTGAAAATATGTTCAATTGATCTATTTCACAAAGAAAGGGCCATAGATGAACATAGTGTACTTTCTTGGAGCATGGGATAATTATTGTTTTTATTAAAGTATTAAGTTGATTGATTAATCGAAACATTATACAATGAATAATGTGTAATCAATATGTTGATTAAATAAAAGGTGCTTTATTTATATTCAAAAATTTTTAGACCATATTGGATTCGATTGTTCTCGTGTTTCACTTTGCATGTTTTGAATTCCCGAATGATAAGATTACTCAAAACTATCCACAATCGATCATACTTTGGAAATAGGTATTGAGACAAGACTGTCATGAATCCGTCTTTAGATTGTCTAAGTGTTAGACATAGCACAAGTTTGCTACAGTATTCATGAGTACTTCTGTAATAAGATTTGAGTATTGGATTAAACCCACACTCATCTAATCCTTCATGGATTTTACCACGAGTAATTAGTGAGACGATAATATCTTATATTCTTGAAACGGAGACATATAGTTGCAGTTTACAAGTCGGTTGCACATTGATAATGTGTAAACACACCAGTAATTTCGTGTTATAAAACATATAATTGTGTGTGATTTGATAAGTAGATAGAGCAATCATACGAGTCGAAGTTTATCCATTCCTTTTACCCTTAGAGGGATAGAAGCAATATCAGCCGGCCCCTCGATGATTTAGTGATGACACCCTAATCGCTTGGCCATGCCTGGACTGATTTGATTTGTTCAATTAGTCAGTCGTCATAAATCAGAAATCGGGAAACAACACATGGACAGAGAGAATGATTATAATTCATGTCTCATTTCATATGATATCTAGAATGAAGTAATATATGATCCCTTATCTAATGGACGCGTCATTGACTAGTTCAGAGTTCGATAGCAGCTTTTAAGAGCTATGATTGCTAGTCAGGATTTTGGAGTTATACTTGCAATAATAGTTATTAGACATATCCAAGTGAGATATTGTTGGATTAGGTGTCTGAGCCCATAACTATAATTGGTATGTACTTGACCCGAGAGTAGCATGGTCTATTTGCGTTGCATTTACCACAACAATTTTATAGGTTGGATATTTGAGAAAATGGTTATTTGTGATTTATTAATATATTATAAGTATAATATATTAATTGTGAAATCATATTATTTAATTAGTATTAATCATGAATTAATTTGGAATTAATATAGTAATCAAAAGAGACTAATTAAATTAACGGGGACTGATTATGTAAATTAGTGATACATATGGTTTGGGTTATTGATTCATGATGGGCTAAGTTTATGTAAGAGTTCATGAAGAGTTAGTCCATATGGATTATGGATCATAAGCCTTAGTGTAAGAATTAGGGTTACATATGACTCTTGGATTCTACATGATATATATGTAACCCCTTGGCCGAAAATTATACACACTAGTATTCTGAGAGAAACTATAACCGATTTTGAGTGCCTCCAATCTCTCTCTCTCTCTCTCTCTCTCTCTCTCTCTCTTAAGTTCTCCAATTGTTAGTGGTGTTTTGTGAACCATTTGAGGCATCATACTTGAGGTGATAAGTTCTTAAAGGCCAAATACAACAAGCTACAACAAGAGGTAATCTTCTAACTAGTTTTTTTAATATTCAAATATAAAATTGTATGCTAGTTGTAGGCTTCATGCTTTAGATAATTTTTAATGCATGTATAACTAGAGAAAACCTAGATCCAAAGCATTAGGGTTGTATGTGAACCATAGGGATGTTAAAGTACATAAAACCCAACAATAGAATTTAATAATGAAACAACATCAGAGTAAAAATCCCAAAGATCTCCGGTGCGGAAAATATGGCGTGATGTGTTGCAGTCATGCTAGCTTATTTCCTTTCGAAGAGGAAGTACCTGAAACCAAAAATGAAAACTATAAATACAAATCTTAGTGAGTTCCCCCCATCATACTACATACCATACAATAACATATTGTCTAGCATATTTGGGTGTTAGCCTACCCCTACGGTCTCTTTCAACCGGTAACCGCCTAGCATATCTGAGTGTTGGCCTACCCCTTCTGTGTATTTCAACCGGTAATTGCCTGGCATATCTGGGTGATGGCCTACCCCTACAGTCTCTTTCAACCAGTATCTGGGGACTATTTCACCCCTACCACTACCACATAATTGTTGGAATAGTGTCTAAGGCTGCAACTATATTTGGTAAGTACTTGACCCAATTGAGCATGGTCCTTTTGGGTTGCCTTCACCATAGCAACTTGACAGGATGATTTATAATGAGAGAAGAAATATTATTAATATATTATGAGAATAATATAAGGAATAATAATATTGTTATTTGATTAATCTAAGTCAGAAATTAATTAGGAATTAATTTGGTGACTTAAAGAGATTAATTGAATAAAGGGGCATAAACTGTCAATTGTGTGATAGTTTTATTTTGAGCAGTGACTCCTTAGGGATAAGGGGTGGATGGATTTTAGGGTTTGGATAAGCCTACAAATCGTCCAAAGGCTTATCATAAGGAGATTGGATTGCTTATAGCCTAAGTTATCCAATTAAGGTTTTACGGGTGAAAACCTAGGATGCTCACTAGTATAAATACACCCATAAGGCTAAGAAAATTGGCACCCTTGGTATTGGAGAAACCCTGGCTGATTTTCTCACCCTTCCATCTCTCTAAAATCATCCTCTTGCTAGTTGGTGTTTGTAAGCCATTAGAGGAGTGACATTTGTGACTCTAAGCTCCAAGGACAAGAAGATACAAGCAAGTAATTTAGGGTATTCTCTTATATCTGATTTCTTATGTTATTATGCTAGATCTATCAATCAAAGTCTTGGATATATTGCATGTTCAATTAGAGAAACCTAGATCTAAGCATTAGGGTTTGTATGTGCACATAGTAATGTTCTTATGGCTAAAACCCATCAGTGGTATCAGAGCCTTGATTGGTTTCTATTGAATTGATGCATTGGTTGCTTGATTGTTAATTGCAAAGTTTGATTTTTGACAATCTGCCTGATGAACTCGGCGAGTCCCATAGTGGACTCGGCGAGTAGGCCTCGACTCGACGAGTCCGAGCGTCAGGAGGAGCTAATTATGGGATTTCTTGCTATTTATCTTAAGGAAACTTGCCTTTATCTTAATGGGTCAATATAAATCCGATTTTATCATATATATGAGTATATCCTTGACCTAATTCAAGATAATTACCAATTAATTGAATAATAATTTCCTTATGTGATAATTAATTAATTATTTTAATTAAATTGGTTAATTGTTTTGCAAGAAACATCAAATATGGATAATTATGAGATTAAATGACTAATTTAAATTATTTGTTATTTGATCCTTTATGTTTTGAAAAGTTTAAAACTAACCCTCAAGTTTTGAAATTTAGTTTTTGTGATTAAAAGTTTAATTTGGACAATTTAAATTTCAAACCCTAGAATTTTACAAGTTTAAATTCAACCTTATACTTTATATGATTACAAGCTTAATATATATATATATATATATATATATATATATATATATATATATATATATATATATATATATATATATATATATATGTATGTGTGTGTGTGTGTATAATTAAAATGCTAGTCTTACCGTTAGTAGGCCTCATTCATGAAGTCGGTCTATAAGGTGGTTATAAGGTTGCTGCCTATAAAATGGCGCTTAATGGGTGTACACTCACACCCACCACTTGCTTGATCAGTGGAGGGTCGTTAGCCGAATGGCTAGGATAGGGCAACTCTATCTCCTCGTTAAAAGTATAATATTAAATACAAAGTAACTACATTTTTTTTTCAAAAATTCCCAATCCTAGTTACTTTAGGAAAAGTGAATTGATGCAATCCCATGAAATTACACTTTGCACCCTTGCTAAGAAGTTAGTGGAGCGTGTGTGGTTTACCGGCACACTAATTGGTTCTAAGCATAGGTGGCAAAGGGTGATTCATTGTTTATCATAGTTCGGTGGAGCGTGTGTGGTTTACCGGTGCATCAAATAGGTGATTGTTACAATGAAGGAACCGTGTAGATTTGCAGGGTTATTCACACCCACTTTGTGATCCTCGGCATCCCAGTCACAAACGAGAGGGGTATATCGAGATTTAAACATGCCATTGAAAAGTTCAATGAATCTCATCAAAACCTAGGAATTCTCAATGCGTTTAAAACTTATAGGTAATGTTTTCATGGTGGAGAATTAGTGAATCGTCATTCACTTAACTTCAAATTGTTTGCATGTTGGATTACAACATCCCTTTTCTAATATGTAAATAATGTTGTTGGATCGTAGCCCTAATTTTTCCTTATTGGGTGATAATTAGGGATTCAAATTCTAATCAATCTTTGTCCTTTCGAATTGTAGATGTCGAACGCGAACAACGATGCTGCTAGTTCATTCACATTGATGAGCCTTTGCCAAAAGGTGACTTTCGATGCAACGAACTTTAGCGAATGGATAAGATACATTCGCACGATTGCTCGCTACGAGGACAAGGAGTATGTCCTCGAAGAAAAGCTCAAAAAGATGAATCCAGAAATCGCTACTCCGGCTGAAATCACTGCTTTTGAAACTCATGAGTGTGATGCAATGAAGGTTCATTGCATCATGATAGCCACTATGAACCCCGAATTCCAAAAGTCCTATGAGGACATGTATCCGTACGAAATGCATCAACACTTATTGGAGAGATACCATCAAAACGCGAGGCAGGAACGTTACGAGATCTTCACTAACATGATCTCTACTAAAATGAGTCATGGAGAATCTCTAACCGTACACTTGCAAAAGATAAAAAGGTACGTCGATCGTCTTTGCAAGTTGAATGTCGACTTTGGGGAAGATTTGGCTATCGACATGGTACTTCATTCCTTGCCTCCGTGTTACAACCAATTTAGGATGACCTGCCACATGAACAAGGAAGAGATCACCCTAAGTAAACTCCAAGGTCTCCTAAAGGTTGCTGAGAGCAACCTCAAGAACAATTCTTTTGCACCAACTCCCAATCCACCCGCTGCTCCCGTTTTGGCTAATGGGCAGGGAAGGGGAAAGAAGAGGAAGGCTCCGTCTAAAAGCCACCACAAGGGAAAGTCCCGAGATGGTTCCTCTTCTAGTGGGACCAAATTTGATCCTAATAAGCCCAACTCAAACCCAAAGGAGGCAGAGTGCCACCATTGCCACAAAATAGGGCATTGGAAGAGAAGCTGCCCAGAATACCTGGTAGCCATCAAGGAAGGAAAGATCAAGCCGTCTTTCGCAGTTATTTACACAATTAAATCTAATGATTCATCTCATGCTATTTCTTGGGTCCTCGATACCGGGTGTGGTTACCACATTTGTTCTGAATTCCAGGGACTAAGAAGAAATAGGGATGTGGAGCATGGAAGAATAAATCTAATCATGGGGAATAGAAGATCGTCGCCTGTGACCAAGATTAGAGTGTATTCTTTAGTGCTTAGTAATGGATTATGTTTAGATTTGGATAATTGTTTCTACTCACCAGAAATGGCAAGAAACATCATTTAGTTTCATGGTTTGTTTAGACAAGGATTTAGATTTTCTTTTAATAATGAGAATGGTTCTATTTATGCTTATCTAAATGGTGTCTTATATTTTGAAGCAATGCCATGTAATGAAATTTATGAAACTATTATGATTATAGATAACCTAGGAAATGATGTTCTGTGCATGTATTTTTCCAATAGTATGGATAGAGCATCCTTGTGACATTGTCGTCTTGGACATGTCAACAAGAAGCACATAGCCCAACTCCAAAAGGATGGAGTGTTGGAGTCATTCGACCTTAAGGAAGATGACACATGCGAATCTTGTTTACTTGGAAAGATGACCAAGTCACCCTTTACTAGCACATGTGAAAGGGGTGAGGGTTTATTGGACATCATACATACCGATTTATATGGACCCTTTAGATCAACCACAAAGGATGGGAACCGCTTCTATGTGACTTTTATCGATGACTATAGTAGATATGGGTATATTTACTTAATCAAGCAAAAGTCAGAAACGTTTGAAAAGTTCAAAGAGTTCAAAAATGAAGTGGAGAATCAATTGGGCAGGAAAATCAAGATGCTTCGATCCGATCGAGGAGGAGAGTACCTAAATCTTGAATTCCACGACTATCTCAAAGAATGCGGAATAGTTTCACAATTGACGCCACCTAGAACACCACAATTGAATGGTGTGGAAGAAAGGCGTAATCGAACCTTGTTAGACATGGTTCGTTCTATGATGAGTCATGCTTTACTATCTATCTCATTCTTGGGGTATGCCTTAGAGACTGCCGCCCATATCCTTAACCGAGTCCCTACGAAGAAGGTTGCCAAAACACCTCACGAGATGTGGACAGGGAAAGCTCCCTCGTTAGCACATATAAAGGTTTGGGGTTGCGAGGCTTTCGTATGACGAGATACTCACGACAAGCTCGAACCTCGTAGTGAGCGATATATTTTCATCGGCTACCCGTAGAAATCCTTTGGATATCTCTTCTATAGACCGAGTGACAATGTTGTTTTCGTTTCGAGGAGAGGGGTTTTCCAAGAACGAGAACTCATAAGCCAAGGAGATAGTGGGATGCAAATTGAGCTTTAATATATTCAAGAATCGATTGATGAAGGAACCTTTACCGCTGGCAATCAACCCGAGGAGGAAACTCCGGTTGAACCTATTGACCAGTCCTTACCTCTTAGACGTTCCGAACCAGTTAGAGTTCAACCCCAGTTGTATGGTTTTCATATTATTACCGAAAGGGACACATATATTAGTGATGGTACATTAATAAATCTAGATGAACCTAATAGCTTTAAGGAAGCCATGATAGGCCTGGAGTCTGAAAAATGGAAAGAGGCAATGGACAGCGAGATCCAATCCATGTATGACAACCAAGTTTGGAATTTGGTTGATAATGTGCCCGGACGTAAGACCGTTGGGTGCAAATGGATCTTCAAGAAGAAGACCGACATGGATGGATACGTACACACATGTAAGGCGCGATTGGTTGCGAAGGGCTTTACTCAAACTCCCGGAGTTGACTATGATGATACCTTCTCACCAGTTGCGAAGATAAAGTCTATTAGAGTGATGCTAGCAATTGCCGCGTTTCATGATTATCAGATTTGGCAAATGGATGTCAAGACCTTTTTCCTTACAGGAAGTTGGCTGAGGATGTTTACATGGCTCAGCCAGAGGGTTTTGTTGATCCGCAGCATCCCAATAGAGTGTGTAAGCTTGAGAAGTCCATTTATGGACTTAAGCAAGCGTCTCGCAGATGGAATCTTTGCTTCGATGAGAAAGTCAAAGAGTTTGGATTTGTACGAAGCAAAGATGAATCATGTGTATATGTCAAAGCCAGTGGGAGTATAGTTAGCTTTCTCGTTTTGTATGTAGATGACATACTGCTCATAGGAAATGACATCCCGACTCTGCAGGAGGATAAGTCCTGGCTCGGGAAGTGCTTCGCTATGAAGGACCTCGAAGAGGCTTCCTATATTTTAGGAATAAGGATAGTAAGAGAAAGAAGTAAGAGACTAATAAGACTCAGTCAGAACACTTACTTAGATAAAGTACTAAAACGTTTTAGTATGGAAAATTCGAAGAAGGGAGAGTTACCGATACAAAGTAATGCCAAGTTGAGTAACACTCAAAGTCCGAGTACCGAAGGCGAGATAGCAGAGATGAGCCGAGTACCATACGCTTCCGCGGTTGGCTCAATCATGTATGCTATGACTTGTACTCGCCCTGATGTAGCCTTTGCTTTGAGCATGGTTAGTAGATATCAAGGGAACCCTGGCAGAGCCCATTGGATTGCGGTTAAGAATATCCTTAACTACCTTCGGAGGACCAAGGAATAGTTTTTAGTCCTCAGGGGGAGTGATGAATTGAAGGTGCGAGGGTATAGTTACGCCAGCTTTAAATCTGATAGGGACAACTTTCGTTCGCAGTCAGGCTGGGTCTTTACTCTTAATGGAGGAGCAGTAACTTGGAAGAGTTCTAAGCAGGAAACCATAGCTGATTCAACTGCGAATCAGAGTACATCGCAGAAAGCGAAGCGTCGAAGGAGGCAATATGGTTGAAGAACTTCATTAGTGATCTTGTAGTTGTGCCTACCATAAAGGAGCCTATGGAAATTTTCTGTGATAATGAAGGAGCGGTTGCCTTGACCAAGGAACCGAGTGATCATGGTAGATCTCGTCATATCGATAGAAAATATCATTTTATTAGACATCGAGTAAAAGAGGGACACCTCGTGGTGAGGAGGATATAATCAGAAGATAACCCAACACATCCGCTTATGAAGGGACTGAGTAGGGTTAATCATTTGCAGCATGCTAGGAGTATTGGGCTAAGAGATGATATTAGATTAGATTAGATAATTTTAGAAACTTATAATAGATAAATGTAATTTAACATTTGATGAATAAATAAAGGAGTATTATTTATAAGTAAAGTTATTGTCTTATGTTAAATGTTTAACTATTGTTTCATTTTGCATGTTTTGACTTCCAGAATAACTGAGTTTATTTGGAATAATCAAATTATTCAAACGATCCACAATCGTTCATATGTTGGAAGTAGGTATGAATGAAGATTGTCATGAATTGGTGTGTAGATTGTCTAAATGGTATTAGACATAGCAAAAGATTCCTGCAACGTTCATGAGTGCTTATGAACTAGTTTTGAGCATTGGAACAAACCCGCGTTTGCTGGAATCACCTTATGGAATTTGACGAAAAAGGTTGATCGCAAGACGATAATATCATATGGTCTTAAAACCCAGATATATGGTTTGTTATTTATTAATTGGTTATACATTGATAATGTGAAACCGCATTAGTAAATTGATGTTATAAAACGCATTGTTGTGTATAATTGATTAATGAATAATTAAATGCATATAACAGAGTTGGGACTTATCCAATATACTCGTCGAGTCATCCTTGAACTCGTCGAGTTTTTCCCTTTATAGACTCGGGAGATTTCAACCCAACTCATCGAGTTACTCCTTGAACTTGTCGAGTTCTTCGGTCTTCAAAACTCAAAAACCATGGTCATCTCATTGAGTCATCTCTTAGACTCGCCGAGTTTGCTTAGTAACAGAAAAGGTCGGGGGAACAGGACCCAACTCGCCGAGTTGGATGAACAACTCATCGAGTTTCTTAATCTAAATCCATTTAGTCACTTCCAATCGAGTTCAATGCTTGCAAACCATATATCTGGTCCCCTAGGGCTGATATATCACATAAAGTTGCTAACTTTACATCCATGCGTGGTGTCATGAAGCTAAAAACACAAATCTAAGCTTTATAAGAGGTCTATGGCATGAAAAAAGGACAAGACTTGATAATGCTGGCAACTTTAAGTCTCTTTGGGCTATGGACGTCTAGATCTGAATTCATAACTTTAAGACATGCTCATATCCAAGAATGGACTCCAAAATAAGCTACTAAAGACCCTAAAGTTCTCAAAGAAGAGATTTATCAAATAAATAGCCAAGTTCTCAACTTTATACCTTAATATGGAAACCTCAATAGAGAAATCCCTAGATCCAAAGCCTCTGCCTTGAACCAAGCACCTTCAACTTCAACTCCTTCAAGAAAGCACCAAGGAAACACTCTCTTTACACTCACACATACACTCCAAATGGTATAAAATCATGAATTAGGGTTTTCTTGGACTGAGGGGGAGATGAGGGAGGCCACAATGAAGCATTAATGTCTTTAAATATGGTGTAAAACCCTGAAAATTAGGGTTTCATTATGGCAGCCCCATTGGTCGAGTTGAGTCACTCAACTCATCAAGTAGACTTTAAGTTTCACGTCCAAAATCCATTCCTTCTCGAAGATTTTGGGGCCTCGAACTCGTCGAGTTCCTGAACAAAATGAATAAATCTTATTTAAAATATATACCTGGAACCGGATGTTACAAAAATACCCCACTTATTTTAGATTTCATCATCCACCTGAATATCCTCTAGGGGCACTACTGCAGAGTCATCTGCCAAGCACTTTCGTAGCTGGGAGACATGAAGGGTGTTGTGGATCTGACTAAGCTCGGCTGGCAGATCCAGCCTATACGCCACCTTGCCCACCCGGGATATAACCCTGAAAGATCCAATATACCTGGGGCCCAGCTTGCCCCGTTTTCTAAAGCGGATGACACCTTTCCAAGGTGACCCCTTCAAAAGGACCATATCCTCGACCTGGA
This sequence comes from Lactuca saligna, assembly GCF_052625555.1. Lineage (NCBI taxonomy): Eukaryota > Viridiplantae > Streptophyta > Magnoliopsida > Asterales > Asteraceae > Lactuca > Lactuca saligna. Next base: position 94,753,773 of record NC_136424.1, on the reverse strand, counting down.
ACTCCAAGTCCGATCGGCATCTGTCGGTATAACTCTTCTGCCGACTCTGGGTCGTCTGGAGTCTACTTTGGACCTGTTGGATCTTATCTATCGTCTTGACTATCACTTCGGTACTCCCTATGACGCTTTGCTAGAACTCACCTCAACATATCGGGGTTCTGCACTTCCTCCCATAAAGCATCTCGATGGGAAAACAGTCGATGTTGGTATGGTAGCTATTCTTATAGGAAAACACTGCCAAGAAAGGTAGGTATCCCAGCTACCACCAAAGTCTGGATGGTCTACTCACTCTGACGATCCGTTTGCGGGTGAAAATCCATGCTGAAGTGCAGACGAGTACCCAGCTCGTCAAGAAATTTCTTCCAAAATCTGGAAGTGAACCGTACATCTCGGTCAGAAATTATGGAAACTGGCACTCCATGTCGAGCTACTACCTCTTTGATGTAGATGTCATCCAACTTCTCATCCGAAATGATCTCCTGGATGGGAATAAAATGGGCACTCTTGGTCAATCGATCCATGATGACCGAAATCGAATTCACTCTGTACCGTCTGTGGTAACTTCGTAATGAAGTCCATCGTAATATCCTCCCATTTCCACATAGGGATATCTAATGGTTGCGTCTTACCGTGAGGTCTCTGGTGTTTGGCCTTGACATTCATGCAAGTCAAGCATCTATCAACGTACTAGGCTACATTTCGCTTCACGCAGGGTCACCAGTAATTAGGAAGAAGATCTCTATACATCTTCGTCACCTCGGGATGGATAGAGAACCTCGACTTGTGGGCCTTGTCCATCAGAACTTGGCGCACACCACCCCAGTAAGGAACTCTGACCCTCCGATGCAGGGTTAGCAACCCACAACTATCATAATCAAACTAGGCCACCTCGCCTATGATCCGCTCACACTTCCGGTGCTCCTCCTTGATAGCCTCAACCTGCGCCTCTCGGATCCGCTCCAAAAGTGGAGTCACCACCGTCATCCTCAAACAAATGTCTCTGATTAGGGCTACCTTGCGGCTAAGTTCATCAGCCACAACATTGTTCTTCCCCGTGTGGTAAAGGATCTCACAGTCGTAACCCTTCACCACATCTAACCACCGATGCTGCCTCATGTGAAGGGTTTTGAGCATTCTAACACTCCTAAGGTATACATGCAACCCTAGAAACCTTGGATCTATGTTTTACTAAGATACATGTAAATTTGATTTTCAAGGTTATTAACCTAACTACATGGCATGGGGCACTTTTATTGTAATAGCTAGTTATAGTACATACCTTTTTGTTGTTTGGGTTCCTTGATAACCTTGTAAGCCTAGCACCTCAAGTGTGATGCCTCAAATGTCTCACACAACACTTGGAATAACCTTGAGAGAAGTACACTTACACTCAAAATTTGGCTAGCCCTCTTACACTTGCTTGTAGTGGCCGATTTTGCTAGACATGGGGTTTTTATATAGTTGTGACACAAATAGGGTTACACCATGTAAAACCTAATTGTCATGGCTTTCTATATTCCATGATCCATGGGTTTATAACTCCCATGGACTATCCCTGGATCACCTTATTAGTTTATCCCAATTCATACAAACCATGGATTATTAGCCCACTATACAAGAATGAATGATTTACACAATCAGCCCCATATATTTAATTAGTCTCTTTTTGATCACTTAATTAATTCCAAATTAATTCTTTGATGAATACTAATTAATTAATATTATTAATATATTAGAAATTATAATGTATTAATAATCCTTAAGTGTCCTTTCTCTCATTTTGTCTATCCAAATGTTGCAATGCAATGCAATCCAAAATGGACCATGCCAACCGGGTCAAGTAGATTTCAGAAATAGTTAAGAACTTAGACACCTAATCCAATAATCTCCCACTTGGATAAGCCTAATAACTATAACTACAAGAATGACTTTAGGAACTGATCAGCAATCGTAGCTATTTCAAGGTCTCACGGAACTGAGATGATGATGATACACCTTAAGTGTCCTTTCTCTCATTTAGTCTATCTAAATGTTGCAATGCCATGCAACCCAAATGGACCATGCCAACCAGGCCAAGTACATTCCAGAAATATTTATCAACTTAGACACCAAATCCAACATCATGTTCAGATCCAGCTGATCCATGATGCACCTCAAGCTCTTGTGGTCCGTGTAAATGGTACAACGAACCCCATCGAGATAATGCCACCAAATCTCGAGGGCAAAAACAACCGCCCCCAACTCTAGATCGTGCGTCGGGTAGTTCGCCTCATGAGGCTTTAGCTGCCTCGAGGTGTAGGCGATTTCATGCCCCCTCTACATCAATATTGCACCCAAGCTAGAAATGGACGCATCACAGTACACTATAAATTCCTTATTGCCCTATGGCACGGATAATATCGGTGCCTTGCACAATCTTTGTCTCAAAGCCTCAAATGTTGCTTGTTGCTCAGGTCCCCAACTAAACACAACGACCTTCTTCGTGAGTCGGGTCAGTGGTACCGCTATCTTGGAGAAATCTTGTATGAATCTATTCTAATAGCCTAATAAACTGAGGAAACTCCAAATATCAGATGGAGACTTCGGAACTTCCCATCTCATCATGGACTCCACCTTGGCTGGGTCAACCAGGATACCGTTCTGGTTAACGAGGTGCCCTAAGAACTTCACCTCGCACAACCAGAACTCACACCTGGAGAACTTAGAATACAAGCTCTCCCTCCTCGGGATATCCAACACCTCTCGCAAGTGCTCCTCGTAATGCACCTGTGTCTTAGAGTAAGCCAAGATGGCATCAATAAAAACTATCATGAGACCGTTCCAACATCGGTTTGCATACGCGGTTCATGAGATCCATGAACACGGAAAGAGAATTGGTGAGCCCAAAGCGCATCACCACGAACTCGTAATAACCATAGCGAGTCCGGAAACCATTCTTCTGCACATCCTTGTCTCTGACCCTCATTTGATGGCAGCTTGAATGCAAATCAATCTTGTAAAACCAAGATGTTCCTTGAAGCTGGTCGAAGAGATCATCAATCCTAGGGAGTGGGTAACGGTTCTTCAACATTACCTTATTCATCTATCGATAATCTATTTACATCCGATATGACCCGTCCTTCTTCCTCACAAACAAGATCTGGGATCCCTAGGGAGATTTGGTCAGCCTGATAAATCCCTTGTCTAACAGATCTTGCAACTATGTAGACAACTCTTGCATCTCGGGAGGAGCCAACCGATATAGTTCCTTGGATATCGGAGCCGCACCTAGAACTAGGTCGATCCTGAACTCTATCTGTCTCTTCGGAGGTATCCCAGGAAAATCCTACGGGAAAACATCCAGATATTCTCGTACCAAAGGTACATCATCGACGACCATCTTACCCTTCTCCCCGGGTATCCATAACATAGGCGACATAACCTACGCATCCTTTCTGGAGGTATCATCTAGCCCTCGCTGCTGAACACATAATAGCCCACGTTGTGGCCTCTCGCCCTTAATCACTAAGTCTCCCCCACTTGTGGTCCTGACCCATACCAACTGCTGCTCCCAGTCGATCACCACCCTATTAGGGCCCAACGTATCCATGCCTATAATGACCTTATTCCCATGCAAAGGAATGGGAACCAAAACCACGAGGTAACGCTCATCGTACATCCTCAAAACACAAACTATGTAAATCTCTGATGCTCAGACGGACCGTTCGTCGGCAATCTCGACCTCTAAATGACATTCCAACATGCCCGAAGACTTACCAAACCTCTTGCTGAGTGCAAGAGATACAAATGATCGGGTAGCTACGGATTCAAATAACACCTGTATTGGGATACCATTCACATGGAACAATCCCATCACCACATCCAGCACGGCATGCGCCTCCTCGGCGGTCAACTGGAAGGCTCAGCTCCTCACCACTGGAGCATCTGTCTTGCCCTGTCAGCCATCCGTGATCCGCAGGTTCGCTGGAGCTAGCGCTACCACTGGAGATGTTGGTACCTATATCGGGAAGTTGGCCTTTTTATGGCCCTTCTAAATGCAATGAAATCAAATTAGGTCTGATGTCTGAAGGGTGGGGGTAGGAGCATTACAATCCCTGCAATATAGCCCAAGCTTGTCGCACTTATAACAGCCTGATCCCCCTAATCTACAAGCTCCCTCATGTATCATGCTGCAATTCCCACAGCGGCTCCAGCCCTGCTGGCCCTCCGATCTAGAATCGAATCCGTTGGGTTTCTTCCCAGAAACCCCAGTCATTTGCCCAGCCTCCTCCTTCCTCTTCCTGAGGTGCTCTTTATCAATCTTCCTCTCCCTGTCCCTGGCTATCATATCCTCCAAGTTCGGATATGCTGAGTAGTTTTCATGTTTCCGAATGTCAGCTCTCAAGATGCCATGGTACCGGGTCTTCCTCATCTCCTCATCACTTACGTACTGAGGCACCAGTAAGGCCCTCTCTCTGAACTTGGCGGCAATTTTCGCCACTGACTCAGTCGTCTGCCTCATATAAAGAAATTCCTTAATAAGCTGCTGAAACTCCACAGCCAGTGCAAACTCAGCCCTAAACAAGGTCACAAAGTCCGACTAGGTCATAGCCTCAATGGTTGGGGCTCCCAACGATTCACTGACTGCCTCGCACGACTCTCTAGCTCTGTCTCTCAAACATCCTGCAGCATATCGGACCTTCGACCCCTTAGGGCCAAAGCTCGTCAACTGTGTAGACTCGATGTCTGAAAACTATCTTGTGGCCATAATAGGTTCCTTCACCCCATGAAAGTCTGGCGTACCACATCCCCTAAAGTCCTTGAAGGAGAGTGTGTGTGTGTCCCTGACGAGCTAGATGCCATGTCACTCCAGAATCCCCTGAGGCAATCCTCTATCAGCTTAATGATCCGTTCCTTGATCGACCCAAAAAGCAATGGGGTCACCTCAAGGATGCCTCTCATAATCTTAGGTGGAATGAACTTGCATAATCTGTCATCAACTGGCTCGGAACCCGAACCCGAACCTGAACCTGATCCAGACCCTGAACCTCCTTCTTCGTGACGTGTCACCACCATTCCGAGACAAAACACATAATTGTTAGGGTCATACATAATCTCGAGAGGTCACACACTCTACAAGTTCCCTGGTTCTATATTAGCCCTCCTTGACTCGAGTACGGATCCTTTGCTTTCAATAGTATGGGCCCATACCACCTTCCACATCTATCTGTACTTTCCTTAAGGATTGCCTTGACTTCACCTAGTTCCTTTCACTATTACTACTCTCTGTTTTAATCTCATCCTAGGCTTACCCTAGAGTAATCTCCGACCCACACTCCACTATCAGTTTCATAAGAAAGTCCCTGCTAGCTCCCCCTAACTAGCTCGCGAATACCATTACATATTACTAAGACCAGATAATTCTTCGAATGAGAGACCTTACCCTATAACGATTGGAATCAAACAAGAGCTGTGAAATACGGCTAGACCTAACTTTCTGAAATTATTTAGTCCTCATAATATGTAACTTAACATATTCATTTACTAGTTAGTTAAAGATAACTAGGATTCCTAAAAGCATAAAGCAAGCAACATTCAGGCTTTGAGTAACCCAAATCAAACATATCCTATCCAGGCTATCATATAACTGACTAGTCAGTACTATCATGCAGTTTAGTAAGCACATACAACAGGCACAAAAGACATCTTCCTAGATCCTTAGCCCTAATCTCGCATGCAGTTCTCATAAAATAGGCAAATAAGGCATCCTTCCTAAATCCTTAGCCCTAATCTAGCATGCAGTTCTCATATTCATATCATATATCATAGCAAACATGTAGGGGTATCTTGGGGAAAACATACTTGAGCTCGGCCGATTGCACGCATCACACACCTTGTTCTTTCTCAAAACTCTTAATTTTAATTTTTGAAAAATTATTTTCTTTGTAAAAAAATTTAAACCCTCGATTTGAGTCCAGACACCCCAAAGGTGTATCCGAATCCCTCAAACCATGGCTATGATACCAACTTGTAACATCCCAAAAATTTAAGACCAAAAATTTCAGTTTTACATAAACAATTACAAAACCATTTGTCTGAAAACAACCATAGTATCAACTCATATCAAATCCAAAGTATCAATAATCGAAACATGTAATGATGAAAAAACATAAGAGTAACAATTCCAAAGATCTCCGGTGCGGAAAATATGGTGTGATGTACTGCAATCATGCCGGCTCCTTTCCTTTCGAAGAGGAAGGACCTGAAACTAAAACTGAAAACCGTCAGCACAAAGCTTAGTGAGTTCCCCCATCATACCACATACCATATAATAACATACTGCCTAGCATATCTGGGTGCTCGCCTACCGCTTCGGTTTCTTTTAACCGGTAACCACCTAGCATATATGGGTGTTGGCCTACCCCTTCGGTCTCTTTCAACTGATAACTGCCTAGCATATCTGGGCGCTGGCCTACCCATTCGGTCTCTTTCAACCGGTATCCGAGGACTATTTCACCCCTACCACTACCACATAATATCCTAGCATATACATACAATCCTCCTACTGCCTAGTATATTTGGGCGTTGGCATACCCCTTCAGTCTCTTTCAGCCGGTAACTGTCTAGCATATCTAGGTGCTGGCCTACCGCTTCGGTGTCATTCAACCGGTAACTACCTAGCATATCTGGGTGTTGGCCTACCCTTTCGGTCTCTTTCAACTGGTATCTGGGGACTATCCTACCCCTCCTACCACTATCGTATAGTATCATAACGTACTAGAGCATAAACCATAATAAATAGTGGCATACCAGACAAAGACAATCATCTAATCAACTACTAGTATATTGGTGCCTTCAATCCACTTCTATTGGAAGGTAATTCGCCTTGATAACTAGGAATAGCTGCAAAGACTACGGCTCTAAAATCAAACTCTTTCAGACTACTACACATAAGCATTTCCTTTAATTATCCTTCCATACTCATGACCCCCTTAAGGGTCAACTTTGGTCAAAATCAACACCCAGGTCAAAGTCAACATCTGGTCAACGCCAACATCCTGTTTGACTCAACTTGCCGAGTTGGTCCATCAACTCATCGAGTTCTATGAATCATAAAACCTTGAAATCGCGATACAAATCGTCGAGTTCTTTCATGAACGCGTCAATTTTCTCCCTATAATCGGGTCGGGACTTCTCTAATCAACTCGTCAAGTTTTTCCTTTTACAGACTCTGGACATTTCAACCCAACTCGCCGAGTTCCTCCTTGAACTTGTCGAGTTCTTCAGTCTTCAAACCTCAGAAACCATGGCCATCTCATTGAGTCATCTCCTAGACTCGCCGAGTTTGCTCAGTAACAGAAAAGGTCAGGGGAACAGGACCTAACTCGCCGAGTTGGATGAACAACTTGTCGAGTTTCTTAATCTAAATCCATTCAGTCACTTCCAATCGAGTTCAATGCTTCCAAACCATATATCTGGTCCCCGAGGGCTGATATAGCACATAAAGTTGCTAACTTTATGTCCATGTATGGTGTTATGAAGCTAAAAACACCAAATCTAAGCTTTATAATAGGTCTATGGCATGAAGATGGGTCAACACTTGATAAAGCTAGCAACTTTAGGTCTCTTTAGGCCATGGACGTTTACATCTGAAGTCATAACTTTAAGACATGCTCATATCCAAGAATGGACCCCAAAATAAGCTAGTAAAGACCCTAAACTTCTCAAAGAAGAGATCTATCAAATAGGAATGAGTTCTATGGAAAACAAATAACTAGGGCAACATCTACCGGAACCAATAATCAAATGACACGTGTCCGTTTCTTTTTGCACAAGTAATGTATTGTGGAAGTTATTATGAAAGTGATGTGTTGTCATATTTTCATTGGTTCAAATATGTGTTGCCCTAATCATTCATTTTCCATATAACTCTTCCCCTATCAAATAAATAGCCAAGTTCTAGACTTCATACCTTAATATGGCAGCCTCAACATAGAAATCCCTAGATCCAAATTCTCTGCCTTAAAACCAAGCTCCTTCAACTTCAACTCCTTCAAGAAAGCACCAAGGAAACACTCTTTTTACACTCACACACACACACACACTCCAAATGGTCTAAAATCATGAATTAGGGTTTTACTAGACTGAGGGGGCGATGAGGGAGACCACAATGAAGTATTAAGGTTTTTAAATATGGTGTAAAACCCTGAAAATTAGGGCTTCATTCTGGCAGCCCTACTCGTCGAGGTGAGTCATTCAACTCATCAAGTAGACTTTAAGTTTTGCATCCAAAATCCATTCCTACTCGAAGATTTTGGGGCCTCCAACTCGTCGAGTTCCTGAACAAAATGAAGAAATCTTATTTAAAATACATAGCAGCAACCGGACGATACACTAGTTGAGCTGTATACCAAGCTTAATATTTATTTTATAGAATTGATTTCCATAATTATCTCTTCAATTCATGGTGTTCGTTGTATTTGGTAAGGATTAATAGTTTGATTTTCTCCAAATAAAGATTAGTGGTATTTGCATGATATTATGGTACTATCTTGTTATTGTAAAGATTGTACCTCTTAAAATTTTTCAAGAAATCTTCAACATGCTTAATATATATATATATATATATATATATATATATATATATATACACACACACACACACACACGGGAAGGGGGTAGTTCAAATGAGAACAATAAATAAAAGTAAGAGAGTGAAAGCACTACTTTATGTTATTATTCTGCTATTAATTTTGGATAGAATTACAAAAATGGTCCCTATGGTTTACCAAAAGTCACAAACTCAGTCCCTGTTAATTTTTTTTGACTAACATTGCCTTGTGGTTTCGCAAACTTGCATGAATGACCCTTTTGTTGATTTTGTTACTATTCATCCGTTAGTGTGAGGGTATTTTGGTATTTTCAAGTAGCAAGGATTGAGTTTGTGACTAAGAGTAAACCATAGAGACCATTTATGTAATATTTTCTTTATTTTATGTTTATGAGTTTGTGGCTTTTCCACCCCTTTTACATTTTAAAATATCACTTTAATCCCTTCATTTTGAACTTTCAAAAATATTACTTTCACTACTTTATTTTCTAAATTTCATGTTTAACCCCATATTATAAATGATCTGATTTTTATTAATAACTTCCATTCGTTTACCTTAAAAAACTATTTTTACATGTTCATTTTTATATATTTGTCGGTATAATTCAAGGTGGTCGACATTTTGACTTCAATTTAGAACTTTCTTTCGCTAATTATTATTTTTAATTATATGGTTTATTTATAAAATTGTTGGTTTAAATTCGATTTTGTCTATGTTTTGAAGTTGTTATTTTATATTTTTTTTTGTTTAATTTTACGTATGTTTCTTATGTATGAGGCGATGAGCAATCAGCAGTCCATATGATTGCTGATTGTGCTCAACAATAGTCATACAAAAAAACAAAAAGAAAATCATCAAATCTTTTTTTAGCCTAAATATGGCCTAAACACACCATTTGGAGAACCTCTTTGTGTGTGTGTGTCTATATATATATATATATATATATATATATATATATATATATATATATATATATATATATATATATATATATATGATGAGCTGATTATGAGTTCGCAAGTTCACACAAATCTTATGCTTCTCAAAAGAATCTCGCTCTCTCTCTCTCTCTCTTTGTGTGTGTGTGTGTGTGTATAATCATGTTCAAGTGAGAACAATTTAAGATTTGAGAACATTTGAGAACTATTCTATTAAAAAAAATATTACTTATCAATATTTCTAGTTCAAAAGTAGAAAATACCCTACCCATCATGCCCGACAGTCACCCTCTATTATATTTATCACTTTTCAATATATTACATCTAATTTGAATCTGGTCCACCATGTCTGTATGTTGCTGCCATCGACCGTCGCCAGATCGCCACCGGATGTTGTCAGAGGGCCACCACATACAATCTTGTTGAATTGCAGTCGTGAAATGCCTCCAATCAAATTCACCTCCTAAACTAGCTCCTTTTTCCTCTCACCTTCCTCTGCCATAAAAGCACCTCATCGGAAACTACCTGTTCAGAAATCACCTCCTTCTCGTCTTCTTCCCGATCTCATTTTCATTACTGGATCTGACATTTTTTATTCCCTTCCTACACGTCGGGATATGAAGTTCTAGATAATGGTCGTCAATGACTATTTGAAGCCGACGGACCCTTCCAGACAAGCATCAGTAATATTTTGCTATGATCAAGATGGCAAGGACCTGTAGCGGAAATGAGAATGCAAATGGGAACCGAGATCAACCCCCAGTGATACAGCAAATACCAGTCGTAGTAGAAGTCGCACCTGAGCCAATCACCATGGCGGGAGTACAAGCCATGATGTGGGCTATGTTAGCAGAACAAAGGGAAGAAATGAGGCGGATGATGCAAGAGAATAGGGACGAAGCAACCGTGCCTATTATGCAACAGGAGCCGATTCTCGAACAATCGGAGGAAGGAAACTACAGTGGGTCAGTGGGCCAAAGTTGATCCGCCAGTTAATAAGAGATACGGCTAAGATGATGTAGTCGAGAGAAACGGATGCAAGTATAAGGATTTTCTGACTTGCAAGACATCGACTTTCACCGGAAAGGAAGACCCGATCGGAGTCAAGGATTGGATCTCATATATGGAGTTATCTTTTATGACGTGCAGGTGTAGAGGCAAGCTGAAAACCACCTTTGCAGTGCGTCATTTCCGAGGAGGCGTTGTGCGCTGGTGGAATACCCTAGGGAAGACTCTAAGCCCCAATGAGCCCCTATAATTGACTTGGGCAGACTTTTTGGTTCACTTCAAACGTAAGTATTGTTCAGCCCAAAACCTGCTCGAGCTGGAGAACCAGTTCCTAACATTGAAGAAAGGATGCATGACCATCGATGAATACACCAACAACTTTACGGACAAGATGGAGTTTGCTTTGCGCCTTGTCCTGGACAAGCTGAAAAAAATTGACAAGTAGGCAAAGGGACTTCCATGGGAGTATGACGTGCCACTATGTCAGGCACCTACTCTGGAGGCAGCTATCTAGGCTGCCAAGTCTATTGAAGATATGATCAAGGGAAGAGCTGCCAACAAGATGGAGGTTGGCGAGAAGAGAAACTTTCAAGGATCCTCAAATTCTGAAGAGAATAGAAAATTCTCGAATACTGGTTCAAAGACGTTCGAAGAAGGAACGCAATGGTGTGACAAGTGCAGAAAGAAGCACATTGGGAAATGCTCTAAAGAGATGACCTGCTTTAAATGCGGGAAGACTGGTCATTACGCTAGTGAATGCACAACCAAGAGAGAAGTCTGCTTTAAGTATGGTGAATGCACAACCAACGTCCATGGAACTTTGGGAGGTAGATCTTCCAAAGGAATTTACTTGACTAGTGCGCCAAAGCATTGCTGCTTCAACACCAATTAGAAAATATGTCAGATCTATAAGGTTCACGTCGTGATATTTCATATATTAGTCATTAGCGAATTGAGTATATGACTCAGGAAGCGATTGAAGCACCAAGTCAACAGCTAGCTCCCTTAGGAAAACAACACCCAATATTCCCAATCTGTCAATGTTCAACTTCATCTGAAGGACGTGTACACACACATAATTTCCATCTTGGTGCTTACATGCCAATAGGGTTGAGTAATCTTGAACTTTTCAAGTTGACAAAATTGTGGGTCAGGGAGAATCACTGAAGGAGGTGGAGGAAGAGAAGTATGATTTATAGTTCCACCAATTCTCGAATAAGGGTGCGATCTTTCACATTGATCGGCACGTGGAAGATCATTTTTAGATGGAAATCTTTTTCCAAAGGGATGAGGAAGACCATAGTTGTCAAAACTAGACATCTTCAAAAAGGGAGAAAATTCAAGTTAGTTAATATAAATTCTTAATGTGACACCCAAATGAAATATCAAGGCTAGGACCCAACACAATAATTCAAAATTTGAAAGAGGGATGTTGTAATCTAATTGCAAATTATTTAAAGGTGGGTAAATGATGATTTACCAATTTCACCACGAAAAACAAAATTTTAACGAATTAGGTTTTAAATGAAATTCCAATATCTTTTTTATATTCTTGTGTTACAAAAATATGGTACGCATTCCTATTGAAGGGGAAGATCCTATTCATGTCTATGATGAACAAAGGATCTTAAAAATAATCTCTTTCCTCAAAGCTCATAAATTTATATCGAAAGGTTGTCATATCTATCTGGCCTATACAGTTGACATCTCAAGAAAGGAGAATAAAATTGTAAATGATATTCCCATTGTTAACGAATATCCTGATGTTTTCCCTGATGATCTTCCTGGACTTCCTCCAGACAGACAAGTAGAATTCCGAATTGACCTTGTGTCTAGTGATGCTCTAATTGCAAAGACTCCTTATCGTCTTGCGCCAGCCGAGATGAAAGAAATGATGATCCAACTGCAAAAATTACTTGAAAAAGGTTTTATTCGACCGAGTACCTCTCCCTGGGGTGCTCCAATACTATTTGTTAAGAAGAAGGACGGATCGATGCGAATGTGCATTGATTATCGTGAGTTGAATAAGGTGACTATCAAGAACAAGTACCCACTACCTCGCATCGATGATTTGTTCGATCAACTTCAGGGTGTTAGCTATTTTTCAAAGATTGATTTGAGATCTGGCTATCATCAGTTGAAAGTACAAGATCAAGATGTACCGAAGACTGCTTTCCGTACTCGTTATGGGCATTTCGAATTCCTTGTCATGCCATTCGGTTTGACAAATGCTCTTGCTGTATTCATTGATATGATGAATCGAGTATGCCGCCCAATGCTCGATAAGTCTATCATCGTATTCATTGATGATATTCTAATCTATTCTAACTCTAAAGCTGATCATGCCGTTCATATTCGTGAAAGCTTAGAACTTCTTCGAAAGGAGAAACTTTATGCTAAATTCTAGAAATGTGAATTTTGGCTTCGTCAAGTTCAATTTCTCGGCCATGTTATTTCTAGTGGCTGTGTATCCGTAGATCCTGTCAAAATCGAAGCCATTCAAAATTGGGAAGTGCCCCGTAATGCTTCTGAAATTCAAAGTTTCTTAGGTCTCGCGGGATATTACTGAAGATTCATTAAAGACTTTTCTCATATAGCCGTACCTCTCACGAGTCTTACACGGAAGGAAGTGAGGTTCGAATGGGGTGAAGCCCAAGAAAAAGTTTTCTCAACTCTAAAAGATCTTTTGACTCATGCTCCAATCTTATCACTCCCAGAAGGTGATGATGATTTCTCCGTGTATAGCGATGCTTCAAGATTAGGACTCGGTTGTGTATTGATGCAGTGTGGTAAAGTGATAGCCTCTACCTCAAGACAACTGAAAGATTATGAAAAGAATTATCCCACCCATGATCTTGAACTCGCTGCAGTGGTATTTGCCCTAAAACTTTGGAGACATTATCTTTATGGTACGAAATGCCAATTGTTTACCGACCACAAGAGTCTCAAGTATATATTCAGTCAGCAAACTCTGAATATGAGACAACAACGAGCCATGAAGCTGATCAAAGACTATGACTGCGAAATCTTGTACCATCCTGGAAAGGCTAATGTGGTTGCAGATCCACTTAGCAGGAAGGTTTATCGTAATAGTATGTGTTATACTATTACTCACACTACGGTGAAGTTCACTATTCTTGATGAACTAGAGAAGTGGCAAATTGAGGCCTTAAAGCCAGAAAATGTGAAAAAGGAAGGAATGATACATTATGCTGATGTTTTACTTGATGATCCACAAGGATTAAAAGTATTTAAGAATCGGCTATGGATTCCAAAGATTGGTGGATTAAGACAGAAGATTTTAGATGAAGCTCATAAGTCTAAGCTATCAATACATCCTGGTACAAGTAAAATGTACTATGATGTAAGAGCTGATTATTGGTGACCTGGGTTAAAGAGAGACATTGGAGGATATGTACATGAATGCTTAGTATGCTTACAAGTCAAAACAGAGCACCAAAAGCCTTATGGAAGCCCAGAAAGTCTTAGTTTTCCTGGATGGAAGTGGGAAGAGTTGTCCATGGATTTTATTACCAAATTGCCAAAGACTGCTAGACAGCATGATAGCATTTGGGTAATTGTCGACCGCCTGACTAAGAGTGCACATTTTCTCGCCATACGTGAAACGGCTCCAATGGAGAAATATGCACAAGTATACTTGGATGAAATTGTTGCAAGACATGGTGTGCCACTAAAGATCATTTTCGACTGCGATACTCGCTTCACTTCTCACTTTTGGGCAAGTATGCAACGTGAATTAGGATCTCGAGTTGCTCTCAGCACCGCTTATCATCCCCAGATAGATGGTCAGACGGAGAGAACAATCCAAACAATAGAAGATATGCTTCGTGCATGTGTCTTGGAGTTCGGTGGTAACTGGGATAAATACTTGCCTCTTTTCGAATTTTCATACAATAACAGTTACCACACTTCAATCAAAATGCCACCATATGAAGCATTATATGGTTGCAAATGTCGTACACCATTATGTTGGCGTGATGTAGGACAGAAGATGCTTGGAGGCCCTGAAATGATTCAGGACACCGCCGACAAGATTCAAATTGTACGAGAAAGAATGGAAGCGGCCCATGATGGACAGAAGTCCTATACAGAAAAGAGAAGACAACCTATAGAATTCCAAGTGGGTGATTTTGTGATGCTGAAGGTATCCCCATGGAAAGGCCTTATGCGATTTGGGAAGAAAGGAAAGTTGAGTCCTAGATTTGTTTGTCCTTTCAAAATCATCTAGAGAATTGGAAAGCAAGCATACCGCTTAGAATTGCCTGAAGATTTGGCAGGTATTCATGATGTGTTTTATGTAAGTTATATGCGCAAATGCTTGTGCATCTACGATGAGACAGTTCCATTATCCGAGGTGAAATTGGATAATAAGTTAAGATATGTTGAAGAGCCTGAAGAAATCGTGAATGAAAGAAAAACTAAGCTACGCAATAAAGAAGTAGAATTGGTGCTTGTCAAGTGGAAACACCATCGAGGCCTGATGTGTGTAAAACTCACTTAGTTTTAAACCTACTTTAATTATCAAATAACACACAAAAGGCAGTGAACCTATCAATTGTGGTATAGCTAAATAAGCAGGGTATCGAACACAGGGAACGACAAATTAAATTAAAAACTAATTCTATCTAAGCTGATTAAGAAATAGGGGTTTTTCTCTAGTTTTACAAGACTAGAAACTTACTAACTATAACTAATTTAAGACTAGAAAATAACAACTTAACTAGATTCAATAATTGGAAAGGAAATTCTATTTAGTTCAACTCGGTTAACTCTATGGTTGATTTCAAGGTAATAGTGCAATGGATTAATTCTTTCGTTGGTTACCGATTCAAGTGATTAGGTTCATGTTCACTACCCTAATCCTTAGCAAATAAACTAACTCAAACAGTGGCCAATTGCTTAATTTAATTATATTTACTAGATTAATTATTCGGGTTAAGTTAGACTTGCAATAGCTAATTAATTTATTATTCTTAATTAACCTCTTGTTTGATGGTCATCTTACAAGCTTGCACATGAATTTACTCAATTTTCTTATTAATTCTAGCTTCATATTCATTAATCCTAGACATATAGTATATTGATCACATATCATATGAGGTTGATAATCAATAGATGTTCATGCTAATCAATTATCTTCCTATTAACAGAAAATTAATTATCATTCATACACAAGGTTCTTTAGCAAGCTAAAATAACAAAAATTCACCAACTTGGAATTAATCCTACCAATCAATCAAACCATATTGTCAACTTTATATCCCCAAACAGAAGTCTAAAGATTTTAGTTCATAATTAAAGTACATAACAGCAAACAAACAAGTTCAAGTTGCTTAATCATATTGATAAAACAAAAGAATAAGTAGAATGATGAAATTGTGCCTTAATTACTACCGGAATTGAATTCTAGCTTTCTTTGTCGACTTCTAGGGTTCTTCTGGCTTCTTAATTGCAGCAAAACACTTCTGAATCGTCCCAGAACCCTCTCTTATCGATCTGTGGAGTTATCTTTAAATAAGCGATTCGACTCGTCGAGTCAAGTGGTGACTCGTCGAGTCCCTCTCACATTCCCCGTATTGCGATAACTATCTGGAATTCCGAGTCATTATCCTTCTAATTCCTCGACCGGACTCGTCGAGTAGGCTATCTGACTCGACGAGTAGAAGCCTTTTTTAGTGTTTTCTTCTTCATTCCACTCTCGAGCTCCTAACCGCTTCTCCTACTTCCTTTTGCTTCCGAGCTTCATCTTTGGACTGAAAAACATAATTTAACACTTTTAAGCAAGGTTGTCAAGATCGGGATCCTACCTAGGATCAATTTTGGGTTTGCAAGATCGGGATCGAGATCCTAAGATCCCACAAAATAGAATATAATTTTAATTTATAATATTTAATCATAAAAACTATTTCAAACATTTAGTTTTTCATTCAAAAGTTATAAAAACTTCAAAATATTAGTCATAAGTCACAATAAAAAATGATAAATGGTAGATTGGTAAAGGATAAAAGGCATAAAGTGGTAAAAAAAATTCATTTGCAAAAAAAAAAAAAAAAAAAAAAAAAAATCAAAGGAAGGTAGGATCGGATCGGATCTCGATCCTACGATCCTACCTACGATCTTACGATCTTACCTGCGATCCTACCCCAAATACGATCTTTTTACGTTCCGGATCGTTTTTCATACCTAGGATCGTAGGATCGTACGATCCTACGATCAGGATCGCGATTTTGACAACTATGCTTTTAAGTACCTTTTGTCCATAATATGCGATAATTTAGCTAATATATGAATAAAAAACTATACTTAATACACACTAAATATGCACATATCAAGGCCCAAACTATACTTGGGAGAATAAGAATGAGATAAAAGCAAAATATCCCCAATTATTTTAATCGATGTAATTTCGGGGACGAAATCCTCAAAAGGAGGAGGTATTTGTAACATACACGTTTTGAAATCGTGTTTTGTAATGAATAAAATTGTGAAATACTATGTTAAATTGAATGTTGAGTTCTACCAGATGGTTTTTACTAGAAATGAAGTAAAACTATGTTTAGAATCACTCAGAAAATATTGGAAGTCTTATGAGATTCCAATTAAAAGCCAATTAGTGAAATTTAGGGAAAATATAAAATTTTAAATAAGTAAAATTTTATTATTGAAAGTTGTAAATAATATCGTTAGAAACTTGTTGGCGAAAACCTCGTAGAAATTCGAGTTATAACGAAGAAGTTATGACCAATCGAAATCCGCGATAAAACCGACACGACGCCCAATGACGTAAAAAGTGAGTTTTTGATAAACTACTTTTTAGCATTAGTGATCTAAATTAAAGTCTTGTTATTTGTTAAATCGAGAAATTCGATAAAAAGAACGCCAAAATCTGACTTCGTATGAGAAAGTTATGATTTTTTGAAGTTTCAACTTAGCAGTAGACAACTAAAAACTCGAATTTTAGAACGAGCGATATTTGACCGATACATCCTAAATGAGAATCTAAGGTCTCATCATTTTTAGTACAACGGTAAGAAGTCTGACGAAAACGGATGTCGGATGAAGAAGTTATGAATTTTTAATGGATTTTCCTGTCCCGGTCTGTTAAAAATAAGAATATTAAAAATAAATTCAAAGTTAGCCAACGAAGTCTAAACGAAAGTTGTAGAGCATAAATTTAGCTACACGTGAATATAAAGAACGTCAAAAACGGAGCTCGTATGCGAAAGTTATGGATTTTAGAAGTTCGAGGCTCAATTTCCAAGAAATCTCGCATGAATAGTATCGGCCACGTCACCTCGCACGAAGCAGTAGCATCATCCGAGTCGTGGCGCGTCCGAAGAACGACACGTGCACGCGTGTCTGAGCCTCGCTTTGCCACCGCCGCCCCCTCTCACATGCGAGCCATGTGCTTCGTTCCTCCTGATGCCACGTCCGAGCCTCGCAGCGGCCTCGTGGCCTTCGCTTCTCCTGCCAAGTGTCCGAAGCTCGCATGAGCCACGCCTCTCCCTCCAAATCTGACCAGGAGAACTCTCAACGGATGTGACCA
This sequence comes from Lactuca saligna, assembly GCF_052625555.1. Classification (NCBI taxonomy): domain Eukaryota; kingdom Viridiplantae; phylum Streptophyta; class Magnoliopsida; order Asterales; family Asteraceae; genus Lactuca; species Lactuca saligna. Next base: position 94,735,669 of record NC_136424.1, on the reverse strand, counting down.
GGAGAACTTATCCTGGGAGTTGTTCAAGACTGGTGTGTTCGAGAAGTATTGTCCTCTAGATATGAGGAGAAGATTGGAGAAGGAATTGCTCGAGCTTAAACAAGAAGGAATGACTGTGAATGAGTATGAAACTCAGTTAAAGAGCAAGGTTTGCTACGAACTATATTCCAACTGAAGATGAGAAAATTCAGTTATTCATGCAGGGACTACGACACGAAATCCATGATTTCGTTGTCAATCGGGATGTTCTGTCATTTGATAAAGCTGTTGAGTATGCTCGAAGGCGTGAGCATGACTTAGAGATACGTGGTGCCACTCTTACTGTTCCAAAGCATCCACGTACTCAAAGAACTACTCCTGTTTCCACCATTCCACCAGCTCAATCTGTTCGAACTGATCCTAGCAAGCAAGCGCAATCTCAAAGTGCTTTTCGTGGCCGCGACAGGTCACAATCTTTTTCTATTCAATTGCCTTCATGTCGCGTTTGTGGAAGGAATCATCCAGGTCAATGTAAAATAGATAAGGAATCCATTGTCTGTTATGGGTGTGGAGAAACGGGTCATATAAAGCCAGCTTGCCCAAGGAAGGATGTGACTTGCTATGCATGTGGTATTACTAGCAACAAGAAGCATTTTTTCCCTACTCTTACCAGCCAAGTGACGGGAAGTCAAGCTTCTGTTCAACAACCGACAAGAAGTCAAATCCTTATTCAACAACCAAAGAGTACTCCAGCTAAAAAGGAGGAGGTGCCAAAAGCTAAGGGTCGTGCATTCCATATTACCACAGAGGAAGCACATGAGGACCCGAATGTTGTGACGGGTACATTTCTTGTCAAATCTATACCTGCTCACATCTTATTTGATTATGGTGCCTCAGATTCTTTCGTATCTTATGAATTTTCGCATTCTTTTCAAGCTGCTTGCTATGCTCTCGAGCAACCATTTCACGTAGATACTGCAGGAAGTATATCATTACTTGCTGATAAAATCTATAGGGATTGTGTCAAAGAAATTGAAAGCTATAATTTTCTTGCTAACCTAATCCCTATCTCCTTGCCCAACTTTGATATTATTCTCGGCATTGATTGGTTGTCAAAGAACCACGTAGAGCTCTTGTGTTACAAAAAGATGCTATGCATTCCTATTGAAGGGAAAGATCCTATTCATGTCTACGTGAACAAAGGATCTTAAAAATAATCTCTTTCTGATAAGTCTATTTTATGAATGTACTAAATTGTCACAAATCTGTTGAATTGATGTATAACTGTCCAAGAATGACACTACTTTGATGAGTTGTTGGAATTCATATGCAGGTCAATATATTGTCCTAAAAGTGTGCAGAACATGCAAGAAAAACGAGCAAATTGAAGTCAACAAGCGTGGGAGACGAATTGCTAAAGGAATGAAGAAAAATGGTGGTGAGAAATTTGACCACTCTTCAATGTTTTGGTCATATCTCAAGATCTAGATCTCGAATTGCTATAAACGAAGAAGTTTTGGAAACTAGACAAACTTTCCTACAAGTTTCATGTTTTGCGTTTTTACTGATTCTACGGCTTTCATCACCAAAAAGGAGTGACAAAGATGAGGGACGTCCTAGAACGCATCTAAGACACCCCCTAGGACGCCTACCCATTTTAGGCCATTTTCAAGTGCAAATCAAGGACGGAAGAAGGCATGTAAAATTCCCCGAAGGACGCCTGGACGTCCTATATGACGTCTACGACGCCTACTAGGATGCCGACGCGGAAAACAGCTCCGAAAATCAGTTTTTCAGCACCTATTTAAAGGAGATTTAACCTTAATCGACTTTGGACTCTTCTCCTGCGATTTTCACCAGTTTTGGAGGGTTCCAAACACTTCCAAACATTCTCCAAACACGTTTTTGATCATCAATTTCCGAATCTGAGGCTACAAATCACCAAGTTCATCATCATTCAACAATTGAACTCGTTCAACCGGTGAATCTTCATCAAACTCCATATTTGGTTACTTCTTCTCCGCGATTTCATCGTTCAATGGTTGATTGATCATTAGATTTTATTACTTTTATGATTTCAAGTTGGTTTATGAATTTTATTATGAATTACATTGTTTTTATTCAAGTTTTGTGTTTTGTGAATTCTATGGAAGGCTAAACCACCTAGGTTACTTCCGGGAATGTTTAGGATGATTTGATGAACGTGTTTTGATTATTACTTCTATTCCAATCAACTTTGGTTATTATATGTTCTTAAATTTATGATTTCTATTTATGATAATTGAAGTTGGGTATTATTCATGTGTTTAATTTTACAATTAGGATAGTTTATTGTCAATTTACTAATCGTGTTGAGTTCCTATAGTTTATGAACTAAGACGATCGGTTGAATCAACATATACTATTCCAAATTTGTTATTTTAAATGCTAAACATTGTAATTGGTAATCATAAAACACAATATTGTCAAGCCACTGATTGTTCCTAATCCATTTAGACATAATGGGTAAGCCAATTAGTAGGAATAACATATTGTGTGCCCAAAGTTATTTATTGCATGTTAATTGACCTTAATTATGTCTAGGTAATTAAATGGGAATTTAAGGGAAGATAAACATGTGAGTCTTAATCATCCGACATTGAACCTGAAGTAACCTTGTTTTTCTCATTGGTAGTCGTTTGCAATATAAAGTTTCTAGTTTTTTATTTACATCTTAGTTTAAATATTTTTCACGACAACTGCAAGTATTTGTTCTTTTTCATTGACTACTATAGCACAAAGTTTGACCACAAACTCCTGGTGGATTCGACCCTTACTTACCCTAGCTATCTAGTGGTTTTGAGGTTATTTTTTATTGAGACAAGGACCTCGATCAAAATTTGGCGCCGCTGCCGGGGAGATTGTGCGCTTGAATTATTGTGTTGTAGTAGTCTTTATATTTTTTTTGTTTTATTTTTAGTTTAGAATCTTCACTCGTTTACTGTTATTTTTTTGTAGGCACAGTGGTGAATGGAAGAATTGAATCAAGATATGTGTTGAGAGAGAGAAAATTCAAGCCAATATCAATGTTATAATGATCTCTACTATGAGTCATATAATGATGATACATGTGATTATCCATATCATGATGATTGTTGGTGGACTGACGATTCAACTCAAAGCCAACACCATGAATCACCTTGTTTTCTGGAGGACCATGAATCCAATGAATCCTCATTTAGCAAAAAGTTGGATCAAATGTTGAACATATAGAGTGAAACCTTCAACAAAGAAGAAGACAACTCCAAGTCAATTTCAGTTATTGAAAAACAATTAGAACATATAGCTAAGAACCTAAATCAACAACCTTCAGACAATCTTTCAAACACTACGCTGGTGAATGAGGTAACTTTTCCATGTAGTGATAAATTATTTGATAACAAAGTGCATAAACTTACACCATCCGAAGTAGATCTTGTGGTGGAGGATTATGTACCTTTAAATGATCAGGAGACTAAGAGTATTTCTGAAATCAAATAAGTTGAAATTGAATTGGATAAGTATAATGAAGATTTTCATGAGTTGGAAGAGTCCAAAGTTGGGGAGAGGTTTGTGGAGGCTAATACCATCCCCTACCCAATAATTTTGAAAAAACCTGAAACACAACTTTTTGTTCTAACGGATTCTAAAATAAATTCCAAATACAAACAATCAAATTTAATCATTGACCGTCCCTTATTGGCAACCATCTATGCTCAGATTGGTTGTCAGGAAGGTGCAATTGATATGTTATTTGGAAACCATAAGGTGGGATATCTTGTGTTTGGACCTACTAATGATTCTCCAATCAGTGGTGATTACTGTGTAATCAATACTATTAATGATTATGTCTATGAGCATACCGCAAATATGCTCTCTGACACCACCCTCAATTTGGAGAAAATTTTCGCATGTAACAGGTCAAAATCATTGGATAATAGTGGGATTCAACACATGGAAAGAAAGTTGTGGAACAAAAAACATGATGCAACACATGCCCACAAATCAAAAATGAAAGTGTTACATGATATCAAGCATCAATTAAAGAAGTTTAGTAGATGGAAAGATGCGTGGCTCTTCAAAACAAGCTTTAAGCATCATTATGGAAGGATTAAACGCAAAATAGTTGATTTTCACAAGGCCAAAAAAGGCTTGCCACATGATCTGGTTCCTCAAAGTAAGGTGAGCAACCTCATGGTTGGCTTTCAAGGAAGTCAACTAACATATGATCCTCCATAGACATTGGTTGAGGTAACCTATCCTGCTAATGACGTTAAACTTGGCAATTTTGGAACTTTTTGGGTGTGTTCACTACAAACCCTTATGAGACTTCACTCGTCCACTAGGGGTAATCTAGGGTTTTAAAAGGCTTGTTGCACGTGCCAAGTGCAATCGTGGACCACGACGAAATTGAGGGCTAGTTAGTGTAATTTATTTTTATTTGATTTGATTTGTATGCTTGTAGTTTTTTTTTATTATTATTTTAGGAATTTGTCTTTGGATGCATCGAGGACGATGCAATACTCAAAGTTGGGGAGGGGTGTACACAATAAGAAAACAGAAGGTTGAAGAAAAAGTGACAATTTTTTAAAAAAAAAAATCATAATTTTTTTCGATTTTCATTCAGGCATAACGGAACATTATGAAAATGCCTCAAGTTAGTGAAGCTTTTCAAGAACCAAAACCTATTCTACCACCGGTACCATAAGGTGTGTCATCCTCCTCATTTGTATTATTTTTATTAGTTTTGATGATTTTCATTAGGTAATCATTTTGGGATAAATGAATGCAATCTTAATTTTTTTTATTATCTTATTTTCCCGAGTTGGTCACCATGAAATATGTGATGAGTTAGTAGCTTCTTTATATATTGAATCTAACTCATCAAGATGGAAAATGATAGGAGTTTCGTACATCGAGTCATAATATCTATTTAATATTGATTTTGTGGGTTGCTCAGCCGGTTTGGGAGTACTTATATTTATTTAAAAATTGTTATGTGAAATACCCAAGTGTTTGAAAATGAAGGTTTTTGGCTCAAGCCTACGATCTTTCAATTGAGGACCCAACCGAACAATATGTGTCATCACGCTCTGGGTACTTGGTCTTACTTACTCCTGCGCCTTTGGGGTTGGGAGGGGACTATTATTGTTTTCACACAACCAAAAAGCATCAAAATGATATTGAAGAACCTCAAAGTATATATAATCAAACGCAAGTCAAATACAAAAATAATCAAATCCGATGAAGCCATCAAAGAACTTGAAAAATGCACAATCAAGATAAATATGAAGAAAAGTTCAAGTTGAAGACATTGTGTGAAACAATATGTGACCCCTCGATAGCGGGAGTGTATGGGTTGGTCCATTAAGTGTTACCGACCGCGCTAACTATCATAGTGAGCCTTGAAAAGGGGACTTTGGCAATGAGTTCAACTGATTACTCATGAGGTTGATTATTGGAAAGGGTTCAAAAAGTGAAGGGTTTCAAACAACAAAGTAAAATAAGCATAACATGTGTTTTGAGTTTAAAGGTCGGGATATGAAACTAATAATCCCCAAAATCAATATATTGTGCTTATTGAAAGTATTGTGATAACATGTACGGAATTTGTGATTCCATTGAGTTTTTCTTAGGATAAGAGAGTAAGACTACACTGATTATTTCATGCCAATCTCGGGACGAGTTTCGAATAAAGTTGGGGAGGTTTGATAAGTCTGTTTTATGAATGTACTAAATTGTCACAAATCTGTTGAATTGATGTATAATTGTCCAAGAATGACACTACTTTGATGAGTTGTTGGAATTCATATGCAGGTCAATATATTGTACTAAACGTGTGCGGAACACGCAAGAAAAATGAGCAAATTGAAGTTAACAAGCGTGGGAGACGAATTGCTAAAGGAATGAAGAAAAATGGTGCTGAGAAATTTGACCACTCTTCAATGTTTTGATCATATCTCAAGATCTAGATCTCGAATTGCTATGAACGAAGAAGTTCTTGAAACTAGACAAACTTTCCTACAAGTTTCATGTTTTGCGTTTTTACTGATTCTACGGCTTTCATCACCAAAAAGGAGTGACAAAGATGAGGGACATCATAGAACGCGTCTAAGACACCCCCTAGGACGCCTACCCGTTTTAGGCCATTTTCAAGTGCAAATCAAGGACAGAAGAAGGCATGTAAAATGCCTCGAAGGATGCCTGGACGTCCTATATGACGTCTAAGATGCCTACTAGGACGCCGACGCGGAAAACAGCTCCGAAAATCAGTTTTTCAGCACCTATTTAAAGGAGATTTAACCCTAATCGACTTTGGACTCTTCCCCTACGATTTTTACCAGTTTTGGAGGGTTCAAAACACTTCCAAACATTCTCCAAACACTTTTTTGATCATCAATTTCCGAATCTGAGGCTACAAATCACCAAGTTCATCATCATTCAACAATTGAACTCGTTCAACCGGTGAATCTTCATCAAACTCCAGATTTGGTTACTTCTTCTCCACGATTTCATCGTTCAATGATTGATTGACCATTAGATTTTATTATATGATTTCAAGTTGGTTTATGAATTACATTGTTTTTATTCAAGTTTTGTGTTTTGTGAATTCTATGGAAGGCTAAACCACCTAGGTTACTTCCGGGAATGTTTAGGATGATTTGATGAACGTGTTTTGATTATTACTTCTATTCCAATCAACTTTGGTTATTATATGTTCTTAAATTTATGATTTCTATTTATGATAATTGAAGTTGGGTATTATTCATGTGTTTAATTTTACAATTAGGATAGTTTATTGTCAATTCACTAATCGTGCCGAATTCCTATAATTTATGAACTAAGACGATCGGTTGAATCAACATATACTATTCCAAACTTGTGATTTTAAATGCTAAACATTGTAATTGGTAATCATAAGACACAATATTGTCAAGCCACTGATTGTTCCTAATCCATTTAGACATAATGGGTAAGACAATTAGTAGGAATAACATATTGTGTGCCCAAAGTTATTTATTGCATGTTAATTGACCTTAATTATGTCTAGGTAATTAAATTGGAATTTAAGGGAAGATAAACACGTGCCTCTTAATCATCCGACATTGAACCTGAAGTAACCTTGTTTTTCTCATTGGTAATCGTTTGCAATATAACGTTTCTAGTTTTTTTATTTAAATCTTAGTTTAAATATTTTTCGTGACAACTGCAAGTTTTTTATTTAAATCAAAGTTTGACCGCATTCTCCTCGTGGATTCGACCCTTACTTACCCTAGCTATCTAGTGATTTTGAGGTTATTTTTAATTGAGACAACGACCTCTATCAAAATTTGGAACCCTCCAAAATTGGTGAAAATCGCAAGGGAATAGTCCAAAGTCGATTAGGGTTAAATCTCCTTTAAATAGGTGATGAAAAACTGATTTTCGGAGCTGTTTTCCGCGTCGGCGTCCTAGTAGGCGTCTTAGACGTCATATAGGACGTCCAGGCGTCCTTCAGGGCGTATTACATGCCTTCTTCCGTCCTTGATTTGCACTTGAAAATGGCCTAAAACGGGTAGGCGTCCTAGGGGGTGTCTTAGACGCGTTCTAGGACGTCCCTCATCTTTGTCACTCCTTTGTGGTGATGGAAGCCATAGAAACAGTAAAAATGCAAAACATGAAAGTTGTAGGAAATTTTGTCTAGTTTCCAGAACCTCTTCATTCATAGAAATTGGATATCTAGATCTTGAGATATGATCAAAACGTTGAAGAGTGGTCAAATTTCTCAGTACCATTTTTCTTCATTCCTTTAGCAATTCGTCTCCCACGCTTGTTAACTTCAATTTGCTCATTTTTCTTGCGTGTTCCGCACACTTTTAGTACAATATATTGACCAGCATATGAATTCCAACAACTCATCAAAGTAGTGTTATTCTTGGACAATTATACATCAATTCAACAGATTTGTGACAATTTAGTACATTCATAAAATAGACTTATCAAACCTCCCCAACTTTATTCCAAACTTGTCCCGAGATTGACCTGAAATAATCGGTGTAGTCTTACTCTCTTATCCTAAGAAAAACTCAATGGAATCACAAATTCCGTACATTTTATCACAATACTTTCAATAAGCACAATATATTGATTTTGGGGATTATTAGTTTCATATCCCGACCTTTAAACTCAAAACACATGTCGTGCTTATTTTACTTTGTTGTTTGAAACCCTTCACTTTTTGAACCCTTTCCAATAATCAACCTCATGAGTAATCAGTTGATCTCATTGCCAAAGTCCCCTCTTCAAGGTTCACTAACATAGTTAGCGCGGTCGGTAACACTTAATGGAGAAACCCATACACTCCCACTATCGAGGGGTCACATATTGTTTAACACAATGTCTTCAACTTGAACTTTTCTTCATATTTATCTTGATTGTGCATTTTTCAAGTTATTTGATGGCTTCATCGGATTTGATCATTTTTGTATTTGACTTGCGTTTGATTATATATACTTTGAAGTTCTTCAATATCGTTTTGATGCTTTTTGGTTGTGTGAAAACAATAATAGTCCCCTCCCAACCCCAAAGGCGCAGGAGTAAGTAAGACCAAGTACTCAGAGCGTGATGACACATATTGTTCGGTTGGGTCCTCAATTGAAAGATCGTAGGCTCGAGCCAAAAACCTTCATTTTTGAAACACTTGGGTATTTCACATAAAAAATTTTAAATAAGTATAAGTATTCCCAAACCGGCTGAGCAACCCACAAAATCAATATTAAATAGATATTATGACTCGATGTACGAAACGCCTATCATTTTCCATCTTGATGAGTTACATTCAAGATATAAATAAGCTACTAACTCATCACATATTTCATGGTGACCAACTCGGGAAAATCTGATAATAAAAAAATTAAGATAACATTCATTTATCCCAAAATGGTTACCTAATGAAAATCATCAAAACTAATAAAAATAATACAAATGAGGAGGACGACACACCTGATGGTACCGGTGGTAGAATAGGTTTTGATTCTTGAAAAGCTTCACTAACTTGAGGCATTTTCATAATGTTCCGTTATGCCCGAACAAAAATCGAAAAAAAAATTATGATTTTTTAAAAAAAAAATGGTCACTTCTTCTTCAACCTTCTGTTTTCTTATTGTGTACTTTCCTCAAAGCTCGTAAATTTATATCGAAAGGTTGTCCTATCTATCTGGTCTATATAGTTGGCATCTCAAGAAAGGAGAATAAAATTGTAAATGATATTCTCGTTGTTAACGAATATCCTGATGTTTTCCCCGATGATCTGTCTGGATTCCTCCGGACTGACAAGTAGAATTCCGAATTGACCTTGTGCCTGGTGCTGCTCCAATTGCAAAGACTCTTTATCGTCTTGCGCCAGCAGAGATGAAAGAAATGATGATCCAACTGCAGGAATTACTTGACAAAGGTTTTATTCGACCTAGTACCTCTCCCTGGGGAGCTCTAGTACTATTTCACAAGAAGAAGGATGTTTCGATGCAAATGTTCATTGATTATCATGAGTTGAATAAGGTGACTATCAAGAACAAGTACCCACTACCTCGCATCGACGATTTGTTCGATCAACTTCAGGGTGTTAGCTATTTCTCAAAGATTGATTTGAGATATGGCTATCATCAGTTGAGAGTACAAGAGCAAGATGTACCGAAGACTGCTTTCCGTACTCGCTATGGGCCTTTCGAATTCCTTGTCATGCCATTCGGTTTGACAAATGCTCCTGCTGTATTCATGGATATGATGAATCGAGTATTCCGCCCAATGCTCGATAAGTCTGTCATCGTATTCATTGATGATATTCTAATATATTCCAAGTCCAAAGCTGATCATGTCGTTCATATTCGTGAAATCTTAGAACCTCTTCGAAAGGAGAAACATTATGCTAAATTCTAGAAATGTGAATTTTGGCTTCGTGAAGTTCAATTTCTCGGCCATGTTATTTCTAGTGACTGTGTATCCGTAGATCCTATCAAAATCGAAGCCATTCAAAATTGGAAAGTGCCCCGTAATGGTTCCGAAATTTGAAGTTTCTTAGGTCTCGCAGGATATTACCGGAGATTCATTAAAGACTTTTCTCGTATAGTCGTACCTCTCACGAGTCTTACACAGAAGGAAGTGAAGTTCGAGTGGGGTGAAGCCCAAGAAAAAGCTTTCTCAACTCTAAAAGATCTTTTGACTCATGCTCCAATCTTATCACTCCCAGAAGGTGATGATGATTTCTCCATGTATAGCGATGCTTCAAGATTGGGACTCGGTTGTGTATTGATGCAGCGTGGTAACGTGATAGCCTATGCCTCAAGACAGCTGAAAGATTATGAAAAGAATTATCCCACCCATGATCTTGAACTCGCTGCAGTGGTATTTGCCCTAAAACTTTGGTGACATTATCTTTTTGATACGAAATGCCAATTGTTTACCGACCCCAAGAGTCTCAAGTATATATTCAGTCAGCAAACTCTGAATATGAGACAACAACGAGCCATGGAGCTGATCAAAGACTATGACTGCAAAATCATGTACCATCCTGGAAAGGCTAATGTAGTTGTAAATGCACTTAGCAGGAAGGTTTATCGTAATAGTATGCGTTATACTATTACTCACACTGCGGTGAAGTTCACTATTCTTGATGAACTAGAGAAGTGGAAAATTGAGGCCTTAAAGCCAGAAAATGTGAAGAAGGAAGGAATGGTACATTATGTTGATGTTTTACTTGATGATCCACAAGGATTAAAATTATTTAAGAATAGGCTATGGATTCCAAAGATTAGTGGATTAAGACAGAAGATTTTAGATGAAGCTCATAAGTCTAAGCTGTCAATACATCATGGTACAAGTAAAATGTACTATGATGTAAGAGCTGATTATTGGTGGACTGAATTAAAGAGAGACATTGGAGGATATGTACAGGAATGCTTAGTATGCTTACAAGTCAAAACAGAGCACCAAAAGCCTTATGAAACCCCAGAAAGTCTTAGTGTCCTGTATGGAAGTGGGAAGAGTTGTCCATGGAATTTATTACCAAATTGCCAAAGACTGCTAGACAGCATGATAGCATTTGGGTAATCATCGACCGCCTGACTAAGAGTACACATTTTCTCGCCATGCGTGAAACGGATCCAATGGAGAAATACGCACAAGTATACTTGGATGAAATTGTTGCAAGACATGGTGTGCCACTAAAGATCATTTTCGATTGCGATACTCGCTTCACTTCTCACTTTTGGGCAAGTATGCAACGTGAATTAGGATCTCGGGTTGCTCTCAGCACCGCTTATCATCCCCAGACAGATGGTCAGACGGAGAGAACAATCCAAACAGTAGAAGATATGCTTCGTGCATGTGTCTTGGAGTTCGGTGGTAACTGGGATAAATACTTGCCTCTTTTCGAATTTTCATACAATAACATTTACCACACTTCAATCAAAATGCCACCATATGAAGCATTATATGGTCGCAAATGTCGTACACCATTATGTTGGCGTGATGTAGGACAGAAGATGCTTGGAGGCCCTGAAATGATTCAGGACACCACCGACAAGATTCAAATCGTACGAGAAAGAATGAAAGCGGCCCATGATTGACAGAAGTCCTATACAGAAAAGAGAAGACAACCTATAGAATTCCAAGTGGGTGATTTCGTGATGCTGAAGGTATCCCCATGGAAAGGCCTTATGCGATTTGGGAAGAAAGGAAAGTTGAGTCCTAGATTTGTTGGTCCTTTCAAAATCATCTAGAGAATTGGAAAGCAAGCATACCGCTTAGAATTTCCTGAAGATTTGGCAGGTATTCATGATGTGTTTCGTGTAAGTTATATGTGCAAATGCTTGAGCATCTACAATGAGACAGTTCCATTATCCGAGGTGAAATTGGATAATAAGTTAAGATATGTTGAAGATCCTGAAGAAATCGTGAATGAAAGAAAAACTAAGCTACGCAATAAAGATGTAGAATTGGTGCTTGTCATGTGGAAACACCATCGAGGCCCAAACTATACTTGGGAGAATAAGAATGAGATAAAAGCAAAATATCCCCAATTATTTTAATCGATGTAATTTCGGGGACGAAATCCTCAAAAGGAGGAGGTATTTGTAACATACACGTTTTGAAATCGTGTTTTGTAATGAATAAAATTGTGAAATACTATTTTAAATTGAGTGTTGAGTTCTACCAGATGGTTTTACTAGAAATGAAGTAAAACTATGTTTAGAATCATTCAGAAAATATTGGAAGTCTTATGAGATTCCATTTAAAAGCCAATTAGTGAAATTTAGGGAAAATATAAAATTTTAAATAAGTAAAATTTTATTATTGAAAGTTGTAAATAATATCGTTAGAAACTTGTTAGCGAAAACCTCGTAGAAATCCGAGTTATAACGAAGAAGGTATGATCAATCGAAATCTGCGATAAAACCGACACGACGCCCAATGACGTAAAAAGTGAGTTTTTGATAAACTACTTTTTAGCCTTAGTGATCTAAATGAATGAAACGACCCAAAAAATTTCGTTTTTCGATATAATCAAAACCATAATATAAGTATCATAACATAAAACATATGCGATGCATTCCCCAAAACATGATAAAACATTGTGCGGAAAACTGTATCATACAACATCAACCCAAAACATCAAAAGACATCCCCAGGATAAAAGCTATGTTGTGGTGTGTGCGATGCTGTCACCCCGAGCTCTTCCCTTTGCTTGCGGAAGTACCTGAAACCAAAACTGAAACTGTAAGCACGAAGCTTAGTGAGCTCCCCCAAACTATCACATACCATACAATAACATATAAACACATATTGGGCCTTGCCCACTGCATCGGGCCGAAGCCCGGAAACTGCATCGGACCGAAGTCCGGAACTGACTGGGACCTTGTCCCCTGCATCGGACCGAAGTCCAGAACTAACTGGGACCTTGTCCCCTGCATCGGAACGAATTCCGGAACTAACTGCATCGGACCGAAGTCCGGAACTGTCTGACTGAACATGGCATAGCATAACACATCAACTAGCATAACACATATACGACATGCTACATCGGGCCGTGGCCCGGAACACATAATACTTAACACATAAAACATAGCACACAATTCCTGTTCGAACCATGAAGGCATCGAACATACTAACTACTGCATCGGACCTAAATACGGGAACTACTACTAACTGAACGGGTCGGCATTGTGGCCTTAGACCCGTTCCTACTGGAAGGAAACTCACCTCGTAAGCTGGCTGCTGAGTGTGTGGCTCGGAAAGCAAACGGCGGCTGCTCCTGAATCTCCTCGGCTACAAGTCCATAAACACACTCAATCAAATACTAAACACTACGCTTAGGGAAAAATGACTCTTTTACCCTCGGTCAAAGTCAATTATCTTTTGGGCTGACTCGCCGAGTTGGGCCACCCAACTCGCCGAGTCCCACTCTTACTTTTCACTCTTTCTCACTGCTACTCGTCGAGTCTGGCATCGACTCGACGAGTACCCTCTTGATCCAAGAACTCAGACAATCTTCATCCGACTCTCCGAGTCGGATGAACAGACTCGATAAGTTGTTCTTGATCCCAAGAAGATTGCCTTGGACTCGCCGAGTTGTATGAACAAACCCGTCGAGTCCCTCCATCACTGAGTCTACTCTCAACTCGCTGAGTCCACTTCCTGACTCACCTCGTCCACTCGACACTGATAAAACTGAAGGACTCGGGACTCGCGACCCGACTCGTCGAGTCGCTCCTCCGACTCGCCGAGTCGCCGCCATGCAACTGATTTTTACTTGATTTAGTTTGAATCCAATGCATACAATTGATAGATCTAAGTCCAATAAGCTGTTTTACCACATAAAGTTTCCAACTTTACGTGCACAACCTCATGAATAAGGGAAATAAGGCTAAAAGATGCATAAAATGGGTAGATCTATGGTTATCATGCAATATAACTCCAAAAAGACAGTAGATCTGGGCTCTACAACACCCCAACATTCAGATCCATAGATATTCCGACTTAATAAGACATTCATGCAAGTGTAAGGCTTGGAACAAGCATCAACTAGCTCTTAGGAGAGCTCTAATGGAAGTTTAAAGCATATAACAAGATGGAACTCCGAAAATACCTCAATAAACTCTGATTTGGCCTTGGATCTTTGCACTACAACACTTCTCCTTGCTTCTTCCTTCTTTTCCTTCTTCACACCTTCACAAAATGGCACCAAAACACATATAAGCTCTTCAATGGAGGTTTGGGGCTCTATCACTGCGTTCTCAGGGTGAGGGAGGTGAGAATGGGGGCTATAAGGTGGTATAAATAGTGGGCAACCCGGGGATTTTAGGGTTTCACCCAGACAGATGGACTCGCCGAGTCGGGGATATGGACTCGTCGAGTCCCCGGCTCATGCGTGCCCTCAGACGCGACCCTACTCGGCGAGTCAGGCTAGGACTCGCCGAGTCCCTCGTGAAAAAGTCACTATAATTACCAATAAATCAACATACCGGGAACGGGTCGTTACAATTCTCCCCCACTTGTCTCAGACTTCGTCCTCGAAGTCTGCTACGGCTAGATCTGCGAATAACTCCGGGTAGTGCGCTCTCATCTCCTCCTCAGCCTCCCACGTCCATTCAGACCCCTTCCGGTGCTGCCACTGCACCTTTACTAGCTGAATTACCTTGTTCCTCAAGGTCTTGGTCTTCCGTTCCAGAATCGCGACCGGCTTCTCGATATAATTTAGGCCGCTATCAACCTGAATGTCCTCTAAGGGAACGACTGCTGTCTCATCCACCAAACACTTCCTCAACTGCGACACGTGGAAGGTGTTGTGTATCAGACTAAGCTCCTCAGGAAGATCTAACCGATAAGCAACCCGACCCACCCGGGCTAAAACCCTGAAGGGACCAATAAATCTGGGGCCCAATTTGCCCCTCTTCCGGAACCTGATGACACCTTTCCAAGGTGAGACTTTCAGAAGAACCATATCTCCCACCTGGAACTCCAAGTCCGAACGCCTCCTGTCGGCGTAGCTCTTCTGCCGACTCTGCCCAGTCTGCAGCCTACTACGGACCTGCTGGATCAATTCCGTCGTCTTGAGCACCACTTCGGTGCTCCCTATGACTCGCTGACCGACCTCGCCCCAACAAATCGGGGTCCTGCACTTCCTGCCTTATAACATCTCAAAAGGAGGTCGATCAATGCTCGCATGATAACTGTTGTTATACGAGAATTCCGCTAACGGAAGATACGTATCCCAACTGCCCCCAAAATCTAGAACACATGCCCTAAGCATGTCCTCGAGAGTCTGAATTGTCCTCTCGCTCTGCCCGTCAGTCTGAGGATGAAAAGCGGTGCTGAAATGCAGACGAGTACCCATCTCGTTGTGGAATCACTTCCAGAATCTGGACGTAAAACGAACATCTCGGTCCGACACCACCGATACCGGCACTCCATGACGTGCCACAATCTCTCGCACATAGATATCGGCTAACTTTTCCGCCGATATACTCTCCTGAATCGGAATAAAATGGGCACTCTTCGTTAACCGATCCACTACTACCCATATCAAGTCCACCCCGCGTGCGGTCCTGGGGAGTTTGGTGACAAAATCCATGGTGATGTCCTCCCATTTCCACACGGGAATGTCTAACGGTTGCATCTTGCCGTGAGGTCTCTGGTGCTCCGCCTTGACCTTCCGACAGGTCAAACATCTCTCCACATACCAAGCGACATCTCGCTTCATGCAGGGCCACCAATAATCAGGTCGAAGATCTTGATACATCTTCGTCGCTCCTGGGTGGATAGAAAATCGAGACTTATGAGCCTCGTCCATCAATACTTGCCGTACCCCACCCCAGTACGGTACCCATATCCTACCATGAAGCGTCAACAAACCCCGACTGTCGTAATCAAATGAAGCTACTCGGCCCACTATCCTCTCACACTTCTGCCTCTCCTCATTGAGACCCTCCATCTGAGCCTCCTTGATCCGCTCCAACAAGGGAGTGATCACTGTCATCCTCATACACAGATCTCTGATAAGGGCCGTCGACACCTTGCAGCTCAGGGCGTCGGCCACCACATTGGCCTTCCCTGGATGATAAAGGATCTCACAGTCATAGTCCTTCAGCACGTCCAACCATCTCCTCTGTCTCATGTTCAAACTCGGCTGATCCATAAGATATCGCAAACTCTTGTGATCCGTGTATATAGTACAGCGGACCCCATAAAGGTAATGTCTCCAAATCTTGAGGGCAAACACAACTGCCCCCAGCTCCAAATCGTGGGTAGGATAATTAGCCTCGTGAGGCTTCAACTGTCTCGAGGCATAAGCTACTACATGGCCTCGCTGCATCAATACTGCTCCCATACCTGTGATCGAAGCATCACAATAGACTACGAAATCCTCTACTCCCTCTGGCAAGGTAAGGATCGGAGCCTCGCACAATCTCTGCCTGAGAGTCTCGAACGCCGCCTGCTGCTCAGGCCCCCAACGAAAAACCACCGACTTCTTGGTTAGTCGGGTGAGCGGCACTGCTATCTTGGAGAAGTCCTGAATAAATCTCCGATAATACCCTGCCAATCCCAGGAAGCTCCGAATCTCAGATGGAGACCTCGGGACCTCCCACTGCATCACGGCCTCAATCTTGGCCGGATCTACCAAAATACCCTTCTGTTTGACGAGATGACCAAGAAATTGCACCTCGCGCAACCAGAACTCACACTTGGAGAACTTCGCGAAAAGTCTCTCCCTCCTCAAAGTCTCCAACACCTCCCGCAGGTGCTCCTCGTGCTGCCCCTGTGTCTCGGAATACACCAAGATGTCATCTATAAACACTATCACCGATCGATCCAGCATCGGTCTGCACACGCGGTTCATGAGATCCATGAACGCAGCTGGGGCATTGGTGAGCCCAAATGGCATCACCACGAACTCATAATGAACATACCGGGTCCTGAAAGCAGTCTTCTGGACATCCTCATCTCTAACCCTCATCTGATGATAACCGGAGCGTAGATCGATCTTGGAGAACCAAGATGCTCCCTGAAGCTGATCAAACAAGTCATCTATCCTCGGAAGTGGGTAACGGTTCTTCACCGTTACTTTGTTCAACTCCCGATAATCAATGCACATACGATGCGACCCATCCTTCTTCCTCACAAATAAGATCGGCGCTCCCCAAGGCGAACTGCTCGGCCGAATGAAACCCTTGTCTAACAGCTCCTGAAGCTGTGTAGACAACTCCTGCATCTCAGGGGGAGCAAGTCGATACGGTGCTTTGGCTATCGGAGCCGCACCAGGAACTAGGTCGATCCTGAACTCAACCTGCCTCTCTGGAGGTATCCCCGGCAAATCCTCGGGAAACACATCCGGGTAGTCACGAACAATAGGAACATCATCAATCGTCGTCTTGCCCTTCTCCCGGGCATCCAAAACGTAAGCTACAAAACCGGCGCAACCCTACTGAACATAGCGCCTCGCCCTCGCGGCGGAACAAAAGATCGGTCCTCGCTGGGGCCTCTCGCCCTGAATCACTATCTCTCCCCCACTGGGAGTGCGAACCCTCACTAGCTGTAGCTCACAATCAATCACCGCCCCATTGGGGCTCAACCAATCCATGCCCACAATAACTTTATTCCCACGCAGGGGAATAGGAACCAGGTCCACTGAAAACTGCTCATCAAATATCTGAAGGGAACACCCTCTATGTACTCTGCCGACCCTCACGGTCCTATCATCTGCTATCTCAACCTCTAGTGGACAATCCAGCTCCCCCGGAGCTCTGCTAAATCTCTTGCTAAGCGCAAGCGATACAAATGATCGGGTAGCCCCCGAATCGAACAATACCAAAGCAGGGATGCCGTTCACCGAGAACGACCCTAAATAAAACATATCATCAAGTAATATTCAAACGATATAATAACAATTAAAGATGAAGGAAAGATTCATACCCGTCACCACATCAGGAGTCGCTTGCGCCTCCTCTGCTGTCATCTGAAATGCCCTGCTCTTCGCCACCGGCGCATCAGCTCGACCCTGCCGGCCATCCGTAATCCTCAGGGTGGCAGGGGCAGGTGCAACCACCTTCCCTGCTGCAGCTAAACTGGGACACTGAGACCTTTTGTGTCCCCTCTGATTGCACTGAAATCAAATCAGATCTGATGCTGTAACCGTAGTAGAAGGGGCCGTACAATCCCTACTCAAATGCCCAGTCCGACCGCACTTGTAGCAGCCGGAACTCCCTGCCTTGCACGCCCCCTCGTGCAACCTCCCACACTTGCCACACCGACTGTGGCTCTGCTGACCCCTGGACCTGTGATCTGAAACCTTGGGCTTTTTGCCCACACTGCCTAAACCCGAAACCGCCTCTGGTTTCCTCTTCTTCTCCATCTCGAGATCAATCTCCCTCTCTCTGGCTCTAGCAATCATGTCGTCCAGCGTTTTACAACTGGACCGGCTCACAAACATGCGAATGTCACTCCGCAGCATCTCATGATAACGGGCCTTCTTCATCTCCTCATCGGCTGCATACTGAGGAACAAGAAGGGCCCTCTCCCTGAACTTGGCGGTGATCTCCGCCACTGTCTCGGTAGTCTGGGTAAGATCCTGGAACTCCCTAGCTAACTGTTGCACCTCGATGACCGGTGCAAACTCCACTCTGAACCTGGTAGAGAAATCAGCCCAGGTCATGGCATCCAGTGCCGCATCATCCCCGATGGCATGTCCGACCTCCTCCCACCAGTCTCGTGCCCTGTCCTTCAGAAGACAGGACGCCAATCTGACCTTGTCCCCCTCGGGACATCTGCTAGTGCGGAATGCATTGGCCACATCTGCCAACCACCTGGTACTCGCTATGGGGTCCCGTGCCCCATGATAGTCAGGAGCCCCGCATGCCCTGAACTCCCTGAACGTAAGTGTGCGCGACCCCATCACGGCCGCCATCTCGGCACGGAAAGTACTCAATCTCTCATCCATCAGCTCTAAAATACCCTCCTTGATCGAACCGAAGATCACAGGAGTCTGCTCTAGTATGATGCGGGTAACCTCAGAAGAAAGGAACTCCCTAGTCTGCTCATCCATCTGCCCGGCCTCCGGGCCTAATCCCGATCCTGACCCCCCTCCGGCATCTGAACTGTCGGCTGCTGGCCTCGGACGCAAAACTACCATTCTGAAACATATCATAACATCAGAACACTGAAATATCTCAAGGGATCATGATACTACTACTAGCTTCCTGGTCTTGTCTTGGCCTTCCTTAATTCAAGTACGGATCCTCTGCTTTTAGTAGTATGGGCCCCTACTACCTTCTGCATTTAGCCGTACTTTCCTCAAGAACTGCCTTGACTCCACCAAGTCACTTCTACTACTGCCATTCTCTGCTACTCTCATCCTAGGCTTGCCCTAGGGAAACTTCAAGCTCAACACGACTGGTCCTCAGCTGCTGTAGGTCTCCTCATAATTCCAGTTAGCCACCACCTAAACACCATCACATGTGATGAGGATCAGATAATCCTTCAAGTAAAAGATCCGTCCCTACAACGGTTGGACTCAAACAAGAGCTGCGCAGTAGAGCCAGTTCCAGCACTCTGGGATTATTCAAACCTGATCACATGTGGTGTGACGTGTTCACCTAATGGCTAACTCCCATTACTCAGAACCCCCACCAAGCACGAAGCAAGCAGCATTCAGACAAGGGAAACAGACTCAGGCAAAACTATTCAAGAAACTGCACTAGCATAGGATGCTAAGCTCATACTATCAGGCATAACCTAAACAGGCTATCCTACTGCTGTCTACTCAATTCTAGCATGCAATACTCATAAAGTTGTAACACATAAGCAGGCACATAAGGCATTCTCCTAGATCCTTAGCCCTATACTAGCATGCTGTTCTACTGAAACTGAAACTGAACAAATAACTTGTATGGGTAATTTGGGAGTACTTACTTGAGCTCGGCTGACCGCATGCACACACCTCTATCTTGTTAAAAACAATTCTTTCTTTCCAAGTGCTTTCAAAATTCTTTTTGTAAAACATTTTTATTTTACTAAAATCTTTTATTTCCCTTAGTTTGAGTTCAGATACACCCGGAAGTGTATCCAAATCCCTCAAACCAGGGCTCTGATACCAACTTGAAACGACCCAAAAACACGACCAAAAAATTTTCGTTTTTCGATATAATCAAAACCATAATATAAGTATCATAACATAAAACATACGCGATGCATTCCCCAAAACATGATAAAACATTGTGCGGAAAAATGTATCATACAACATCAACCCAAAACATCAAAAGACATCCCCAGGATAAAAGCTATGTTGTGGTGTGTGCGATGTTGTCACCCCGAGCTCTTCCCTTTGCTTGCGGAAGTACCTGAAACCAAAACTGAAACTGTATGCACGAAGCTTAGTGAGCTCCCCCAAACTATCACATACCATACAATAACATATAAACACATATTGGGCCATGCCCACTGCATCGGGCCGAAGCCCGGAAACTGCATCGGACCGAAGTCCGGAACTGACTGGGACCTTGTCCCCTGCATCGGACCGAAGTCCGGAACTAACTGCATCGGACCGAAGTCCGGAACTAACTGGGACCTTGTCCCCTGCATCGGACCGAAGTCCGGAACTAACTGCATCGGACCCAAGTCCGGAACTGTCTGACTGAACATGGCATAGCATAACACATCAACTAGCATAACACATATACGACATGCTACATCGGGCTGTGGCCCGGAACACATAATACTTAACACATAAAACATAGCACACAATTCCTGTTCGAACCACGAAGGCATCGAACATACTAACTACTACATCGGACCTAAATCCGGGAACTACTGCTAACTGAACGGGCCGGCATTGTGGCCTTAGACCCGTTCCTACTAGAAGGAAACTCACCTCGTAAGCTGGCTGCTGAGTGTGTGGCTCGGAAAGCTAACAGCGGCTGCTCCTGAATCTCCTCGGCTACAAGTCCATAAACACACTCAATCAAATACTAAACACTGCGCTTGGGGTAAAATGACTCTTTTACCCTCGGTCAAATTCAATTATCTTTTGGGCTGACTCGCCGAGTTGGGCCACCCAACTCACCGAGTCCCACTCTAACTTTTCACTCTTTCTCACTGCTACTCGTCGAGTCTGGCATCAACTCGACGAGTACCCTCTTGATCCAAGAACTCAGACAATCTTCATCCGACTCGCCGAGTCGGATGAACAGACTCGACGAGTTGTTCTTGATCCCAAGAAGATTGCCTTGGACTCGCCGAGTTGTATGAACAAACTCGTCGAGTCCCTCCATCACTGAGTCTACTCTCAACTCGCTGAGTCCACTTCCTGACTCACCTCGTCCACTCGACACTGATAAAACTGAAGGACTCGGGACTTGCGACCCGACTCGTCGAGTCGCTCTTCCGACTCGCCGAGTCGCCGCCATGCAACTGATTTTTACTTGATTTAGTTTGAATCCAATGCATACAATTGATAGATCTGAGTCCAATAAGCTGTTTTACCACATAAAGTTTCCAACTTTACGTGCACAACCTCATGAATAAGGGAAATAAGGCTAAAAGATGCATAAAATGGGTAGATCTATGGTTATCATGCAATATAACTCCAAAAAGACAGTAGATCTGGGCTCTACAACACCCCAACATTCAGATCCATAGATATTCCGACTTAATAAGACATTCATGCAAGTGTAAGGCTTGGAACAAGCATCAACTAGCTCTTAGGAGAGCTCTAATGGAAGTTTAAAGCATATAACAAGATGGAACTCTGAAAATACCTCAATAAACTCTGATTTGGCCTTGGATCTTTGCACTACAACACTTCTCCTTGCTTCTTCCTTCTTCTCCTTCTTCACACCTTCACAAAATGGCACCAAAACACATATAAGCTCTTCAATGGAGGTTTGGGGCTCTATCACTGCGTTCTCAGGGTGAGGGAGGCGAGAATGGGGGCTATAAGGTGGTATAAATAGTGGGCAACCCGGGGATTTTAGGGTTTCACCCAGACAGATGGACTCGCCGAGTCGGGGATATGGACTCGTCGAGTCCCCGGCTCACGCGTGCCCTCAAACGCGACCCTACTCGGCGAGTCAGGCTAGGACTCGCCGAGTCCCTCGTGAAAAACTCACTATAATTACCAATAAATCAACATACCGGGAACGGTTCGTTACAATGAAAGTCTTAGCATTTGTTAAACCGAGAAATTCGATAAAAAGAACTCCAAAATCTGACTTCGTATGAGAAAGTTATGATTTTTCGAAGTTTCAACTTAGCAGTAGACAACTAAAAACTCGAATTTTAGATCGAGCGATATTTGACCGATACATCCTAAATGAGAATCGAAGGTCTCGTCATTTGTAGTACAACGGTAAGAAGTCTGATGAAAACGGATGTCGGATGAAGAAGTTATGAATTTTTAACAGATTTTCCTGTCCCGGTTTGTTAAAAATAAGAATATTAAAAATAAATTCAAAATTAGCCGATGAAGTCTAAACGAAACTTGTAGAGAGTAATTTTAGCTACGCGTGCATATAAAGAACGTCAAAACGGGGCTCGTATGTGAAAGTTATGGATTTTAGAAGTTCGAGGCTTAATTTCCGAGAAATCTCGCATGAATAGTACCGGCCACGTCACCTCGCACGAAGCAGCAGCGTGATCCAAGTCGTGGCGCGTCCGAAGAGCGACACGTGTTGCACGCGTGTCCGAGCGTCGCTTTGCCACCGCCTCCCCCTATCGCATGCGAGCCACGTGCTTCGTTCCTCCTGATGCCACATCCGAGCCTCGCAGCGGCCTCGTGGCCTTCGCTTCTCCTGCCAAGTGTCTGAAGCTCGCATGAGCCACGCCTCTACCTCCGGATCCGAGCTTCGTAGCTGCGACGTGGACTCTTCTCATCCAGAAGGACCGAACCCTCTCACCCTATATAAAGGGAGGCAGCGAGCCTTCCCGGGTAACTTTGAAAATTTGACACTTTTTCACCCTAATTCTATATATTCACTATTTTGACTTTCCCCGAAGCCCCGGTATCAATTTTAGCACAGGAAACACGTCCCGAAGCTCCCTAGAAGCCCGAAAATTTTATCTTTTCGGTTTTGAAGCCCTACCTTCGCAAAGCTCGGTTTTCAATTAAGCTCCCAGTTTTCAACATAGAAGGTCATATTTAAAGCCGAAGTGTTGTCCAAATTACTATTTTAACCCCCGGTTAATTCAAGGTGAGTTCAATATATAGGAACAATTGTATGTTATGTGTTATATGTGCTATGTGCTTTTCAGTGATATTATTCCAGGTTCTTGTCCCGTGTTATTTTATTCGCTATGTTTATAGCAAATGTAATACCTTTGACCATGTGATCAGTGAAAGGACTTAGATTCACATTGGTACTGGTACGTAGCCTCTGGCCATGTAGAGCATGTCTTCGTAAGAGAATGACTTCTATTCTATGGCATTGGCAAATGGTTAGACAGGACTATAAGCCTGAAATCTAACAAGATGTTAATCAGAAATTGCATGTCTTCTATGCCATTTGGGCCAAAGTTTTATTGATGTATATCAAGCATTGAAAAGTATATATTTGAATAAAGTCTGTGATTGATATGAACGCTTGTCACATGATTTCACATATGTCTTTGTTGTTCCTCTTTGCTTCTGCCATATTGAAGTATATATATGGCATAACGTTATATTGTATCTATTGTTGAACTCACTAAGCATCACTGCTTACCCTATCAATGTTTAATAATTGCAGGTGATAAGTAACTAGTATGATCACATACTGTTGAAAGATTTAGAATAGTTTGTAATAGTACTTTTGTACTCCAGTTTATGTTTGTATAAATTACAATATCCTGGGTAGTTATGTAATATATAACACTTTGTAATAGTCGGTTTGTATCCAGTAGTTTGTAATCTCTTTATCAATGTAAAATATTGCTTTTATGAATATGAAAGTAGCATGTTTTGGAGTAATAATATTGTGAAGTATGAAAGTTTGGGTCTTTCAAAAATACGAAAGTTGGGGTCTTTCATATCATCACCTTCCTATCCTCACCTGTCTCTCATCATTTTATTTCATCACACACTAACTATTTCATCTACCTATGTTTTATCCTAACATATTTGTAGATATAAAATAAAATATACAGTTTGAATCATTTAAAACATGTATAAAATTATTCATCCAACATAGATATAACATATTCAGATAATATGCACACATAAAACTTAATTTATATAAAATATTTCATATCTATGTTTAAGATGAAAGTAACTATGCACTCACTTGAAAAGGTGGTGACTCGGCACTCGGACAACACTTCGTTACTCTTAACACAATTTTCCTTTGACAAAAACTAGTATCGTTACCACTAGAGTTTAGTGTAATATTCACCAAGACTAATTAATAGTCTTGCTATTATTACTATCATATAACCATGAAACAATATTTCTCAACCACTATATACAGACAGGGGCCATACATAAAACACTAGAGGGTAGGACCCTCTTGGCATATAACACTTCTAAAATCCAACAACCCTATGCGGCCCTTTAAACCAGATTTCCTGTACCACGAGTGGTTAAAAAGATATTATAATGACATTTATATAACTCATAATAATAGCCCAAATATTCATTATAAGGTCCTAATAGCATTACTATATTAGAACATAAGCTATACTAAAGATAGGTTAGACGTAGCTCACCTACAGCGGGTTTTCTCGAAAACTGGGCTTTGCTGGAGTAGCGTTCCCAAGCCAAAAGGCTCTTTTCTTTGGACTTGGGGAGCCTCGGGGCTCCCTTCGGATGCTAGGGGGTTTACCTAGGCTTAGGGGGGTTAGGGGGCCTAGAGAGAGAAAGTGGAGTTGGGAAGGTGTGAAGAATGAGAGAACCCGTCACTTCGATTTATAGGCTGCCAGGAACCTGGACTCGCTGAGTTGGGTCACCGAATCGCCGAGTCAGTGCCATGTGTCATCATCTGATGGCTTTCCTTGTAGAGAAAGCAATGGCTATGATCGCGCCACGTCACCCAAACTCGTACAACACCCTCCCAACTTAGAAAAATCATAACTCTCGCATACGAGATCTATTTTTGACGTTTTTTATATCCACACGTAGGTAAAAATAAGATCTACAACTTTCATTTAGACTTTGTCGGCTAATTCTCGACCGATCTTAAATTTAACAGTAGGAGGAGATTATACTATTAAATGTCCGCGTAAAATTCATGACTTCTACATACGAACTCCGTTTTCGTCTGTCTTTTTATCATTGAGTTCCTATTAATGAGATACTCAACTCTTATTTAGGTCGCGTAGGCCAAAAACCGCTCAATCTAAAATTTGAGTTTCGGGACGTGCATTGCTATGTCAAATCTTAAAAAATTCATAACTTCCTCATACGAAGTCAGATTTGGGCGTTCTTTTTTTTTTGTATGTTCTCAGTTTAATGTATACTACAACTTTTGTTTAGATTTATAAGGCTAAAAAGTCCTCCATCGTAAATTCACTATTTACGTCTCCCGGCGTCGTGCCGGTTTTGCCGAAAAACTTCGACGGGACATAACTTCTTCGTCATAACTCGGATTTCAGCATTTTTATATGTACGGAACCCTTGTAACATATACTACCACTTGGAAAGATTAATCCTTCTAAATAATATTCCATAAAAAATACTCATTTTTTATGCTTATTGTCTCTAAATTGACTAGTCTGGATCTACAAACGTTACATAGTGCTTGGTGTTGGTGGGAGAATTTGAAAGTGTTCATAAGTAAGAGAGTTAGAAATGTAAGATAAAGTGTTTGATCTAATATGTTACCAATTTGTTTGATATTAAAATGACCATGAGACCCTTCTTGTTTTTTGTTTAGTAATCAAAACATAAAAAGAAAAATATAAATGTTAGAATTGATGAATATACATTATTTATAAGCTAAAAAAGTGGTTTCTAAGGTTCTTAACCTAGAGTGGTTATATATATATATATATATATATATATATATATATATATATATATATATATATATGGTAAGGTTTAATAGAGAATCATAATTAATCAAGGAACCAAACATCCAATCTTTTTTTTCAACGTTAGAACTTATTTTTTTATCAAAAAAAAAAACTAAAAATACAGAATTTCATAACTTTTTATCCTTTTTACAAAGATATCAAATTCGATAAAAAAAACCATCAAATTCACAATGAGAATCTTTGAAAATTCACAATGTCATTTTAAATTCACACGGTAAATCCGAAAAATATATTTAACATTCACAATGTTAAGTTATAAATTTAAATATTTTTAGTTTTTTTTTCGATAAAGAATAAGATCTATAAGTTGAAAAAAATATTTGATTATTTGGACAACCAATAATTATGGTTTTCTATTGAACTCTTTCAATCTCTCTCTCTCTCTCTCTCTCTCTCTCTCTCTCTCTCTATATATATATATATATATATATATATATATATATATATATATATATATATATATATATATATATATATAGTTAGGTTCATGTGAGACGGCCTAATTTTGTGAGACCGTAAGACGCATTTTTTTATTTTTTTTACTTCTTTTTATTTTTTTATATTTTTTTTAGTTAATTCAAGTTCCGTAAATAATATTTAAAAAAAGAATTTTTGGATTTTTCCATTTATTTTGCATTTGAAAATTATTTTTTAGAATATATGTATAGTGTAATATTCCTTTTAGAATATTTCACGTATTTTTCAAAAAAATTGATTTTTTTTTTTAATTTTTATTAATTTTTTTTAGTTAATTCAACTTCCGAAAATAATATTTAAAAAAAAAAATTTTAGATTTTTCTATTTATTTTGCATTTTAAATTTTTTTTTAATATGTTAGTGTAATATTCTATTATAATATTTCACGTATTTTTTTTAAAAAAACGTGATTTTTTATTTATTTTTTTAATTTTCTTTTATTTTTTTTAGTTAATTCAAGTTCCGAAAATAATATTTAAATTTTTTTTTTATTTTTCCATTTATTTTACATTTTAAAATTATTTTTAAATTTTGATCTTACAGTTTTATAAAATTAAATTGATCTCAAATGAACCTGAATATATATATATATATATATATATATATATATATATATATATATATATATATATATATATATATATATATATATATATATATATAAAAGTGGCTTTTGCATACGTTTTGTTTTTGTTTATTTTTTTCAAAGCGTATTTAACATACCGTCGTCGTAATTTTTTATACAACAAATTGCTTTTAGTATTCGGCGATTATCAATACATGATATGTTAGACAACTATGAAATCTAAACAGATAACTAATCTTAAAAATTTATCAGATATCGGATTACAACTAATTTAATTTTCATATGATAGGTACAAAAGAAAAAGAAAAACTAAAATACAAAAAGTAAATACATCAAAAAAAAAAAAAAAAAGTTGTGTTAGATTAACCTAAATCTTTTCGTAGGTCAACAAGAAGCCATTCCTATAAATACTCTTGGTAATAAAATACAAGAGTACCTACTACCTATGGACTCATCGCTACTGCTCCTATTTTGGAACAAAAAACAAAAACACGCGCATATATATATATATATATATATATATATATATATATATATATATACTAGTGAAGTTATAAGGGCCGTGCTTAGCACGGCCCACGAAGAGTCATTTGAGCAACTTTTTTTATTGCTTTAAAAAAATGAAAGTACAATGTCATAATCAGGTAGGTTTTCAAAGTATAATATCTTAATGGGAAAAAAGATTTAGATGTACATGCTTGTAATAAAAAGAACACATGCAATTTGAGGATCTTTAGAAAGAACAAATTATCCTCATTTCAACACTTTAAGGTGGATAATCCTTAGTGCATAATCCTTGCCCCTAATTCAAATTCGTCATGATTTAAATCCAAAACTCCATTAACACTTTAAAGTGGTTTAGGTCGATATGTGTTCCATCAAACTGCATCCAAACTGAAACAAGGAAAAATTTGAAAGTGCTTATGAGACTGTGAAAATAATTCACTATGGAATTATAGCAAACAGGTGGTGGGTGCGCAAGTAGTAGGTGTATGGTTTGGCTTCATCACGTCATGGGGGTATGTAAATTGTCAGCTGTCTCAGAATCAGTTGAGGAAGAGATGGAAATAGGGGAAGGATGAAGGAAGTCGGTATAAATTGTAGAAGATATTCTTTGGATCAATATCAATTGAAAGACCTGTGCTGCTGAAATTAAGTCAAAAAAATATCATTAGATTTGTAGAAGTAGAACTAAAAAATATGAAAATGTGTTGTTTCTTGCACTTACGCTATAGAGATCTATTTTTGGTGAAAAAAGCAGTTATGTACTTGATACTTGCCACATAGACCAACACATGGTTACCATCCATCGTTTTAAAGGACCTAGATGTCTACTTGTGTTCCAAGATATAAAAAATGTTACAAGATTGATTATAGAAGAAGTTGTTGGGTAAATCCAAAGTATTTAACTACAACAATAAGTTATGTTTGAGTATTTTAATTAAAACCAAAGTCAGACTTTATTCTTATCCTTTGTGTAATATGACAATGTTAATCAATGTTATGTTTTTGTACCTATTGTTTACATGCAAAACTTCTACCCAAAAAAAAAATTGAACAATATTTTAAATTGTATATTGGGATCAAATTCAGGCTTTCATATTTTTTTGAACTACTGCCTAATCAGTGTGCAAAGATTATAGCTTTGAGAAAATATGTCAAACCAACTGCCAAATTGTGTTCAGTTGTTGTATCTGCTTGTACTTTCAGCTCTTAATAACATAAATGCCGACAACGAGATAAAAACTAAATCAATTTTTGGCAGAGTGTTGGATTTACTACCTGGATTTCAGAGAGAACGACAACAGCCACAACACCATGCTCCAACCTATCAACCTTACCATTTAGACAACACAACTACAATTTCCCTTAACTGATTCTTAAAATCAAGCTTTGATTCTTCAGCACCTCCTTTATATTGCAATCGTTCTTAGCAACGGATCATAGTTCTCCAAAACTTCTGTCCTTTCCTTCAATAAATGTTAAACCTACATTAGCAAAAATTAACCACCCAATCAATATTAAATTTACAAAAAGCAATGACCAAATGTAAATTAATGTCGAGGGTTACAGATATAGAAAACAAAAAATAAAAAAAGACAATCAAGGGCATCACAAAACACATCAAAAACCATATATATTAGAATCAACCTACATTAAATTGAAACAAAGTAGTGCAATAAAGAAATTTAAAACATCCATAGGTTTTTGTTTGGACATTGGTTTGTAATTTTTTTCAAAGGATTTCAAGTATGGATAAGTGAAAAAATTACCCTTTAATTAACTTTTTGCTTAAGTTGTTCAAAAAAATTTACCTTTTGTTTTAAATTCTCTTTTCTTGAAAATATGATGTGTCCAACTCTCATTTATCAAAATATAAGCAAACAACCTTTACTTGTATGTTTAATTTTTTTAATAATAAGAAATAAGCTGATATTGAAATTAAGATTTTCACCTTAAAACTCTATCATATGATATGATTCTGGGCATCTCCTCTATAATTTGAAAATTACAATATATTAACTGATCGGATAAAAAAAATAAGCAATGAAGAGGGAAGAGATGTAGAAGTTGGTAACCATGCTCAGATTCAAGACACATTAACTACTTTTCTATTAGCATTATACCCTCCTGAAAGCAGTTGTGTAGTTATGTTGTAAGGATAAACTTCAGCAAAAGTAATTAAAATATATGTTCTAACTTCGTCTAACATGTATGTAAGAGGTACTTGACAGCATCAAGGCTGATATCCATTACAATTGACTCGAAAGTGGTCCACCATTTCATATTTTCATGTCACAACTATATTCAAATTAAAATTTTATGTATTTTCTAAATTTGTATAATATAAAAACAATGACCTCCACTAAACTTCACAAAAGAAGCTGTCCCATTGGGGAAAACATAACACACATCAAGTTAAAAAATGATTCCTTTCCAAGCACTAATAAACTGAAACATGAGAAAATTGATAATGTTTTACCTCAAATTTAAGTTATTTTTACCTCAGATAACGACTACATCAATCTGGGTTTAGTAAGAGAGAAAGAATCGATAAATTGGGGATGTTTTACATAGTCATTTACCTCAAACATAAGTTATCCTTTTCCAACTTATCTAAGCTCATTTCACTGCTATGGCTAAACCTAAAGAATCGATAAATTGGGGAAAACAAGCAACCTGTAGTGAAACATTTGGTATTTCCTTTATTGGTAAATTAAAAAATTATCCCCAATGGAGAGAGAGAGAGAGAGAGAGAGAGAGAGAGAGAGAGAGAGAGAGAGAGAGATACCAATAGAAAGGCTGATTTATCAGACGGTAAGACATCAGTTTTGTTATGCAATCCGATTTCCCCTGTCATGAAGATATAATTGTTCCAATCCATAGTGATAGTGTAAATAATTAAGGTTGTCTCGAACATATATGAAGATACCCGTGAAGTTTCTTTAACTGTTGTTTGTATACATGAAGCAAGAAGCCAATAGTAGCCTGACCAAGAATTATAAAACAAATAAGAATTTGGGATTCAGACCCATAAAAAATGAGATGATTCAAGTAGACAAGTTAGTCATTTCAACTTGGAGTGAAACCCAATAACACTTTGAAAGGTAGAAATAAACTAAAATTTGATGAAAAGAAACAGACCAGGTGGTATAACAGCCGACAAACCCTGAAAGCAAGCAAGATACATTTACCAATTTAGAAGCCAATTGGGGAAGAAATTATGTAGGTACATGATCTAGGGCTCTTGGCAGTCCATGAAGAAATTAGACCGGTACCCAATTGATGTTAGCTTAAATTCATAAAATAATTTACAATGAACATATGAAACTATACCGACCTTAAATATAGAATGGAGATGGAGTCGGCGTGAAGACAAGTCAAGAGGATGACTCAGCCGCAATAAAGAGAAGGTGCGGTAAATGTGGATCCAAGAGTGGCAAGCATCTTTGGGGGAAACGACGCCGCCAAGACGGAAAACCTTCCGCCAAGTCTTCTGCCTCATTGTGAGGTCACGATGACCGGAAGCAAACAGGCATGAAGCTTTCATCAATACCAAACGACGCCGTTTATGAAATCCCAATGTCTCGCCACGCTGATGTAGGGTTGAGGGAGTTTAAGCAGGCAAGTAGGCAGCTTACCTACGGATGACGGAGCCGTGAAGAGTGGTCGCTGGTGAAGCTGCTTGTTGACGTGGGCAGGGTAATCTTGCAGAAAATTAATAAATTTAGAGTCAACATGGAGACTTAGCCGTTTGATAGTTGTTGATTGAGTAGATCTGACTGAGTTTGATGTCTGACCAGGTCTCGAGCTGACTGAGTCTGAAACTTATTGAAACTATGTTGTTTGATTATAGATCTGATTGGTTTTGCTGAATAATAAAAATAACAATTTTACCCTTATATCTGCAACACATTATTTATAACTCTAATTTTTATAGTTCTATTTTTAAAAAAATTTCTTATTTAGCTTTTACCAATTAGGTTTTTTTACCAATTAATTTCTTATAATTATCACTCTTAATATTTATTTGTTATTAATAAATCATTGTTTAAAAAGAAAAAAAAAAAACCACGTGGACTTCAAGCCCCACCACCTAAACTATCTCTTTACTTTTATATTTTCTCACTTTTAAAATATGAAAGCTTAAACCATAAAAATTATATGCCGACAACATACAAGTCAGTCTTCATATCCTCTATTTTCTACCCCTACTCCCGTCGTGGCATATCATCGATTCAAGCAAAAACCAAATTTGGAGTTGAGTTAACCTTATATGTTTGCTTTTTGATGAAGATCTAGACATTTTTATTTCGCAATTTGGGGATTTTTAGTTTGTATTATCATCGATGAAGACCAAAACTGCCCCCCTTGCTGAAACTCTCGACGACATCGACCTAAGTCCAAGATCTCAAGACAACGACATGGTATTCTCCAATTTTAGATATGTCAGCAATTGTTTCTTTCATTTAGATGGGTCCAAGCCTTCATAGTTAGTATTTCCAGAAATTTGGTGTTCATCGTATTCATAGTGATGACAAAAACTTCACCCCTTTGGATTTTGATTTTTGTTGGCAGGGTCGATGCATAAAATGGAGGACAAAGATTGTCTTTTTTTCTTCATTCACTCGGTCGGCTATGATTTTTTGGAAGACCGAGCCAGTCAATTTTTTGGACCGAATCAGAAGTATATTTTGGATCAGATACATATCAAACATTATGTTCGGACCGAATCAGGAAAAAACATCTGACCAGACCCGGTCAGTACCAAATCAAACAGCCCCTCAGTCTCAATCAAGCGGAGGTGGCGGTAAAAGGAGAAGCAAGAGTGGAAAGTTGCTTTGGAGGAAACCCCACCAGAAGGAAAACCCATGGGAAAAGGTCAGGCTAACCGGAAGCAAGAAGGCAACTTCCATCAAACGACGTCGTTTCTTGAATACACTGTCATGTGGGGTTGAGAGGAATTTAAGCAGGCAAGCTGCTGATCGACGTAAGTACGTTAATCTTGTAGAAAAAGGTTTCGCATATATATATATATATATATATATATATATATATATATATATATATATATATATATATATATATATATATATATATATATATATATATATAGGGAAAAGTGAATATACCCTTAAGGGTATACAAGCTTACGTACCTAAACACGCAATAATATATCGTTTTGTTTGATATATTCATTATAATATTGTTAAACTTCAACCATAACTTGATTTCCTGTCAAGATATTCGAAATTTCACTATTATCATTCACTTACATCACATATTTTTACCGAACACCTAGTAGGTTATATATATTGGAGTTGAAAATGAAAATTATATAAGAGGAAGATAAATGTGTAAATTATAAAAATATTGGAAATAAATCAAGTTAGAAGTTAAATTATAAGAAGATTGGACAATTAGAATGTATTATATGATACAAAACGATGTAGTATAATGAGTTTTGGTACCTAAGCTTATATACCCTTAAGGGTATATTCACTTTTCTCATATATATATATATATATATATATATATATATATATATATATATATATATATATATATATATATATATATATATATATATATATATATATATATAGGTTCAGGTTCATTTGAGACCATGCTAATTTTGTGAGACCGTGAGATCAAATCTAAAAATAATTTTAAAATGCAAAATAAAAGAAAAAATCCAAAAATTCTTTTTTTAAAATATTATTTTCGGAACTTGAATTAACTTAAAAAATTAAAAATAAATAAAAAAATAAAAAATCCCGTTTTTTTTTTTTTTTGAAAAATACGTCAAATATTCTAAATGAAATATTACACTGACATATTCTAAAAGATAATTTTAAAATGCAAAATAAATAGAAAAATATAAAAATTCTTTTTTTAAATATTATTTTCGGAACTTGAATTAACTTTAAAAAAATTTAAAAAAATAAAAAAGAATCCTATTTTTTTTGAAAAATACGTGAAATATTCTAAATAGAATATTAAACTGTACATATTCTAAAAATAATTTTAAAATGCAAAACAAATGGAAAAATAAAAAAAAATTTAAATATTATTTTCGGAACTTTAATTAACTAAAAAAAATATAAAAAATATAAAAAAAATAAAAAAATGCGTCTCACGGTCACACAAAATTAGGCTGTCTCACATGAACCTAACCATATATATATATATATATATATATATATATATATATATATATATATATATATATATATATATATATATATATATATATATATATATATATATATATATTCAGGTCCATTTGATGCCATTCTAATTTTGTGACCGTAAAACCAAATCTAAAAATAATTTTAAAATGCAATATAAATGGAAAAAATCAAAAATTCTTGTTTTAAATATTTTTTTCGGAACTTGAATTAACTAAAAAAAATTAAAAAAAAATCCCGTTTTGTTTGAAAAATACGTGAAATATTCTAATAAATATTATACTGACATATTCTAAAATATAATTTTAAAATGAAAAATAAATGGAAAAATCTAAAAATTCTTTTTTTAAATACTATTTCCGGAACTTGAATTAACTAAAAAAGACATAAAAAAAAATCTCATTTTTTTTGAAAAATACGTGAAATATTCTAATAGAGTATTACACTGTACATATTCCAAAAAATAATTTTAAAATGCCAAATAAATGGAAAAATCTAAAAATTCTTTTTTTAAATATTATTTTCGGAACTTGAATTAACTAAAAAATAAATAAATAAATAAATAAATGCGTCTCACGATCTCACAAAATTAGACCGTCTCTCATTAACCTAACCCAAATTCACTTTCATTTAAGATCAGTCTAATTTTGTGAAACCGTGAGACCAAATCCAAAAATTCTTTTTTTAAATATTATTTTCGGAATTTGAGTTAAGTAAAAAAAAAATTAAAAATAAAATAAAATAAATCTCGTTTTTTTGAAAAATACGTGAAATGTTTTAATAGGATATTACACTGTACATATTCTAAAAAATAATATTAAAATGCAAAAAAAAATGAAAAAATCTAAAAATTCTTTTTTTAAATATTATTTTCGGAACTTGAATTAACTAAAAAAAAATCCCGTTTTTTTTTTTAAATATGTGAAATATTCTAATAGAATATTACACTGTACTTATTCTAAAATACAAAATAAATAGAAAAATCCAAAAATTCTTTTTTTAAATATTATTTTCGGAACTTGAATTAACTAAAAAACTAAAAATAAAAAAAATAAAAAAAATAAAAAAATGTGTCTCACGGTCTCACAAAATTAGGTCGTCTTACATGAACCTAACCATATATATATATATATATATATATATATATATATATATATATATATATATATATATATATATATATATATATATATATATATATATATATATATATATATATATATATATAATGTTAGGTTAATGTGAGACGACCTAATTTTATGAGACCGTGAGATGCAATCGTAGACACTAATTTAGTGGATAAAAAAAATATTTTTAAAATGAAAAATAATTGAAAATTTTTGAAAAAAAAATTCAAATATTATTTTCGAAATTTATATTTTTCAAAAAATTCAAATGTTTTTTATTAGATAGATATATGCTCGTTTTTAATGTTTTAATATTTTTGTAAGGTTTTCTTTTTCTTTTTTTCATTATTATTTTTTTTTCGGTTTTTTAAATATTTTTACTACATACTTGAAGGTAGTAGGGTTTTTTTTTGGGTTATTATTTTTATTATTTTTTATTTTTCAAACAAAATATCGATTTGAGTTTTTAATATTTAACAATTATAAAATTTTAAATAAAACAAATATTAAGGATCATAATTATTTCCGTTCATACTTTTTTTTATTATTTAATTTTTGAATCATAAAGTTTTGAATTGTAACGATATTATGCATCGTCTATATTTGGATAATATTAATTTGGATTATAATATATTGGAATGAATAAAGTTTTTGTTCAATACAACATTTGGATCATTATAATTTTTGAATAATTTAATTTTTAATCATAAAACATATACTTTTTCTGTTCTAAAATTTTTATCGAGAGACAAGATTCAAATAGATTAAAATAAACAATAATTATCAATTACTTTATCTATAAAATGATTACTGTATCATTTCTTGTATTTAATGCACTCATTAAATATTTAAATTTGTTAGTATTAATGAAGGATATTGTTAGTAAAGATGATGTTTATTTATGGAAGTGGACTATTTTTTGGGACAAACCGAAAAAAAAAGATAAACAATAGTTTTGCGGCGGATAGAATAATAATTAAGTATCATTAAATATTTGAATTAAAATATTTTTAGATATTAACAATTTAAGGATCGTAAACATAGTAAACATTTTTGAATTATAAATATTTTGAATCATCTCTATTTGCATCATATTATTTTCAATATTTTTTCTAAAAAAAATTAATCTTTTAAAATCAAGTTTAGTATTTAAAAATTCTTTTTACAAATACATTAGAATAGTGAGTAAAAGTATTCTTAAATTTTCAGAATTTTTGAAGAATTTTTTCTAGGTGGTTTTTATAAATATAAAAAAAACTCAAATTTCTATAATTGTGCTCATTTTGTTGAGAATTAAATTTTAAGAACTTTGATTTTTTTAATTTTTTTTTCAAAGAACAAAAGTTATGACTGAAAAACTAAACGGGTGGAAACAAAACTCATCAACCAATAAGGGTTTGACACTTGTCATATTAGGGGGTTGGGGCACGTGTTAACTCCTAGAGAGAATAGATGGCCGAATTTTTATTTTCTTTTTTCTTTTTTCTTTTAATATTTTTGCTTTTGTCACTTGTACCCTTAAAAAAATTAACATTCTCCAAAAATTATCAAAATCTTGCAATTAATTATGAAATATCATATCATCTCACTAGATTTTGACGATAAATAAAATCAAATCCTGAAAATTTATTTTTTCAATCTTAAAACCAAAAATTGCCCTCGCGGTTCCTACTATTTTTTGAGTTCCGACCTAATCCTACTTCTATATAGGGTTCAGTTCCGATGAGGACTCAAAAAATATGAGGATTGCGATAGCAATTCTCCATTAACCATTTCGTGAAGGGCACAGACATGAAACCCAAATATTTGTTCGTGGTGTGTTTGCATGCGACTCACGTCCGTGGTAACTGATACATACTCTTAGATTTAATCACTTGCAACGAACATCCATGAAACGTCATTTAAGTGGGTTTTATTATTTATTTTCGTTTATTTTTTATTAGTTTTTTAATTAAAAAAATCATAAATAAATTTAAACAAATATATGTGTGGTTAAATGTTTTTTATTATTTTTGTTTATTTATTTATTTTTAATTTTTTTTTGATTTTTAAAAAAATATATTTTTTTTGTTTTTTATGTATTTTTTTGTTTTTTAATATCTTTAATATATACTTGAAGATACTAGTATTTTTGTTTATTTTTATTTTTATTTTTATTTTTTTATATTTTGCTTTTTTTATATTTTTTATTTTTAAAGTAAATATCAGTTTGAGTTTTTAACGTTTAATAATTTTAAATTTTTAAATAAAAAGAATATTAATGATCATAATATATTTCGTTCATACTGTTTTTTAATGTTATTTTTTTATCATAAAATTTTGAATCAAATCATTTTTGAATTATATGATTTTGGATCAATAATATATTCAATTAAAAAAAGTTTTCATGCAAAAAAAGTTATGAATTATTATATATCGTGAATCATAAAAGATATAATTAAGGATTATAAAATATTTGAGTCTAAACATTTTTAGATCGTAACAAATTAAGGATCATAAACAAGTTGAATCAAAAGTTTTTTATGAATAATAAATATTTTAAATGATCACAATTTGGGCCATATTATGTTTAATATATTTTTTTAAAAAAACTAATATTTCTTAAAATTAAAATTAAATACTTCAAAAACTTATTTTTTTTCAAAAAAAAATCTCTTTATAAAGTCACTAGTATATTGAGTAAAAATACCCCTTAAATTTTTATGATTTTTTGAGAATTTTTTTTTCTGGGTTTTTTTTTTGGAGAAATCTTGAAATTGAACCTCAACCACATGTTTCTAATTTTCCGATATAGCGCTTCAACGTACCGACACGATAGAAGATGTAACATCTCGACTC
The DNA here is from genome assembly GCF_052625555.1 of Lactuca saligna. Lineage (NCBI taxonomy): Eukaryota > Viridiplantae > Streptophyta > Magnoliopsida > Asterales > Asteraceae > Lactuca > Lactuca saligna. The sequence goes on along the minus strand of NC_136424.1, from coordinate 94,697,921 downwards.
CCAGTGCACATTTGGAAGAGGAGTGAAGAGCATCAAGGCTTGAAACGAGAAGAGGCTTTTGGATCAAGTGTTTTTCGGTGCTAACTTCAGTTTGGAGGTAAAAAGCTTCAACCTTTCTCATTGTTTTGGTTAGATCTCGTTCCTAATAAGTTTAGGGCCTTTTTCCATCGCTTTTTGAGTTCTAGAGTGTTTTGAGCTAGTCATGGAGTTAAGATTTTAGATCTGGACCATATGCAGTCCTTTGAGCCCAAAGATCCAAGCTTTATCAAGCTTGTGACAAGTTTATATGCATTAAACCCTATATAGAGCTTATGTTGGCATTTTGAGCCCTAGGTGCCATGCATGGACGTAAAGCTTGCAGCTTTACGTTGTATTTCAGCCTTGGAAGTCTAGATCTAGAGTTTGGGAGCCTATTTCTTCTTAGAATCGTCTAAATGAGAAATGGTCTAGAGCGACTCGATGAGTGCATGAGCCAAATCGATGAGTCAGCTAAGGTTTTCCCCGATAGACTAAAAGGGCTACAACTCGACGAGTTGATGAGACAATTCAACAAGTTGAGATGGATTTCCCTGATACTTTGAGAAAACCAAGGAACTCGACGAGTCGCGTAGAGGCACTCGACGAGTTTAGTGAACATGGATTGTTGACTTGAGCATTGACTTTCGTTGATTTTTAGGGTTTGGCCAATTGTGGACTTTAGAGACCATGGAGGGGGAAAATGGTCTTTTCACCCTTTTGAGATTTAGTTGAGGAGTTAGCTTAGCATCTCAAGTGGTTATTATAATTTGCTTATTAGAGATAATTATATTATGTAGGTGGAGTCTAGACTGTTCATGGGGTGCTAGATTTACTTGCTTACTTCTGAGGTGAGTCTTCTCACTATATTTACCTGAGCGGTAATATTGTGTGACCAGAGAGTCTTATTGAGTTATCGTCGGAGGTTCATGTGTATTTATACTGAGTTATGTGATATTATGCATTTTGTCTTTATGATATGTGTTATATTATTTTGTGTTTTACTGAGATAGGACCGGAGGATCCAAATCGAGTTGTGAGACTGGAGGGTCTTCACTGAGATATAGGATTGGAGGGTCCAACCCGAGCTGTGAGACTGGAGGGTCCTCACCGAGACACATGAATGGAGGGTCCACACTGAGTTGTGAGATCGGAGGGTCCTCACCAAGACGCATGAGACTGGAGGGTACATGCCTAGTTACAGCCATGAGAGGCTTATTATTTGTGTATGTGGTATTTTGGGGAACTCATTAAGCTTCGTGCTTATCGTGTTGTGTGTTATATGTTTCAGGTACTTATCAGGATCACAGGAACATGTCGGCTTGATTGTACACACATGTTTGAGACTATGTCGAGGATTTTGGGATATTATCAGTTGTTTTGGTTAATCGTGTTTTTGAAATTTGATACATTGTAGTTTTAAGAAAATGTGATACTGATTTTATGTGATTTAAAATTAAAATTTTATTTGAAAATTTAGAGTGTTACAAGTTGGTATCAAAGCCATGGTTTGAGGGATTCGGATGTACTCTCAGGTATGTCTGGAATCAAACTAAGGAATTGAGAAAATTTTATAAAGAGAAATTATTTCTCTAAAACGAGTAAGAGTTTTAAAGAGAAAACAAGATGGAGCAATGTGTACAATCAGCTAGAGCTCGAACGGCGATTTCCCAAAATACCATTATTTGTTTATATTATGAGATATTAGAGGTGCATGCTATAGAATAGGCTAGGAACTTCAAAAATTAGGGCTAGAGTTGCCTAATTCATGATGCCTTAGCCTAGGGTATTCTATTGATTTATTTTATCTGCTATTTGCTTTGTATGTGTACTGAGTAGGGAGAAGCATAGCAGGAATCTTTAGAGAGAGTTTTGATTAATCTAGGAGAGGTACCTAGATAAGCATTGAGGAATCTATAGAGAGGGTAGTTGAGATCCGTGAGGGATAGAGTACCGTGAATTAGGATCCTAGGAGGAGGACTTGAGACTACTACAAGTTGGTGAGGAAGGTAGTATTAGGCCCGTACTACTGAAAACACCGAACCTGTATGCGACCCAATTAAGAATCTTAGGATGCTAAGGAGCGTGTAGAGGTGGGTAATCGAGTGAATATGTGTACTGAGCTAGTCTCTGATGATTTTGTGTTTGTGTTTCAGAGACACTATGGTGATTACCCGCAACAACCCCGGGGGTAGTGGTACCAGCAATGAGGAGATCCGCAGGATCATTCATGAGGAGGTGGACGCAGCTATCCGAGAGGCCATACCAAAGATGTTCGGGTCTATTAAGACCACATTGATTGAGACAGTTGATGAGCGATACACTGCTGTTATGGAGGCTGCTGCTGCAACAGCCACCGCGGCCATAGTTGTAGCCAGGCCACAGGGAGGTAACTCGTTGTTGTTTCGTGAGTTCAGCAGCATGAAGCCACCAGAGTTTGATGGGATGTAGGATCTGATCGCTGCCATAAGATGGATCTATGACATTGAGGGGTGTTTCTATACGTGTTCATGTCTAGAGCATCTGAGAGTCTAGTTCGCGTTGTACCAGCTTCGCTTGGGAGCAAAGGACTGGTGGAAGTTTGTGACGACTAATTTTACCCCCGCAGATCATGTTGCAGTGACTTGGGAGAGGTTTACCAAGTTGTTCCGAGATGAGTATGTTCCCCAGGTGGAGAGGGAACATTTGTCACATGAGTTTCTATCTATCAAGCAGAAGATAAAGTCAGTGACAGAGATTACAAGGATGTTTCATGAGAGGGCGCTATTCTGCCTTGAGCACGTGTCCACTGAGCAGGATCGTGTGAGACGATATTTGAGAATCTTGAGGAGAGATATTGGGGAGTTCGTGGCGAACTCATCTTATCGGACATTGGCTGAGCTGTAAACCAATACCAGGAGGAGAGAGATTGAGTTGGAGATTCAGACCAGGGAGGAGGGAGAGCAGAAGGGGAGAGATAGGAGACTGGTGCAGTCGCAGCCAACGATAAAGCGGGCTAATCCCACTAATTCAAGAGTTGGAAGCCAGAAGGGTCGCACTTGTAGCAAGTGTGGCAAGAGCCACGAGGGGTCTTGCTGAGTAGGAATTTGCTACAAATGTGGAAAGGAGGGGCATATGGCGAGGGACTGCCCCAATGGATTTTCAGTTTGCTTTCATTGCAACCAGAAGAGCCATCGGAAGGCCGAGTGTCCCCAGCTCACCCAGGGATCAGCTTAGGTTGTTGCTCCTACTGCTTTACGTGTTACTGAGGGCCGGCCGGGGAAGGCCGAGCCTCCGAGGACATCTGGGAGAGCATTTTAGTTGACCGCAGAGGAGGTCCGCGTAGCGCCTGATGTCGTTGTTGGTATGTATCTCCTTATACATATTATTTTGAGATTTTTTATGCTTATATTATGCTGTAAATAGGTACTTTTTTTGTGAGTTTTGTGCATGTTTTGGTGTTATTTGACTTGGGTGTGAGTCGATCTTTTGTGTCTTTATCCTTTAGTCGTCACATTAGTGTCAGGCGCGAGGCGTTGAGTCGACAACTTAGGGTTTCTATAGCCGACGAGCATGTGGGTTTTGCCACCAATGTATTAAGGGGGTGTGTATTGGAGATTTTTGGTGTTGTGTTCTTGATAGATTTGGTACCAATGGTGATGTCTGTGTCATAGTGGGCATGGACTGGACTGATTTGGATCTTTGATTGACTGTGAGCGTCATATGGTTACCATAAGAGACCCTAGTAAGGGAGTGCTTACTTTGTGTGGTGAGGCGACCAGATCTAGATTAGCTTTCTGTTCTGCTGCCACAGCGAGGTAGAGTTTACATCAGGGATGTATGTGCTTTTTGGCATAAGTGATGGATACGAGGGTTGCCACTAAGAGGCCGAATTCTATCTCCGATGTTCCAGTTGTGTGTGAGTTTCCTGATGTTTTCCCTGAAGAGTTACTGGGTATAGCTCACGAGAGGCAAGTAGAGTTTCAGATTGATTTGATTTCGGGTGCGGTGCCTATTGCCAAGGCACCTTATCACCTTGCGTTGCCCGACATGCAGGAGTTATCCTTGCTGCTCCAGGAGCTACCGGGGAAGGGTTTTATTAGATCGAGTAACTCGCCGTGGGGAGTGCCAATCCTTTTTGTCAAGAAGAAGGATGGTTCACACTGGATGTGTATTGACTACCAAGAATTGAACAAGCTGATGGTCAAGAACCATTATCCAGTACCGAGGAATGAAGATTTATTCGATCATTTGCATGGGGCGTCTTGGTTTTCCAAGATTGATTTGAGATATTGGTATCATAAAATCAGATTTTGCTCTAAAGATATCCAGAAGACGACCTTTAGGACTCATTATGTACAGTACGAGTTTGTGGCGATACCTTTCGAACTCACCAATGCACCAACAATGTTCATGGATCTCATGAACCGGGTGTGCAAGCCCAGGCTGGATCGGTCAGTGATTGTGTTCATCAGCGACATTTTGGTATACTCGATATCTAGAGAGCAACATGAGGAGCATCTTTAGGAGAGGCTTTATGCCAAGTTCTCCAAGTATGATTTCTGGTTACGAGAGGTCTAGTTCTTAGGACACCTCGTTAATCAGAATGTGATTTTAGTCATCCCAGCCAAGATCTAGGCAGTTATGCGGTGGGAGGTGCTGAGGTCCCCATCCGAGATCAGGAGTTTTCTTGGCCTGGCAGGCTACTACCGGAGATGTATTAGGGATTCCTCCAAGATTGTCGTTCCTCTTACCAGATTAACTAGGAAGGGTGTTACTTTTGCTTGGGGGCCCGAGCAGTAAGCCTCATTTGAGACTCTTCGCCAGAGATTGTGCGAAGCTCCAGTATTAGCCCTTCCCGAGGGAGTGGAGGGGGCACCTGATAGCATATGCATCAAGGCGGTTAAAGCCTCATGAGACGAGGTATCCCACCCATGATTTGGAATTGGGGGCGGCGGTGTTCGCCCTCAAGATCCAACGCTACTATATATATGGTGTCTGGTACACCATATACCCGGACCATAAGAGCATGAAGTACCTTATGGATCAGCCCAACCTGAATATGAGACAGAGGAGGCGGTTGGATGTGGGGAAAGACTATGATTGTGAGATCTTGTATCACCCTAGCAAGGCTAATGTGGTAGCCGATGCTCTAAGTCGTTGAGCAGTGCGTGCTCCGATCTGAGACGTATTGATGAGGATGATGGTGATGACTCCGGTGTTAGATACCATTCGAGAGGCCCAGGTGGTGGCCATGAGACCAGAGAACCGTAAGAGAGATTGGGTGATCGGGCAGATTTTTGAGTTTGGTACGGATAGTCGAGGGCTTATGACCTTCCGTGGATGGATTTGGGTGCTATATACAGGTGTAGCTCGACGTATTTTGATAGAGGAGGCCCATAGGTTCAGATTTTCGATCCATCCGGGAGCCACCAATATGTATTTGGATTTGAAGAGGGATTATTGGTGGCCCTGCATGAAGAGATATGTGGCATGGGTAGTTAAGAGATGATTGACCTGTCGTCAGGTCAAGGCGGAGCACCAGCATCCACATGGCCTGTTGCAGCATCTAGAAATTCCCCAGTGGAAGTGGGAATAGATTTCCATGGATTTTATGACCAAATTACCGAGGATCGCATGAAGTGTCGACGCGATATGGGTGATTGTAGACCGGTTGACGAAGAGTGCGCACTTTCTGGCTATCAGTGAGAGCTCTTCTGTAGAGAAATTGGCCGAGATCTATGTGTGAGAGGTGGTGGCACGACATGGAGTGCTAGAACCGATAGTGTCGGATCGAGATGTGCATTTTATTTCCAGGTTTTGGAAGAAATTTCATGAGGAGTTGGGTACCTTGTTGCACTTCAGTTTGCATATCACCCACATACAGATGGGAAGAGCGAGCGGACGACTCAGACGCTCGAGGACATGCTACGCGCATGTGTTATGGACTTCGGTGGAAGTTTGGACACTTATTTGCCCTTGTTTGGTATGCCTCCCTTTGAGCTCTTATATGGGAGGAGGTGTCGGACTACCATCTATTGTGGAGAGGTAGGGCAAAGAGTGATGGGGGGGTACTGAGATAGTGTTCAACACGACAGAGTAGATCCAGCAGGTCAGACAAAGGTTACTGATGGCCCAGAGTCGTTAGAAGAGTTAAGCCAACCTGTGTCATTCAGAGCTAGAGTTTTAGGTCGGGGATTTTGTCATCCTGAAGGTATCCCCATGGAAAGAGGTGATCTGATTCAGGAAACAAGGCAAGTTGGACCCTAGATACATTGGTCCTTTCAGAGTAATCGCCTGAGTGGGTAAGGTAGCTTATCGGTTGGAGTTGCAAGCAGAGTTGAACCAAATTCATAACACCTTCCACATGTCCCAGCTGAGGAAGTTTGTAGCCGATGAGATGACATTGCTCCCTATAGAGGACATTCAGGTTGATGAAAGCCTGAATTACACTGAGAGGCCAATAGCGATATTGGATAGGAAAGTGAAGGTCCTGAGGAATAAAGAGGTGCCCCTGGTTCAGTTCAATGGCAGCATGGGAAGGGATTCGAGTGGACTTGGGAGCCAAAGTCTGAAATGCGATAGTAGTACCCAGAGTTGTTTCTAGAGGATGACTTTGAGGGCAAAGTCTGATTCTAGTGGTGGAGAATTGTAACATCCCGACTCCCAATGCACATTTGGAACAAGAAGAGGCTTTTGGATCAAGTGTTTTTCGGTGCAAGATTCAGTTTGGAGGTAAAAAGCTTCAACTTTGGTCATTGTTTTGGTTAGATCTCCTTCCTAATAAGTTTAGGGCCTTTCTTCATCCCTTCTTGATTCTAGAGTGTTTTGAGCTGGCCATGGAGTTAAGATTTCAGATCTGGACCATATGTAGTCCTTTGAGCCCAAAGATCCAAGATTTATCAAGTTGGTGACAAGTTTCTATGCATTAAACCATATATAGAGCTTATATTGGCATTTCGGGCGCTAGATGCCAAGAATGGACATAAAGCTTGCAACTTTACATGGTATTTCAGCCTTGGAAGTCTATATCTAGAGTTTGGGACCTTAATTCTGCTTAGAATTGTATGAATAATAAATGGTCTAGAGGAACTCGGTGAGTGCATGAGCCAACTCGACGAGTCAGGTAGAGTTTTCCCCAATAGACTGAACGCACTACAACTCGGCGAGTTGATGAGACAACTCGACGAGTTGAGATGGATTTCCCTGATACTTCTTAGAAAACGAAGGAACTTGACGATTTTTTGCTCAACATGGACTGTTGACTTGAGCGTTGACTTTTGTTGACTTTTAGGGATTTGGTTAACTGTGGAATTTAGAGACCATGGAGACGTAAAATGGTCTTTTCACCCTTTTGAGATTTAGTGGAGGAGTTAGATTAGCATCTGAAGTGGTTATTATAATTTTCTTATTAGAGATAATTATTTTATGTAGGCGGGGTCTAGATTGTTCGTGGGGGTGCTACATCTACTTGCTTACTTCCGAGGTGAGTCTTCTCACCATACTTAACTGAGCGGTAATACTATGTGACCAGAGGGTCTTATTGAGTTATCGAATGGAGGGTAATATGTGTTTATACTGAGTTATGTGATATTATGCATTTTGTCTTTGTGATATGTGCTATATTATTCTGTGTTTTACTGAGATAGGACCGGAGGGTCCAAACCGAGTTTTGAGACTAGAGGGCCTTCACTGAGATATAGGACTAAAGGGTCCAACACGCGCTGTGAGACCAGAAGTTCCTCACCAAGACACATTATCGGAGGGTCCACGCTGACCCGTGAGACCGGAGGGTCATCACCGAGACGCATGAGACCAGAGGGTCCATGCCGAGTTATAGCCATGAGAGGCTTATTATTTATGAATGTGGTATTTTGGGGAACTCACTAAGCTTCGTGATTACCGTGTTATGTGTTATGTGTTTCAGGTACTTCTCAGGATCGCAGGAATGTGTCGGCTTGATTGTACACACATGTTTGAGACTATGTCGAGGATTTGGGGATATTATCAGTTGTTTTGTTGAATCGTGTTTTTGACATTTGATACATTGTGGTTTTGAGAAAATGTGATACTGATATTATGTAATTTAAAAATGAAAATTTTGTTTGAAAATTTAGAGTCTTACAGAAGAGTTACAATCGTAAATGATTTTTCAACACCGTCTGTTCCATTTTCCCTCACCAGCTTCCCCACCACCGCCACCACTACTACAACCACCTCTTCCACCAGTCGACCCCACAACTATCACCACCGTCATGTATACTGCCGCCTCCTCTGCCATCTTACCACTATAATCATATATGATTACCCATTATGTGAATAGACACACACACACACACACACATATATATATATATATATATATATATGTAATCATTTATGATTAGACATATATGTATAAACATACATAATCATATATGATTATACCACTCTATCATATAGTCATTTATAATTAGATATACCCTACTGTTGTCGATACGTTGGAGTGTTAGAGCGCCAAACGAGGAATATGTGACTGGGGTTTAATATGAAGATCTCTATTTTTTTAGAATTACAAGTAAACCGTCATCTCTCTCTCTCTCTCTCTCTCTATATATATATATATATATATATATATATATATACTATATTATTAAACATATTGCCCATTTCTTGAAAATTAAGAGGTATACCTGTTAAAATACTACGTACAAATCTATTAAGCATAGTGAAAATGTACCTTCTCGGCTTCTCCCTATGTCTAAACGGTATAAACATGGAAAAGCCTAATACCATCTGCATACCACTGTTTCTCCCAAATCTATTTTGTCTCTCTCTACTTGCTCTCTTGAATCTTTAGCATACCTTCGTTAACAGTACCGTCAAGACGTCGTCGCTACAACCCAGAAGTATGTCACCGGCCACCCAAATGTTCTTCCCCCTCAACTAGATTATCGAGCCCTTGGAAGTCCACCTTTCCTACCACCACCCTTCAGCGCCCCGTGCGCCGCTTCTACCTTCTGTCGAGACGAGAAACCCTAACCTTATCCCTTCGTCCCCATCAACGCCAATGTCACACACCCCTAACCCCTAACCCCTAACCCTAAGTCGTGATGAATCACTCCACAAAAAAATGGAATTTTGGTATCTTAACTCTCGGGTGCTTCTTCATTAGTTTTCCATTAGTCTCAATTGCGCTTTTTTTTTATCTGTTGTTCCAATTAGGGTTTTATTTTTCTGATTTGGTACCCTCACCAGATTTAGTTGCGTTAATTTGCAGTTTTGTTTTCTTATTCGTAGGTTGATTTATTTTTGAACTATCTATATTGCAGAGAAAGAGTAACATCTGCAAACTTGAATTTTTATTGGTATGTTTCTCTAAGATGATATTGTTTATGTATTTTGACATTGATGATCTGTTTTATTCAATGTTTTTCAGTGATCCTAATAATCCAATTTATGTAGAACAGTTTGATTTCTGATTGCATGAGGTTGAAGAATGGGGTTTTTAGTAAACTGAAAATTACTTTGGTTAGTAAACCTAATCAAGAGACCCTGATGTTTTCTGTAGATTTGGAGACACAAAGTTGATGAGGAAGAAAACTTTTTTTTGCCATCACCACTACCTCTATAAGTGAGATCGATATCTTATTCTTTTTAAATCTTTTCTACATGATTAGGGATTATATATTTTCTCTAACAGTTCTTATTAATCAACTCTGTTTTTGGTTGAATTGAAGAAGCCTGAACAAGAAACTCGAATCCTTGGTTGAATTGAAGAAGCTTGAACAAGAAACTCGAATCCTGGAGGTTTTATCTTTAATGTTTTTATGTATTCTTACACAAAATTTCTATTTTTATTGGTTTTATTACTGATTTTGTATATGTAGGTATGTAAAATCATCTAATATTTCTTGCTAATTATGGGTCTAAATAGAAAAACGAATGGTTAGTTATTTTCATTAGTAGCACTCACCCTCTTGATCTTTGTTTTACTAATTCATGTTTTATTTTGACATTATTATCTAATTTTTGTGTTTGATTTCCCCCAATTGATTTGGGTTTCATTTTTGTTTTAAAATCCGAATAGCTACAACATTTTAAAAGCGGCCTTGAAATCGTAGGACCGATCTTCATATGCATCATATATGAGAAAGTTAAAATTCTTGATATTTTACGTGTTATGTTTGTATTTTACATCTGGTCTTTATTTAAGAACTTGTACTTATATTCCCATTTTATAGATGTGAAGAAACTGTTTGTTGAAATGCCTGATAGTGAATTTATAAAAAAATACAGTTTCTGCCGGAAGAGTCACTATCAAGTAGTGATGATTTGATCATTTTTTTCTCTTCTTTTTTTTACCTGAAGTGCTAGATAGACCCTAAAGTGCTAATTTACGTTTTGATCCTTTGATTTTATAGCTACAAAGAGCCTCAACATGGATATATCTTGCTGAGAAAGTTCAGAAAGAAGACTTTGTAGAGATTGGGAGACTCACCGGTGCAATACCATCAACTCTCTTTCTTTATCACTTTCGATTAAAAACCCTTGGTTTTTTGTTGGTTTTTTGGTTTTTTGATGGTCTATTTTCTTGGTTTTTAACAAATAAAACAAAGTTCATTAAAATATCTTAGTTTTCATCGTACAATCACTGGGATGACAAACGGGCAACAAGTTGCGCCGCTAATTTTTGTTTATTTTTATTCACAAGCCTATAATGAAGATGTTGGTTCTTTCTTTAGTTTAACTTCAAGGCTTCAACTGAAGATAAGTTTTCATATTAAATTTTTATAGCACCCACATTGTTCCCTATTCCGATTGAAGTATGAGTTGTTTAAAACCATGTATTGGCGGGCATGGGTTATGTGAAACGAAAGTATGTTGATATATCTTGCATCTCATTTAACATACTACTGCTTTTCACTTTTCAATCTCTTAGTTCTTTACAGACGTTTCTTGGATTAACTAAGCAAAAAAATTTACTTTTTGTTCCTTTGGAAACAACATGAAATAGAGATAAATAGAGAGGATTGGGTTGTGAAAAGTTTCTAAATTTCACTTCCAAGGCATAAAAAAAAATTAAAAAATACAAGGGGAAAATTGGTTTTTATTAAAAGGGTTTCAAAGATTATTTTGGGTTCATTTTGAAAATTAGCATGTAATGAATATGACTTTAAATAATCAAAGCATTTTGGTTGATGTTTGTTCATGCATAAGCTTCTAACCTGATGATGGGCTATATATTGTCTCAATTTGCTTTTATTTATTTATTTACTATTTTTTATTATATGTATAAATATCTATAGACGTTTGGGTTTGTATAACTTTTTAAAATTTTGGTAGGGTGCAATGATAGGATTTACTGAGTAAACAGTGCATTGGATGAAAAGTGAAAAGTTGTTTGAATCCCAAAGAGGTCAATTATTCTTTTTCACGTATATTTACCTCTTTTTTGAACTATTTTGAAGTCTAAATTAAGCATTTTCACTGAATATAACATGTGATATTTGTTGTTACAGAAAAATAACCCTCTTTACAACAGTTAACTTTCATGACTTCAAGTGGTCTTCAAAAATTTAACCTGTAGTGGTAATATAGTTCAAAGGCCAAGCAAAACAACACCACCAAATGCCAAATGATGATGTACTTCTTATACCAAGACTATCTTTAATAGTCAAAAGATCATCCAGGGGCAGAATGGACATTAAGTAGAAAAACTACTTATCCTTTTTTAATAAGTTTCAATAGTAACACCGATTTAACACTTGTAGGTGCGAAAATGTCATTAATCACTCATCTAAATTAGATATGTTCCACTGTAAAGAGGGTTCTTTGTTTATAAATCCAAGTGCATTACCTTTTTGGGGGCAAAAAAGTGGTAAAAACCTCTGATCCAATTACCAATTACCAGGGGCAAAAGAGTCCTTAAAACTTTCACTATGTATGTGTTGTGTGTGACTTTTGTGTGTTGCGTATGATTACTTCCAAGTTTCTTTTAGCTATCATTCAATGAATTATTATTTGATTTAATATATGATTTTAGGTACTTTGAGGTTTATGTTGTGATGTGTTTTTTTCACTAGTTGATGTTGTGCTTATTAGTACTGATGTGTTTTTATTTTTATTGATGGTTTCCCTATCTAATTTCTTTGGATTTATCTTTAAAGATTGGTTTTGGTTTTTAATTATGTAAATATAGTTATAAAGCTTGAGTCTTTAGGCCTAAAGGGCCTAATAGTGTCCAGATCTAAAGTCTTAGCTTCAAGGAAAGTTCAAAACCAATAATGACTCAAGAAAATGCTAAATATGGCCATAAACTCTCTAATGTAGAGATCTAATAAACAAGTGATCAAGGTAATTGCTTTTTACCTCCAATTGGCTACTACAACAGAATAGATGTCGGATCCAAGGTATCCTTCTTGTTCTAAGTCCTTGACTCTTCAAGTTCCTTCAACGAATGCACCAAAAGACATCCTCTTAGCCTCACTCTCTCTTATAGTGGAAGATAGCTTAATCAGGGTTTGTCTCTGGGTGATAAGGTGAAGAGGAGGCGGGATAAACGGCTTAAGGTCCTTTAAAGAGGGTGCAAACCCTAAAAATTAGGGTCTTCACACTCAGATCCAACCCATCGAGTTGGGTCCTCCAGCTCGTCGAGTTGGTTTTAAAATCACGCGGCCAATATTAATCTCTACTCGACGAGTTGGGGGCCTCCAACTCGCCAGGTCGCCTTATCATTGTGAATATAAACCAATTAAATTTATTCCTGGAATTCAGGATGTTACAATTCTCCCTCACTAGAATCAGACTTTGCCCTAAAGTCATTCTTTGGAAACAACTCTGGGTACTGCTCATGCATCTCAAAATCCGACTCCCAAGTCCTCTCAGATCGCCTCCGATGCTGCCACTGAACCAAGACCTTCACCTTCTTATCCAAAATTTCCATCGGCTTCTCAATGTTGTTTAGGCAATCATCAACCTGAATGTCCTTTAAAGGAACCATTCCCGTGTCGTCAGCTACACACTTCCTTAGCTGGGATACATGGGAGGTATCATGAATCTGGCTCATCTCTGTAGACAGCTTTAACCAATAAGTTACCTTACCTACTCGGGCATTTCCTCTGAAAGGACCAATGTATCTAGGGCCCAGATTGCCCCACTTCTTTATCGAATCACCCTTTTCCATGGGGATACCTTCAAGAGGAAAAAATCACCAACCTGGAACTCTAGCTCAGATCGTCTCCGATCTGTGTAACTCTTCTGACGACTCTGGGTCGTCAGCAACTTCGTTCTAACCTACTGTATTTGGTCTTTCATCTTGAGCACTATCTCAGTGCTCCCCATGACTCTCTGCCCGACCTTCACCTAATAGATGGGAGTCTGTCACCTCCTCCCATACAAAAAGCTCAGATGGAAGCATCCCAATACTGGAGTGATGGCTGTTGGTGTATGAAAACTCAACCAGGGACATGTAGGGATCCTAACTCCCACCGAAGTCCATAAAACATGCGTGTAGCAAGTCCTCGAGCATCTGAATCGTCCGCTTGCTCTTTCCTCAAACACTGAATGAAAACCTGCCAATCCACATGGGACTGAACTGCTACACTAGGTCTGACCTCTCGCCATATTACCAATCCCAGGACAATTCAGCTCCGGCCCTGAACTCAATGACCATGCCCGACCGAAACTATCCCCCGATATCTGAAATATAACTCCAACTACCCTCCAATGCTGAACCCCAGATCCAAATGCAGGATCGAATCTCGACCCAACAGTTGGACTGCCAATGCTACCCGAGCACATCTGACAATGTGAGTCCACATTCGTTCAATCCAATCGAGCTATCTCAACCAATCACACTGTACACGCAATCACTAAGTTCGCTTTACACCTAAGCGAATATTACAATCGAGTTGCTGACTCACATTATCTTGGACCTCTATCGTCTATCGCTTGCTGATCCCATGTGTGTCATGGTCCTCCTCAAGCCAAATGAACTGAACCACCCAGGTCTAAAAAATCATATGGAAATCATAATCACTCAGAATATAACCCGTCTTGAAAATTCAGAATCCCAAGCGGTCTATCCTCTACACAGATAGAGTCAAACTTAATCACAAGAGTTTGGTCTGACAATAAGATTAAAACCACTCGTATCCAATCTGATTCTCAACTCTTGACCTGAAATCCGTGAATCTACGCATGCATTACTCTCCATTCCTTCCAATTTGCGACAACCCCTCCCTAAATTGAGATATAACAGTTCCCAGCCATCTTTGAGACCCTAGTCTCGCCCCTGGTCCAACCACTAGGTTCCCAAAGACTCAAATGGAAAGGTTACCCAAGCCTAAGAACCCCCTTCTGCATCACACACTGATTAGTAAATGCTACCGCTCCCTACGGCCTTACAACACTCCCTCACTGATTAGTGAATGCTACGACTCCCCGCAGTCTTACAACACTCTCTCACTGACTAGTGAATGCTATGGATCTCCGTAGTCTTATGACACTCCCTCACCAGCTAGTGAATGCTACGGCTCCCCATAGTCTTACGACACTCTATCACTGACTCGTGAATGCTACAGCTCCCTGCATTCTTATAACACACACACACTCTCTCTCTCTCTCTCTCTCTCTCTCTAACTAATGAATGCTATGACTCCCCACAGTCTTACGACACTCCCTCACTGACTAGTGAATGCTACGGCTCCCCGCAGTCTTACGACACTCTCTCACTGACTCGTGAATGCTACGACTCCCTGTAGTCTTACAACACTGATGGGTGTCGAATCCATCAAACAAATAAATCTCATTTGCATTTATATTATTTAAAAATAATAGTAATAGTGGCAAACAAGGTTGATCCTCATGGACTCGGTTTTAATCCATAAATATACCAATATAGTCATGTTTTATTCCTATGCATAAAAAAATACGGGGGATGATTTTTTGCAAAACGAGTAAACTAAAATGAAATACGATAAAAGAAATACTAGAAACAAAAATAAAAATAAAAACAATCCGGTTTCGAGTTATATTCACCTAATGATGCAATTTGATGATAAATTGATGTCAAATTAAATTCAAATCTAAGTTGGGACTTGAAAGTATTAACAAACTCTAACACTTCATATTCACCAAGTTGTTTAACCAAAACAAGCTCTTTGAATTAAACCTAACTTTACTAACCTACCCTAAACAAGCTCTTAGAAATAGATTGAAAGATCGCATTAAATTTTGTGCAAATGTTCCCAACAACATCCAATACTCCTCACAAGTTCGAGAGCGTAAGAATGTGTGATTTTGGTTTACAATAAAATCATTCAATGGAAATCAATTTAATGTTTGTTATTGGTTTTAATTCACAAAACAATTAAGGATTTTTTAAGTCAAATAACTTGAATGATCTAACCTTAATTCAAGTGGTCAACATGAATCAAAATTAAAATCAAAATTTTCAATTCATTAACACAAAACCAAATTCACTAGATAGAATAAAAATTCAACATCAAATCATATGATCAACTACATAAAAATAAAATTCAAACTACAAAGCCGGATGTGTTAACTAAAATACGATAAAGAAATACTATAAAATACTAACTAGTTGATGATTGAATTAGCATCAAAAGACATATTTAGACATGTGATCATGGATTGTTACGTGCAATGATTTTTATACAATTCCTAGTTTGACCGCAGTTGTCAACAAGCTCTGACAACCCATTTCGCCAGATACTGGATTAAAACAAGCTCTTTAACCAATTTGCAGACTTATCTAACTAAAACGAGTGCTTCAATTAGAACTGGCTCACTACAAAATTATCAAACGAGCAATTTTTAATTAGGTGAGAGCCAAATTAAAGCACAAACAAAACACCAAACACAATGAACCATCACGTAAGTTCGAAGAATTTACATTGTACCAACATGATTTCATAACACAAAGTGTATTATTTGATAGTTAGACCAATTAAAAGAACAATTACGTATTCAATTAATTGATTAGCAATTCAATATTTAAACCCTAACCGGGTTGCTCAAGCCCAACTAAAATTGTAACAACGAAATTAATGAAAATCAGAAATCATATGGACAGGAGTGTACTAAATCTAAATAACAATCTCACACAACTATCTAAAACGAGTCTAAATAATTAAACTAATTCAAACATCAAACCCGGTGGTTTAGCCGTTTAAGATGGTTAAACCCCGAAAACTACAATTCAATCAACAAAAAATAAAACTTACTACAAGAAACTAAGATTGTTTTGTTGCTAAATAAATCTTCAAATTGTCGTTCGTGCTTTCTGTTTTCGCCGTGCGTCTGGAGTTGTTCCCCCAAAAAAGATGTTGCGTGCATGAATATATGTCCTCCAAAGAAATTGATCATTCCTCTTGTTGATCACGTGAGTTTTTTTTTCTGAATGTGGGCTTGTGGACTTTTACCATAACATTGACATTGGAGTTGGGTTATAGACTAAATCATGTGGACTGTCAAAATGGATTATGGGCTAAACTTAATTCATAATGAGCTGACATTTTATGATGTTGGGCAGAATTTTGCTTTTTTTGATGTGGCACAAAGCTGCAACAAACATAGTCCAAATCCGATCTCACCGTTCAAATTAAATATCCACGAGTTATAAAGTCACCTGTAAAATTTCAGCTCGATCGGACCTCGTTTACCCTTCGATCCACTCACTTGATTAAGATCGTGCAACGCTGTCAGATATCTAAAAAATCTTCAATTAGCTTCCTTTTATTTCTTTATCGTGGACACCGTTATGGGACTTCAATTTCGGTTGCAAGGCTTTCCATGTGAATTTTATCGGTGCTCAAAATTGCCATTATCCGCTTACATAAATCTGTAAAAATTAAGCTTAAACGAGTAAAATTGTCCCAAACAAACGATGTAATAAAAATGTATGCAATGCATGCTAAATACACACAATATTTTACAAAAATGATTAATAAAATATGATAAAATGATGCATAAAATTGAACCTAACAACACTCGCTCACTGACTAGTGAATGCTACGACCCCCGGCAGTCTTACAAGGCCAAGTTTTACAAGCTATATCAAAAGGTAATCTTCTAACTATTTTTATGGTTCATATATCAAAGTTGCATGCTAGTTACGCTTCATGCTTTGTAAAAAGAATATTGCATGTATAATTAGAGAAAACTTAGATCCGCAACATTATGGTTGTGTGTGCACCATAGGGATGTGTAACATCCCAGTTTTCAAGACCAAAATTTTCATTTTAATATAACGATTTAGAAAAACATTTATAAGAAAACATCATCAAGTCTCATCATTGCATAAAATCATAATCACATGTCTCAGAACCATCTCATAAAAATATTAATAATGTCATAGTACAATCCCAAGAATCTCATAATGTGGAAATCATGTGTTTGTGTGTGTGATACACTGCTACCGTGCCGACTCCTTCCCATTCGATGAAGAGGTACCTGAAAACAAAACTTAAAACTGTAAGCACGGAGCTTAGTGATTTCCCCCATCATACCACATACCACATAACTAACATACTACCGAGCAATTCTGGGGTGCTCGACCTACTCTGTGTAGCAATTCTGGGTGCCGACTTACCGGCATTTCGGGGGTGCCGACCTACCCTATCTGGCAATTATGGGGGACCGATCGACCTTCCGGTTTACTTCATCCGGCTATGGGGACTGTTTCACCCCTACTACTACCACGTAATAACATAACATAAACATATTGTCAAGCATATCTGGGGTGCCCGACCTACCCTTCGGTCCTTACGACCGTAACAAGGCGACTATTCCCCCTACTACCTACTATCACATAACATCGTATCGGGATAGCACATAATCATAACAGATGACAACATAGCAGATAATTATCACGAAGTTATTTATCTCTACTATAACTCTTACTAGTGGGTCGGCCTTGGTGACTTAGACCCAATTCTACCGGAAGGTAACTCACCTTGATGTCGTGTAGTATCTGAACTGTTCTTGGCGCTGGGATCAACTCCTCTCGAACTCCTACAAATAAAAACCTTCCTTAATTACCATTTCATACTCTTAACCCTTTCAAGGGTCAACAAAAGTCAATGTCAAAGTCAAAGTCAACACCTTGGTCAAAGTCAAATTTTGGTCAAAGTCAACATCTGGTTGACTCAACTCACCGAGTTAGTCCACCAGCTCGTCGAGTTCTATAATCCACAAAATATTGGACTCCGTTCCTACTCGTCGAGTCTTTCAAGAACTCGTCAAGTTCTCCTTCATACAGAATCGGGACCTTTTGCTCATGACTCATTAAGTTCATCCTTGAATTTTTTGAGTCCTCCTTCATATAAGTTGGAACGTTTAGCCCTTGACTCACCGAGTTCTTTCTTAAACACGCCGAGTTCTTCCTCATATGAGTCGGGGCATTG
This sequence comes from Lactuca saligna, assembly GCF_052625555.1. Taxonomy (NCBI): domain Eukaryota; kingdom Viridiplantae; phylum Streptophyta; class Magnoliopsida; order Asterales; family Asteraceae; genus Lactuca; species Lactuca saligna. The sequence continues at coordinate 94,679,517 of NC_136424.1, read as the reverse complement.
CCTTGAACTCGCCGAGTTCATTGTTGAACTCATCGAGTTCTTTGATTTTTAAGTCCATATTCAAGTCCATCTTTTTGAGTCCTCTTCTAGACTCAACCAAATTACCCAGAAACAGAAAAGGTTAGGGAACCATGACCCGACTCGCCGAGTCCTATGAACGACCCATTGAGTCCCCAAAGTCCAAGTCCATACAGTCGATTTAAATCGGGCTTATTGCATCCAATGCATAGATCTGACCTCCTAGGGTCGATATTGTTGGACTATGTTCTAAGTCCATAACTATAATTGGTATGTACTTGACCCGATATAAGCATGGTTCATTTGGGTTGTAACACTTTGGAACAATTTGATAGGATGGATATTTGAGAAAGAGGTTTTATTATGATTTATTAATATATTATAAGTATAATATATTAATTGAGAGATCATATTATTTAATTAGTATTGATCAACATTTAATTTGGAATTAATTTAGTGATTAAAAGAGACTAATTAATTTAACGATGACTGATTATGTAAATCAGTGATACATATGGTTTGGGTTATTGATCTATGATGAACTAAGCTTATGTGAATGTCCATGAAATATTAGTACATATGAATTATGGATTATAAGCCTAAGTGTAAGAATTAGTGTTTTCTTATGACTCTTGGAATTCTACACTATATATATATATATATATATATATATATATATATATATATATATATATATATATATATTCCTCTAAAGCCAAAAAACCGTGCACTAGTGATTCTAAGAAGCTCTAGACGATTTTTTATGTCTCCAAACTTCTCTCTCAAATTCCTCCTCTTGTTCTTGGTTTGTTATAAGACATTTGAGGCATCACACTTGAGGTGATAGGCTCTTGAAAGACCAATTCCTACAAGCTACAACAAAGAGCTAATCTTTTAACTTACTTTTATGATTTATATGTCAAATTATATGCTAGTTGTAGGTTTCGAGCTTTGGAAACTTTTGTTGCATGTATAACTTGAGAAAACTTAGATCCAAAACTATTAGGGTTGTATGTGCACCATATGAGTGTTATAGTACAAAAAACCCAATAGTGGTATCATACCCATGAGTTGTTTTCTATTCTATTGATGCAATAGTGTTATTTTAAAAGTTGAAAAAAAAAACTATTGTTTGACTCCTGGACTCGACGAGTCCATGAAGGAACTCGTCGAGTTGGCTCATAAGTTCATGAACTCGATGAGTCTATTATCAGACATGACAAGTTGGGCAGCCTGTTGGCAGATTTTTTGAGTTTTTGGCCTGTTTTGGATTAGGATCATTACCATAAATTGTTTTGGCTCATAAATTTTGATTTTGTTGATATAGTAATGATTATCCCCATCTAATAACATGATGATTTTCAAATTTTAAGATAATTACTTGATTTTTTGAAAAACTAATTATTTGTAAAATTTGAATCATTTTGCTATATCAAATGAATTAGGTCAAATTAGTTAAAGATAAAATTATTTGATTATTTTATTAGTTTAAAAGTTTGATCTAAAGGGTTTATGAAACCTCCATAAGTTATGGATATGAAAAATCTCACTCATAAAACAAATTTACTTCTTTAAGTTATGGAATTCAAGAGTCTTGATGATTACAAGTCTTGCCTTCAAGTTTTGGAGTCCAAAGATCTTGAAGAGTTTCATGACTTGTCCTCAAACTATGGAACTTGGAAAGTCTCATTAATATAACATAAATTATAAGTTATAAAACTCAAGGGTTTTTAGAAGAGTTATAAAACTTGCCCTCAAGTTTTGGAATTTAAAATTTGATTAAAAAAATTTTAATTGAAAAATATTAAATACTAAACCTTTTGACTTCATAACTTAAATTAAGAATAAAAAGTTATAACTATGACTTTGTTGATAATTAATCAAAAGAGTATTAATAAGTCCATAATTATATGGTTTGAGTTTAATTAAATTAAAAGTCTAGTTTAATTAATAGTTTAAACCACCTAGTATTTTAAATGTTTAAAATACACATTTATACTATATAATATTAAATGTTTAATGTATTATGTATGTATAATTAAAAATTCAGCCTTACCGTTAGTAAGCCTCATTCATGAAGTTGGTCTATAAGGGGTGTTTAAGGAAGTGGCCTGTAAAATGACCGCCAGTAGGTATACACTCTTACCCACAACACCCTTGACCAGTGGAGGGTCGTTAGTCAAACGGGTTTGACAAGACATTTAAATCCTCATTAAAAGTATGCTGAAAATACTAAGTAACTAAATACTTATAAATTCCCAATCTTAGTTGCTTAGGAAAAATGTAAATTTTATGCTAACCCATGAAATTTCACTTTGCACCTTTTTAAGTCGTTAGTGGAACGTGTGTGGTTAACCGACACACTAATTTAGGGCTAACAAGAGTGGAAAATGGTATCTTAATGTTAGTCATGGATTAATGGAGCATGTGTGGTTAACTGACACATTGATTAGGTGGTTTGTAACATTGAGAGTACCAAGCTAATTTGTATGGTTATTCACACCTTGTTTGTGATCCTCGGCATCCCAGTCACAAACTCGAAGGGCATAATTGAGATTAAACATGCCATTGAAAAGTTCAATGAATCTCAAAGGATCTAGGAATTTCAATCCATTTAAAACCTAAAATCCATTTTGATTTTTCATGGTGGAAGTTGATAAATAGTCATTTACCTACCTTCAAATATTTTGCAATTGGATTACGACATCCATCTCCGAATTGTAAAATATTGTGTTGGGTCCTAGCCTTAATATTCAATTTTGGGTGCTATATTAAGGTCTTAAATCAACTGACCTGAATTTCTCCCTTGTAGATGTCTATTTCTGACAACTATGGTCTTCCCAAATCTTTTACTCATAAAGATGATATTTCATAAGACGTTCAAGGTGAAAGATTAATGCCTTTTTCGTGCTTTGGAGGAACTTCACTTCCTCCACCTCATCCAATAATTATCCCTGACCTACCAGTTCAAATACTTGAAAAGTTAAATGTCACTCAAGCCCTATTGGCTAGCAAACATCAAGATGGAAGGTCTGTGTGTACACATATCTTAGAGATGAAGTCACACATTAACAGGCTGGGAATGTTAGGATTCGATGTCACAAGGAAGCTAACTGTTGACTTGGTTCTTCAGTCACTCTGTGACAACCCAAAATTTTCATTCGGTCAAACCCTAAAGTCAATCACTTCAATTTATAAGCAAGTTCATTTTTATTTGTTTTTGGAAAATTTAAAGTTCGTTTGATTATTTTAATAATTAATCTTTAAACGAACGGGTGAAAGGAAGTACCGTCTCGAGTCTTGAAATTTCAAAACCGCAAGTACCACGTAGTTAAGAGATTCACGGCCAAACTTTTATGTTTGGGCCGTAAATCCCTCCAAAACCGTAAAATCATGCCTTAAGCATGAGTTTACTCCCCAAAATACTTCACTTCTTACTTGCAATCTCAAGAGCAAACTCCAATCACTCTCAACTACCATCCCGTCTTTCACCCGAGTTCCCGAAAACGTAAGTACTTCTTGGCTTGATTTGTTGTTATATCATAACAACTAGTGATCATACATCTTTTAATCGATCAAATTTCATGTTTTGATTAGATTTTCAAAACACCAAGAACACACACTAGTGTTCTTGGACTTTTAGATCATTTCAAGCTTCCATATAGTAAATACCTCTATCCTAGAGTCTTATAAAGCTTGTTATACATCTTTCCATCAAGGAAATGTACCAAGAACACCAAGAACAAGTTGTTCACGGTTTGGGAAGCTCCTAAAACCGTAAACACCAAGTAAAGGTGCCAAAGGGTGCCTTAGTCCATTCACAAGCCTTAGGGACATGTCTAAATCCTTCCTTGATGTGTATATCATATGAAAAACACAAAAATCCCTCATTTATATGTGTTTACGGTTTGGGGAGCTCCCAAAACCGTAAACACCCCAAAGCATGTATAAATGACCCATATTCCTTCCTATACCTAAGTAACTAACATGGATCCATTCTTTGATGAGCCTATGTCACACCCCGAAACCAATGGCGGAAACGTTCCGGGGCGGAGGACATCATGTATATCGCAACCAATGTACATAGTAAGCATAGTAAACACAAAACATTACATTACATAGAAATATTTACATTGTTTGAAAACAAAGAGTTACAAAGGTTATACATATATATCATATGAACAAAAGTAAAGACGAGTCTTCTGTACGCTCCATCTTCTCCAAAAGATTGTTGTGTACCTTTATAATGTGGACCTGAGAATACAAGCAGTTTGAAAATCAGCATAAAGCTGGTGAGTTCATAAGCGGTTTAGTTTTTGTAAAAGAATAGGTTTCCTTTGGTTTTCTGAAAAATTCGTTATCCACGAAAATCCCATATTTTCTTATAAGTGAGTTAGTTATTTGTTTATTCTACAGTTTGATTAGGAACAGTTCGTTATCTCAGGAAAAACCCTTATTTTTCTATATGTGATTTAGTTATTCGTTTGGAATGCTATGCCCTAGTATCTATCATACTTGTCGTATTACTTAGGTATTCTAATATCCTAGTTGTCTTACACTCGAATGTATCCAAGGCGTGCTTTCGTATTCGTATTCGTATTCGTATTTTATTAGTAATCGTTTTATTCCTAGCTGTACTTTCGTATTCTGTCCGTTTCTATCTATACTTTTGTATTCGCTCTGTTTCTAACGGTACTTTCGTATTCGCTTTGTTTCTAACTGTACTTTCGTATTCATTCTGTTACTATCCGAGGGCGTATCTTATTAGTATTGATCATAATTGATGATTAGTATAAATTATTTGTGAATTATGAAATATAACATAGATTATAACACTTTATCAAGAAATATATGATTAGTCTGAAAGCTAACTCTACAATTCGAATTATTGGTTAACATAGTTTTCGATATTAAAAACATACAGAATATAAACATTTGAACTGAAATAATAAGTTTGAGTACAAGATTTCCTTGTACTTTTGCTTGTATCCCCCCTGAAAACATTTGAAAAACACGGAAAAAGAGTAGGGGTATCAACTCACCAGTCGCGGAATGTGTCGGTTTGAGCGCGTGCGAGGTTCCTATGTACTACTAATATAGAAACCCCGCACGCGCTCAAGCCCCGAGCTGACGTAGCATCCAAACCGACACATTCTGCGACTGGTGAGTTCATACCCCTACTCTTTTTCCATGCTTTTCAAATGTTTTCAGGGGGAATACAAGCAAAAGTACAAGGAAATCTTGTACTCAAACTTATTATTTCAGTTCAAATGTTTATATTCTGTATGTTTTTAATATCGAAAACTGTGTTAACCAATAATTCGAATTGTAGAGTTAGCTTTCAGACTAATCATAAATTTCTTGATAAAGTGTTATAATCTATGTTATATTTCATAATTTACGAATAATTTATACTAATCATCAATTAGGATTAATACAAATAAGATACTCCCTCGGATAGTAACAGAACGAATATGAAAGTATAGTTAGAAACAGAGCGAATACGAAAGTACAGTTAGAAACAGAGCGAATACAAAAGTATAGTTAGAAACAAAGCGAATACAAAAGTACAACTAGGAATAAAACGAATAGTAATAAAATACGAATACGAATACGAAATTACGCCTTGTATACATTCAAGGGTAAGACAACTAGGATATTAGAATACCTAACTAATACGACAAGTATGATAGATACTAGGGGATAGCATTCCAAACGAATAACTAAATCACATATAGGAAAATAAGGGTTTTTCCTGAGATAACGAACTGTTCCTAATCAAACTATAGAATAAATGAATAACTAACTCACTTATAAGAAAATATGGGATTTTCTTGGATACGACTTTTTTCAGAAATCCATAGGAAACCTATTCTTTTACAAAAACTAAACAGCTTATGAACTCACCAGCTTTTATGTTGATTTTCAACTTGCTTGTATTCTTAGGTCCACATTAGATAGGTACACCGCGATCTTTTCGAGAAGATGGATCGTATAGAAGACTCATCTTTACTTTTGTTCATATGATATATATGTATAACCTTTGTAACTCTTTGTTTTCAAACAATGTAAATATTTCTATGTAATGTAACGTTTTGTGTTTACTATGCTTACTATGTACATTGGTTGCGATATACATGATGTCCTCCGCCCCGGAATGTTTCTGCCATTGGTTTCGGGGTGTGACAGCCTAGGACTTGAGAACATGAAATTACCACTTTCCATATGGGTTTACAGTAGTAAACCCAAAAGGAAATGGTCTTGGGGTCGTAAACTCCTCAAAGGAGTGTAATGATGCCCTAATCTCTTCCAAAGGCCTAACCATCAAGTCGAAATGCTTCAAAGGACTTGTAAGACCTCAAAACAACTTATGGTAAAAAAAGTGATGAGTTTACTACCGTAAACTCATTGGTTAATGGTCATGAAAACCGTAAACTCCAAAGGAGTTTACCCTTGAACCCCAAACACAATAGCAAGGTCCTTTAACACTTAAATGCAATCCTTATGACTTGTAGCACTTATATAAGGTGTTTTACATGCCTTAGGATGTCTTAGGATGTCTTAACTTTTTCAATTAGTGGTTTAAAGTCAAATTGAATACATATATGTGTGATTATATGTTAACTAGGATCATTGAGTGTGAACACCTTCACTTGTCACCTAGCAATCCTACATCTTTCAGTTCATCCAAACCACCATCTACAGGTGAGTTCATACCCCTTAATCAATGTTTTAAATGATTTTAAATGCTTTAATGTGGGGGGGAATACAAGTAGAAAAAAACATAGTATAGAATCAATCATATGTGATTCATAATTGTGATTTTCATCTAACTGAGTTCACATGTTTCAAAATGTGATGTATGAAACGGTTTTCTATCTTAAAAATACTTTGTTATCAAATGCATTACTTTTGAAATGTTTATTAAAATGACATCAAGTCATTGTTATTTATTGTTCAAAACTCTTAAATGTCTTACAAAACCATTTTCGTATTCTTGATCAAAGCTATATCTATACACTTATGTTCTTATATATATGTATTGATATGATAGTTTTCATCCTTCATTCAATTCCCACACTCTTGTGTAGCAAGGGTGTATAAACATTCTTGGACATCAATTACCTTCCAGTAAACTATTATAGGGATAGTTAGGGGATACAAAATATTATTCCTATTATAAGGAATTACACCAGAGTCAGTTCATTCATGAGTCTATACTCAATGCTATATGAAGAGATACACTTACATGGACAAACTTACATGGATACTTGTACCTTGACGCTATATGATGAGATACTATTACATTTCATATGTGTAGTTTAGTTCTGTCTATCCTAGTACAAAAGGATATCATACGGGACTAACCATTCCGACACCCACCTGTTAGCAACAGAGGTAATGAACATCTTCGGATGCCTATGGTTAATACTTATACTAGGATTACCTTTACGGGACTAACCATTCCTACACCCTACTATTATCTACAGAGGATAATGAACATCTACGGACGTTCAAGGTTAATACTTTTCGGCAGTCGCGATTTCGTGTTTATCCTAATATAAAAGGATAATACTTATATGGCTATATTTTCCCTATTACCTTTATTTTGTAATACATTCACATAAACAATGAGGTAGAATATATATTCTTAATAGTAGTCATACAGAGGAAAAACCATCTTTATTACTTTCAAAACATTCAAGTCTTGGTAGAAGACTACTTTTATACTAGTAGGAAATATGGGATTTTCTAGGGTTTTCATACTTATATCAAATGTTCATTCAATGATTTACATAGCATTCATAACAGCTTTCCAAAACAGAGTAATGACACTTAAATACTTAGGAATTCACCAGCTTTATGCTGATCTAGTCTTTCAAAATAACTTGTATTCTCAGGTCACCAGTAGACAGGTACGATGACCAGGTTTTCAGAAGACGGAGCACAGACAAGACTCATCTTTTATTTTGATTACATATTTTGGTGTCTTATTATAATGAAAGAACACACATGTATTAAAACTTTACTTTTAATGCGATGGATGATGTTGTTGCTTCTTTACTACTTTGCATTGTTGTGATATTGTACATGACGTCCTCCACCCGTGAACGTTTCCGCCGTTCTTGGTTTTTGAGGTGTGACACACTCCCTGAGTCATATAGTGAGTTCATTAAAGATTACTATATGACATACCGCAACATAACAATTATTGATCTTAACTATTTGCTAATTGATGCTGAATCAACAATTATTTTGTGCACTGGTCAAGCAAATTTAATTGGAAGATCTACTTCCCAAACTTCCATGGACACTGACAATGGCAACATTGGAAGTCCATAAGAGCTTTCTCTTCCCAATGGAAAGGGATCGGACATGGTCAAGTCATTTGACCAAATGGTAAAGATAAAGGCTAAGAATGAGATAGTCATGTGTACCATTCCTAAAGATTCTATATGTTTCTATTGCCAAGAGAAGGGGCATTGGTTGCGAAGCTGCCATATTTAGTTGAAAGATCATAAGGATGGTAAACTCAAAATGTTTGATTCTACTTCAGGTAAGTCCACTGTCTAACTCTATTAAGTTCCTATTTGGAGATTCTTAATACATGATTCAACAAGATTTCATTTTGATGTGTTTGTAGGATCGAAGAAAAGAAAGGAAGCTTAAAGGAAGAGTAAGCTAAGTTTGGTCGCGAAGAGATGGATTTCTATCGCATGGTTCGATGATCAGATTTGTGAGCGGCTACTAGGAGTTATGATAGGTTGCTTAGGAATACGTAATAACATAGTTTTCATTTGTAATTGCATTGTAAGGAAAATTTTTCCTCGTTTTATAATTAAAGAAAAATTTGTTTTATCTTATTTATATTTCCTTTCAATGGCATTTGTGAAAATTTATGTTTGTATGTTTCTATTTTTAGCAAAATGGATTTGATTCTTTCGTTTGTGGTAGTGCTAAGATTTACCAAATAAGGAAAGATTCTTATCAACCAAGTTTCATTTGGACAGAAACCTGGAATCATGCAACTTATATAGTATGATGAATGAGAACCTTCGCCTTTGTAAATTAAGACTAATTACTTGTTAACATGTATATGTGAGTCAAGTGAAGGACTAGGGGATCGGGTACACTTGGTTGTGCGCTGGTCAGATCCACCACAAAGAACAATAAGGCTATTCATCATGATTTGCTAAAACTTTAGTAAATATGATTATACTTACAAGATCAAGCATAATTTTGAATCGTTGAAAAAGTTTCGATGTATAGCGGAATGAATAAGAACAATAAAATTAGGTAGAAAGATAAAAGTTTCTCCAATCTGAAAGGAAGGGAGAGTACTTGAGTATCGTGTTTGATGATCATCTTAGTGATTATGAAACCATATCACAACTGATCCTCTAAGTACATCTTAGTGCATTTGTATGGCTAAGAAGAGGAATCGTAAATTGTTGAAATGGTTAAATCAAAAGGTGAATCATACTTCGTTCCAAAAATCGAATCTTGGAGTAACATTCCAAGATCGAGACTTGAGTGAGATATCTTAAGTAGGTTTATTACACATTCAAATTGGTAGTTGTTATGTTTTGGATAAAACAAAGACCAACTAAGACCAACTGTGTGAAGTGTTATTCCTTGATAAGAATCCACACTAACTCATGAATATTTATTTTTCAAGGAATGGTACTTGACAAGAGAATCTTATATAAGAGGTCAGTGGGAGTCTTAAAGTTCTTGAAAAGTTTCAAGAACTAATCAAGGATAAAACCTATTGTTAAACACTAGGACACGAGCTAAGGTTTGTAACATATCATATTGACATATTCTTTTTTTTTTCTGTGCTCATTCCAGTTAAAAGTTGACTATGTATGTGAGTTCTATCAGTTTTCAATTGTTTGCATAAGGCAAAGCACCTTGACCAGTGAAGGTTCATTTATCAGTAAGGGTGAGCTACTTAACAACTAGGAAGACGTGGTAGGCCATTTTGTTGCCAAGTGGCAAGAAATTAATATTGAAAAAGTTCAGTCCATATGAGTTTGGATTTGTCACTAACCTTGTCTTATGATTATGGTTATGACAAATTCACATGGATAGGAACACACACACACCATTAATCTCAGCGACAGAGTTTTCTCCCCGCTTCAAGAAAATGATTGCGAGGAAACATTTTCACTAAGTAGATTTTAAGGAGATATCATTTTTGATATTTGCATTCTCGAATTCGAATATGATTATGGTATCCCTCTTCGTAGTTCGAATTGTGAGAAATGACAAAAGGTATAAACATTTGAGACTTATTACTGTAAGTTCTGAAATTAGTTAGACACACATATCAGCTTTCTTATAAAAGGTGTATGAGCTTAGATAAATACTTATCACAGCATCTCATATCAAAAATATGAAATTTGGTACGAAAGTCAATAAGCATTAATTTCTAGAAGTCCAGCTAATTTATGAATACATGGCAAAGCTAGTGGTAGCATAATTGTTAAGTTGGTAAAAATATAATTATCATGATAGTGGGAGCATGATCATTATGATAAGTGTTGCAAGTCAGCAATGCTATTTATAGAGAACAAAAGTTTCAATTCGCAAAATTGAAGAGTTTGAAAAGTTGTTTTGCTATAATTCAGGGAGAGGAACTCATACTACATTTCAAATATAAAAGCTTAGATTGTGAAATTTTAATTAAATTTAGTCAAGGATATATATATATATATATATATATATATATATATATATATATATATATATATATATATATATATATATATATATATATATATATCTACCATGTTGGAATGCTTCAACATTGGAAATTCTATGTATGAAAATATTATAGCAAAAAAATGGTCAAGTATCATGTCTTTATGTAAGACATTATGAATCGTATCCCATATGCTTTGGGTATAGGATCGATTGCATATGCTATAATACTCATGTGTTTTGAACCTTACGAATGCCAAGGGTATTAAGAGGGAAATCAGACCAGAACCAAATATAACTAAAGTAGTTAAACAACTGCCAAGGACAAGCTAAGGTTCGCTAAGGATTGATCGCTTGAAGCTGGAAGTATAGTAATGAATGGACCATATCGACATTATTATGATTAGACAAGATTCTATTAATAATGAGTTGTCATATGGAAAATATGGAAATGTTTCCATAATGGGAGTTGGATACTAAGAATCTAAGTTTAGGTTAGAAACTTTTCTACAAGAAGAATGTTCAAAGGAATGTACTTTGAAATTGAGTCTTCACTTCCATGGAATTGTTTTGTAACAATCTCTAAAGGAATATTTTGTAATATTGTTGGCTAAGTCTTTGTGACTTCTATACCTCGACATTACGTAAGGAATCATTGCATAATAGTTTAGAATTTGACACATTCTAAGAGTGGCAAGAATATGACATTCTTACACTTGTGATAAAGTTTTGGAGTTGTGAAATGAGTTTCATTAAAAATGTTTACAATTGATCTATTTCACAAAGTTAGGACCATAAGTAAACATAGTGTGCATGCATGGAGCATGGGATAACTATTTTTTAATTCACGTATTAAGTTGATAAATCGAAACATTATACAATGAACAATGTGTAATCAATATGGTGATTAAATAAAAGGTTTTTTTATTTATATTCAAAATTTTTGAGACCATATTGGATTCGATTATTCTTATGTTTCACTTTGCATGTTTTGAATTCTCGAATAATAAGATTATTCAAACTATCCACAGTCGATCATACTTTGGAAGTAGGTATTGAAGCTAGACTGTCATGAATGGGTCTGTAGATTGTCTAAAGGTGTTTAGACATAGCACAAGTTTGTTGCAGTATTCATGAGTACTCCTGTAATAAGATTTGAGTATTGGACTAAACCCATGCTCATTTGACTCACTTCATGGATTTATCACGAGTGATAATGATATGATAATATCTTATATTCTTAAAACCAAGACATGTGAGTTGTAGTTTACAAGTCGGTTGCACGTTGACATATGTAAACACACAAGTAACTTGGTGTTATAAAGCATATTGTTGTGTGTGATTTGATGAGTAAATAGAGCAAGCATATGAGTCGAATTTTATCCGTTCCTTTTATCCTAAGAGAGATAAAAGAGATATTTGTGGGCCCCTCGATGATTTGGTGATGCAACCCTAAGCGCTTGGCCAAGCCTGGACTGATTTGATTTGTTCAATTAGTCGGTCGTCATAAATTGGAAATCGGGAAACAACACATGAACAGAGAGAATGATTATAATCAATGTCTCAGTTCATATGATATCTATAATGGAGGAATATATTATCCCATATCTAATGGATGCCTTACTAATAAGATCAGAGTTCGACAATGGTCTTTTTGAGAGCTACGATTACTAATCGGATTTTGAAGTCGTACTTGCAATCATAGTTATTAGACTTATCCAAGTTGGAGACTGTTGAATTATGTGTCTAAGCCCATAACTATAATTGGTATGTAATTGACCCGATAAAAGCATGGTCCATTTGGGTTGTAACACTCTGGAACAATTTGATAGGATGGATATTTGACAAAGAGGTTATTGTGATTTATTAATATATTATAAGTATAATATATTAATTGAGAGATCATATTATTTAATTAGTATTAATCAAGAGTTAATCTGGAATTAAGTTAGTGATCAATAGAGACTAATTAAATTAACTAGGGTTGATTATGTAAATCAGTGATACATATGGTGTGGGCTATTGATCCATGATGAACTAAGCTTATGTGAAAGTCCATGAAATATTAGTCCATATGAATGTTGGATCATAAGCCTAAGTGTAAGAATTAGGGTTTGCTTATGACTCTTGGAATTCTACATTATATATGTATTCCTCTAAAGCCAAAAATCGTGCACTAGTGAATCTAAGAAGCTCCAGACGATTTTTGTGTCTCCAAACTTCTCTCTCAAATTCCTCCTCTTGTTCTTGGTTTGTTATAAGACATTTGAGGCGTCGTACTTGAGGTGATATGCTCTTGAAAGACCAATTTCTACAAGCTACAACAAAGAGGTAATCTTTAAACTTCTCTCTCAAATTCCCAATCTTAGTTACTTCAGGAAAAATGTGAAGTTGGTGCTATTCCATGAAATTTCACTTTGCACCTTGCTAAGTCGTTAGTGGAGCCTGTGTGGTTAACCGACAAACTAATTTGGGACTGACAATAGTGGCGAAGTGTAACTTGATGTTAATCATGGGTCAATGGAGCGTGTGTGGTTAACCGACTCATTGATTAGGTGATAAGTAACATTAAGAGTACCAAGCACATTTACATGGTTATTCACACCTTTTGTGATCCTCGGTATCCCAGTCACAAACTTGAAGGGCATAATCAAGATTTAAACATGCCATTGAAAGGTTCAATGAGTCTTAAAATATTCTAGGAATTTCAATTCATTTAAAACTTAATAATCAATTTTATTTTTCATGGTGGAAATTGGTAAATCGTCATTTACGTACCTTCAAATATTTTACAATTGGATTACGGCATCCGTCTTCCGAATTGTAAAATATTGTGTTGGATCCTAGCCTTAATATTTCATTTGGGTGTTATATTAAGGATCCTTATTATCTAATCTAAACTTTGTCTTTCTTTTTAGATGTCTACTTCAAGCACCGCTTCAAACTCAACTGCTTCAGGCTCTTTCTCCCTCATGAACTTATGTGGGAGGGTCATTTTTGATGGATTGAATTTCAATGATTAAATTCGAAACATCTGCATGGCTATTCGCTATGAGGAAAAGGAATATGTCCTCGATAAAGAGCTAAAGGAGATTGATGAAAACACTTCCACTCCTAAACAGATTAATGAATGTAAGGCTCATGAGAGGGACGCGACAAAGGTGTCATGTATCATGATTGCTACCATGACTATAGAGCTTCAAAAGTACTATGAGGACTTTTGGACCTATGTGATGCACCAAGATTTGATGTAAAGGTACCATCAAAGTGCTCGGCAGGAAATGTATGAAATAATTGCCTCTGTGATCACAAATAAAATGAAGGATGGAGAGTCCATCACAACCCACTTGTAAAAGATGCAGAGGTTTGTGGACCGCTTGTTGACATTGAATGTCAACTTCGATGAAGAGTTGGCTATTGAAATTATCCTACACTATTTACCTTCTTGTTATGATCAGTTCAGAATGAGATATCATATGAACAAGTAGGAAGTCACTCTAAGCAAGCTTCAGGGCCTTTTGAGAACTACTTAAAACAATTTAAAAGGTAAATATGTTGTGCCTACTCCTACTATTGCTGCCACTATCTTGCAAATTGGACATGGGAAGGGGAAAGAAGAGGAAGACTCCTTCTAAGAGCCACAATGGAAAGTCCATTGACGGGTCCTCTTTTAATGGGATCAAAGTTGGTTCTTTGAGTCCTGTGACTCCAACAGGCACCTCACCAGTCTAACCCCTAGGGATCTAAACTTAATTTTCCTTGCAAGGTATAATCCATTGAAGCTCGACCGACATGCCTCTGGCCTCACAATCTACGATATCCACTCTCAGTCTGAACAACCACAATCGGATAACCAGTAAAGATGGTAACATACTCTGTTACGAATCATGGTACCCAAACCATGTTATCTCCCCTCAACATGCCACTTAGAGCCTTTGCAATTCTCCTTGTTTCGAGTACGGGTCCTTTGAATTCAGTAGTACGAGCCCAATACTACCTTCCACATCTACTCATACTTTCTACAAGGATCATCCTAGGTTTCCTAAGTAGCTTCTCAACCTTCCCGATTGACCAATCCATTCCACATGCTCTCTCCCTAGCGAATACTCACCTCTAAGCAGTGCACTCCTCGGACTGAAATTATTCCCTAGGCTCTCCTAGGTTCCCACACTTCTCTGCCATCAGCTGCTGAGGAACCCCTCACAATCTTAATCAGCTACTTAAGCTAATTTGCATCACTCATGAGTTTCACCAAGCATAAAGCAAGCATCATTCAGGCATCGAGCAACCTTCACCATCTTATACGTCCACTCTAACATACAACTCCAATTGCTCTATCCTGAGCATAAAAGGCATTACCAAACTCATGCAATCCTACCTCTCAACTCATCGGAGACCTCTAATCATACACATGCAACACTACTAGCTCACCTAACAGGCATAAAGGAATATCTCCTAAGAAGGCACACTAGCATGCAATTCTGAGTTAATCCTTATCCCTAAACTAGCATGCAGTTCTATCAGCTCATAATAACACATAATCAAGTAAGGGTATTTTGGGAAATCACCTTTCAGGCTCTGGCTGGTTGTACACACTGCTTCATCTCGTTTCCTCTTAAAATCTTTTGCTCATTTAGAATATCATTTCTTTTTAGAAAAATTCCTCAAGTCCTCAGTTTGAGTCCAGACATACCCGAGGGTACATCCAAATCACTCAAACCAAAGGCTCTAATACCAACTTGCCGCTCCTAGAGGAATGCTAAATATTTCATCACAACACCCTAACAATAAACACAATCCTAGCGAGCGCTCACTGATCACTCCTAGAGGAATGCTAAATATCTCATAACTGGCCTCCCAACCTCTCACTATCCACCCATCCGTGAAATTTCCACCAACCCTGCAGCACTAGTGTATGCTAGTCATATATAACATTGGACCCTATAGACTTTCAAATATCCAATCCTACCCTAAGCTCCCAATCAGACAAGAACAGAACATAAGGCCAAATCAAACATTCTCAGGCTATAAGATCTTAATTATGTATAACCGTGATGCATACACAAGTAACTATAGTCATGATGTCAATTTCATATATGGAAAATCCTAGGCTAGCAAGCATCATGTAATCAGATAATTCTATCATGTAATTCCTGAAGATCCCTAGCCTATTAATAGCATGTTGTTCTATCATATCACAATATCAAATAACGGTATGGTATTTTGGGGTCTACTTACTGGCTCCGGTTGATTGTAAACTTCGCATCCTCTTTTACTTATTTTGAAAACCATTTAAAATCATTTTGAAAATCTTTCCTTGATTTGAGACTGGATTCACACGAGTTTTCCTCCAATTCACTCAAACCAAGGCTCTGATACCAACTTGTAACACCCATAAAATTCGAGCCAATTTAAAACTTTTTAATTCATACAAAACCATTTCATTATTACAATTTGTTTTCAAAATGGTTTAGACATCAGAGTTCCCAGAAATCATAATCATCAATCAAGGAAGTGTACGGTCACGCCTTCGCTTTCCCACGGTCATCCACTGAAGCTGAAACAATAAAATTAAACTATAAGCCCGAAAGCTTAGTGAGTTACCCCCAAAATACCAACCTCAACAATACCATAACCATATCATATAACAGATACAAAATATCCATGCATCTCGAGTCTGCAGTGTGACTGGTCCGCCCACACCGGGCCTTCAGTCCACCTGGTCCACTCCCTGAGTCTACAATATGACTGGACCACTCGTACTGGGCCTTCAGTCTGTCTGGTCCACTCTCCGAGCCTCGGCATATCTGGACCGCGCTCTTAGGCCTTCAGCCAATCCTGACCACTTGCTGGGCCTTCAGCCTGACTATATGCACTCCCAGTTCTGCAGTCTATCCGGTCCGCCCTAGGTATGTTGGCCTACAACACAAAGAAGGACCCGACTCAACCCAACCCCAAACAAACAGCCATGTGCACATATAATAGATAATCACAAAACAGTCGATAGACAAACAAACTGATCTAACATATCATATAGCATAGCAACATCCTAACCAGGATACCAACCTAATCGGTCACTAACAGTATACCATCCAAACTACCAGGATACATATCTAACAGATCAATAAGCATATCAAACAAAACCAGTGTACAATCCAAGAAATGGTCGGCCTTGGTGCCTTAGACCCTGTTGATATAGTGAGGATAACTCACCTCACAACGCCGATCTGAACTGAAGAAACGAACTCCTAAACCGCTATCTCACTGTAAATCTCGAACTATCACATAATAAATACCAAGTCATTACCCAACATAACAAACTTGACAAAAGGTTCCATTCAATCCATCATGTTCATTCCCTATTATTGGGCCAAGGCCCAATTCCAAGTCCATAACCTTGATAGTCTTTATGAAAGGCCCATTATTGGCCCATTTTACTAAATTGGGCCCAACTTCCTTACTTAGACTTAACCCTATGATCCACTATCACCAAAACTGTTCCTAGACATATCTACTTAAAAAGTCCAGCAAGGCCCAAACCCTACTAGCCTAAAAAGTAGCCCAAACCCAAAGCCCAAATCATCAAAAGTCTACAGAAGACATATGTTGGGGGTACCCCAAGGCTACGCGGGGCGTACGCGAGTCTTGCATTGACTGGAAAACGGGCCATGGACCCAGTACGTTGGGCGTACAGAAGCTTACGTTGGGCGTACTCAGGGTTTCACCAAAACCCTAATAAGTGCTTAATGGCTTAAGCACTTAAGCCTAATCTCTAGATCCATTGACCAAATGTGCCTAGGACTCATAAAATCTCGAAATCTATCACTTTGGATGTCCATAAAGCTCTTAATCCAAGGTTTTAATCCATTAAGACCCTTCTACTACATACATGGGACATCTAAAACCATTGGGACCTCATTTTTATCACTTCATACCTCTCCAAGGTCCAGAAAGGATAGCTTTTCTCTTCCAAAATGCATCATGCACCATATTGGGGTTTTATGGACAAGAAATGGTTCCATAATGCTAGAAAAGCGAGATCTATGACCTACAAGCACAAATTTTGAAGTTTTTTACCTTCTGTAGCTTCTAGAGAACGACACAACCTCAGACCTACAAGCTAATCTCCTTCCTCAACTATTTGTTGCAGTTCTTCTTCTTCAAGAGCGCTCAAAATACCCACCAACTCACTCTCACACACAAGAACTAGGGTTTGGGGATGTTTCTGGAAGATGGAGGCTGAGAAGGAGGAGAGAAAATGAGCCATAAGGATGTTTATATAGCCCCCAACCCGAGATATTAGGGTTTTCATCCATTATGTGTATGCCCATCGTACTGGGGCGCGCCCTAGTATACTCAGCGTACTCTTATGTAAGCGCAGCGTACTCCTTCTAGTCCCAAAATTACAATTTACCCTTAGGCTCTTCATGGCTTTACCCTTCCATCCCTATGGACTTTAAATGACAAAACTTGGGATGTTACATATACATGGGAAAGTAAGAATGAGATAAGAACGAAATATCCCCAATTATTTAAATAGTTGTGATTTCGGGGACGAAATCCTCAAAAGAAGGAGGTATTTGTAACATACACGTTTAGTTATCGTGTTTCGTAACTTTTAAAAATGAATAATATTATGAAATATTATGTGATTTTGAGCGTTGAGTTCTAACAGATAGTTTTTACTAGAATTAAACTAAAACTATGTTTAGAATCATTCAGAAAGTATTGGAAGTCTTATGAGATTCCAAACAAAAGTCAAATATTAAAATTAATAAAAATATAAAGTTCAAAATAAGTAAAATTATATTGTTGAAAGTCGTAAAGAATCTTATTAGAAACATTTAGGCGAAAACCTCCTCGAAATCCAAGTTATAATGAAGAAGTTATGTCTCCTTAAAGTTTCGCGACAGTACCGACACGACGTCATATGACGTAAAAAGTGAGTTTTCGATAAACTAATTTTTAGCCTATATGATCTAAATGAAAGTTTTAGTATTCGTTAAATCGGGAAATTTCATAAAAAGAACGTCAAAATCTCACTTCGTATGAGGAAGTTGTGATTTTTTTAAGATTCGGTATAACTGTAGACAACTAAAAACTCGAAATAAAGATCGAGTGATTTTTAGCTGTCACAGCCTAAACGAGAATCAAAGGTCTCATCAATAGTATTACAACGGTAAAAAGATAGACGAAAACGGACTTCGGATGAAGAAGTTATGAAATATTAACAAACTTATCATGTCCCGACCTATTAAAAATTTAACTTTAAAAATAAATTCAAAATTAGCCAACAGAGTCCAAAAAAAAAGTTGTAGAGTATAATCTCACCTACACGTAGATATAAAGAATGTCAAAAACGAAGTTTGTATACGAAAGATACGAATTTTTGAAGTTTACGACCCAATTATTGAGACTAGTCCGAGGAGGTACGCCGCATGTAGAGGCTTACTCCCAGCGTTCCCCTGGCATGGCCTCAGATTGACCACGTCGCCTATCTGCGCATGATAGCCATGTAACGCACACGTCCGAGCCACGTGCCCTTTCTTTGGAGAACCAGACGTGTATCTCGTACTCCCCACGTGTTGCGAGACTACGCCCCGCGTAGTAAGGTGCTTCGGACCCTATATAATGGATGCGACGTTGCCCGTATTTTGGTTGCCATTTTTCAATCTCTTTCACTCTAAAACCTCTCTTTATCCTACTTTTAACCCCTGAAGTCCTAGTATCATCCCCGACACCCGAAGCAAGTCCCGACGCTCCAAAGACCCGAGAAAACAATATTTTCAAGTTGAAAATATGCCCGCACAAGTCCCGGTTTTCAACTAAAATCCCCGGTTTCATTAAAAAAAATCATTTTTAGAGACGAAGCGCTCCCAAATTATCATTTATTCCTTTGGTTATTTCACGATGAGTTCCATATATAGGAACAATTGTATGTTATGTGTTATATGTGCTATGTGCTTTTCCGTGTTATTATTTCGTGCTATTATGGTAGCAAAGTTGTACCTTTGACCATGTGATCTGTGGAAGGGCTTAGATTCACAGTGGTATTGGTATGCAGCCTCTGGATGTGTAGAGCATGTCTCGTAAGAGAATGAATTCTACCCCTATTTCATTGGCACAAGGTTAGATAGGGCTAAAAGCCTGAAATCTACCAAAATGTTTAAATTAGAAAGTGTATGTCTTCTGTGCCATTTGGACCGAAGCTTTATTGATGTATATCTAGTATTGAAATTGTTATGTCCCATTGATTGTATATCTTTGAATCAAATCATTTATAGATATATGAAAGCTTGTCACATGATTCACATATGACTTTGTTGTTCCTTGTTCCTTTTTACTTCTGCCATATTGAAGTGTGTGTGTGTGTATATATATATATATATATATATATATATATACACACACACATAACGTTATATTGTATCTATTATTAAACTCACTAAGCGTCACCGCTTACCCCTCTCAGTGTTTAACAATTGCAGGAAATAAGCATCCAATATAGTCGTATACTGATAGAAGATTTTGAATAGTTAAAACTATTACTTTTGTATTTGTACACATGTATGCATAAAACTATAATATCCTGGGTAGTTATGTAATATATAACACCTTTTAATAGTTATAAATAGTGGGTTTGTATCTAGTCTTTTGTAATCAAATTATCAATGTAAAATATTATTTATGAATATGCTTGTAGCATGTTTCGGTGTAATTTGGAGTAAAAATGTCTCAAGTATGAAAGTGTGGGTCTTTCATTTTTGCTCGGAGTATGGAGCTAATACGAAGACTGAATTGGTTGGATATGCCGACTCGGATCATGAATGTGATTTGTTGAAGCACAAGACACATACATAATATATTTTCAATTTACTCGGATGTGCCATCAGTTGGAAGTCAACGTTACAAGATAGTATGGATTTTTCTACAACTAAATCCAATTACATGTCTATGACGGAACAAATAACGAAGGAGATATGGTTACATATGCTTAGTCAGAGTCATGGTCTGAAGGTGGAATAGCCAGTATCATACTGTGACAGTCAAATCCCGTTGAATCTTGCAAAGATACCTATGTATCATGAAAAGATGAAGCATATTGATGTCAGATTGAATTTCATTTGTGACATTCTGGAAATAGACAAGTTCTCAATTATGAAGATTGATACAAAGGTGAATCCCATAGACATGTTGACAAAGTCGTTGCCCACGGAGAAGATCAAGCTTTTCTTGGACTTGGTTGATGTTCGCAGGAGGTAAGCCCCTGTGGGGCTTAATTGTAGGAAGGGAGAGGAAGTTCTTGTTTAAGGTGGAACTTAGAGGATGCTCAAGTCAAGGTGGAGATTGTTAAATGTAACTCAAGCATTTATAGCATTCACATGGAGCATTTAGAGCACTTGGAACTCAATGGAGCACTTCTGGTTCATGGAGCATGTGAAAAAGAAATGAATCATCTGAGAGGAATAGATCTCCTGACAAAGGAATGGATAAAGTGACAATGGAATGGATCTTCTAAAAGGGGTATCGAGCTCCTGAAAATGGAATGGAGCACCCGGTGCATGGATGTTCCATCTATGCTTGAAGCATCATTCTAGAAGTTCCATTATTGATGTATCATTATTGATGTATAAGTACCATCCTTAATGTGGTAGTGCCAATCGTTCTCTAGATATGCCATTCATTAGGAAGAAGCGCCAATTTAAAGGTAAAAGTGCCACTATGATTCTAGAAGCGCCATTCTGGAGGAAAAAGCCAATTTGAAGGAAGAAGTATCACTATGGTTTTAGAAGCGCCACTCCGAAGGAGGATGAGCCATCTCTTGAGAAGAAGTGTCATTCCTTGCATAAGAAGCGTCATTCTCATGTTGATGTGCCATCTTGTTACAAGGATGCACCACTTATATTCCATGATGAGTTGTAGGCTATGAAGTCCTCTATGATGCCCATAATTATTCAAGTAAGCTCGTATGTTGAAGATTCTTAAGGATTATTGCTCGATGCGCCACCATGATGGTTGATATGCCATGGTGATCTTGATTTTCCACTCCTGCATCAACTCATTAAGGATCATGATGCTCCATCATGTGTGTTGTTGATCCTCATGCAATAATGAATGTTCCAGAAGACGCTGCATGGCAGATTATGATTGGTTGACACCTTTCATCGGCCTATGGGCCAATAGGCTTGGCCCATTAGGTTTTTAGGTATGATCCCTCAAGTATAAATAAGGATGCATGTTAAGTAATTTTGTATCTTGAATTCTAGAGTGGTAGGCGAATCTCTATGAAATTATACTTGTAACCTCTATTTGAGAACTCTAAAATAAAGAATACTCCCATCCTGCCAGTAGACGTAGGTCACCTTGACCGGACCACATAAATATTGTGTCTTGTATGCTTTTAGTTTTGCAAGTTATCTACTTTACTTCCTAACAATACACACACACACACATACACACACACACACACACACATATATATATATATAGCCTAGTAGGTGTTCGACAGAAAGATGTGATGTAAGATGAAGATAATAGTAAAGTTTTAAAAACATTGGAAGTAAATCAAATTTGCGATTGAAGTTTAAGAACATTGTTATGCATATACGATACAAAACGACAAAGTATGGAGGGTTTAAATATCTAAGCTTATATACCTTGTAGGGTATATATATATATATATATATATATATATATATATATATATATATATATATATATATATATATATATATATATATGCAGTCAATAGTGGTGGGATAGCGGTGAGATAGTGGTGGGATATCAGTTATCGGTAGCTGGTAAAATAGCGGTACTAAATAGTGGTATCGCAAATAGCGGCGATATTGACCGATATTTGACCGTTAGTTGACTGATATATTTGACAAATATTGGTGGGATAGCGGTGAAATAGCATTTATAGCTAAATTTTTTATTAAGTCACTTCATTTATTATTAAAATGTAGATATATGGTTGGGGTTTTGTGAGATTGATAAACATTTGCTTCAAACATTTTCTAATTTACTATATGTTTTACTTATTGACCATGTATTCATCCAATAAAACACAAGGTTACAAAGGCCCTACATAACATAAAAATACCGATATCCCACCGATATCCCACCACGATAACCTATATATATCGAATATCGGTCCTTGACCGATATTTTATTTTGAACCGCTATAATTGCATATATATATATATATATATATATATATATATATATATATATATATATATATATATATATATATATATATATATATATATATAAGATCTAGTATGATCAAGATAAAGTAATATTAATAATTAACATGTGATACTAATGGGTCATACTAAGAACAACTTGATACAATTGATTATTTATTAGAAATTGATTTTAATACATATTTAATTAATTGGAAATTATTTATTTTTCCGAAATATTAATTTTCATTAGCACGTAAAGTAATATATCATATGGTATGATTTATTAAGCTATGTATATTATTTTGGACTAGAAATACTCTTTTATCTTTTAACTAAACGTTAAAGTTTATATTTTATAAAGAGTTATAAGAATTTTATAAACTTCTCTTCTCTTTTTATATGAACAAAGATAAGCTAGTTTTTAGGAAACAAGACATGTCATTTTGAATCCATTAAAGAAAAATAAGCATTGCTAAAGAGGCATGGGAGACATGCAGGCTTTATGGTATGGAGTGCTAAAAGTGTTAAGAACTCTTAGGTAATGATTTAGCTTTATGAAGGATTTCATTCATTCATTTTTAGTCACCAATACCATACCTCGCTCATACTCTCTCATATTCTCTCTTGCAAAGACGTGGTAGAAGATTACTTGCAATTTGCTCTCTTTAATTAACATTTGGATATAAAATTAAAGCATAAGAGTTTTGACTAGCATCTACATCAAGTTGGTTTCATGTTGGTATCTCAAACGTTCTCATTATCCATCAACTTCCAAGCCGCCCAAGAGGACCCCAAGAACTACAAAGGTTGTTATCTCTTCACGTTCTTCTTTGGTTCTTGTTTTAATCTTTCTACAAGTTGCAAGATCATCATTGGTAGGTTTAATTTGTTATGTTATTTTTGAAAATCATAAGTCATTCGTTTGTCATTTTACAAGGTTATAAAACTAATTTTGAAATAAAATCCAAAAATAAGTATCAGAGCTAAATTTCAAATTAGGTTAGATTTTATGATTTTTGGAAATATTAGTTTTTGGAGAATATGGATAACTTGTTTTTATATAAAAATAAGTGGATACATATTTTCTTTGACAATTTATTAATTGTTATTTTTATGTGACAAAGACTTAATGTGTTTTTATCACTGAAAGTTGTCTTATAAAAACAAAAGTTGTTTTATGTTTATATGTATTTAGAGTGCATAAACAAGAGTTGTACCATTTGTGTTGGTGTTTGTGTCATATGGCTAAAAATGACTTGTAATATTCTTTTATTCATAAAGTATGTAATAAAAGTAGCTAGTTTTTTTTATTATTGTTATATTTATGTAATATATCAGTTGTAGCCTAGATTCACTTTATAAAATATGTAACGAGATGAAGCTGGAGGCCATTTCTTGAAGAACCATGGAGACCACAGTTTTATGAACATTTTATAAAAGTTCATAACTTATATAAAATATTTATAAAATTGCAACAAAGTTGTTTGTCATTGCAAGTGGGAGGTTGAAGATCACATGAAGAAGAAACTTTTTTGTTTGCTCACAAAAGTGTTAACTAGATCAATGTTTGTTTATGTTAAATGCATACTTGTGTTGTTTGTTTTTCAAGTAAATATTATGTATGGTTGATAATATAGCTTTTCACAAACCCAAACTATTTTTTGGACAAAATAAATATCACATGGGGTTTGGTTTTCAATTTTCAAAATGAGAACATAAGATGTAACAAGTTATAACTTTAAAATAAAAACCAGTTTTACTAAAACATTATTAACAACAAATTTTGAAATTGTAAAATTATAAGTTTAAAATGGTGATTTATAACTTATTCAAACTCCAAAATAATAATAATAAAAGGAAGTTTTATTAAGTAAGAAATAGGGTTCTATATAGCTCCAACTCAAACTTAATATTGGATATTATCATTAAAATTGAACCGCATCAAAAATATAAAACTGAATTTTATATTTGAACCTTAAGTGTGATTTATTTGGAAAGATGATACAATAATCAATTGGATGCATGAAGTTATCATGATATCATATGTTTTTAAAACTAGAATTATAAAGTATAAAAAGACAATTTCAAGCCTCAGATCTATGCAATCCATTTTGAAGAACACTCGCATATCTCTTGTATACACTTGTGGGATAAATGATATATAACCGCTTAGTATTATCTTTTAATGGTCGGGGTGTATTTGTAATTTATATAACCAAGTTATAGGCTGACTACACAAGTTTTTCAAATTTGATGATTTGATCAGATATCTTTTGTGTTAAAGGATACCTAAGCAAGAGAGTTCTGAGACATAGATGGGATCAAACATGTCTAATTAATTTTTTTATTAGCGATCCCATAAAAATATGAATTATATAGTAAGATATAATTGATAATTGATATCTATTAGGTTGGATTCAAATGGATGTGATAATGGATACCTAACCATGTATTTGTTTTGTAACTTCGATACTATACTTTGATAATTAATACTTTTGG
Source organism: Lactuca saligna (assembly GCF_052625555.1). Lineage (NCBI taxonomy): Eukaryota > Viridiplantae > Streptophyta > Magnoliopsida > Asterales > Asteraceae > Lactuca > Lactuca saligna. The sequence continues at coordinate 94,654,102 of NC_136424.1, read as the reverse complement.
AAACTAAAAGGGTATTAATTTTTCAAGAGTTTAAATATTGAAGATAATAAATGAATTTTGTTAAATTTTTGTAGATGAGAACCAAATCTAATCTCACTACCATGCATCACTTTGAACTTAAAAATCTACGATAGATCATAACAATTGATGGGTATAATATCATTGAATGGACTCTTTCATTGAAAGAGAATCTCAAGAGATATGAGAAATTGTATCTAATTAAAGCCCCTATTCTTAAACCACCTCTTTGTACGATTTACCTACACATGATGTATGGTGGATACACAAATGTGATTCTGATGATATCCGTGAGACTATTATGGGTACAATCATTCCTGACTTTTGGAAAGAGTTGGAAGGATTGGATGCATTTCATATGTATCATTAGGTTTAAAATATATTCCAAAGATGCAATGACATCTGGTATGAATCGGTTTAAACATTAGAAGAAACCAAGGTTGAAAAGAGTCACCCTGTGTGCTCTAAGCGGCCTCAAGTTTATGGAAGGAACAACTTTAGGCCTAAGAAATCCAAGAAGGTCCACATTGATGTATCTTGTTTCTTCTATGGAGAAACTAAACATTGGAATCTTATCTGGAAAGAAATTCTAGAAGAGACTATCACTTCAGGTATTTACTAGATAAAACTCATACTTTTCATATAACACTCAAGTAATTGGTACTTAAACGTTAACCTAATATTTGTAAAAGGCTTGCAAATATTTACAGAAGAGTAACCAACTGAGCATAATCAAGTTAGAACTGCACTCTTGTAGTTTAGTTTACTAATTATGTTTGGAACATAATATACTTGTATTGTGAAACAATATTTTTTGGAACAATGTACGTTTTAAATTAGCTTGTCTAAATATATGTCTCAATTAATTTATGAATGATTGACCATTTACTTAAATCGTTTTTTATAACAATTACCTTTATATTCGTAAATGATTAAACTCTTTTTATACTAGATCTCTTAATAAGAATTATAAAGTAAATATCAATGTTTTATAAATAACAAGTTCTATATGCAAAGTACTTTTGATGTAAATTTGTTTTAAATCAAACTCATATTCGACATTGTTATCTTTATAATATAAATGGAATTCATATATTCCAACTTCAAGAAATGGATATTTAAAGGAAAATAATGTAGTTTATTTGACTTATGTTAATCTTATTTATATATAAAAGATTCCTAATGATACTTTCACTGAGTAGTTGAGAAAAAAAATACTATTAAGGAACAATACACTGTGGTGTATGACTTCTTTTCTAATGAATGTCTAAGATTTAGCACAAGATACCAAATCAACTTTATTAACAACTATAGTAGTTACAATTATATTTTACATGGTAAAGCATAATTGTGAAATCTTGTTTGAAGCTTTCAAATAGAAAGTTGAGATACAAACAAGTACGAACGGTCTAAATCCTTAATGATAATAAATGATGAATTAAATATTTCTTGGTATGATTTACTTTCTAATCTATAGAAATGTCCTCTTTTCATTTCCTTGGAATTACACCTATAACACTATCAATTGTACCTTAAGTACAAATACCAACTAATAAATAGATAAAATATTATCTCTATAAGATTTTGTGTGGAAAGGCTCCATCCCTATCTTATTTAAATATTTTATGGATTTGAAGCCTATGTTGGACTAAAGATTCACAACCCAAAATCTACTGAGTACATATTTGTATAATACTCTAAATGTGGCTTAGATTAAAATACTCAAACACACCAAGAATAAGTTCTCTTATTCTTTTGAAAGTTAAGTTATTAGAAAGCAAGCTTCTAATAACAAAGTAAGTGGGAGGTACATGGAACTTATAGCAACTCAAGAACCATAACTTGATGTAGTAATAGTTGGCACTAGATTTAACAAGGGATTGTTAAACTTGAACAATATCTATTCACAAACACAAATTGTTCGCATTAGTGGTGGAAATCATCGAAATTGAATTGAGAAATGTTCAATCTCTCCTTGATGAGCTCTTCTTGATGGTTTCTAGCAAATCCATCAACTACCAAATTGTTATATCGGATCTTGAAACTAATAAATGACTTAGAGTCATGAACAAGAGATGTAATGCATGTATAATAATCAAGTGTGCTCTTGATTAAACTTCCTTCTTATACCAAGGCTAAAAGGACTAAGTGACAATTCTAGAAAGAATACATTACATGGATAACTATGTACATTTAAAGCAAGACTCGTTATAAAAGGATTTTCTCATACCCATTTCATTGACTATGGTTCTTGTCGTACTCATATCATTGATTATGATCAAACATTTTTCACAAGTAGCTATGAATAGACCATCAAGGCTAGTATTTACTATAAATCATATTCTTAATATGAAATATGGCAAATAGATTTCAAGAAAGACTGATTTTCTTAATAAACATCTACTAGAATATATCTATATCTATATATATATATATATATATATATATATATATATATATATATATATATATATATATTATCCTGGAGGTTTTCTTAATCCATGGTTATCCTAGCAAAATGTGTAAAGATTGAGATCCACTTGTGGATATAAAGCAAACATCTCAAGGTTGTAATCATCATTTTAATATAAAACCATAAGGTATGCTTTTATATCAAAATGAATAGAACATGTGTGTTTACTAAGAACTAGTGGGAGCATAGTGACATTCCCAATCTTGTATGAATAAGACATACTTAATCATAAGAAATGACATTTTGACCATGCCATACTTTTTCACCTTAACTCAAAATGTGTTTCTAAAATGAAAGACTTAGGAAGGACAAGATACATTCTTGGAATGTAAAATATATAGATAGATAAAATGAATGCTAAAAGTTTTATATCTTTATGCATATAGACAATATCTTGAAAGAGATCAAGATAGAAGATTCCTTTGGAGGAACCTTGACATTGTCACATGGCACTAAGTTTGAGTCATCCTCAAGAACCTAGTTCATAGGTTTGAACTAGTTGAAATGATTTATATTCGATTTGCTTAGAAAATGAATCCATCATTTATGTCATATTATACATAAGACCTATTATATGATCATGCTATGAGCATATTACAAGATAGCAATTATACATAATGTATGTTTTTATATCAAAATGAATAGAACATGTGTGTTTACTAAGAACTAGTGGGAGTATAGTGACATTCCCAATCTTGTATGAACAAGACAGACTTAATCATAAGAAATGACATTTTGACCATGACATACTTTTTCACCTTCACTCAAAATGTGTTTCTAAAATGAAAGACTTAGGAAGGACAAGATACATTCTTGGAATGTAAAATCTATAGATAGATAAAATGAATGCTAAAAGTTTTATATCTTTATGCATGTAGATAATATCTTGAAAGAGATCAAGATAGAAGATTCCTTTGGAGGAACCTTGACATTGTCACATGGCACTAAGTTTGAGTCAGCCTCAAGAACCTAGTTCATAGGTTTGAACTAGTTGAAATGATTTATATTCGATTTGCTTAGAAAATGAATCCATCATTTATGTCATATGATACATAAGACCTATTATATGATGATGCTATGAGCATATTACAAGATAGCAATTAGATACATGGTTAAGTCACTGGATGACTATAGGAACATTCTAAGAGTACTTTAGAAGAACTAAGAGAATGTATATGAGATAATTCGTTTAGAATAAAATCTTCATGTAAAGATCTACATTAGATTCTTTAAACAATATAGATAATTATGAATTATAATTGGATTATGAATTCATTATGGGATGAAGAATAAATTTAGTTGGAATGAGGTCCAAGCAAAAAATAATGACACAATTTACTACAAAATAAGAATACACGGCTTTAGAAGTTGAAATCAAATATGATTGGAAGAATGAGTTCATTAAAATATTTGTGACTTCAAGAGTGTACTTAATCAAACTAAGATACTCTATGTCACAAAAGAACACTAATCATATTCTACAAGTTATTTAACTATACTTGGAGTAACATCAAATATGGAGATGATAATGTTCACATAATTCATACAAATTAAGTTTAGTTAAACCTATTAATAAATTCCTTTTTCTGAGCTAAGTATGAATGGTCACACTTCACCTATAAGACTTTATTATTTTATAAATGGAATTTTGATTTGGATTTAGTATTTGGATATTTGAACATTGTAACAACAACTAATATATAATGTTTTGATATACTGGGGTATGATCATAACATCAATACTTATTGTGTTCTTTATTAACATGTTTGGGAGCAATTATGAAGTAAAGCTAATAAGAATGGGATTGGTTGAATTTCACCAGATGAAAGTAGGCAATGTGATGTAACCAAGTTTCATAGATAGAACTAGTATTGAACTGACCCGCATCAAGATCGCCTCATGGATATCTATCATGAGTAATAATTGATTAAAATGTATTATCTTTGTATCGTTAACTAGGCAATTATAAAAGATATTTTTAGGTATAGTGTGAACTATACAAGAGACTTATGTAGTCAAGATAAGATTTGTTCCTTTTATGTGTTGAGAGTTAGACATCTAAAGCGTGTTAGCAAAAGTCGAACACATATTGAGATTGATCGCTATCTGTATCTCATGTTCAACATGATGTATGTAGCAAATAAATAATTGATAAACTTACCTTATACACCAATTGTAGAGTTCAGTTTTTTGGGAAATCAGCGTTAATAGAATGTCACAAAGTCATATGTTGTTGCAGGCAATGAAATGTTGTTAGACGGTTCACCACTGTCTATATTAGTCTAATATGAGTATTACGTAACTGGGAGATTGAAAGATCTAGTATGATCAAGAGTCATATAAAAGTGATAATGCTAATTAACATATGATACTAACGGGTCACATTAACGACAACTTGATATAATTGATTATTATTAGAAAGTGATTTTAATAAATATTTAATAAACTCTTATAATTAATTAGAAAATATTTATTTCATAGAAATATTAATTTCATTAGCAAGTAACATAATATATATCATATGATATAATTTGTTAAGTCATGTATATTATTTTGGACTAGAAAGACTCTTTTGTCTTTTTGCTCAATGTTAAAGTTTATATCTTATAAAGAGTTATAAGAATTTTATAAATTTCTTTTCTCTTTATATTTATATATATATATATATATATATATATATATATATATATATAAAAAGAGATGATCTAATTTTTTAGGAAACAACACATGGTTTTTTGAATATAATAAAGGGAAATAAGCATAGCTTAAGATGCATGGGGGACATGTAGGCTTTCGAGTACAAAGTGCCTAAAGTGTTAAGAACTTTTGGATATTGATTTAGCTTTATGAAGACTTTCATTCATTCAGTTATTTACTCACCAAAATTGTAGCTCCCGCATACTCTCCCATATTCTCTATTGCAAAGAAGTGCAAGAAGATTACTTGCTTGCATTTTGCTCACTTTAAGTCATATTTGGATATGAACTTACAGCTTAAGAGTTTTGACTAACATCTACATCAAGATGGTTTCATTTTCGTGTCTCAAAAGTTCATCATTCTCTATTAACTTCCAAGCCTCCAAAGAAGACCCAAAAACCCCACAAAAGTTGTTATCTCTTCATATTCTTCTTTGATGTTTGTTTTAATCTTTCTAAAACTTGCAAGATGATCATTGGTGGGTGTAACTTGTTATGTTATATTTGAAAATCATAAGTTTTTTGTTTGACATTACTAGTTTATGAAAGTAATTTTGAAATAAAACTCAACAAATTAATCATTTTTCTTACATACAAACATTGTTTTTCTATGAATACATATAATATGAAAAAAATACTTAGGTAAAAACATTAAAAAAAATTATAAACATAAAAATTATTTATGCTTTAATATAATGATAACCTGTAAAACCTATTATGATGGGTAAAAAGGATAAAACCAAATATTTTTGGCAAATATCATGTTATTAATGTTATTAATGAACATAAAAAAGGAATTTAGTGTAAAACCAAACATTTTTGGCAAATATAAGAGCTTTATGGCATTAATGTTGTAAAGCATGTTCCTTTTTAATGTTATATATAATTTCCTACTCGTATTTACCTAATTTGTTATGGTATTAGGTTTGTTTGATATATATTTTATCATGTCTAGTAAGAGGTTAATTAGACGTCATTCAGTCAAATACAAATCGTTTGATACAATAATTAGAAGTTTTTGATTCCGTCTTTTAGTGGGTATAATATGGTATGTATATAACTTAATCGGACTCAGTCATATCTAAGATAATCAACAAATATCAAATAATCATCATTTATATTTAATTTTTAAAAATGTAATTAATATTTTGTTCTTGACCGACTAATATCTAATCACTATGGACTAACCTAGTATCGTCTGATATTTTTAAAACATTGATATAAAATTATGTCGCTAAAAAAAGTTAGAATAAAATTATGTCGCTAAGAAAAGTTTTATGTGCTTTATACGAAGTCACGAACCACAAGATCAGTTGATACGGACATAGATGGCTCGTTTTTTCCCTTCAGTCGTAGTGTGCCTACCCAAAAAACTTGATCTCACGTGTCAAACTTGTAACCATGTTTGCTTGAAGATGAGCCCCTCCACCTTCTCATCCCCACGAAATAATAATAAAAACAAAACGTTATTTATATTTAATATCTAGTTTTTCTATAACACAAAAAAGTTTGAAGATAAGCAACTTGTGGAAGGCTTGTGGCACACACCAGTTGTATTATCTCCATATACTTTGATCGATTCCTTCATCCTCACAGAAACCACTCAACAAAAAACTAAAGTTTCCAAAAATGGCTTCCTTGAACATATTCCTTGCTCCGGCCACCATATCGACGACCGTCAGCAGCAGTACTAGCAGCATCACCACCACCACCACCAGCATAGCCACCACAAGAGCAAGAAGAGTACAGACCTTCGCTACAGCTGCAAAAGGTTCCGGTGGAAGCACTGAGGAGAAGGGGTTTTTCGATTTTCTTATGGGTGCACTGGTGAAGTTCGATCAGCTGGTGGAGACTGATCCAATTCTCCAGAAGGTGGAGGGCAAGAGTGGTACCACCACCATTTCCAGTAAGAAGACCACTACTTCGGCGGCGCCACCAAAGAAGGATGCTGGGAGCGGTGGCTTTGGTGGCCTTGGTGGATTCTTTGCTAAGAAATGATATGTGGATTCTATCATGTTAGTTCGAAATTTATATAAAATTCAGTATAATATCGCATTTTAATATTTGATTATAAAAAATATAATCTGTCCAAAGCACATTAAAGAATTATGCATTTCTCGATTTTGCTATATATACCTTTACATCTGCACATTGACATTGTTACCTCTAGTTAAGAATCATCTACAATACTTTGTCTTTTAGGGATGGATCTTAAAAAATTTCACTAGGCAGAGCCGATATGGCAAGGGACATAAAATTAGAACATATAAGGGGTGTTTGGCTTAGTTTTTCAAACCCCAAAAATCCTTTTTGGAAAAGTTACAAAAAATTAGGATTTCCTGATTTTTCCAAAAAGTTCATTTTCCTTATGTAAAAACTTTAAAAGTAGCTTCTAAAACTAGTTTGCCAAACATCTTTTGCTTTTTTTTCTTTTCCAAAAAGAACTTTTGGCTTTGAAAAGTTAAGCCAAACACCCTCTAAATAGGCAAACTACATATCTCCATGATGTTGGGGAATATAGAAATTAGAAAAGAAGTCTAACTTGAATTTTTGATACTTTTTGTCATTTAAATTATATTGTGTAATCGTTCCCCTCCCTTCCCTTTAGTTAGCATCATTTGTTTAATTAAAGGAGATAAATGGAAATGGTTAAAAACAAAAAAAAAAAAAAAAAAAAAAAATTGATGTTCTGTCTTTTTAATAAAAGGAATGGAAGGAAGTTCAAATATAACCTTCCCTAGTAACTTTCCTTCAATTTTTTGGATGAAAGATAGAAAAAAAAATCTATCTCTAACTTAGTAACATGAAACTTTTTTTCTTTTGTTTCTTCCTTTCTCTAATTATCTTATTTTCCCATTTTTTTTTACTAAAAGTCAAAAACAAAGTGTTAAATAACAATTTATAACTAAGTATTTATAATTATTTTTTATAAAATTATATAAATAGTCTCTATGGTTTGGTATAATAGACTATTCTGCTCCAACATTTTTTTTTGTTAAATAACTCGTCTTTGTGGTTCTCGTTTATTACAATGCCTATCCCTTGAGCAGGTGTCGTCTGAATGTTGCTTTCTTCCTCTCACATGCATACCATGTGAGGGTATATCCGTCCAAAAAAATAGCTTCCATTCCTCTTACATTTAAAAAACCATATTTATTCCCCCTCCCTAGACGTGTCAATCGTGTCGTGTCATGTAAATTCGTGTCTTGTCGAAACTAGTGGGTTTTATAGGTTATCAAAAACATGTACGTAGAAAATCATAATATTTAAGTTCACATGCAACCTATAAATGATCTATTTTTTTCTCTAATTGATAGCAACATACTATGAACTTCAAGAACCCTAAAGGAACTTTATGAAAATCAAAATTCACAAATTAGGGTTTACGTACCTTTAGATTTATTATAGCAAATAAATCTTTGATCATTTCCTTTGTATCTTTAGAAAGAAAGCATCAAAAGTATGATGTCTCTAATGGCTCACATCAAAAATCCTAAAAACTCTAGAATGAAGAGGGAAGAGAGGAGAGGGATAGAAATTTTGCTCCTATGCTTGTAGATAAATGTATGAACGAAATTTATTGGTCTTGGGCTCCTATTTATAATTTAGATAACTTGCAAGCAAAGCCAAATTTGAATTAATTAAATAATGGATTTAATTCTAATTCAAATCATTTCCTTATTAACATCTGTGAGGCTTATGGAAACCCTAGAAGAGCTCCCAAAACCGTTCACCCTTTGACAGTTCTAGGATTGCCTCTTTTGTTCAACTGTTGAGCAATTAAAATTCAACTCTTACACCTTTAGTTAATTCCAATTAGTTCTAAATTAATTTTGATTAATAATTAGTTAATTGTAATTGATTTCTTATTAATTTATTAACAAATAAATTATTTAACTATTGATCTCATTTTAATTTATTAATCACATAAGAAATTAACAAATCGACTATTTATTTACAATTAATATATTAATCACATAATATATTAACAAATCATTTCTCTCTCTCTCTCTCTCTCTCTCTCAATATCATTTCTAACTATTCTTGGTTATGAGGGCAACCAAAAAAGGACTTTGATTTTATATGCAAGTTTATACCAATTTAGTTATGAACTTGGACACCTTAATCCAATAAAGACAATATATGGGTTGAAAGTGATTAACCTTAACCCAACCTATTTAATTAACATATTGTGTTGTGTCAACCTGTTTATTTTCGTTTCGGAATAGTGTCGGGTTTCGTGTTAGGGGTATACCTTGAAATATGTTGTGTCATGTGAGATTGAAACACTAAACATGTTGAAAGAGTAGGAGTTAGTTAGGCGAAAAAGAAAAAGTAATAGTTAGAGATGGAATAGATAAAGTCATAACAAGTTCAGATAAAAAAAAAATAGAAAGAGTAGGAGATAGGGAGGCAGAAGACAAGATCATAAGGATGAAAGAGTGGTCAAAGGGACTGTGTAGTTTAAGATAGAAAAGAAAAACTAAAAATGAAGTCTTTATTTAGAAGGCCAAGTCATTTCCAGATTACAGAACAAATTAATCCAAAGGTTTTCTTTTACTTATGGTTTTGGTTTTTGATCTTTCTAGTTTATTCAAATAATTAAAAAAATTTGCATATAAATAAAAGATTATATTCGTGCTAAAATTCACAACCGTAACCTTAGACATTTAATTTTTATGTTATGTCGTGTCAAGTTGTTTATTTAAATGGGTTGAAATATCTTACCAAAACTCGTTTATTTCGTGTCAGGTTTCGTATCACTTAGTTTTTGCAACCTCTACCCTTTCCATCATCACTCTCACCTCCAATGTCTCTCGAATTTTCTTTTCTTCTAAATCGAAGACAACAATGGTGATTTGATTTTTTAGACGAAGGTCTATAATCGTTACATCTTGACAAACAACAGCTCGGGATGAAGGTTATAGTCATGCTTAAAACAATAATCAAAGTGCCTATTTATTGGATGGGTAGACCTACCAAAATGTCATAAATCAATAACATCATAACTAGATTGTTTGAGGTTAAGGAACATGATCAACGAATCTCTTAAAGAGGATGTGTATAAAGCAAGGACAATATTTTTTTACTTATATAGTTGTCTAATTTTTTTGTGTTGTGTATTATTTATGTTTTTTTGGCATGTCTAACACCATCATTTCATATAGGTCAAAAGATACAAAAATGAAATGCTTTTTACTTTATTCAACTAGCTAGTTACAAGTGTTAATTTTATGTTTACATAAAGTGCCCACTCATTTGTACATGACATAAATAATCATACGATATGATAATTCACTAGTTTTAATCTCTTTATTATTATTTTCTAGAAACAATAATTCTCAATATGTTGGTAAAATATTATTTTCCAAAATAATTTTTTTCCAATTAAATACAAGTGTTGATATTTATTAATAATCAAAATTACTCTAATAAAGAATCAACTAATGGTAACTTGCTATGAGGTGTGACCCTCTAGGATCATATGTTATTAGCAATATCATTCTATAATGACGTGACATCTCTATTTTCATGGCCCGAAAATACCTTTTCTTTATACTTATTTTAAAACAAAGTATTCTTTATATGGCAAAAAATTTCCCATAAAAGTACTTCCGAATAATTTTTTTTGTTGATTATAAAAAAAAACTTGGTATGTTATAACTGATAAAAAAACATAAACATAAACATAGTCATTACATGCCTTACAAGATCTTATTATATTAATGGCCTATATCTCCTCAAATCGCTCATCAGATCACTATCCATGTACCTTTGTGTTGATACTTGTGATACAAAGAAATTGAGTGGGTCGGTTTGGGAAATCTAGTGAGCACATAAGGTTTTCAACCCATAATATTATAACTTTTATTTATTTATTTTTCAGCGATCAAATAACCTAGTTACCTATTCCTCTTATCCTCACTTCCGAATCCTAAAATAATGATCTCAATTGATCTCTCTCTTAAAGGATCGTTATCTGTAGTGGGCGTTGTCTATACTTTCCTAGATAACTAGGCATAGTAGTGCCATAATACTTTGGGTGAGCACAACAACATGATAGTACTTGGTCACAACACAGCAGGTCTCAACTTATTATTTCGCACAACTTTTTTTTAACTAATATTTTTCTGAATGACTAGGCACGATATTATAATAGTACTTGGGGTGAACACAACAGTATAATCGTACTTTGGGTAAGAACAACATTACGATAGTACTTTGGGTTAGCACAGCAGTATGATAGTACTTTGGGTAAACACAACAGTGCGATAGTATTTGTGTGAGCACAACATTATGATAGTACTTTAGGTTAACACAACAGTAGGATAGTACTTTGGGTAAACACAACAGTACAATAGTACTTTGGTTAAACATAGCAGTACGTTAGTATTTTGGGTAAGCACAACAGTATGTTAATACTGTGGGTAAACACAACTTATTATTTCGCACAACCCTTCACTAACATATCACAACCTCTAATTTATTATTTCACATAACCTTCACTAAGCCATCACAACCTCTTATTGTTATTTCACACAGCCTTTCACTAACCCATCATAACCTCTTATTTATTATTTTACACAACCCTTCACTAACCTATCACAGCCTCTTATTTATTATTTCACACATCCCTTCACTAGCCTATCACAACCTCTTATTTATTTGTCTCACACAACCCTTCACTACCCAATCATATTTTAAGTATGATAAATATATAGTTTAATCAGGTAATATCTATATCGTGTTGCACATATATATATTAAGCACATCTACACATGTAACATTTAAGCAATTAGATTAAGTGTATCTATGTATAAGTTGAAAGTAAATATGCACTCACTTGATAAAGTGGATCACTTGAAATTTGAGCAATGCTTCGCCTTAGCACTTGGCTTTTCCTTTGATATGACCTAGGTTTAATTATCACTAAGTCTTAGTCTAATATTCTTCGTGACCAATGATATTCTAGATTCCACATTAATCCCAATGTCTACTGATGTATAATTGAAAAGGAGCAACCATGTAAGATCATATCGGAGGTAGGGTAGTTTAGTATACAAAGTATATTATTTGGAAATCCTACCTAAAAAACCTCACTAAATCTAGCCTAGACATCACCCCCGTAATTAGATCATTCTGTATTTTTTGGATTAGGTGTCTAAGTGTCACACCCCAAAACCAGGAACGGCGGAAACGTTCTGGGGCGGAGGACGTCATGTATAATATCAACAACAATGTGAAGTAGTAAACAAGCAACAACATCATCCATTGCATTAATAAAATAATTATTATACAATTGTATTCTGTCAAATTTTGATAAACACTAAAGCATAAATCAAAATGAAAGATAAGTCTTGAACAAGCTCCATCTTCCTTTCTCCTTGCATCGGTTCCTGTCTATGATGACCTGAGGATACAAGTAATTTTGAAAGCGAGTATCAGCTTTGAAGCTGGTGAGATCATAAGTATTTAGTGTCTTAATTTGTATGTAAGAATTTGTAAGTGAACTGTAAGTATGAAAATGTTTGTAAAACAACTGTAAATGTTTGAACCTGTCGCAAGAATGAGTTGTAAATGTATGTAAGTGTTTGTAAAAGTTTGAATCTCTCAGAAAAACCTATATTTTCTGTTAATGTAGCCTTCTACCAAGGCTTAACTATTTTGTATGCTCATTTCTTGTAAAAGTGTGTAATTTTCCCAAGTGTAACTATCATTATCAAAATATAGTTTTTACATTTATAGTTTAAGTGAAAAGATCACTAAATATCTGAACAGGGAAAATTAATGTAGTACTAAAACGTAGCGCTATAAGAACTACTGCTGTACTAATTACCTTAAACCGGATTTATATTAAGACATTATGTGATAAATTGCACCATACTATCGACTGGTAACAACGACAACGTATAGTCGAAAAATAAGGTATGACGTTTGGCGCCCGCAGACCTGTCGGTCCCGCTGTAGCTAGCAGCAAGGTGTAGGATAGTCAATCCAGTATAGATCTATATGCAAACTCACGCTCTCCCTCTAAGAGACTCTGGCTACAACCCGGGTCATGACAATTAAGGCATGCTCCCATACAGTGGATCACAATTTTATTAACGTATTAATGTAAGTGTAATGTAACGAACTGTTCTAGCTGAAATGTACGTGCTCTCTACCTAGAAAGTATAGTAATGTAATCGTTCTAGAAAGTATTGACTCATGAATGAACTGACTCATTGTATGATATCGCGTTCTAGTAATTGTTCTAGTATCTTCCTAAACTACCCATATGGTAGTTTACTAGTAATCTATCTGGTAAGTATGAACATGGATGTATACCCTTGCTACCCAAGGGCATATGTTGAACTGGAAGGACCTTTTATGACTATATATGTACACATGATATATAACTAATATTTAAACGACTTTCGGACGATTACCCGATATCCCACCAGACCACATCTCAAGGCGCGAAAAGGAAATAGGGTGGATAGCCATCCTAAGTCTTTTAAACATTTCTTATATAACTATACATATAGAGGCATGCAATTTATAATATAAAAGCATAAATAAGTTTTGTAAGACATTGGAAACATAAATATTATTTCAAGAAAAGATCGACTTGATGTCGATCTATAAAACAATTTGAAGGCATAAGTATGATAAAACAGTTTTGAGTATAAGGAAACATTTGATCGAAACACAGTTGTAAATAAGTTTGAAAGGTAATGTACCGAGTAAGATGTACAATGTATTAAGTAGTTTAAAACATATAAAATGTTTATAAAAAATCATTTGAATGTTGTATATTAATCACATGTGATTGATGTAATAACTAGCGTAATTCTACTTATTAATCGCATGTGATTTATATAATACTAGCGTGATTCTACTTGTATTCCCCCCATTAAACATTTCAAATCATTTCAAAGGTTGATTTAAGGGGGTATGAACTCACTTGATTGAAGTGGTCGATTTGAAGTAGTCGAGAGAAGAATCGAGCAGAACTTCGACAGGAAGAGTTGAAAACGCGGAAAATCTCGGGATTCTCGGGAATCTCGGGAACACAAAACCTTCCTTCGGGACTTGAAGGTGAAAAAACGGGGCTTTGGGAGGGTCTCGGGGGCTTAAACGCAGAGTTTCGGCGCGAGAAAGAGAAGATTGGAGCACCTAAACCCGGCACCCCAAGAGTTCTATTTATAGGGGCATTTCTGGTGTGCCACGTCGTGGCTAAGGTTGGCCACGTCGTGGGGAGCAATCCTTATCCCCTTATGTTGATTGGACGCCCTCAGTCACTTGCCGGGTCGCGGCCAAGCTGTGCCACGTCGTGGGGGCCTGACAGCCTCGGATTTTGGACCCCGAACTTGTAAAATCCATAACTTTCGCGTACGACCTCCGTTTTCGACGTTCTTTATATGCACGCGTAGCTAAAAACATGATCTACAACTCTTGTTTAGACTTCATTGGCTACTTTTGACTTTAATTTTAATTATTTATTTTTAACGAGCCGGGACGCGATAATTCCGTTAAAAATCCATAACCTCTTCATCCGATGTCCGTTTTCGTCAGACTTTTCGCCGTTGCGCTACTAATGTTGAGAACTTAGATTCTAATTTAGGTTGTTTTGGTCAAAAGTATCTCAAGCTCTATTTCGAGTTTTTAGCTGTCTACTGCTATACCCGAATCTTGGAAAAATCATAACTTTCTCATACGAAGTCAGATTTGGACGTTCTTTTTATGTATGCTCACGGTTTGCGGTTATCTATAACTTTAATTTAGATACTTAAGGCTAAAAACTATTGTATTGAAACTTTGCGTTTTTCGTTTAATCGGTGTTGCCGGTTTTTGCCGAGAATCTTCGGTTGGTCATAACTTCTTCGTTATAACTCGGATTTTAGGGTTCTTTATATGTACGAAAACCTTGATACGATTCCTACTACTTTATTTAACCCAAATAAGATTTTATGAAAGTTATATTTGGACCTAAATTTGATTGGTTTTACATTACATTGTCTCGAAATATCGGGTTGTCACATTATCCCCCCGTTAGAAGGAGTTTCGTCCCGAAATTAGAATTTAAGCAAGGAAGTATGAACGAATGATCGAGTCGTGAGGAGGAAACTTCCTAATCGATTGGTTCTAGTGCACCTAAGTGATAACGGGTTCTCGGTTGGCATTCCAACGAACCTTCACTAACTGGCGATGACGTTTCTTCGTCTGCTTGACCTTTCGGTCGAGGGTCACTACGGTTCTAATACAAAGGCGAGGATCTCGACGAGTGGACTTGCAAGACTCCTAACGGAAAGGTATGGTTTCACGAATGAGATGCGAAGAGTAGAAAGTACGTTACTGAGTTCGCGGAGTAGGTCTAGTTTGTGTGAGGCACAGGACTGATTTTGATAAGAATCTCGGAGGTCCTGTCTACCTTGGATTTAGCTTTCCATGCTTTACGAAGCGTATTAAGCCATTCCCAGAGTGAGTTATCCTAAAGAACTTTGTCACTCACTTGGAATCTCAAAGGTTCCTTTTCTTGCGTAACCTCCCAATCAAAGGCCATCCCTTGTTGGGTCAAAGTCGTACGAGTTTCTGTAGCTTGCGAGGAGTTCTGAATGAACTAAGGCGGTAGGTCGGTAAGACCTAGAATCTGGCGAAGGACTGTCGGCGTCTCTGATGTCGATAAATGCTCAACGGTTTTGAAAAATTGCAAGAGTGCTCATAATTCCTCACATTACTAACAGTGTGTCCTTGGAAATTTGACTCTTCAATTTCAAAACTCGTGCTTTGAGAACATCGCTAAAAGTTCCTCTGAAGGAAATGTTTTCCCATGGGTTCCTTCTTACTACAAGGGTAGATAAGTAAGTCATTACATGTAGAAATGACGAACTGATCCAGGTAAGAAAGACGTACCCTACTCGTTTAGCTCATAAAAGCTATGGGCGTATTGGTCCTATCCGAAAGGTATCACTACGGACTCGAAGTGTCCGCATCAAGTTCAGGAGATAGTCTTCCGGACATCTTTCCCTAACACTCGAACTGGTGATATTCGGATCCCGGATCCATTCCTGGAAGTAGTTTCTTTCTTTGCGTTTACTCAACCATTTTGTCTACGCGCGGCAGAGAGAACGATTTCTAATGAAAAATCTCGACAGAGTCTTCGATAACCGAGTTACATGCAATGCGATCCGTCGATCTCTGGAATAATATGATCGAGGTTCTCTAGGGTGAGAAACCTAGTCTTCTAATTCTATTTATGTGTAGTTCGCTAAGTTGTCCAAACTGTTCTTGTATCTCCGTGGGTGTTTAAACTATAAGGTGATCTGTTTACGGGAGTCGTACTGGGTTCTATGCTTGTTCTCATGACGTTGTGATTTCTCGTACTTAGGCAGTTATCCGTCCTGAAGTTCATATTAGAATTCATACCTAGTTTCACAATCACCCTTTCGTGTATACGAGTCATATATAATTAAGGTTGAAAAGGTAGTCGAATAACTGGTTCTTCCTTAAGTTCACATCCCATCAGGGAAAAAGAATTTAAAGTGGAATCATCAATTCTAAACCTGTAGAACCTTGATCATATATCACTCTTATGCATACATTTCTCAGTGATAGAACAATCGTATAAATCCTTGGATTGAACTTGACGTACTGGACGAGTGGTACTTCGGGGATTTCTTCGGAAAGAAAATAACTAAGTGGTACTCCTGGCATGAGTACTACGGTGTTCTGATATGACGGCTTCGCTGGAAAAACGACCTAGAAGAAAGATATGTACGTATGAAGCTGTTTTGGCGTCGATCAAATTGAATCTGATTGTATGATAATGTCGGAATCATACAGAAACTTTAAAGACATTAGAATTAAACATAGACGATTACAGACAAAACACAACTGTGCAACCATGAACAGAGTTACAGTACTTTAGATTTACCACAAGACTATTGCTGCGAATAAGATATACTACAAAAGACAAGCACAAGAATTCCTATACAGACAGGATCTCGCAAAAGGTAAGACTCTAGTTGCACTAGTTCTAGATAGTTTATAAGTTTGTTACAACGAAACGCCCAAATTACATTTAACGTGGTTCCGGAGTAGGCTCTCCTGCAGCTGTGATCCTGAGAATTTTCCCATCTGCACCAGAGTTCTTTGTTATCGGGCAATCTTTCTTGAAGTGCCCTACCTCACCGCATTGGTGGCATGACTGGCTAGTACTAGTCTTGAAGATGGGATTGCGGTGTTTAGCCAATGTTATGTGGACACGAGTGCCTTACTCGTTACTCCACTTTGAAAACTGCTTCTTAAATCGCTCGGTGCTATAACAAATCTTGTGTGCGGGTTTAGTCCCGATGAAAGGGACTTGAGTGATAGGTCGCGCCGGTGCTCCACAGTTACGAGCATGGTGCCCTATGTTTAGGCAATTGCAACACTGCATCTCATGGCAAGCCCCATGATGATGGAAACTACACTTATCACACTTCGGGAGTTTTCCCTCGTATGGCCTGCTCGGTACTGGGATGGCAGGGGTTTCCACTTGCTGCTGTTGTATAGCCAGCTTTTGGGATCTCTTGCGTTTCCTCCGGGCTTGATGCTTTTGTTTCTTGTTCTTTGGTTTTTGGCTTTGCGGGCCTGTGACTGTTACTATTTGACGACCTCCTGGATGGATACCACGATTTGAAACTTCGTTCCCATCAGTTGCATTGACTGTGCTGTTAGCGCTAGGTGCGCAAGGACCGCGGTTACGGCAGCCACCACGGCAGCTGTAACTGTTGTTTGAAAGGTAGCGGCATCCATAGGAAAAGTAGAGGTCTCGTTGCTTGGTTGGTTGTTTCTGGATGACGACATGATTATGTTAACACGAAAGAATAAAGATTTTGTGAGCGATTCTGGTTGACCCTTGATGTACTTAGATTGTTCTTGAAAAGAGTAAGAGTATGATCTCGAAAGTTTGACCTACATCCCTATGATGCAGTCCTAGTAAAGAATGAAAATATGTTCGCAAAGGCTTGACCTACATCCCTATGATGCAGTCCTAGTACGGAATGGGAGTATGTTCGTAGAATGGTCGCAAGACGTTTGTTGTTCGAGCTGAGGTATCATGGGTTGGTGAATAACAAGATCCAACCACGGAAAGAGACTTGGAAGTGTCTCCGGAGATAAATCGCTATAGTCCAATCACTTGACTAAAGCATGTTTCATATAGACTCCAATGAAAGTATGATAAGAGTACTTGAATGAAGAATGACACAGAAGTTAGCCGGCTATCAATATCTTTGATATTCACGATGTAAGGATTCTGGAAAATGACCTTGTAAAGGTCTTACATCATATCCGCAGAAGATAGTTCCTGACAACATAAAGACCTAGCTAAAGTACTTACGGAACAAGAAAATTTCCTAGAAAATCCCACATCAGGTATAGACAGAAAATTACGATTCTTCTTTATAAGGAAATAAAGTAAAGCGTCTACTACTGGCGACGATCATCACTCTGGTGAACTCTTAGTTCAGCCAATTGACGTTCCATGTCAAGTAGGTGTCTTTCGTACACCATCTGGCATACTCGGAGCCTTATGACTTCAGCTCGTGATTCAACCAGTGCTTGCAGTAGGGTTTTATGGTTTCTCTCTGACCTCTCGTGAGCATCTTCTAGACGAACGGTACGGAGGGTATGCAATTTAGCATAGGCGACTACTTCTGTAATCTGATTTAGGGTTGTCCTGCCTTGAATCTCCTTTCGGGCCATTATGCGGACCAAGATTGGCAAGACTCTATCTGCTGAGCCCCCATTGCTCAAGTCGGAAAAGCTTCGATCGCCATCAAATAGTATAGATTGATCTTGTCCTTGGCTCCATATTTCCAAGCATTCCACTCACTCAGGGTCGGGCTGTGAAAAAGCCGGACGAGGGTTAGGAATTGGAAAGGGAGCTGCTCGGGGTAGGTTTTCAACCTCTGCTTCGGAGTTAGCATCATACGAAAAGTCTTCATCATGGTGATCGTTCAAGAGGAAAAGGATGATCATTCTCTAGTTATTCTCCGAACCAACCAGCTATGACTTCATTTGGAAGGTACTGGTTGTCGAGAGGATGGAGTCCAGTTATGTTTTCTATGCGAGAATTTAAGCATAAGAGAATAATTATTAGACAAGCTATCTAGATAATTATTTAGAAAACCTTCATTAGTTACATCGCTATTTGTGAAGTGCATACCAGCTATGTGTAATCTAAACAGGATAGACCTTCGAATAAGTGACCTTAATTTCCAAATTCACACAGAATAGGGGCAAGGCAAAATTATCACAGATTCTAAGTCTATAACATCCTAATTACATATAGCCTCAGTGTATCCACTTAGCAACTATCAACTTAATAATGAAGATCCCGTTTTAGTTCTCAAGTATAAAGTACTTATAGTAACACCAAATACTCCTATAGTATTTTAAATTTTTAATGTTATGTTCTATTGTTCTCATTGTGGTAGGGTTGCTAAGATTTTAGCATTGTTGCAACCACATAATTAAACTTAGGCACATGCTAGTCAACCCTCGGATAATATAGGTGATCAGGCTATATCTTCCCAGTTTTGACCATATGTCTCTAAGCCCACTTGTGTTGTCCAACAATCGTAATTCTTTTGTACTGTCCTAGTGACACTGATTTTAGTATGAATGCAGCACGTATACTTACTTAAATATTTTACTAATTAAAGTATAAACTCTTGGTCAGAGTATTTTTAATCCCTTATGTATTTATAGTTAGTATATCTTTTATGGGTTGATATACTTAATTCACTATAAACAATGCTCTGATACCAATCTGTCACACCCCAAAACCAGGAACGGCGGAAATGTTCTGGGGCGGAGGACGTCATGTATAATATCAACAACAATGTGAAGTAGTAAACAAGCAACAACATCATCCATTGCATTAATAAAATAATTATTATACAATTGTATTCTGTCAAATTTTGATAAACACTAAAGCATAAATCAAAATGAAAGATAAGTCTTGAACAAGCTCCATCTTCCTTTCTCCTTGCATCGGTTTCTGTCTATGATGACCTGAGGATACAAGTAATTTTGAAAGCGAGTATCAGCTTTGAAGCTGGTGAGATCATAAGTATTTAGTGTCTTAATTTGTATGTAAGAATTTGTAAGTGAACTGTAAGTATGAAAATGTTTGTAAAACAACTGTAAACGTTTGAACCTGTCGCAAGAATGAGTTGTAAATGTATGTAAGTGTTTGTAAAAGTTTGAATCTCTCAGAAAAACCTATATTTTCTGTTAATGTAGCCTTCTACCAAGGCTTAACTATTTTGTATGCTCGTTTCTTGTAAAAGTGTGTAATTTTCCCAAGTGTAACTATCATTATCAAAATATAGTTTTTACATTTATAGTTTAAGTGAAAAGATCACTAAATATCTGAACAGGGAAAATTAATGTAGTACTAAAACGTAGCACTATAAGAACTACTGCTGTACTAATTACCTTAAACTGGATTTATATTAAGACATTATGTGATAAATTGCACCATACTATCGACTGGTAACAACGACAACGTATAGTCGAAAAATAAGGTATGACGTTTGGCACCCGCAGACCTGTCGGTCCCGCTGTAGCTAGCAGCGAGGTGTAGGATAGTCAATCCAGTATAGATCTATATGCAAACTCACGCTCTCCCTCTAAGAGACTCTGGCTACAACCCGGGTCATGACAATTAAGGCATGCTCCCATACAGTGGATCACAATTTTATTAACGTATTAATGTAAGTGTAATGTAACGAACTGTTCTAGCTGAAATGTACGTGCTCTCTACCTAGAAAGTATAGTAATGTAATCGTTCTAGAAAGTATTGACTCATGAATGAACTGACTCATTGTATGATATCGCGTTCTAGTAATTGTTCTAGTATCTTCCTAAACTACCCATATGGTAGTTTACTAGTAATCTATCTGGTAAGTATGAACATGGATGTATACCCTTGCTACCCAAGGGCATATGTTGAACTGGAAGGACCTTTTATGACTATATATGTACACATGATATATAACTAATATTTAAACGACTTTCGGACGATTACCCGATATCCCACCAGACCACATCTCAAGGCGCGAAAAGGAAATAGGGTGGATAGCCATCCTAAGTCTTTTAAACATTTCTTATATAACTATACATATAGAGGCATGCAATTTATAATATAAAAGCATAAATAAGTTTTGTAAGACATTGGAAACATAAATATTATTTCAAGAAAAGATCGACTTGATGTCGATCTATAAAACAATTTGAAGGCATAAGTATGATAAAACAGTTTTGAGTATAAGGAAACATTTGATCGACACACAATTGTAAATAAGTTTGAAAGGTAATGTACCGAGTAAGATGTACAATGTATTAAGTAGTTTAAAACATATAAAATGTTTATAAAAAATCATTTGAATGTTGTATATTAATCACATGTGATTGATGTAATAACTAGCGTAATTCTACTTATTAATCGCATGTGATTTATATAATAATAGCGTGATTCTACTTGTATTCCCCCCATTAAACATTTCAAATCATTTCAAAGGTTGATTAAAGGGGGTATGAACTCACTTGATTGAAGTGGTCGATTTGAAGTAGTCGAGAGAAGAATCGAGCAGAACTTCGACAG
This sequence comes from Lactuca saligna, assembly GCF_052625555.1. NCBI lineage: Eukaryota > Viridiplantae > Streptophyta > Magnoliopsida > Asterales > Asteraceae > Lactuca > Lactuca saligna. Next base: position 94,632,276 of record NC_136424.1, on the reverse strand, counting down.
GAAGAGATGAAAACGCGGAAAATCTTGGGATTCTCGGGAATCTCGGGAACACAAAACCTTCCTTCGGGACTTGAAGGTGAAAAAACAGGGCTTTGGGAGGGTCTCGGGGGCTTAAACGCAGAGTTTCGGCGCGAGAAAGAGAAGATTGGAGCACCTAAACCCGGCACCCCAAGAGTTCTATTTATAGGGGCATTTCTGGTGTGCCACGTCGTGGCTAAGGTTGGCCACGTCGTGGGGAGCAATCCTTATCCCCTTATGTTGATTGGACGCCCTCAGTCACTTGCCGGGTCGCGGCCAAGCTGTGCCACGTCGTGGGGGCCTGACAGCCTCGGATTTTGGACCCCGAACTTGTAAAATCCATAACTTTCGCGTACGACCTCCGTTTTCGACGTTCTTTATATGCACGCGTAGCTAAAAACATGATCTACAACTCTCGTTTAGACTTCATTGGCTACTTTTGACTTTAATTTTAATTATTTATTTTTAACGAGCCGGGACGCGATAATTCCGTTAAAAATCCATAACTTCTTCATCCGATGTCCGTTTTCGTCAAACTTTTCGCCGTTGCGCTACTAATGTTGAGACCTTAGATTCTAATTTAGGTTGTTTTGGTCAAAAGTATCTCAAGCTCTATTTCGAGTTTTTAGCTGTCTACTGCTATACCCGAATCTTGGAAAAATCATAACTTTCTCATACGAAGTCAGATTTGGACGTTCTTTTTATGTACGCTCACGGTTTGAGGTTATCTATAACTTTCATTTAGATACTTAAGGCTAAAAAATATTGTATTGAAACTTTGCGTTTTTCGTTTAATCGGTGTTGCTGGTTTTTGCCAAGAATCTTCGGTTGGTCATAATTTCTTCGTTATAACACGGATTTTAGGGTTCTTTATATGTACGAAAACCTTGATACGATTCCTACTACTTTATTTAACCCAAATAAGATTTTATGAAAGTTATATTTTGACCTAAATTTGATTGGTTTTACATTACATTGTCTCGAAATATCGGGTTGTCACACTAAGCCCCATAACGATAATTGGCATATACTTCAATTAATATTAGCACAGTCCTTTTAGGTTGCCGTCAAAACTAGCAACTAGACATGATGATTTTAGAGAGAGGGGTTGATTTATTATTTGATTAATAAATTGAAATAAATAATTTGTTAATATCTTATGAAAATAATATATTAATTAGAAATATTAACATTTAATTAATATTTAATCAGAAATTAATTAGAATTAATTTTGGGATTAAAAGAATTAATTAAAATGAAATGATTGAAGTCCAATTATTTAATAATTGAGCAAGATCCAGTCTAGAACCCTCCATGAAGGGTTGAACAGTTTCTTCATGGGTAAGGAATTCTAGAATAGTCTTTGGTAGATAAACAGGAAAATGGATAACTGCCCGGTTTAGGAAATCTTGGATTAGGGCTTCTCTAGGGTTTTCTGACTTCACAATAAATAGGGTATAACCTTATGATTTTCGGTCAACCTTTTCTTTGGAAGTACCAACCGATAATTTGAGCCTCCCTCTTCCTTTTCAATTATCTTCTATTGCTAGTGTTGGGTGTGAAACATTACAGGCTCGACATTTGTGGCGCTTGCTCTCAAGGTTTCAACAACACAGGGATTTGGATTGTTATTACAATATAACAATCAAGGTATGAATCTTCTAACCCTAATTGTGTATTTTGATTATATAATAGAGTTCTAGGGTTTTTCCATTTTGTTGTTCAAGTTTTAAGTTTAATTAGAGAAAACATAGATCAAAATTATTTAGGGTTACATGCACATATACAATTATATATTTTGCATAATACACATCGGTGTTATCAGAGCGTAGGTTTAGTTTTCTATTGAATCGATACAATGGTTGAAATTGAACAAGGAGAAGCAAATAGAATCGTGATTTTGTTCCGACACCACGACGTGGTAACCTTCGACTATGCTCTGCCACGATGTGGTAATGTTTACCAAGGTGTGGTGGACTGTCAGATCGTAAAATTCAGATTTTTAAGATATATCATGAATTGATTAAGATAATTACATTAAATAATGTCTTAAATAAGTAAAACTGAATAATTAACTAAGTAATTGGATATCATTATCTTGAATTCATGATTGGTTTGTTTTTAAATTAAAATTAATTCTTAATTTTCGAAATTTTTAAAAAATAAACCCTAGTATTTTGAAAAGGTTTAAGATACATCATTATGGATCTTATTATTAATTAATTAAGTAATTAATTAAAAGATAATTAATAAATCCATAAATGGTTTAAATTTAATTAAATTAAAAGTTTAATTTATTAAAGATTAAACCGTTGCAATTTTAAAATGTTTTAAAATTCACCCTTATATATATATATACATATATATATATATATATATATATATATATATATATATATATATATATATATATATATATATATATATAAGTTTAATATATATTATACGTATAAGAAAAGTCAGTCGAACCGCTAGTACGCTTCATTCATGAAGCTGATCTATAAAGGGGGTATAAGGAAACTGCCTATAAAATGGTAGTTGAATGGGTGTCTACTCTCACTCATCGCTTCCTTGATTGGTGGAGGGTCGTTAGCCGAATAGGTTTGATAGGGAAATTAATTCTCATTAATAAGTATAATGTAATATAAAGTAACTAAACTATTTTCTAAAATCTCACTCTTAGTTACTTTCGGAAAAATGTGAATTTGTATGATAATCCATGAAATTGCACATTACACTTTATGAGTTGGTGGTGGAGCTTGTGTGGTTAACTAACACGCTAATGGGAGACTAATAGAGGGTGGTAATGGGTGTCTCGAAAATTATCGTTGATTAATGGAGCACATTTGGTTAACCAACACATTAAAACGAGATGATATATGACATCGAGAGTACAAAACTAATTTGCATGGTTATTCACATCTCGTTTGTGATCCTCGACATCCCAGACATAAAATTGAGAGCATAATCAAGATTAAATATGTCATTGAATAGTTCAAGGCATCTTAAAAGATCCAGGAGTTTCATGAGATTGAAATTGGTAAAAGCTTTACCTACCTAATATAGATTCGAATTTGATTACGGCATCCCTCTTCGAAGTTCGAATCGAAAATATGGATCCTAGCCTTAATTTAAATTTATGGGTTAATAATTTAGGGTTAAAATCACTAACTTAAATTCTTTTTTTTCTCTTACTATAGATGTCGAGTCAAGACAACAATGGTCTTCTTGATTTGTAACATCCCAAAAATTCAACGATTTAAAACTTTTCAATACAACCCTTTTGTCTAATAGTAGTGTTACAAAACCATTGTTTCAAAACATTATTTAAAATCAGATTTTTCCAAGATCCAGTTAGTTGTAAAACCAAGGATGTATACTATCATGCCTTCGCCTTGCCACGGTCCACTTAAGTACCTAAAACCATAAACCAAAACTGTAAGCATGAAGCTTAGTAAGTTCCCACAAGATCACCACACGAACATATAACAAAGATCATGCATACAAAGCCTTCAATCTGACTGGAACGCCCCACCGACCTAAAGTCTATCTGTTATGCTCACAGAACCTACAATATGATTGGTATGCCATACCAGCCTACAACATAGCTAGAAGGTTCTCTGGGCCTTCGGCATGACTGGTACGCCCCACTAGCCTTCAGTCTATTCGGTACACCCTGGGTCTGTTGACCTTTAGCACAAAGCATGATCGCCTCAACCTAACCACACATAAACCATGTTGATACACCTATCTAACCGACCATCATACAAATAACCAACCAATAACCAAACAGATCCTTCAGCCTAATTGGAATGCCCCACTTGCCTACAGTCTATTTGGTATGCTCACAAAACCTACAACATGATTGGTATGCCACACTGGGCCTTCAGCCTATCTGGAGCGTTCTCCGGGCCTTCGGCCTGACTGGTGCACCCCACTGGCCTTCAGTCTATTCGGGACGTCCTGGGTCTGTTGGCCTACAGCACATAGTAGGACCGCCTCAACCCAACCACACATAACATGTCAACATATACATATCCAAAACACATGTAAGTCTAGTAAACATACTGATATAAACATTACTAGGTTTTTTAACTGACATCATAAAGCAATACAGTCTTAACCCACCTATACTACATCGACATATACACAGCTAAACATATAACCAGTTAATAGACAAACAAGCATATCTTACAGATCACTAATCATACCAACATTCCCTAAACCACGATAACAATCCAATGGGTCGGCCTTGGTTCCTTCGACCCAAGAGTACAGTGAGGAAGACTTACCTCTCGAGATCCATAGCTGATACGGACTGACTCTGAATCTCATCTCTTTAACCGATACATGTTTCCACCGAGTGACCAATTCTATCAAAATCCCAAAATACTTAAAATAACCTCAAGGTTCAACTTGGTCAAACACAAATTCAACAACCCATGTTAACCAAACACGTCGTGTTGTCCCTTAGACACGTCGTGTTCTTCCATCATTCAGATAATTGGGAAAACCCCTGGCAACATGCCGTGTTTGCCTAGGATTCAACAAATTAATACAATAAGCTATTTTTCTCTAATACCAAGAGCTCTAAAGCTCAGATCTAGCCTCTCATGTGGTCTAGAGGGATAAAGTTGCCAACTTTATCCATTAGGACTACCCAAAAAGGTTTAAAACTCAATCCATAAGCTTAATAGTGCAAGGGCTTAACCAATAAGCACTTAATCCATAAAGACAGCCCCAAAACATAGATTTGACTTCCTTGAGTTTGAAAACCACGTAAAGTTGCCAAATTTATGTTCATGCATGTCTTAATGAAACTCGTAAGCATAAAAAGGACTTAATAATTGACTTAATGCATGCATGAAACCAAAACTCTCATAAAGCTTTCACCTTTATGCTCAAGGACACCAAAACAAACTCATATTTGAAAGAACAAGCCCTAAAATGACCTAAATCATCCATTAACCCAAAAGGGACCAAAAGCACAAAAAACTAACTATGAAGAGATCTAAACATATACAAGACAAGACGCAAACTTGATACCTTAGAAAGCTTCCTGACAAGATGATGATTCTGGATCCAAAGCCTTTTCCCCAAGCAAAGCAACTTCAAGATCTCCTCTTCCTTCACAAATACCATAAATGAGCACCAAGAACTTCTTACTAGCTCAAGAACACTACCAAAATACTTAAAGATTGATTTTAGGGTTGTGGCAATGAAGGCTGGTAAGGAGGCCAGCCATGAAGACTTAAGGCCTTTATATAGGTTGCAATACCCTAAAAATTAGGGTTTTCTCCACTAGCCGAAAACACACCATGTTATGGCACAAACACGCCATGTAGACCTTAATGAAAGTTGCACTTTATCTTATCTAGACACACCATGTTGGTGCCTCCAACACACCGTGCCGAATCCTTAGAAGGTGATTATACCCAAAGTTGTTCCTCAAATATACGGGTGTTAGAAGTCTCCCCCGCATAAATGATTGAACTCCCTGAATTCGAAAAATGACTGGGGAAGTCACCCTGCTCTGATGACCACCCACCCTTACTAATGTCGAATCCAAACTAGAAGATACCCAACCTCTATACCTGAAATTGAAAACCCCGCACAATGTCGAACTCCATGACAGACAACACTAACCAAAATTGCCCCCACAAGGACTCAACTTCACAACCTGAACCAAATAACCTATTTAGCCTGAACGAATTTAAAGATACCCAAGAACATATATCCCTAACCACCTACTAGATCCCTGATAAAGGACACAATCACTACCCAACTCAAAACCAGGAATTCAATACCTTATCTGAAAAGAACCCAGACACATAAATCACGAAGTTCCCACTAATCCCTAGTCCATAAGATGCACCAAATTCCTTTAATTAATCTATGACTCCTTGACACGCCACTCCAACCCCTTCTCCTACGAGCAAAGATGAGAATTCTAGGAATCCCACATTTACCTCAAATCCTTAACAATTCAGAAGTACCCTCATCAAGAAAAACACTCAATACATTAATGAAGAACTTTGATTTGAGACTTCACAACCGGTTCCCAACCTTGATAATCAACCCCTCATAACAACTTCCGAGCAAACAGATTATAATGCAAACATTTTGAAGGACTTTCTGATACATAGTCGATACTCCCAACAATCTTTAATTGCTCTTTTTATCCAAACCAGCTCGTTGTGAGCCTCCCGACTTCCATCAACGCACCAATACCGAAAGCAACATAATTAGAAGAAATCCATCAATCAATCAATCACTAAGTCCACAACCTATATCTTGAACTCGCGACTCATACCACGACAAAAAGGGCTCTCAACTCTTTCCACTGCCTTACATGGACCTAAACAATGTCCCTCTCAACATTAATTGTGACACATGTTCCAGGTATCATGTAATTTTGTAAGTTTTAGGGTTTTGTGATAGGACTCGACGAGTTGGGGATCTCCAAATTGTCGAGTAGAGATCATTTATGAGGACGCGGAATATAGATCCTACTCGACGAATCGAAAGGCCCCGACTCAACGAGTAGGCGCTTTAAAGGAAAACCCTAATTTTTAGGATTTGTACCTTATATAAAGGACTTGATTTGCATTCTTTAGCCTCCCTTATGGCCTCATTACCAAGAAAAGGAACCGTTAGCCGTTATTTACTACTTCTTTGTGCGTGTAAGGCTAAGAGAGTGTTTTTGGTGCATTTTTTGAAGAAGTTTGAAGGTTGAGAAGCTTGGAACGGGAAGGGCTTGCATATCCAGCATCTACATCGTTTTGGCTTCCATTTGAAGGTAACAAGTTGTTACCTTGATCATTCTAGTGTTAGATATCCTTATTCTTGGGTTTAAGGCTATTTTTAGTATATTTGTGGATCATTTAGGAAATTAGGCATGATCTGAAGTTGTAACTTCAGATCTATACTCCTCTAAGTCCTTAGAGTTATAAAGTTATTGAATTTATCAAGTTTTGGCCTTTCTCTTTGGCTTAAACCCCTCCCTTAGCTTGGTTTTGGTATTTAAGATCTTGCATGCACGTAAAGTTTGCAACTTTACATGGAAACCATTCCCTAGGAGGCTAGATTTGCAATTTGGAGCTTTGGGGTAGCTAAAAAACGTCTAAACACAAAAAGGACTGAAGGGACTCGACGAGTTGCTTAGCCAACTCGACAAGTAAGGTAGGGTTTACCTATTTTCGAGATTCTGAGTGAATTCAGTGAAGGATTAGATTTTTTGGTCTACATGAGTTTTCAGTCTTTTGGACATTAAGGAACTCGACGTGTTACTCAGGTAAGTCGACGAGTTCAAGGATGAACTCACCGAGTCATGAGCAAAAGGCCTCGATTTTGTATGAAGGATAAATCGACGAGTTCAAGGAGAACTCAATGAATTAGGAGTAAAGGTGCCGACTATGTAGGAAGGAACTCGACGAGTTCTTGAAAGACTCGACGAGTAGGATTGAAGTTCCACAACTTTGTGGATTATGGAACTCGATGAGCTGGTGGGCCAACTCGGCGAGCTAAAAGTAAATGTCCCAACTGTTATGAAGGAGAACTCGACAAGTTCAAGGAAGAACTCAGCGAGTCAAGGACTAAACGTCCCAATTGATATGAAGCAGGACTCGACGAGTTCAAGGATGAACTCGCCGAGTCATGAGCAAAAGGCCTCGATTTTGTATGAAGGAGAAATCAACAAGCTCAAGGAGAACTCGGTGACTTAGGTGTAAAGGTCCCGACTATGTAGGAAGGAACTCGACGAGTCTTGAAAGACTCGACGAGTAGGATTGAAGTTCCACAACTTTGTGGATAATAGAACTTGACGAGCTGGTGGACCAACTCGGTGAGTTGATTCAACCAAATGTTGACTTTGACCAAAAGTTGACTTTGACCACAGTCATCACCTTAACTTTGAATTTGACCTGAGTTGACCCTTGGAAGGGTTATGATTATGAATGGGTAATTAAGGAATATTGTTATGTATAGGACTTAGAGAGGAGTTGATCCCAACATCGAGGACAATTTAGCTACTACATGACATTGAGGTGAGTTACCTTCCAATAAAAGTGGGTCTAAGGCCACAATGTCAGATCATTAGTAGGAGTGATTATGGATGATTGTCTTCGTGATAATTGTCTGGTTTGCCACTATCTATTATGTTTTATGTGCTAGTATGGTATGATGTTATGTGATAGTGGTAGTAGGGGGAATAGTCCTCATATCTGGTCGATAGGCCCAAGGGGTAGGTCGGACACCCCGATATGCCTGACAGTATGATTGTGTTTATGATTTGCTAGTATGTAGTAGTGGTAGGCGTGAAATAGTCCCTGGAATCGGTTGAGATAGACCGGAGGGTACGTCGGGCACCCATATATGCCTGACATGGGGTTGTTCGGGCACCCCGTTATGCCTGACAGTGGGGTAGGTTGAGCACCCCAGTATGCTCAACAGGGTAGGTCGGGCACCCAGATATGCCTAGCATGGGGTAGGTCAGGCACCCCGGTATGCCTAAAAGTATTTGATTGTATGGTATATGGTATGATAGGGGAACTCACTAAGCTTCGTGCTTACGATTTTTAGTTTTGGTTTCAGGTACCTCGCTTTCAAAGGAAAGGAGTCGGCTCGATCACAACTCATCACACTATGTTTTCCGCACTTGAGATCATTGGGATTACACTTTGATATTGTTTTATGTTAACATATTTTGATTATTGACACTTTGGTTTTGACATGGGATGTTATTATGGATGTTCTATATGAATTGGTTTTATAATAACTTAATTAAAAATGAAATTTTTGGTCTTGAAAATTGGGATGTTACAAGTTGGTATCAGAGCCTTGGTTTGAGGGATTCGGGCACACTCTCGGATGTGTCTGGACTCAAACTGAGGACTTGGTATGAAATTTTTCAAAAGAAAATCATTTTATAAAAGAATTTTTAAAAAAAGAAAATAACTTAGAAAAGAACAAGGTGTGTGATGCGTGCAATCAGTCAAGCTCAAGTAAGTTTTCCCCAAGATACCCATACATGTTATGTTATGATATGATATGATTATGAGAACGGCATGCTATATTAGGGCAAAGGATCTAGGAAGGATGCCTTATATGCCTATTGTATGTGCTTGTAGACTTACATGCTAGTACTGATCAGTTAGTGATAGGATTGCCTATTTAGGTTATGTCTGATGGGTTTTGAGCATTCTAACACTTCCTAAGTGTACATGCAACCCTAATAACCTTGGATCTATGTTTGTCTAATTATCATGCAAAGTTGAATTACAAGGTTATATTCCTATCTAGCATACATGGGGAACAATTTTAACTTAAAGTATAGATAGAATAACTTACCTTGTTGTTGTTTGTGTTCCTTGAAACCTTGTGAGCCTAGCACCCCAAGTGTGATGCCTCAAATGCTTCACACAACACCAAATGCTCTTGGAAGAACTTATGAGAGAACACACACTTCTCAAAAATCAGCCAAGCCCTCTTGTTTCTTAGTGTAGCCGATTTTGGTGGAGAATATGTTTCTTATATAGTGTTGACACATCTAGGGTTAAACCCTAATGTGTCATGACTCTTCATTTCCATGACCCATGGGTTTGTAACTCCCATGGAGCATCCATGGAGCATCCTATGGGTGGAACCCAACTTGATAATCCATGGAGCCTCTTAGCCCACTATACAAGATATGGATGATTTACATAATCAACCCATATATTTAATTAGTTATCTTTTGATCACATAATTAATTCTAAATTAATTCTTGATCAAACTAATCAAATAATATTATTAATATATTAGAACTTATAATATATTAATAATCTCCAAGTGTTATTTCTCTCATTTAGTCTATCCAATTGCATGGTGCCATGCAACCCAAATGGACCATGTCGGGTCGGGTCAAGTACATACCAGAAATAGTTATGGACTTAGACACCTTATCCAACAGTCTCCCACTTGGATAAGTCTAATAACTATTACTACAAGTATGACTTCAGGAACCGATCGGCAATCGTAGCTCTTTTTTCAAGGTTTCTCGGAACTGAGAAGATGATGATACGCCATTTAAGATAAGTGATCATATAATCCTCTGTTCTAGATATCAGTCGGACAAATACACAGAACAATGTCTTACTTATTGTCCAACAGTTTGTTTCCCGATTTCCGATTTGTTTGACAAAGAACTTCATTGAACACATCAATTCAGTTCTGACCGGGCCCGGTACATAGGTCAAAACAAAATCATTGAGGGGCCCAGATATCAGCTTCTAATCCAAGAAGGAACAGATAAACTTTGACTCATATGTTTGTTCTACCACTCATTGAATTACACACAAGAGCGCGATTTATAACATCGAGTTACCAATGCGTTTTTCGTACAATCAATGCATAACCAACTTGTAAGTAACAAATCATATCTCTAGTTTTGAAGACTTATACGATATTACCGTCTCACGATCACTCGAGATAGAATTCCATGAAGTGATTCCAGTGAGCGTGGGTTGAGTCCAATGCTCAGAACTTATGAGCACTCATGATTGCTGTAGCCTTGTCCAAGACCTCTACAACCAAACATGACAGTCTTGATTCATACCTACTTCCAACATATGACCGACTGTGGAGGTTTGAATAATATGTTATACCAAACAAAAATTATTCTGGAAGTCAAAACATGCAAAAGAAATATAGTAAACGATCGACAAGAGATAGCAACACTTTACTCATAAATAAAACACTTTTATTCATCATCAGATGTCAATTAAACTTTACAAATTTCGAGGTTATCTAACTACTAAATCTAATATCATCCTTCAGCCCTATGCTCCGAGCATGCTGGAGATGCTTAACCCGAGTCAGTCCCTTCGTGAGGGGATCTGCCGGATTCTCATCTGATGATACCCTCTTTGCCACGAGGAGTCCTTCTTCGATCCGATGTCTGATGAAATGGTATTTTCAGTCGATGTGTCTGGATCTCCCGTGATCCCTTGGTTCCTTGGCTAAGGCAACAGCACTTTCATTATCACAGAAAATTTCCATTGGCTCTTTAATAGCTGGTACAACTCCAAGGTCTCCAATGAAGTTCCTCAGCCATAACGCCTCCTTTGCCGCCTCGCTAGCTGCAATATACTCTGATTCACAAGTAGAATCTGCCACTGTCTCTTGCTTGGAACTCTTCCAAGAAATTGCTCCTCCATTTAGGGTAAAGACCCAGCCCGACTGAGATCGGAAATTATCCCTATCAGTCTGGAAGCTAGCATCACTATACCCTACAACTCTCAAGTCATCACTCCCACCGAGGGTAAGGACCCAGTCCTTAGTCCTTCATAGGTACTTGAGAATATTCTTTACCGTAGTCCATTGTGCCTTGCCAGGGTTCCCCTGAAACCTGCTAACCATGCTCAGGGCAAAAGCTACATCAGGTCGAGTACACGTCATAGCATACATGATCGATCCTACAGCAGAAGAATAAGGTACTCGACTCATTTGTGCTATCTCAGCCTCAGTGCTAGGGCTTTGTGTCTTACTCAATTTGGCGTTACTCTGGATGGGCAAATCTCCTTTCTTGGAGTCTTGCATTCTGAATCTCTTCAGCACCTTATCCAAGTAGGTACTTTGACTAAGTCCAATTAGTCTTTTACTCCGATCTCTCAAGATCCTTATCCCTAAAATATAGGCAGCTTCACCAAGATCCTTCATAGCGAAACACTTTCCAAGCCAGGACTTTACTTCCTGCAGGGTTGGAATCTCGTTTCCTATGAGTAGTATGTCATCCACATACAATACCAAGAAGCTAACTATACTCCCACTAGCCTTGACATACACACAAGATTCATCTTCACTCCTAGAAAAGCCAAATTCCTTGACCTTTTCATCAAAGCAAAGATTCCATCTGCGAGGTGCTTGCTTTAACCCATAAATGGATTTCTCAAGCTTACACACTCTATTGGGGTACTCGTTGCTGACAAAACCCTCTGGCTGACTCATGTAAACATCCTCAGCCAACTTTCCATTAAGGAAAGCGGTTTTGACATCCATTTGCCAAATTTCATAGTCATGAAATGCGGCTATGGCTAACAGAACCCGAATAGACTTAATCTTGGCTACCGGAGAAAAGGTCTCATCATAATCCACTCCAGGAATTTGAGAAAAGCCCTTTGCAACCAGTCTAGCCTTATAAGTGTGTACTTTACCATCCATGTCGGTCTTCTTCTTGAAGACCCATTTGCACCCTACAGTCTTTCGACCTGGTACATTCTCAACCAAGTTCCAAACTTGATTGTCATACATGGATTGTATCTCGCTATCCATAGCCTCTTTCCATTTAGCAGACTCGGGGCCTGCCATGGCTTCCTCGTAGCTGTTAGGGTCATCTTGACTTACTAGTGTTCCATTACTAATAAGTGTCTCACCTTCTGCAGTAATATGGAATCCATAATAATGCTCAGGTGCACTCCTAACTCTCGTGGAACGCCTCAGAGGTACAGATTCGTCAATTGGCTCAATAGGAGTTTCCTCCTCAAGTTGAGGGCTAGAGTTTGAAGTTCCTTCACCACTTGACTCTTGAATTTCTTCAAGATCAATTTGCCTCCCACTGTCTCCTTGGCTTATAAACTCTCTTTCTCGAAAGACTCCTCTTCTTGCTACAAAGACCACATTGTCACTTGGTCTGTAGAAGAGGTAGCCAAAGGATTGCTGTGGGTAGCCGATGAAAATACACCTCTCGCTTCGGGGTTCGAGCTTATCATGAGTCTCGCGTCTCACGAAAGCCTCACAACCCCAAATCTTGATGTAGTCTAGTTTAGGTACTTTACCAGTCCACATCTCGTAAGGAGTTTTGGCAACTTTCTTTGTAGGGACTAGATTAAGGATATGGGCGGCAGTCTCTAAGGCATACCCCCAGAATGAGATTGGTAGCGAAGCTCGACTCATCATGGAACGAACCATGTCCAACAAGGTTCGATTACGCCTCTCAGCCACACCATTCAACTGCGGTGTCCTGGGAGGTGTCAATTGTGAGACAATCCCACATTCCCTTAGATAGTCGAGGAACTCTGAACTAAGATACTCACCACCTCGATCGGATCGAAGCATCTTAATGTTCCTGCCCAATTGATTCTCGACTTCCTGTTTAAATTCCTTAAACTTCTCGAAAGTCTCTGACTTATGCTTGATTAAGTAGACATATCCATATCTACTGTAATCATCAGTAAAAGTCAAATAGTAACGATTAGCATCCCTTGTGGCATGTTTGAATGGTCCACACACATCCGTGTGTATAAGGTCCAACAAACCTTCACCTCTTTCACACGAGCCTGTGAAGGGTGACTTTGTCATTTTTCCAAGTAAGCATGATTCGCAACTATCATTTGACTTTAGGTCAAACGACTCCAAGACTCCATCCTTTTGGAGTTGGCCTATGCGTTTCTTGCTTATATGTCCAAGACGACAATGCCATAATGATGCTTTATCCAAGTTATTATTATTAGTAGAATCAATACACAAAACATTATTTCCTAAGTTATCTACAACAGACACAGCTTCATACACACCATCACAAGGTAATGCTTTAAAATAAAGAACATTATTAAAGAAAGCATCAATAGAACCAACTTCATTATTAAACGAAAAGGTAAACCCTTGTTTGTACAAAGCATGAAAGGAAATAATATTTCTTGCCATTCCTGGCGAGTAACAACACTTATTCAAATCTAAACTAAACCCACTACTTAGCGATAAAGTATAAACTCCAATCTTGGTGACAGGTGAAGCTTTCCTGTTCCCCATGATCAAGTTTATTCTTCCTTGCTCCACATCCTCACTTCTTCTTAGTCCCTGCAAGTCACAACAAATATGAATACCACAACCGGTATCAAGGACCCAAGATTTCGAATGGGGTGAGTTATTAGAAATGATAGTGTAAAACCTGCATGGTTGGGTTTGACTTTCCCATCCTTCACATCCTGCTGGTACTTTGGGCAGTTTTGCTTCCAATGAGCTTTTTCATGACAATAGAAGCATTCAGCCTCTTTTGGGTCAGAAGAAGGAGTAATGAAACCTTTCTTGGTTCCACTTGAAGAAGAGCCATCAAGGGTCCGAGCCTTGGTACCCTTCGAAGATCTCTTTCTCTTCCTCCCTCGACTTTTCCCGATTGCCAAAACCGGAGTTGAGTTTGGAGTAGGAGTGATAGCAACCGACTTCCCCTTAAGACCTGTTTCTGCAGTCTTGAGAAGTCCCTGAAGTTTGCTGAGAGTGACCTCTTCCTTATTCATGTGATATGTCATGTGGAATTGATCATAGCACGATGGTAAGGAGCGCAAAATTATATCTATTGCAAGTTCCTCAGGGAGGTTCACATTAAGCTTCAGCAATCGATCCACATATCTTTGCATTTTCTGCATGTGGCTCGTGACGGAATCCCCGTCCTTCATCATGGTTGTTATCATGGAGCAGATGATTTCGTACCTCTCTTGTCGTGCACTTTGATGGTATCTTTCCATCAAATCTTGGTGCATTTCATAAGGGTAGAAATCCTCATAAGACTTTTGGAGTTCAGCTGTCATTGTGGCCATCATGATGCAAGCTACTTTCGTAGCATCCCTTTCATGTGCCTGAAAGTCAGCGATCTCCTGAGGAGTTGCAGTGGTCTCATCAATCTCCTTAAGCTCCTTGTCAAGGACATATTCTTTGTCCTCGTAGCGGGTAATCATCCTAATGTTTCTGATCCATTCATTGAAGTTGGATCCATCAAAGGTGACTTTCCCACACAAACTCATAAGAGTAAAGGAGCCATTAGGATTCGAGCCAGAAGCATTATTTGAAGACATCTGAAAGAGGAGAACAAGTTTAGTATAGATTTAAGAGAGTCCTTAATAAAACACCCAAATGTAATATTAAGGCTAGGATCCAATCACAATATAATATAACTTAGAAGAGGTATGTCGTAATCTAAGCTATACCATATTTGAAAGGTAGGTGAATGACGATTCACCAATTTCCACCACGAAAACCGAAATATTAGATATTAGGTTTTTTTTATGATTGGTTCTTAGAAATTCCTAGATTCTTTGAGATTCAATGAACTTTTCAAAGGCATGTTTCAATCTCGAGAGTGCCCTCCAAGTTTTGTGACTGGGATACCGAGGATCACAAAACGAGGTGTGAAGTAACCATGCAAATCACTTGGTACCCTTAAAGTTTATCACTCAATCGATGTGCCGGTAAACCACACACGCTCCACCGATACTATAATAAACCTTAAGTCACCCTTTACCTACCTTGTTAAGTCCAAGTTAGTGTGCCGGTTAACCACACACGCTCCACCAACGACTTAGACAAAGTGTAAAGTGTAATTTCATGGATTAGCACCTTATTCACATTTTCCTAAAGTAACTAAGATTGGGAATTTAATAAAACATTTAGTTACTTTATAATATTCATCATACTTTGAATGAGAGTTTATAAGTCCTTGTCTTACCCGTTCGGCTAACGACCCTCCACCAGTCAAGCAAGCGGTGGGTGAGAGTAGACACCCATTAAGTCACCATTTTATAGGCAACAACCTTATACCCACCTTATAGACCGGCTTCGTGAATGAGGCGTACTAGCGGTAAGACGACTTTATTCTTATACATTAATATATAATTATTAAATCATCATAATATAAGTATAAGGGTTGAATTTTAACTTTTAAAATTCTAGGGGTTGGAACTTAAAGTTTTAACTTAACTTTACTTGTTCCAAAACTTGAGGGCAAGTTTTGTAACTTTCAAAACTTTTCATTTCTTGTAACTTATGAGTTTAATAGAGTAATAAAATGAAGACTCTTCATTTTTCTAACTCTTGTGTTTGTTTTAATGGTTTTAATTCAAGTGTGACTCTTGGTTTTCCATAACTTGAGGACAAGTTATCTCCATTAAAACACATTATGATCAAGAATTAATCTACCACATAGGTTACAAATAATTCCTATGATCATCTAAAACATCATAAGAACAAGAACATGAATATGAACACATTCATAAATTACACTTAAAACTTTGTAATTTTGATAACTAGTTGTTGTAAATGAACTAGCAAAGACATTACACCACCAAAAACAAGTTTTCAATTACCAAAACAGTTTAGGGTAATGTTTCTAATTCATTTCCAGCAACTAAATCAAAATTTTGCAATCAGTCGACCCTACTCGCCGAGTTCATGAACTCACTCGCCGAGTTGGTTGAAGATACACATGAACTCGACGAGTCCCCCCTATAGACTCGACGAGTCCACTCGCAGACAACAAGATTTTCGACTTTTTTTCAACTTTTAAGCACAAATAAAAAACAAACAAGCCTAGGCTCTGATACCACTGATGGGTTTTGAGCATTCTAACACTTCCTAAGTGTACATGCAACCCTAATAACCTTGGATCTATGTTTGTCTAATTATCATGCAATGTTGAATTCCAAGGTTATATTCCTATCTAGCATACATGGGGAACAATTTTAACTTAAAGTATAGATAGAATAACTTACCTTGTTGTTGTTTGTGTTCCTTGAAACCTTGTGAGCCTAGCACCCCAAGTGTGATGCCTCAAATGCTTTACACAACACCAAATGCTCTTGGAAGAATTTATGAGAGAACACACACTTCTCAAATATCGTCCAAGCCCTCTTGTTTCTTAGTGTAGCCGATTTTGGTGGAGAATATGTTTCTTTTATAGTGTTGACACATCTAGGGTTAAACCCTAATGTGTCATGACTTTTCATTTCCATGACCCATGGGTTTGTAACTCCCATGGAGCATCCTATGGGTGGAACCCAACTTAATAATTCATGGAGCCTCTTAGCCCACTATACAAGATATGGATGATTTACATAATCAACCCATATATTTAATTAGTTATCTTTTGATCACATAATTAATTCTAAATTAATTCTTGATCAAACTAATCAAATAATATTATTAATATATTAGAACTTATAATATATTAATAATCTCCAAGTGTTATTTCTCTCATTTAGTCTATCCAATTGCATGGTGCCATGCAACCCAAATGGACCATACCGGGTCGGGTCAAGTACATACCAGAAATAGTTATGGACTTAGACCCCTTATCCAACAATGTCTTATTGTATGAGCCTTCGAATCTCATGCCAGTATAGATTCCTGATAAGAGGATATAATTATTTAATTGGAATATGTTGGTTAGATTTTCCATTATCTGAATGTTGCTTGCTTTGTGCTTTGTAAGACTCTTAGTAATGTGAGCTAGCTTTTAAGTGAATATACTAAGTCACATGTGGTACAGGCTGGATAATCTCAAAGTGATAGATTTGACCCTATTATGCAACACTTGTCTGAGTCCAACCGTTCTAAGGTTGAGTCTTTTACTCGAAGGATTATCTGATCTCTGTTGCATGTGGCTATATTCATGAGGTAGCTAGTTGACATTACCGGGAATCTTTCAGTAGCTGAGGACTGGGTGGGTTTGGGAACCTAAGAAAGCCTAGGATATGCTTTAGAGGGGTAGTGGTATGGTATAGTGAGACTTAGGTGCATCAGTTCGAGGAAGTAACTTGGAGGATTCGGGAGGATGGCTCAGGAAAGTATGGATAGGTGTGGAAGGTAGTATTGGTCCCATACTACTAAAAGCACAGGATCCACACTCGAATCAGCAAGAGTATTGGAGAATCTAAGAAGCTTTGGGGAGGAGAATCTATGAGCATGTTCTGATCAACAGTGTTGTGGGGTTTTTCCGTTTTGAGATGAGCACTCAGGGAGGTGGTTTTGGTTCGGGTTCCAACATAGGTGCAGGTGCAGAATCAATCATTGTAACATCCCGAACTACAGGTACAAATTTTATTGATTTTATATTCAATTTTAGCTGGGTGACTCGACGAGTTGGAGGTCCATACTCGTCGAGTAGAGGCTGAGCTGGTCACGTGAGTTTTATGACCAACTCGGTGAGTTGGAGCTCTTTGAGGAAACCCTAAGTATTCGGGTTTTGCACCATATTTAAAGGACTCTAAGCCTCCACCCCGCCTCCCTCATCACTCTCCACATCTATAGAACAAACCCTAGTGAGCTAAACCCTATCTTGAGTGTGTGTGAGGCTTAAGGTGCTTATTTTGGTGGGATTCTTGAAGAGGCTTGAGGATTCAGGAGCTTGGATCAAGGGGGAGGCTAAGGATCTATTATCTACTTCATTTTGGCATCCTATTTCAGGTAACAAGTCGTTACCTTGATCACTAAAATATTAGATTCCCTTATTTATGAGTTTATGGCTTTTCTGGCTTCGTTTTGAGTCATTTATGATTGTGAGCATGATATGGACATGAGACTTCAGATATGGAAAGTAGGAGGTCCCTTGGACTGAGAGACACAAGCTTTACCAAGCTTAGGACAACCTACATGAGCTAATGTCCTTGCAAAGCCTTGTTTTGATGATTTTATCCCTTCTAGACCTGTATGGACGTAAAGCTTGTAGCTTTACGTGGTAGCTCAGCCTTGGGAGGTTAGATTTAGAGTTTGGGGTGGTGTTTCTGCCTTAAAATGTCTGAACGAGAAAACAGACCTAAGGGGGTCAACGATTCAATGAGCCTACTCGACGAGTCGGTTAGAGTTTACTCCGATGGTTTGGACGCGTCACAAACTCGGTGAGTTGGTAAGACAACTCGATGAGTTGAAAGGGGTTTACCTGTCTATGGAGTCAGAGTGGACTCAACGAGATGAAGAGACAACTCGACGAGTAAGTGGGGTTTTCCTGGTCTTTTGGACATTGTGTGGACTTGGCAAGTTGGTTAGCAACTCGGAGAGTATACTTGGGTTTTCGCAATTCACTAAGTTTCCGGGGACTCGACGAGTTCATCAACTACACTCGGCGAGTTGAGTCAATATGGACTGTTGACTTCCATTGACTTTTAGAATTGGGTCAATTTTGACTGTTGACTTATGCTGACTTAGGTTCAATTTTGGATTTCGAAGGCCATGGAGGGGCGGAGATTAGACCAGAAGCTGCGAGTGTTGGATACATTGCTTTACTCTGCGAGGTGAGTCTTCTCACTATACTTACCTAAGTGGTAATACCGAGTGACCGAGGGGTCTTATTTGAGTTATTGACCAGAGGATCCTGTGTGCTTATACTGAGTTATATGATATTGTGCATTTTTGTCTTTGTGATATATGCTATGTTATTCTGTGTTTTACTGAGATCGGACCAGAGGGTCCAAACCAAGTTGTGAGACTGGAGGGTCTTCACTGAGATATAGGACTAGATGGTCCAACCCGAGTTGTGATATCGTACGATCCTCGCTAAGACACATGACTGGAGGGTCCACACTGAGCCGTGAGACTGGAGGGTCTTCACCGAGACGCATGAGACTGGAGGGTCCATGCCAAGTTATAGCCATGAAAAGCTTATTATTTGTGTATGTGGTATTTTGGGGAACTCACTAAGCTTTGTGCTTATCGTGTTGTATGATATGTGTTTCAGGTACTTCTCAGGATCGCGGGAAGGCATCGGCTTGATTATACACACCGATTTCGAGACTATGTGGATGATACTGGGATAGTAACATTTTTATGTGGATTTGTGTTGACACTTGAACAATTATGTTTTCGAAAAATATATTATGAGTTTTTATGTGATTTAAAAATGAAAAATTTGGTTTGAAAATTTACGTTGTTACAATTAGCAAACATATGCGGGAGTTCCTCTTGTTGAAGATTACCCGTAGTATTTTGGAGCAGACCCCTGTAATCTTTGGTTCATTCAAGTAGGGGATTTTGGAGGTATTTGATAGTCGTATCAAGGCCTTTCGGGCCGAAATGGTGATAGGGTAGTTGGGGGCTCATCTAGAGCCCAAAGCTTGTGGATCTTGGGAATCATCCTGGAAGGAGGATCCTATTGTTGGCTCGAGTCATTTGGGATTGGAAGTGGGTTATGCACCTCGTCTTCAGGAGAGTCTACCACATGATTGGATAACTGTGGAAGTTGTGCGAGGGATTTCCTGGTATCATTAGTCGGATCATTGACAGATTGGTTGTCAAATTACACGAGCGGGTCGCACTCTCACGTGCTGCAAGCGCAGCTAGTAGGGCTATTAGTGAAGGAAATGTGAGTTTGGAAGTGCGGCCCGGAAAAAGGAAGCAGACACCTATCTCAGGATGATTGGAAGGATGCGGAGGGTCCGACTTGGTGGACTTAGGTGTTAGAAGTTAGGGAGATCATGATGTGTGTGACAAGTGTGGGGGAATCCATGGGTTTGGTTGTCACAAGTTTAGGTGTTTCAAGTGTGGAGAAAGAGGGCATGTGCATCGGGATTGTAAGAAGGATCATATATGTTTTCATTTTCACCAGCCAGGTCATTTCAAGTCCCGATGACCTACTAGGGTGGCCAAGAGAGTGCAGGTTCCAGCACCCTACATTTAGCAGGAAGTCAAGATCAAGCGGTAATAGATCATTGATATGTAATTTGAATTCCCCTATCTGTATTGAAACTATGGTGTAATTACTCTTAAACAACAGTTGTATCGCTTTGGAATCTCACTGAGTATTGAGTAAGTGAACCTAGGGGTTTATTTTCCTGATTGTCTTTTGATTATATATTTAAGAATTGTCATATGACAATTGCATACCGTGGATTGTTGAGTAGTTAGTAAACGATCGTTTCCTTTTGTTGTATCAAGGAGTTTAGTGTTCTCTCAGTTTGTAGTAGAGATCGGTCATGGGTATTATGAGGAAGGTCGGTGGTTGACTTCATCAACCTAGTACACCTGTATCGATGGGGTATAGTGGTTTCATCATTTGTTCTGGTATAACTGGCGGTGGTCTATGGGAGAGCTTCTGGGTTCTGGCACTACCAACGCTAGGAGAAGAGTCAAAGCAGAAAGATATGTGTATGGTTACATGGGTTGTTTGACCATTAGATGCTCCAAGGGAATTGTATTTTTTACATGGGTCATGTGGATTAGAGTTCAGTGGTTCTGTGAGGATTCGACGACCATAGTAAAGGTTAAGATTTCTAATCGCCGGTAGGGGAACTTAAGGAGTTGGTATAGTAGCATTAGAAGTAGATTGAGGTATCAGACTGGAACAGAATTCAAGAGCACTCTTCAAGGTTTCAAAGGATGAACGAATAAGTGTTGACTGGTAATTAATTGCTAGCACAGGTAAGCACAGGTTGCCAACAGTGGACTATTAGGGAGTAAGAGGATTAGGAATCCTTCAATTCTCACGTGCTGCGAAGACATAGTCAAATCTAAGTGGGGGAGAATCGACTAGGTATTCAGGAGAAAAAATAGGGGCAAAACTAGGATACGTTTTTCATCCTTATCAGGAAGAAAGACGGCCCAAGTGGTTGTATGGACTGATGACAGGTAAGTAAGAAGTCGAGAGACTCGCCAGCATTATGATCGTGTTCTCATGATGGTTGATAGCATGCCCTAGGAAGCTAGGTCAGGGATTTCAGTCAGGATATGAGTTCAGCTTGGGATATTAGATCGTGTATGTGTGTTCGACCTTAGGTGTGTTCAGATTAGTAATCAGCAGTAAAATCACGATCAGCATTGGGAGACAGCGTGGATAGTGATAGAAGTGTTGTAACACTGTGGGTGTATCTGTAGCATTCACAAGGTTCTTAGATAGTGTTGGAAGTGTTGTAAGACTGCAAGTGAAGCCATAGCATTCACAAGGTTCTCGAATAGTGTTGGAAGTGTTGTACGACTGCGGGTGTAGTCGTAGCATTCATAAGGTTCTCAGATAGTGTTGGAAGCATTGTAATTTTGTGGGTGTAGCCATAGCATTCACAAGGTTGTCATATAGCGTTAGAGAGTTGTGAGCCTGCGAAGGTAGCCATAGGTCTCACTAGGTCGAAAGATAGTATAGGAGTGATGTTAGATCACGAGAAGAATAGTAGTTCCATCAGTTTGGGTGGAACAGTGGGGGCATGGAAAACCACGGACTGGGTTACAGAATTAATTAGATGGGTTAGATCTGGTTAAGCCAGTGATAAGACCGTAGGGTCACCACTGTAGACATGGGATCAAGGAAGCGATGGATCGCATGAGGTTAGGCTATGATAAAAGGCTACCTTTAGTTATACAGTAATTACTTTCAGTCTTGGATTTGGTGACGCCGGGATTCAACGTATGGACCTGATCGGTTGGGTCAGGAGGTCGTTAGAGCCTTAGTGGCAAGATAAATAGGGGCAACTATTGTCAAATAAGGATTGCATTCAGAAGTCGTGTGTGGAAACTATGTGGGAGTCTTTAG